>NC_142283.1:78981107-79581107 GCF_052056855.1 Sturnus vulgaris
ACAAATGAATATTGTTAAGGCACTATGTAGTGGTGAAACCTCAGGTGTGCATACACACAGTTCCAAAGGGTAATTACCTAGTCAAATATCTCACTTATTCTATGGGACACTGCTTTATTCAATGTATTGAGCTCACCTAATGAACAGCTATTTGGGAGCTGGATTTTCCTTTTTGCTATTCAGTGCGTGACATCATGTCTCATTTATTCCACATTTCTAAGCCTTGGTATGAATAGATGAATGTTTCATGAATGTTGATAATTTTATTTTCACAGGACTGCTCTTGAGATGAGGGGTATATTATTGTTCTCATTTGCACTAGAGAAGCCGAGCAGAGAGAGATTGAAGTTTAATGGATACAATTTGAGATGCTTAATACTAGATTTGAGGCTCTGGAAAGATGTGTGGTCTAATAGGCAGAGACTGCTCTGTTTATCTCCACCAAGCTGTGACCTGCAACACTGTCTCATGACCATTTCTGCTCTTTCTTGCCTCCTTTAAATCCACTAGCTGATATCAGGTCATGGTTTCATCAGGACTCCTATCCCAAACTGGCCCATTCTGTAGCCTCATCTTCCTCTCTGCATTGAGACTCCTCTCACTGTAGCATTTCTGTGCCTGGATCTGATAGGGATCTCTTCCACAGTTTCTAAGACAATCCACATGTCTGTGATATTTCTCATTTTGTGTGCCAGAAACATAAGTTCACAGGGACAGTTCATAGCAGCTCCAAATAGCAAATATAAGGAATTTTTGGTTGTTGTATGGAGAAGCTGAGCACAGCGAAGAGGCACAAAAGGGAAAAGGGTCTGGAGCACCAGGAGCAGCTGAGAGAGCCAGGGGGGCTCAGCATGGGGAAAAAGAGGATCAGGGAGAACTTTATCACTCTCTACAATTCCCTGACTGGAGCATGCAGCCAGGTGGGGGCTGGACTCTGCTCCTAGGGAACAAGGAACAAAACAAGAAGAAAGCTGTGCCAGGGGAGATTTAAATTGTGTATTAATAAAACTTTCTTCACAGAAAGGGTTGTCCAGTTCTGACACAGGCTCCCAGGGCAGTGGTGGAGTTCCCATCCTTGGAGGGATTTAAAAGCCGTGTGGATGTGACACTTGGGGACATGGGTCAGTGGTGGCCCTGGCAGTGCTGGGGGAACAGTGAGACTTGATGATCTTTGGGAGCTTTCCCAGGCTTGATGATCCTAGGTGATTTTTGATGATTGTAGGTGTCAGGGCACCTGTGGAAAGTTTTTGAGGAACCACCAGGTGCTATCCAGGTGCAGCCAGGGGTGAAAAGGGGGTGCTGCAGGGGATAAAAGCCCCCACCTGCTGACCTGACCTGCTGTGCCAGAAGGTTTGCTGCTGGCTGGAATCAGGAATATTGTGGAGACACGCAAAACCAGATCAGAGTGGCAAATCAAACTCAGCAAAGATGTCAGGAGATTTTCATGATTGACCAAGAAGCTCCTGAGTGATGTCAGGTACAAAAGGGAAGCAAAAGAGACATGGAAGCAGGTGACCCAGAGAACTAGAGCTGCAACGTTCAAGCATGCAGAGATGGGCTTAGAAGGCAAAGTCCATCTGGAGCCGAATCTAGGGCAGAAGATCAACAAGAAATGTCTTGACAGGTACATAAAGCAGCCAAAAATAACCTATGGAAAATATGGGCCCCTTGGTGAATGAATCAGGGACTCTGGCTGAAAAAGATCAGCAGAAGACTGATTGTCCTCTTTGCCTTGATCTCTACTGGCAAGACTGGCCTTTGAGAATCTCAGGACTGTAAGACTAGTGTGGAAAAAAAACCTGCTTTTGGAGGAAGATCTGATAGGGAACAGTTAAATGGACTGGATATGCATAAATCCATAGGATTTGGCAGGATGTACTCAAAGGTCCTGAGGGATCTGGCTGGCACCACTGTGAGGCTACTCTTGGTTGTTTATGAAAGGTTATGGTGACCAGGAGAGGTTTCTGAGGACTGGAAGAGAGGAAATACAAGTCCAATAAGGTCAAGCAGAAAAAGCAAGGAAGCAGCAAGGCAGTTCAGTCTCACCTCAATGCTTAGAATTTGATGGAGGTGAAGAGCATTTCCAAACGTATGAAGGAGGAAAAGATGACCAAGAGTAGTTATCACAGATCTGTGAATGGGAAATCATACTTCACCAGTCTGATGTTTCTTATCTTGACTTTAGCAAGAGCTCTCTCAGCTTCTTATAGACAAAATGATGAAATACAGGCAGGATGGATTCACACTGTGTTGGACTGAAAACTGGCTGGTCTCAGACAGTTGTGATGAGTAGCACAAAATCCACTTAGAGACCAGTCAGTAGAGGTGCACTCCATGATATGGGGACATTTATTTATGTCAATTATTGAGCAGGGTGATGGGGTAGAGAACACCCTCAAAAAATCTGGAGAATTTTAGGACTCAGAGGAGTGTCTGATATGCAAGAGGAACATGGACATATGGGAGGGAGTCCAGTCAGAGGCCATAAAGATTATTAAGAATCTGGGATATCTCTCTTATGAGGAAAGGCTCAGAGAGATGGGATGTTCCTCCTGGAGAAGACAAGGCTCAGGGGGATTTTTCTACATAAGCAAATGTTTGATGGGAAAGATTAGAGAGGATGGAGCCAGATTATTCTCAATACTGCCCAGTGACAAGACAAGAGTCAATGGGCACAAGCTGAAACACAGGTTATTCCTGAGCAGTATAGATTTACTGAGGGGATGAACAGGTTGTAGAGAGAGGCTGTGGTCTCTCTCTCCTTGGAGAAATTCTAATTTGGCCAGATGTGGTCCAGGGCAGCCTTCTCTGGATGACCCTGCTTGAGCAAGGTGGTCTCAATAGGAGCTTTTCAACCTCAACTGCTCTGTGATTTTCAGAATCATTATATAATTTAGTTGCCCAAATCCAATGCATTTTATCTGAGGCTCATGTGCAGGTTGAGATCTGAAAAAATATGGAATTTTTGAAGGATTATCTCTGATAAATGAATATCTACCCTAATCATGTTGAAGCCCAACATCATTGAGACTGGGAGAGGTTTTAAAATTTCCATGCCAGCAGTTTAAATTTCACATATTTACAAGCAAAGAAAATGGTTACAAACTATGAAAGAGTTTGAGAAATACTATTAGTGGAGGAATTTGCCTGCCATAAGTGCATAACTTTTATTTTTCTGGAATATTTAACCTCTTTGGAATCCTTTTACCACTCATTTATTCTGCATTGTAAACTGTAGGTAGAAAGATATATGACAAAAAACTCTTTCTTTTTTTTAACTCACTTCCCTTTGATGAGCTGCAAGGCAAATTTAATTAGGAAGGGAATTCCTGAAAAATAAATGTAATGTGCTTTGGATGGGAATTGCATATTGAGGTTGTTCCTGATGCCTGCTCCTTACTCAGATGAAACACCCACTAAGTCAGGTGTTTATAGCAGAGAAGTATGTAACAATGTGTGGAGAATGAACTACACAGGAAATGATACATAGGCATTCCCACTAAATAGAGTTATGAAGGACATCTGTCTTTATACATGTATCAGAGTGTACGTGTTTTTTTAGAAAAAAAAAGTACCAATGTGGAATGTTTTGTTGGTTTACCATTGTTTATAGAGACCACTGATGGTACATCCTTCAGCAAGGTAATAAAAAATTAAGAATTACAACCCTTGCTAGTATTTGAGATGCACCCACAAGGAAATAAGGAAATATATCAGTGTAGCAAGGACAGCAACTGACTTCTGGTTTTTTCGAATATATCCATAGACAGGTTGCAGTACTAATAGTCATCCAAATTTTGTTTCCCCAGGAATTGCAGGTCCCCACTTAAAAGCAGACCAGACTTCACTTCATGGTAAAATGGAAAGTTCTGCCTGTAATGTGATGACCAGAAGGAAACCAGCAGCTGTTGACAGTGTTGCAATGCCAAGTCCAGTATTATCTCTCCTACCTTCATCATCAGCAACATCTGAAGCAGGTAATGCTGTTTTCACTCCAGCCCCTCTGTTTCTTCCCCATCTTCTTCCTTCTGGAGCCATACAATGTGTTAACCTAATTCTCTTCCTGATTGGGGAAGTAGCTGCAAATGTGAATATCTAATGTGATAATCAGGCTTTCCAATGCTTTCTTGCCATGATTGCACATCTTGGCACATCAAATCTATTTTATTCACACACCACCACTTGTGCAATAATGAGGACACAAGTAGCACCAGCCTGTATGGTCTAGCAAGATGCTCTGAAGCAAAACTCCTGGGTTCCTTCCTCAGGCCCATTCTTCATTTATTTTAAATGCTCCCATTCCTGTAGCATGAACAAACCGAATACACAGTGAATAGTTGAGGAGCAGATGAGATTTCTTGCTGCATACTTCAGTGATTTTAGCGTAATACTCTGTCTTGCAAATGCAAAATTGTCTGGGGAAATGAGCAGTGATTTAAAATACCAGAATAAATAAGTCAGAATAGCTTGCTTTTCTATCAACTTATATTTTGTGCTTCTATTTTGAATCAGATCAGAAAGGTGATATCTTTATACTGTTGGAAGTTGAGCCAAGTCATTCAGGCATCATCACGCCTTTTCTTGGTCATGAATAGAGAAGTTAATATTGCATTTTGTCTTAATTTCCAGTGAAGGAGGAATCTACAGTTCATTACCCTACTCCTAATGCAGCCATTAGGAGTTTCATAGTCTTGTCAAACTTTTGATGCTACATTCACAAAAAAACCTATTTCTATCATTGATTTACAGAATTATTGCATATTTAATCATTCAACTGAAAGTCCTGTTTCAATGCACTTATGTTTATTTCCCTCTCACTTCCTGAATAAACAGTGAAAACAAGGGTTTAATGCTGCAAATTATCCTCTGTAAATATATATTTTTATATTAAGAAAATCAGAATTGTCTGTTTAGCCTTTAATAGTTTCTTATATATAAACCAAGGACAGATTTTTAAAGCAGCACAGAAGGAAAACGCACAAATATTTTATGATCCGTTTCAAGATGAAAGTGTATGCTTGACTGCATAGTTCATTCTTTCCATTTTCAGAAGTCTAATTAAATTGTTGGTTTATCTGTAGCCCAGATGTTTAAATAATTTAGCTGAAAACTGACAGAAGCTGTGTTAATGGGATAACAGGACAATGCTATGGGTTTCCTGTAATTAATAGGAAGGTCTTTGAAAATTCCTCCATTCAAATCAAGCCAACAAATTGACCCCAGCTTTGAGCAGCTTCCTCTGTGCCATGTTCTTGCAAGTGGCCTCAGGCACCTCTGAAGGGATGGAGAATGACAGGCAGCAAGAAGGATTTTAGAGCTCCAGACATAACAGAGCCATCCAGAATAAACTTTTGGGGCTAATGAAGAACATCCAAGGGGTCTGATCTACCTGGGCTCACATCCTCCTTCATCATCACTGTGCTGGATTGGGTCGTTCAGCCTCCTCTAGCTACCCTTGGAAATACATATTTTTGGTAGGAATGGCTCTCTTTGTTTCAGAAGCTGTTTCCAGCATCATAACATTCCTGCATGGCCTCCCAGCATGGCCTGCAGCCATTCCAATTTGTGAGACTGAGCCTCCCTGCACCTGTGGACCCTGCACCAGACCTCCGTGTGCCTTATTTGAAATATGTCAAGCTGTGGTTCAAGGCTGGCATTGGTTCTTGCTTGTTTTGGGGCAGCTAGGTGAGGTTGTTTGGAGAGTGGGGAAAGGATGAAGCAAAAGTATAAGAGCTTGTGCTGCATCGTGCATTTCTAATTTCTCTTCATTTTGTGGTGGATTTTGACTTTGTGGAGGCAGCATGTGGGGAGGTGGAGGGAGATCAATATGCCCAGGTAAAAAATTATCCCCTGTGCACCTCTGGTGCCTGGAGGCTGCCACATGTTGCATCACCTCCATGAGAGCATATTCACTTTTTCATATGCCTACAGGCAAACATAAAATTATAGTTATCCCCTCCTCTTCAAGCCCTTCTAAAGGAATTCCACCAAATATATCAAGACAGAAATCTTCCTCCCAAAGCAAGATTCCCATGTGCAAACAGCAAAATACGTGCAGGAGTAGAAAAAAAATCCAAAAAACTAAGACCAACACAGACCAACTTGGGTCCAGGGCTGGTCAGGGTCTGTCTGGATAAAATGGAAAAGATTAATACTTAGCTTTGTCTCTCAGCAGAGCACTATATAACATGTCAATATAGGAAAATATTTTATATCAAAGATTGCTCACCAAGAGCTTCCAGATGAGTTGATAACACCTAATGGCTCTCACTTCAATAGTAGTTTACTTTGGCAGATCTCCCTGATATTTTATCATAGGCACACCTCATCAAAGCTTCCCTGCAGACCCATCAGACTCTTTTTGCATAGTCTTCCTACAATAAGTGTAGAATCAGATGTCCCTGACATTCAGTAATCAAAATAATGTTGGGTTTCCTAATATCTGATTTTAAAAGCCTGACCTAAAAGCATATGCACTTACTCAGTACATGCATTCTGACTACTGGCAGACTGTATAACAACTCAAATGATTTCTAGAGCCTGCATGTTCAGAGACTTGCTAGGAAGAAAGCAAAAGAATTATTAGTAGCTTCTAACAAGCTCCCTGAGAAAGCCATAAACACCCCAAAGCATTTACAAAGGAAAAATTAGTGCAGTAAGCCAGCATAGAACAGCTCAGAAGGATTTTTTTTTTCTAAATGTGAAAATGTGTTTCAGCACAGAAATGAACACACTTCTGAGCTTGCAAAGTTTAATAAGGGCAAAAAAAGTATCTAAACATGAAAGAAGGCACTGAAAGTGGTGTTCAGCTCGTACATTTATATGCAGGAGCAGAAGCATACCCATAATTGCCTGCATACCAGATAATTTTGGGGAATTGGGCAGTTTGGCAGAAGGCAGGTGCCAACCTTTGCTCCACTCAGGCAGTGTCTACTCAGAACCAGGCTCCAGTCAGGACCCTCAGCCTGAGTGACCTCACTGAGTTTCAGGATGGACAGGAGCACTGTGTGCTTCTTAGGCAGTATCAGGACATCAAAACCATGTGCAAGGTCATCTTGAATTGCATCGAGTTCCCATTTCAGAGTTTAGAGGCTGAGATCATCCTCCACCAGCTGTACAGACCAGGTCTCCATTGACCATGCTCAGGTGGTAACACCAACCTGCAGATAAATCTCAGTAAAGATATAAAATCTTTGCAGGTACTTGGCAAATGCTGTATTTCCATACTTTTTCCCAGTTCCTTGGCTTACTTTCTTTCCATTGAAAATAGAGAGTAAAGCCAAATCTCCTCGTATCATCATGATACCTTGCCAGCTTTCCTGTATTTCTGTTAAATTTTCCACTGTCAATCACCAACTGAAAAATTTCAGCTTTACCTTTAAAAAAAAAAAAAAAGACAATAATAATAAAAAAAGGCACCTCAAATATTGGAATCTAGAAAAAAAACCATGGGACTTGAAAATGCACCCTAACAATAAAAATAAAAGGCAAAAGGTGGACAATGAATTTGAAGAGTGTGCCAAATGTTTGATTTTTTAGATCTTCTGACCTGAAGCTACTCTCAGGATATGGGAGGGAGGGACTCAAAGGATTTGGCTGCTTAACACTGAAGTTATTGGGACTACTTATGTCAATCACCAACCAGTGAGGACAGATGAGAATAATCATTTTCTGTGACAGGGACTTAACCTTTTTTGATCAAATTTCTGGGAAATAACTTGCTGCCACTTGCCTTGAGGGATCTTGAATCCACAGTTTTTAGGGGTGACCTACTTGGGAGGAATTTTGTGCAACTAATTAGCTTCTCCTGAGCAACTTGGATATTTCATTTCCTTTCTCTTTTCCTTTGGTACCAAAATGACTGCATTCCTCTTTTCTTTTGTCCTTTGTGAACCACAAACTGCAAATGGGTTTTATTTTTCTTTTTGGTGTGGGGAGTGGGTTACATATGGAAAATGTATTTTGTTTTGTAATTAATGAAAACCAGACTTTGGGAAGTTGGCCATTCCAGGTCTTTATTTATAAGAGAGCATATGTCTGTGTTTTGTTTATGACTCACTCCTACTTCTTACATTGTAACTTGGGTTTGTTTATGCAAGCTCTTCGCTGAATCCAAGCAACATGGTGGTATAAGAGCCAATAATTTATGTTCTCCAAGAGGGGAGGCCAGTGATTGAGGTTTATATGCTGAATCTGTCAGAGCCCATAGAGAACAAGAGGAGATTCTACATCTTGACAGCTCCTGGTTATCCACAGAAAATGCTACAATAGCAACTTTATTTAAACTACTGCTGGAAGATTAGCCTGTTAGCCATGAAGGCAGAGATAACCCCTAAATGAACCTTTCTCAAAATCTTGCCTGCTCAGGAAACTTCAAGGATTTCAAACCCAAATGACTGCTTGACAGTCAGGTGTAAATTAAGTTTGCAAGTAGATGTGGGCTGAGGTTAATTTAGTGGGATGTTTTATTCTTACCAAAAAAAAGAAATTCTGAGCTCCATCATTTCTTTCCCAGCAGCACAGAACAGATATGTTAGGAGTGAAAGGGAGCACCAGTTATTGCAATAGCAGAATTAATACATTCTGCTCTCCTCGCAAAGGGGTAGTTACTTCTAATCTGTGTGCAAATCCCGAACTCTGAACAGATGCCATGTTCAGGAAAGGACAATGAGACAATTTAGGCAAAACAAGCAAGGTCTCGTGTCCTCAGCAAAAGACAAGGAGCCAAGAAATTCTGGGTACTCTTCCCAGCTCTGACAATGACTCACAACGTGACCTTGGCAAGAGACTTAACTACTTTGGACTTCATTCAGATCTAAAGTAAGTGATCTGTACCAGGGGTAAGCTTACTTTGGGGGCCATTAAAGTCAATTATATGACTGAGTAGTTTCAGCTAGTATCTGAAGAGTTGATAGTACAGAAAACCAGGCAGGAGTAATGAATTTGCCACAGATGAAGTGACCCACACATCTTGTCTCTGCCCACTAGTTTCAGCAACAAACACTTTTCATACTAACTGGCATTCATGACAAGAATTGAAGACATCAGGATTATATCTTTGGGATACAGAAGGTTTAATAGTTAAGTTGGGCCAATATGACAGCCATGCTAAGCTTCCTTCTCTCTTATTAAAGGTTGAAAAATGAGAATGAAGCAAAGCCATGCTAAATCATTACTGTAGCAAAAGCTTTGTTGCTTTAGAAGAGGGAACAGGCAGAGAGAAATCTCTGAAAACTACTTATATGAAAGTTGTGTTTTCATCTGCTCATCATGATGCTGGAAGGAGTCAAAGAAGAGTTTCCAGTCACTGTTGTTTGACCTACCCCCGTTTCTCTCCTTGTCTCCCAACAGCCAGCTCACCACTGAAGAAAAGGTTCAAGCGCCGTGAAATTGAAGCAATCCAGTGCGAGGTGCGCAAGATGTGCAACTACACCAAGATCCTGTCCACCAAGAAGAACCTGGATCATGTGAACAAGATCCTGAAAGCCAAGCGGCTGCAGAGACAATCAAAGACAGGCAATAACTTCGTGAAGAAGAGGAGGGGGCGTCCAAGGAAGCAACCCCTTTCCTTTGACGAAGACTCCAGAGACCAAATGCCCGTTCTGGAAAAATGCGTTGACCTTCCGAGCAAAAGAGGTCAGAGACCAACACTCAACCCTTTAGTACTGGAGCAAGCGGCCACCCAAGATACAATCATGGCCACCATCGAGGCTGTCATACACATGGCTAGAGAGACGCCACCGCTGCCGCCTCCTCTGCCTCCTCCACCCCCTCCACTGCCTCTCCCTCTACCCCGGGCACCCCGGGTTGGAAAAAGGAAAAACAAGTCCCCGCAGGAGGAAGAGGAGGACGTGAAAGTGAAGCGGCACCGGAAAGGCAGAGGGAGCGAAAGCGAAGGCCTTCCCTAAGGCCAGTGCACCTCGTCAGATGTTGGGTGCTCACCGTGGAGCACGCCAGGACTGGGGGACAGGAGGTGCACAGTCCGCCTCACCCCTTTGGCAGCACCAGACTGACCTGTCCCTTCAGCAGCCAGAACTCATTGCAGAGAGCTCTGCCAGCTGGGGCTCGCATCTTTCCTCTTCATCGCTTTGACCCAAGCTGCCCCCCCGAGAAAAGAGGGGGGGGAAAGGCGCGGGAAAAGTGGGGGATACAGGGGAGGAGGATGTGTGTCAAAGTTGGAAAAAGCACGAACTCTGCCGAGTATCCAAAACTAATCTGAATCTCAGCATTGCTGTTCTCATACCGTACCCAGAGGCGGGAAGTCATCCTCGCAGAGAGCTGAACGTTGTCACTAAGGGTGCATGCTCGACTCTGATTCTGTTTGGTGGGCCAGGTGAAACTAAGAGTAACTTTACCGTAATAGAAATCACTGTAAAAAAGAAAAAGGAAAAAAAAAAAAAAAGAAACAAACAAACAAAAAGAAACAAAGAAAGAAACAAAGAAAGAAACAAAGAAGAAAAACACCCAACAAAAAATAATGTAATTTTCTCAACTGTGATATTGGTATAACCTATTTGATTTTTTTTTTTTTTCCAGTTTTATATACCTACCAGGCTTTGGGACAGCATAAGCCAAAACGCCTGGCTCCTGCTAGAACTATATATTTCTTTATCATTTACTTGCCTAGTTACAACTAGCTGCAATATAGGCAATAGAAAATTAGAGCCTTACACGCGTGCACACTCATTCCGAGTGCTATCCCAAGAAACAATGGAATATCACAGCATTTAAAATAAGGTATACATGGATATTCGGTTACAATAACATGTTTATATGAAGCAACTTGGCAATGGCATGTGAAAAAAGGGGTCATCCATCAGCCAAGTTGTTTTGATGCTCGGTACATATGAGTAGAGAACAGCAAGACACTTCTGGGGAATAGTTATAGTAAACATGGAAAAAAAATCACCAAAAAAAGAATATAAAAAAGATAAAAGAAAAAAAAAATAGGACAGAAAAAAAATAGAATAAAAAACAGGGCCCAAATCTACCAAGTTTTTACCATCTGCAATTCCCAATGAAATTAACAGGAAAACCAGAATATGAATAATTTGCATCGGGTAGCAATGCCTTGATATTATCTTTTAAAGAAAATAGATAAAGTAGATTGTTTTAAAAAAATATAGAACAAACCCTATGGATAATAGATCCTTTCTTGGCAATTATTTCTGAAAAAAAAAAAAAAAAAAAAGAAAAGAAAAGGAATAAGTGTTCTTATCTGAAAATAGAAATAAAAATGTTCAAAGGGTATCACCACTGCAATTGTATTAATGCCACTTTGGACATGTTCTCCAAGTTGTGGTTGCCTTAATAAACTAAAAACAATTTTTTTTGTACATAATGTAATTATAAAGCTCTCAGTCTGCATGGATGCAAACTGTGTGTGACAAATCGTCTCTTTAAATGGTCAGTTCAAATTGTACATTTCTCATTCGAGTTGTCCGTTAGCCATTGATTGAACTTGGGTAAAATACCCAAGCTCCATTTCCACAGCCCAATTAAAATTTTTAACTAAAACAAAGACTGAAAAGAAGCTGTTCCATTGCAGTGTCAATGCTTTAAAAAAAGAAAAAAGGCAATTGTTGAAATTTGAAATAGGTACTTTCAACTTTATTTCCTTTCTTTTTAAATCCTGCAATGCACTCAACACCTAGCATGGCAAGATGGATATTAAAATGAGAATGGGGAGGGAAGATTCCACCAAGGGAGGGGGGATTGGAATTACTTAATGGTTCACAAGCCAAATGCTATTCCCTTTCTCGAGAAATCTTGAATTGGTTTATTGCCAAGGAAGCTTCATATAGCACGACACTAAAAAAAAACAAAAAAAAGAATAAAAAAAAGAACCACGAGAAAACCCCACCAAAAAAACAAAACAACAAACCCAACAAAAAGTCCCCACAAAAAATATTGTGTTTCTATTCTGTTATTTATTTACAAAAATCATATCAAGACTATGGTGTTAGAGGAACACTGTAAACATACAACTCGTTGTTTTTTAGAGACTGATTTTTCTTCTGTGATAGCACCTTAGCTTATTAAAACTGAACGCATATGGGGATAGGATTGCGTCGGGGAGCTGGAAGAGGGGATGTATTTTGTTTTTATTTTTTAAGACTGGAACAAATTTTGAGGTCCTAACTCCTTAAAACTGATAAGAGGGATCGCAGAATTTTGTTTCCGATTTGTTTTGCATCATTCATCATACTTATTTGTGCTTTTTGTTTTCCAATTAATGCAGCTTAGAAATAAATTGGCTGGTTGCTCGTTCTGTTAAAACCAATTTTGCTTTTCAGCTCTCTTGAACTAGCACAGTGTTATTAACTGAAGTTGTAGGCCTGCAGAAAAGAAAACCCTAAACCTCATTGAACTCCTCTCTTCTTCCTTAAAAAACATTGGATTGAGGTTTAGTTAATTTATAAATATTTTTTTTTCCAATCTCCTTTGAGCTTGAAAGTAGGTGACAGTCACTTAAAAATTACAGAAAAAAAAAATCATTAAGTTTGGTATTCCAGGTAGCTGAAATTAAGCCAGACAACAACTTATCCTTAATTTTATCTCCAGTGATGTCTTTCTTAGCACTGAAGGACATTTCAGTGTGTAGTGAGTGAAAGAAGGGTCTGAAGGCAACAAATTCTGTCATCAAATGCCCATCGTGGCTTCAAGAGGATCAGAGTGCCCGTAAGGGCTGGATTTGGGCTGGACCTGTCTGGACACACTGGGATAAAGCTGCCCCAGGGAAGGATAATTGAGTGGCTGCTGCCTCCCATGCTCCTGAGCTTTGGGAAAAGAACGCTCTTATCCTTCCAAAAAGTGCTATCCAAAAAAGCTGCTAGAGGCACAGTGTTTAAGGAGAGCATCCACTTGGAGAGAACAACCCCATAGACCCTTCATGGAGCAAAACCATGAAGAAGGTCCTGTTTGTCCTACAGAACCCTAAGTTCAGGACTTGGTAGCTAAAAGCTCTCAGCATGGGATGGGCTCTATCCAGAAGCTCAAGGTTTGTTTTTTTCATGGCAAGAAGGTGCTGGTGGAGCGTGGTGCTGTTTGTCCACACAACACCCCCATGCAGCTGGTCCTGGGCTTGTTGGTGTCATAAAAAACAGAGTGAAAATACTCTTTGATGGCACTCAGAATTTGTGTTCTGCATGTTGCATAGTCTATAAAGATGATAAGCAAGTTGCTGACAGAATAATATTTTGAGGCCATGTACTACATGCAGATCATAAAGGATTTAGTTTTAGGGCTTAAGGCTAAAATCCCACTCCTGCCGTTTATTACCCAACAATATTCCAGTAATGAGCTTTTTGATTTTTTTCCCTTACCACAAGGAAGATTTACTGAGGAACTCTCTAGATTCTCTCCACACATTTCCAAATACTGTATAAAACTAGGGTGAAAGCCCTTTTGCTTACTAAGACCAAAAAAAACCTTTCAAACACCTCCACTGTGTCACAGATTAGCATACATCTGAGCATGCTTCAATAAAAACACAAAACGGTATCACGTGGCTGTGAGCCATATGAAATGAGGCCACGGGTTTGCATCCACTCTGTGGGTCTTTTATTCCTCAATCCAGTGTAAAACCAGAAATGGGGATAAATATTCAGGGAGAGAGGAAAAAAAAGAAAAAAAAAAAAAAAAAAACAGAAAAAAAAAAAATAAAACAAAAAAACAAAAAACATTACCACTTGTGTCTCCAAGACCTTCATGCTGCCAGTTTCTTGAGCCCTTCAATATTAAATTTTCTGTGGAGCACCTTTCATGTTTTTGGATAACTTAAAAAAAAATGGAAAAAATAAATTAAAAAGAGGTGAAAATAGTCATCAGCTACCTGGGTATCCTACAGCATGGCCCACTTGGCAGAAATTTTGTGGGACATAGGGCATTTTTCCAATTGTGAATGTTTGGATTATACCTGGTGCAATGGGGTGCTGGTGAATCACGAGGGCTTCTGAGCACTACAATGATGCACCAAATAAACAGAAATCACTGTTCCAAACACAAGGATTTCCCTAAATCTTAATTTCACAGGCCCTGATTCAGGACTGCACTTAAGCATATCTAAGGAGCATCCTGAACAGTTTGAAGAACAACTAAAAGAATGCAGAGAAAAGGGAAACAGAGCAAAACAAAATAAAAAAACCTAAAAACCAAAACCAGGATGGTTTTCTGAATTGAAAAAAAAAAATATATTGCCGTTTTAATGCCTCTTCTTTCCATTACATCCAAAAACTGGGGTGCAGCAGTTCTGAGATAATTAGAAGCACATTTCAACAAAGGACACATATTGGAGATCTCCTTAAGATGCCTGCCTAGGTTGCATAAAACACTACATAGAAAAAAAAAGAAAAAGAAAAAATATAAAAACATGAAAAGAGCTGCCAATTGGACAACATGGGGAAGCAGTTCAATCCCATGTTGTTTTGTTTTACTTTTCTTTTTCTTTATTTTTTTAAGCTATTTCTTAAATAATAAATGCACATGAAGTGTTAAATATGTATATACTGTATTTCAAAAAAAATTAAAAAAATCAAACGAATGGGGCACAAGATTGTTCTATAAGTCGTGCTGGCTAATTTTTAGTTTGTATTCATAAGTGGTTTTTAAAAGCCTTTTTTAAAGTGTAATTTGCATGTTCTACTTTGATTGTATGTAAACATATTTTAGAGCAAAAAAATGTATTTGTATTTTATTGAATATAGAGGCAAGAAAAAAACTTGTACATTGTTTGAAATGTTCTTTTTGTAACAGTTTTTATTCATGAAGCATTTTTGTACATTTAAAAATGGATATGGACTTGATGTTCTTTGAGGCTTAGATACATCTGGCATGCTTTAATGTCATGCTCCTTCATGATCTTAGATGTTGGTTTTTAAACATTTTTTTCTAAAACAAAGCTCAGTCTTTTCGCTACCAAATCAGGTTAGCACAGTATAGAGCACTTAACTAAAAAAAAAAAGAAAAAAAAAAGTTAATCCTATTCATATGTTATTCATTGTGTGAAATTAAAGGAATTCAATTCAGTCTAACATGAGTTGTGAATTCTTTTGTCTTATTTTCCATCTGTTTCCCATCACTAAGGAGTTTAATAGCTTTTGGGATACTAATACCATGCATTCACAAGCCCTCTTTATGGTAATGGAGAAAAACATGCTTTGGTTCTGTTCTTTTTTCTTTTCTTTCTCTCTCTCCCTCTTTTTTTTTTTTTTTTTTTTTTTTTTTTTTTTTTTTTTTTGTAATTTTGTAATTTTTTCCCAGAATATCCTTAAAAGTTAAAAATGGACTGTGCCACGGGCCCCATGGGCAGAAGGGGGATTCACACTTCAGTGCTGTGCCTATCACTAAGTGGACAGAAACATCTCTGGTCCAAATTGTGTCCTCAGGCACCAGCAGAGTAGAGCTCGCCACCCAGGTGGGATTTCCACTCCAGACGCAGATGGAGCATCCCTCTCCAGATCCCTGCAGGGAGGGCAGTCCCAGGGGCTGGGCTGTCGACAAGGGGGTGGCAGGAGCCAACTCTCTCCTCAGTGAGCATCAGAGAGGAAGGGCTGCAGGCCAAGGGGTATTTTCTGTTCAGTGCAGCCTCTTGCTGTGACAATGGCACAGGACACTGCTTGCTGTACGGTTTTCAGTTTCCTTTCCAAGTTGCTGCTGAGAGAGGTCCTGCTGCCATTGTAGGCAGCCAGCCTCAATATCCATGAGTTCCTCCGCAGGAGGATGCCAGGTTTCATCTTTTTCCTCCTCAAGGAGAGTTCTCTACCTTCACTAAATGCTCAGCAACCTCGTGGAAATCAAATCTCACGTGCTGGAGGAGTCAGTGATGCCTAGGCAGGATAGATAACTTAGTGTCCTCTCTCATTCTTCCCTTCTGAAGCTTTATGGGATGGACTGCCTTGGTGGACCCAACTCCTCTAACTGCAAAGACAGCCCCTCTGGCTGCTGTTTTGACAGCTGTTGCTTCATGTTACTGAAGTAGATCTGCTCCAAAGATCTCAAATATTACTGAGCTTATTTTCTTTTTCTTCTCTTTCTCTGTCTCTCTCTTTAAGATATGCATAGCCTCCGCTTTTGACAACATTTGCAAAAGTGCTGACATTTTCACTCAGTTTTTTATGTGATGTATAAGCTACTGGTCTCCAACTCTAACCACATTTTAGTCAGAGGCCTGTGGTAAAGCTCTTTAGGAAGCATCTGTGAACTGCAAGATTTGTGTTTGCTGCTGCAGTATCTCAGGACAATTCTCTCCTCCTGGCAGCTCTTTTTTTCAGGTTTACCTCCCATCACCTCAACTCTGCTGTGCTTTGGTGGTGTCACCTCACAGCCCAGAGGGCAGTGACGAGTTGGGGTACAAATTGGGGATGTTTGGTTTCCATTTCTGGGTGAGGCGAGGGCAGGAGGTATTTCATCTGTGAGGCGTTCTCACTTTCTTGCCTCTGGGATCTTTTTTTTCCACCAGGCTGGCAGCATGTAGTGTCAGAAGACAACAGCCCTCACCAGTCTCCTCCTGGGCAAGGAGGATGCTCTGCTCATCAGCCCAGACTTCTGTCTAAGGGTCACACTTTTCCTAATATCTCTCTGTCATTGTCACTGTAACTACTTCAGCTCTGTCTGCTCCCATGGATCACAGCATCTCTGAGAAAAAAAATCTTAGGAAGTCTTAGAAACAAAGTGCAGGAAATTCACAAGCTCTGGTAGGGTGTAACTTTTTTTTAGGCACTTTTTGTTTAATGATATTGGAGTCTTCTTCCCTAAACTCAATCCTAAATAGAATGCTCTAGAGAAATCCTGCTTGAGAAGGGGTTTGGACCAGATGTCCTCCAGTGGTCACTTCCAACCATATCTATTCTGTGAGATATTGTTATCTTGTCTCAGTTTGCGAGAGCTCAATGTTTTCCAAAATAGAATCTTTTCACTATTAATCTCTGCCCTGAAATTATTGCAAATAATTGCAAAACATTGCAAATAATTTCATCAAGCGTGATGAAGAAATAATGTTGTTTTCTGATTATTGTCATCTTTCTGTTGAGCATCCTTTTCTTATAAAAGTTATGAAGATCTGCTCAAACCTTCTTTGGCCATCTTCCATATTGTAGAAGTTTGAATTTATGAGGGAATTTCACACTCCACCCTCGAGGTATGGATGAGATGAGTGCTACCCCGTGGGACAAAGCACACTTTTAATTCACTTTTGATAGTAGAGATTGTCTGTGTGGCCTGGGATAAGAAGCCTTTCCAAGGTGGAAACTCATCCTCCTCTGGCAGAGACAAGACAAACCTCAACCTTCACCACACTCATTCTTGTGGTACCATTCCCCACCAGGCTCCTGAGCTGTCTCATATATTGAATTTATTTTATGTCAAGGAAAGTTCGGCTGGTGGAGATGCCTGCAGCTTGTGTGCAAGTTGTGTGAGCTCATGACAGCATTATTTGGTGCTCTGTAACACAATACATGCACATAATTTTAGAACAATGGTACTGTTACTGAGTAGAAGAAATGTTCCAGTGACCTTGAGGGGATCGGTGACAGGACCCTACTCAAAGCCCCTCAGCACACACCATCTGGAAAGCTCTAGAAAGCAAAGGGAAGCATAGATGTCAACATAAAAAAAAATACATTTGGCCTTTTATGAACAATTTATGAACCACATCACTAAGATTATGTGTTAAGAGCTAATAGCAAGCATTGAAATTGCAATGAAGAGTGGCATATCAAACGGTCTATGCATTTTTTACTGGGAGCTACAGGAAAAACTGGTGTGAAAGCACCACAGGAGTTGTGGGAGGATTTTGACAAAATGTTAGTGCAATCATAAGTCATTTCATTATGACAACCAACTTTCTTTGTAACACAGAGCAAGACACACTGGTTCACATTCTCAGCTTACGCAGAGCAGTGCTATCAGTTTCAAACGTGTTAAATCAGTTTACAGGAGCAAAAGACCTGCTTTCATTTTCTTTGTGGAAACTATTCATCCCAAAGTGGTTTTGGAGTGCCTCTACTAGAAGGATGCAATATAAACTCCTGTTGTTTGTTGCCTGTTAGAAGTGTCATATGGAGAAAATGGGCCTTTGTTAAAGATTCAAGTGTTTGGAAACTGGTTCAGCAGCTTGAGTAGCCAACTCATCACAGTTTCATTAAAGCTGTGGTGGAAGGAAGAAAGTAAAAGAAGTGGAGAGTCCTTGGGGAAAAGATGAAAGAGTGTTCTATGCACCTGGAAGTTAAATTAAATATCAATATCTACTTCTTGTGGCTTTATTGTGCTACAAAAATAATCAGAAAAAAAAAAATCTGTGTCCTAAAAATCATGGAGTGCCTCAGTCCTGCATGAGTCAGGCATATAGGGAGCTCATTTCTTTTTTTTCTGCAATGCTTGAAATAGGTGCAGCTGGTATGGCACCTGTTTTCCTCACAGAATTTATCTCCTTGTGGACATCCCCCAGTCAGTGATGGAAAGCACAGAGCAGGGACTCTATTCTCTCTGCATTTTTCCAAGTTACCTGCTCCAGAAAAAATCAGTTATAATTGGTTGTCACTGAGCATCTTCCATAAGGCAGGAAAATTTCTTACCTGTCTCCATCCCACTCTAACGCATGATCATATCTGGTAGTTCTCAAACTGTCCAAAAAAATATTGTTGGCAAATAAGGCTTCAATGAATTTAATATAATTTTTTGTCATTGACTCAAAGGGAGCAAAACTCCCACCAGGTCTCCTTGATTTGGCATGCCACAATACTATGTGTGGGCCCTAACAGCCCTTGGTGTCTTCTATATTGTCAGAGAACAAGCATATCAAACACAAAATTAGTTTAAAGGGGAGGGCCGTGAAAACCTCTTCAAGGTAAAAGCAAGGAAGAGAGCACAGGAAAAGTATCTGTGGTGGATCTTTTCAGAGCATGGCAAGAACACAATTGGAGAAGGGACGAATAGTGAGAGATCTCTTAAAGAAGCAAATGATAAAGTGGCAGAGCTGTAATGAAGCCGGTGGCAAAGGAGGGCGCGGCTAAGTTTTCTTGAAGACAGGAAAAAATAAAACAGCACCACTTGAAGGGGAAGAAATGCATTCAGAAACACAAAAGGGCACTCACTGAAAGGAGGGAGAGGCTGGAGGATATGAAGATGTAGGTCATGGAGAGAGTATAAAAATGGATCTTGAGACAGAAGATTATTGCCAGTGTCTAAGCTGACACAGCACTCCCCATTTATCCTCATTAAACAGCGACCATCAGGGCATAGTTAGTGACCATTAGGCCTCAATTCTCTCTCTCTTTAAACTGCAGATAAATAGATAGCTAAGGCAAGAAGTAAAACTGTCTTTGCTTGAATTCTTGATATTTGCAGTTTCCCAAAATTCTGATCGGGGATCAGCAAGTAACAGCAAAGGTGTGACAGGAAAGACAGGAGCTGTACAGAAGCCTGCCTGCAAAGATGAGAACTCTCTACTGCAGAGATAATATGATAATGTTTAGATTGATCCCATAGCTCCTGGTTTAGTGGAAGGTGTTCCAGTCCCAGGACAGGGAAGTTGGAATGAAATTATCTTTATAGTCTCTTCCAAGTCAAATCATTCCATGATTCTATGATTCTCATCAACACACTGAACACCTGCCCCCAACAACCTGAGGATAAAGCACCTGCACCTGTGAGGTGTCTTGTTATCTTACTTTCCCATGGGGATGGAAAGAACTTTGTGCCCAAGAACAGCTACTACAGCATCCCATATGTTAGAGAAGGCAAGAGAAACGCTGTCCATATCATCCAGATTGTACCATTGGGTGCTTCCATTTCAAGTCCCACACATGCCTCTGTGTTTTCTAAATATCCCAAAAGCCCATGGTTTTAGTGGAACAGCTTATTAGGTCCAAAATTCCCAAAACTTGTATACTGGTGATTTCTGTAAAAGTCTGAATAAAATAAAAATTGAAGAATTTGGCTGTGATCCAATCATCATGTTTTTGCTCTAGATATCATAAGGAGATTTTCTGTTTTGCTTTGCTGTCAAATGCTGCTTCACCAGAATGTGATCTCCAGAATTGCCACGGTGACCCTGAGGGTCCAGATTCCATCAGCCAAGAATGATTTTTCTTTTCTTAATGAAAAAAAAGGGGGAGCAAAGAGGCACAACTTCTCTGGGATCTGAGCCACTGTCATCTTAATTTTGAAAATCTCATTATCATGCCTATGGAAATTCAGGACATAATATAAACATGAATGCATGTTTAAGCTTTGGTTTAGTTCCACTGATATCAACATGATATAAATATTTTAAAATTAAGTAGATACTTAATTGCCCTTACAGGAATGAACCTGGCTTTCAGTTTCAACATCTTGTCCCATTGTCCAAGCTGAAATTTAATTATTTCATTGAGTGGAAACAGGAATCAATAGATTCTGTTTCAAAAAAATCTCACAGTTCCTAGCCTCCAGGCCTCAGTTTAAAATAAGTAGTCCTTGCATTCCTTGAAGGACTATTTGCTAACATTACCAAAATGCTGTGAATTCCTTGCTGGACACGTGCAACTTGCATGAGGGAACATCCTAATCAAGACTTTAATGACAGGGCATTGTCTTCAAGTCAGCTTCTTTCCTTATTTCTTTTAACCATGAAAAATTAGTCCATGTCACTTACACAGCAAAGTGAGAATGAATCTTTAAACCAGGGCACAGATTTCTTTGTCCTTCTTTACTGCAGCCATATGTTCCTGTCCATTCTTCATTAACTCAAAAAAAAACAAACCCAAAACCTCCATGAATTCATTTCCTTTCTATAAATAGTCCTCAAGACATTTCTGTTCACACTGGGTGGGTTTCTGAAGATGCAAGCTGTGCAGTTTTGGATCAGCCTTCTCTTTGTGTCTTCACTGATGAGGGTGTCCCAGAAATGATATCTGTCTGCTCCTGCTGCTTCAATATTCAGATGATAGACTGGGCAAGGACATTGAGGCTGAACCACAGGAGGGGAAGTATAAATGTTGTTCCATCTGCCTTGGATTCAAACACTGAAGGTGAAAAAGGGTATGAAATCCCTGACATGGCTAGAGAATCCTGAATTCCATCTCACTAGGTTTCTAGTGAGGTATGTGTGGGACCTTTGAGAACTGTTGCACACACACCAACCCAAAGGCCTTTTGCAGGCTTAGCCAACCTGAATTTCTGCCTCTGTTTCAGGAAGTGGTAGCTTTGAAAGACCATATCAAACTAGTACATTGTGTTTCCTGCACATCCTGCTTTACTGGAGGTTAATTCTTTCTGACGCATGCAGTCTGCTGCTGCCAATTAAGTCAAATGTATTTTACGCTTTACTTTTCTGTTGCCTTATGGGCTTTTGTTGGAAAAAAATTAATAAATAAAACTTGCCAAACACTGTTAAATGACACGGTCTGATGATTTGAAATAAACACCCAGATTTTAATACATCAGAAGGATTGAGGGACGGGAGGAGGAAACTCTGGAGCAGCACCCAGCTGGATTCCACCACACAGCACCCAGCCACCAACCACAGCATTAATCTCTGACTGTTGTAAAAGCAGAAAAAGGGACCCCAGGTCAAGCAAGCAGTATAGAGTTATTTCTCATGCAGTGACATTGCAATGTATGACTCTTTAGTAGAGGAGGATAAAAAGCAGCTGCACTGGAAGAGGAGTAGAAATACAGGACCTAATAAACTCTTCCTTTGCAGTTCCATCTCTGCCACTTCACACTGTGGTGGTTTCTGGGTTTATTCTTATTTTCTGCTTCTGTCTGTGATCTCTAAGTCATCTCTTTCAGGCTTTAGAGAAACAGCTGGGACTGCTCATGCTCAAGTTGTGATAAGAGAAACTATATTTACTCAGGATCAGCTGAGACACAAAAATATATAAAAGCTCATCAGATCTTCTGAATAAAACATATGTATTTATTTATTATTCTGTTATCCAACTCAACACTGATGTAGTGCTGTGACAGGAGACACTCAGTGGAGTTTCTGGGTGACATTACATTCTAATTTGGAGAAGAGAGGCAACAGCAGGTCAGAAGCAGCAGAAATACAACCAAAGTGAAGAAGAGTCCCAGGAGAGTTGACACTGTGTATCAATTACATCATATATCAGCAGAGATTCCAGGTTCCTGAATGGGTCCATGGTCCTTAATTCCATTACATTGCTTTACTGGAAAATTTTAGAGCAACTTTCAGAAACAAAATCAAGTCCATGGGGAGAAAGGGAGAAGGAGGAGCTGGGAGGTGTTTCAATTCCTTTTCTTTGGTAACAACAGAAAAACCTAGCATAGAAAGCTTCCTGTAAAGAAATTGCAGTGTACATTACCCAAAATGACACTTTTATGTCTCCTGTGGGATAGATCAGGCTGTCAGAGACACTAAACCCAACACTCAAAGCAGTTTCTGTGAGAAAACAATGGTTAACAGCACTCTTCTTGCAAATCCATACAAAGATCCTTCCAAGGGATGTTCACGGCAGGCACCTTCTTGAGAGAAAACTTGTCACTGATGAGAGAGGGATATGCAATTACGGGAAAATACCTGATGCAGGAAAAGAAAAATTCCTTATTTGTAGTCAGAGACAGGGTTGATGCTCGACTAGAACACGGTTTGGAGAAAGACAGTACAAAGGCAACATATATCACACTTGAATGATGGAGTGGCAGCATCAAAACAGTTCATCAGCATCAGCTTTGGATCTCAACGTCATAGCTAAAGTTTAATTTTAAATTTAAACAAATTCCCTGGCAGGGAAATGCCTTCAGCTCTGATCATTACAGACTGACAGCTAGCGATGAGAGAAAGAGACAATCAGCATTCCTTTCATCCAAAAAAGTTATTTTAAAATCTTTCAAAAGTGCATAAGATTGGGCTGAGAAAGTGTCTCAGAAAACACATCTGTCCAGTGCTCCCAGGAAGGTGAGATGATAGCATCCAACACACAATTTCTGGATATAATACTGGATTGCATGACTATGATTAAAACAGGAGGGGTAAGATGTTTTAGATAACAATAAGGTTCTGCTCAGTTATTTTTCTTATTATTATTATTTATAGAAGTTTTCTGATCTTCCTCATACATTCAGATTTTCTGTGATTTTCTAATATATTCTATTTGGAAAATAATTGAAGGGAAGATGGGCATGCTCTTTAACAAAAGCAGTAATTCAGACTGGAGAAGAGGAGGGTGAAGAAAAGCCACATCAGGGTCTGCAGTTTCCTCGTGAGGGGAATTGCAGGGACAGGCACTGACCTCTCAGGTGACAAGTGACAGGACCCCAGGGAACAGCTGGAGCCATGCAGGGAGGTTTAGGTGGGATATCAGGGAAAGGTTCTTCCCCCAGAGGGTGCTGGCACTGCTCAGGGAATTCCCCAGGGAATGGGCACAGCCCCGAGGCTGCCAGAGCTCCAGGAGAGTTTGGACACTGCTCCCAGGGTGGCATTGTTGGGGTGTCTGGACAGGGACAGGAGCTGGGCTATGTGAGCTCTTTTCAACCGAGTATATTCTATGAACATGAACCAGTAGTTACTGCACATCTTTTTTTAACTCATTGACATTAACCAATTAAAAGCAGGTGTCTTTATTCCTAAATTATTTTGTATAACTGGTTCAATTTGTTGATTAACTAGGAGTGTGTGATGAAATGAAACCCATACAGCAAAGTTGTGCTTGCTCTACACAAACTCCTTCTTGTTTCCATAGGCTGACTGAAGGGTAAATAAATCCCTGTTTTCCCCGGAGCTCTCACAGATATTTGTTAATTTCTTTTATCATTATTGTAAAGGCTCACTGTGGTAGCAAGCTCTGACTGCAGCATTTCTGAACTCTTCATTAAAAGGTTCTGATTTTCAATCAGTTCCAGTAATCCCAGTGAAATGGACAGCAGATATGTCCAACATGATCTAGTTATCTGCATAAAGAGCTTGGTGAAATGACTGCAGGCTATGTATGCATCAAGAGAGCCAGCTCTGAAATCAGAAACGGTATAATTATGTATTTAATTACCTCACCTAAGGGACAGAGTCGTGCAGTCTGGTTGTATTGTTGTGATCTAAACTAATATCTCCACACCAAAGGGTATTTAGGTTGGCACTGCCTTGGAGATTTTGTTCAATGAACATACATTTACAACTTCCATGCAGATTTAGAGCAATATCTTCTCTCAATTTATCTGTAAGATTTAATTGGACTTAGAAGCAGCGTGACATATGTATAGCTGTCTAGTGTTCCATTGTTCTTCAATGCTCTTTTTTTTCGTTCCTTACCTCTTGCTAATATTTATTCCACATATTCACTCTTATCAATATTTTTTCTGCTCTTTTTCATCTCTTTTACTGGTTCTAATTTCTTGTTTAAACCACTTCTCTTTAGTATTGGTGTAACATGATGCAAAGGAAGAGCAATTGACTGCTCCCTCATTCCATACCATAGTATGTGCCCAATTTACTATAAAAAAAAATAATTATTTTGCTGTAGTTGATCCCAACTTTCTCTCATTAGGTTCTTATCTTTTATTTCTATAAACAGGTCAGATTCTAAATAATATTGTAATAGGAAAAATAACTTAATACTTTTGGGGAAATAATTTATTGTCTTTGAGAATATTTATTTTCTTTCTTGTTTTTTGAAGGAAAAAATTAAGGATGCATATGGTTTCAAAGGGAAGGAGAAACAAAAATTCATGCCTGTTTTCTGAGATACTGACTGGTTTAGTTGGTCATAAAGATGATAGTGAGTCGAGCTTCAGTTAACCAGAACTTCAAGAAGTTTTTACAAAATTATTTGAAACTTATAATAAAATATAAATATAAAATATAAACCTATAATAAAGTGTCCTTTAAAAAAATCGGGAATGGTCTCATGATGCAGCTCAAAAAATATTTTCTCATTAAGCTTTGTTAACTACTTTTATTATGGCATTCAGCAGTAGATCCATGCCTGTCCTGTTCAGCAGTACTGTGAGTTTCCATACATCAGGTGCCCTTTTCACCTCCCAAAACTGAGGCCATGAACCAGCAGAGTGGAGGTGTGATAATGGGGTGAGGAATGGAGCAGGGAGGCTTGGAATGATTGCACTGATAAATCATGGAATGCCTCCAGGTGGGAATAGGGGCTGTGCTCTATTGCCACAGCAAGCCCAGCAGACCTGGGTGACATCAGGCAGATACACCTGGAGCAAGTGCACGAACTGCATCCCTGCAGAACTTGTTTACTTCTGCTCCTGTGAGGATGAACAGAAGCTGCAAGGAAGAATAAGAGGCTGGCAATGACCCTGAAGGTGTAAGGGGGCTACATGCACAGGGGACCCCTTTGCTACAAGTGCAACACACAAAGATGTTCGGAGAAGTGTCATATAGGTCAAAGAAAGAAACCTTTCTTTAGTTAAATGAAATTTGAGACTACACAGCACAAGTGAACCAGGAGCCAGTTCATCAGCCTCATGTGTATCCCTTCAGGAGATCTGACAACATTCATTAAATCCTGAAATTAAATAATGGTGCTGAATCTGCAATTATACTGAAACCAGTAAATTCAATTAAGGGTAAGTAGTATACTTTATTTGAATGGCTCACTTGGTGGCTTTTTTGGTACATGTAAGTAAAAAGATAAAGAGAAAATGCTTTCTCATTTTTTATTTCAGATTATGCTGTGTCAAATGAAGAATATACTGGGAACCTTGCACAGAATCACACAATATACAGCAGAACTTATAAAGAACTTATAAAGAAGCACTCAGGATAAAAGCAGGGTTTTTTTCTCCGGATTCATAGCTTTTTCCATATCTCATGTTATTATTCATATAATTTATATTAATCCTTCCCAAAACAGTTAGTGACTGTCTCATTATACTGGACAATGTATAAATACACAGTCCTCCAAAGAGCAGTAGTAAACTTACAAATAGCAAACAATTGCATGTTAGAGCAGAAAGACTGAAGAAATGGAATGCTAGAAACCTTGGTTACCTTCTCCATTCTTTCAAAAGACAAATTATATAAACCTGGAGAAAACTGGAGTAGTCCTGTGACCTGAGTCCCTGGCAAGGTACACCCTTCCAAGTCAACACCTCACCCCAAATATCTAATGGATTTCTTCTGTTTTAGAAGCTCCTAGATTTGCAACACTGGATTTCAGCACATCCCCCCTCCTGGTTGGGCTCTGTCTACATTCACAGGTAAAGTCTTTCCCTCCCTGCTTCCTCCTGGTGGGTTTGTTTGAGGGTGATGGTTTTTATTTCACGACTGTTGGAGCAGACGACTGCCAGAGGAAGTTTTCCCTACTTCTTTCTTCCAAAGCATGGCAAAGTCCAAACGAAACTTCTGTGATGTGACCAACAATCCATGGACGTTCTCTGGTGCGCCAAGAAAGCCGAGCCCGGGTCCTCCCCTCCTGTCTGCCAGCAGAAGAGCCCAGCCAGGGAGCTGGGGCACAAGCACATGGCACCAGCCTCAGCTGCTGCTACCACTTCCTTCCACTGTAGAGGAAACCAGTTTCCTTGGCTTCTTTCCAGCAGGGGCTGTGGGCTTTGATCCGGGCTGAGATAACCAAGGCGTGAAGCCTTTGCTGTTCTCTCAGTCGCGCTCACCAGCCCTGAGCATGTTCCAAAGCTGCCGGCTCAGCAGCTAGCACTAATCATCTCTGCCTTCTGCAGCCAGGCCTATCTCCAGTTTCCCAGGTCTTCCCCTGCCTGCACTGGGAGTTGAGGTGCTCCCTTTGAGGTTGCAGAGCTGGCTTCGGCAGGCAGATATTTTTAAAAAAAATCTTTTCTGTTCTTAGCATCTGCTTAGCCACTTGCAGTTGCCGTTTTACTGCGGGGCTCGAGGGTAGATCGGAAGGAAAAGAAAAATGGCTTTCAGGATGGATTAGTTTTGGGAAGAGTATTGTGTGCCAAAGGCAGTGCAGAAAGAAGTAAACACTCAAGCAGACAGGGATGACATCATTTATTCAGTGGAACTGACAGGGGCAATGTGAGAAGCTGTAAAAGCAGATAAGAGGGCTGAGGTTTGAGGGCAAGGCATTAAAACTGTGGAGAAGGGAGGACTAAGCAGCAGAGCTTGTTTTTCTGTGCTGTTCTGTGCCTATGCAGGCTACACGCCTCCCACTCGAAAGTTCATATCCACCCATTCACTGTGGAATATCCTCTGAACCACATTGTTCACAGGGTCTTTGCTGGGTCATCTTGACACTGGGCTCTCAGAGCAGGGGAACAGAAAGAAATGTTCAGTGATAAGCTTAGGAGAAAAACTGCATTGTGGTTTTGGAACACTGAGGCGCTGCTTTTTCAATTAAAATTAGAGGTGTAAAGGAGTTTGGTCAAGTGGGTTCAGTAAAGACACCTGGGTTCAGTTTTGAAGGCAGAAGTGGTATTTTCAGAGTATTGCATGTCCAGGGCAAAAGAAGGATAACAAAGGCTTGCCCACAGAAGTAGGGTGTGATGTTCTAAGGAGCAAGAACAGTTATTTTGCTACCAGCTGTAATAAGTTTCAAGTGCTAGCAAGATCAATAGGAGAAACTGGAAAGAGACCAGCTGTAAGATGAGGCCTAAATAAGAAAAAATGAGAGCAGGGCTAATTCTGAAGGTCATGGATAATTGCTGTCATGAGCAAAACTGATCTCTGTGCCGGACTTGATATTTTTCATGAAAATCAGCTCACTTCAATCCTTTTTGTTCCAGGTAGGGAAGTGGTAAAAAATAATCACTTTCATAACAGACATCTAATCCTCTATCCACTTTCTGCCTGTAATTTGTTGGTTGCACTGGGAAGGATGGAAAATGTGTTAATGGAGGGACCCCCTGGACATCTTAGAGGCTTGAAGCAAACCTAATAAAGACAACTTCTGATGTTCCTGACACAACTCTGAGAAGAGGGAACACCAGGACATTAGTGCTTCTTTATGGAGGTTTTATCTGATTTTTCATTAGGAAAGGGTTTTTTAGGTGGCTGACTTGGCCAAATTCAAAATAGTTTATAAACACAGTCTATGAAATGTGTCTGCCATTAGAGATGTTGACTGTGCATAAATAACTTTACTATCTTTGCTTGCACTTTGAAGAAGTTTTCTTAAGTCTTGTTTTGGGCTTTTTGTTGTGCTTTTTTTTTTTTCCTTCAAGCTACTATAAGAAAGGAGAGAGAATGAAACTTTGTAGGAATCACATATTTGGTTTCATGAAGAGGTCTTTCATCAGATTCTGTAGTTGGAAGCAGTAGATTTTCCTCACAATGGAAACTGAATTTAAATATTAAAATTATCTTTGGAACACAAGCCTTCTTACCCCCAACAGTAAAAGCTGTTACCTCCAGTGAAAAAGCCAGAGACATACACACCTGCATTCACACAAGTCCAGTACTCAAGACAGAAAACAGACATTGCATGGAACAAAAAAAGGATTTTAGCTTTCCAAAATCTTACTGGACCATTGCACTTGAAGTCCTGTTTTGTACACAAATACCAGTGGCTGGAATGGACTGATTAATAACAGGACATTTTGTGTGTCTGTTTGCCATAATTCACATTTTATCAATTCTTAAGTGTACTTATTATGTACTGAGTCCTGTCAATGTTTATATAAATGCTTCTAGAGGATGATTTCACAGACTTTTGTGATCTAGATGGGAAAAGAAACAGTCCAGATTCAAGGCAAACCAGGTAATTACATGGTCAAATCCCAAGGGTTTCAGGAACGTCTTGTGAATGGAGAAGACCATAAGCTTCTCAGTGAGAATTAATCAGTTGTGTCAGAGCTCTCACACGAGAGGGTTACACTTGTAACCATTGTATTTCTGCTCCAGTTTCAAGATTTTCATCAATGTCAGCGAGTGAAATATTTCCAGGTTGGGGGATATTTTCTTATAGAGCATGTCAGGAAAAAGCTCATAACTCAGAAGGTGCTGAGGCCCTGGCACAGGGTGCCCAGAGCAGCTGTGGCTGCCCCTGGATCCCTGGAAGTGTCCAAGACCAGGCTGGACAGGGCTTGGAGCAGCCTGGGATAATGAAAGGCATCCCTGCCCATCACAGGAGGTGGAACAAGATGGTATTTAAGATCCCTTCCAACCCAAACCATTTTATTATTCAATGTTGATATGTAAGGACATGGAGAAACACAGGGTAAATGTGCAGTTGGAAAAAATTAGCCCTGGATAGTGCCTCAGCAGGCAGAAGCAGAAGCAGTGTTCATTCACTAACTGAACTATTTTTATTTTTTTTTTTTTTATTTTACAAATTTGTATAATATAATTGCAGTTATTTTATTTGTTAGGTTAATGCAAGATCCACCAAAAATAGAAACTTGAGGGGTTATGATGTCAGCACACCTCTTACTCAGTATATTTGCTGTTATAATTGCTGGCTTACCTTGACCACCTGTGGAGGCTGGTTCAGGATCCCTTTTACCACTGCAGTAAATATTTTTAGTCGTGATTTAAAGAAATGGCAACAGCTTGTGTGTTTGTTTAGATTTTATGGCCCAATTATTGTTTCCCAGTCTCAGAGATGAGGATAATTATTTTATAATTAATCATACATAGGCAAAACATACCATCTCTAAAAATGACTATTAAAACATTTATAATGGGAAATGTGCACATACTGAGTTGTATATCACATACCCTGATTATTTAGTTGTATTGACCATATGTTATTTTATTTGCCTTCCTTCAGAGGAAAGAAGAGAAAAGGTGCTCGAGGTATCAATTCAACATTGTTTTGTTCCCGTAGAAAAGGCCAGGGAAAAGAATCTGGCAACTTGCCTTGACATCAACCATCTGTAAATTCATCATTCTTTGGATCCCTAGGTAATTTAGTTTCAGCCAAAATGAGCATTCTCAATGTTGACAAATGGTCTTGCTACATTTCCCCAACAAAAGTAGTTTTGTTGGAGATTTGACCTTATGGAACTCTTGTTTCCCTTGAAAAAACTAAAAGTATGAGAAAAAACCTTTATGATTAATTGCCACTACTGCCACATTTTCAGCTATTAGTTCAATTAAGAATTTGGCAATGGGTTGTTTCACTGAGCTATTATACTTCAGTAACATTCATAAACTCTAGGGAGTTTGAATGTGCATTTTTATAAGAAACCCTTTTCTTTGTGAGGTCTAAGTATTTTCTGACACCATTCTTGACTCTCCTATTAATGTATGCATTATTTTTCTTTCCTAACCACATCACATCCCCAAAATATAGTAGGATGACAAGCAATATGCATAAAGTCCTGGATCATACTCAGCTTCTAAGATGTAGGATATCCATCTTTGATCTAATGACTCACTGCAATTGTCAACTTCCTCTCTCTTGAAGAATGCCTGATTTTCCATTTCCATTATAATTATAGGGTTGAGAGTAAAAAAAAAAAAAAGGAGCATCACAGAAAAACTGTATAGGTCATTCCCATGCCTTAAACAGAACTGAATCTATTATGTCATCCATGCAGATGTTTTCCTAACATCTTATTGAAGACTTTCACAACATCCCTAGGTAATATAATACAATAATAAATCCCTCACTGCTATTAGACTATGAAAAATCCTGCTGCAATTTCAGCCCATTATTACTCATCCTACACCTAGGAAAAAGGGACAACAGCTTTTGCTTTACTTCTTCCTCCTAACACAGTATTTTTTATGTGCTTGAAAATTGTTATGATGTCTACTCCTGGTCTCTTTATGAATTAAATAACTACGCTTGTTTCAATTTTTCCCAGATGTTCCAGTCTCTAAACCCCAGATCATTTTTGTTACCCTATCCTGAATTTGTTCCAGCCTCCACTTGGTTCCAAACTTTCTCCATTCATAAGGATCAAAATTGAGCAGAGTTGTCCATTTGTTGAAGTTTCAACAGTGCTCATGAGAAGCCTCATTTCTTCTATTTATGCAACCCAGTAAGGTAGTACCTTTTTTTTTTTTTTTTCCTAGCACCAGTAATGGTGTTGAATTTGTTCAGTTTGCTATTTGCTGTGACAGATATTTTCTGCAGGGTTGGACCAGTCATTCGCCATTGAAAAATTTTATGGATGACTTTTTTTTTTTTTTGTACAGCTGCTCCCTACGCTTTTACCTGAAATGTGTCCTTTCTCCTCTGTTACACCAGTTTTTATGAGATCAGCTTGAATTCTAAACCCCAGGGGGGCTTGCATCCTTAATTTCTCTTCACTTTCACATCATTTTCAATCTCAGCAGACAGAGCTACTCTTTTATACTTCAATTAATTACTTAAACTTTTACAATACTGAACATATCCCTGCAGAAATTCATTGGCAATAAAACGTTGCTGAGTTTTTAGTTACTCGCATCACAGAAGTTTCATTTGGACTTTGAATCCTTAGCTGCCTTTTAAAAAGTGTCCTGTTAGTGCCAAAGGTGCACTCACACCCCATGCCTGTCACATCCCCGTGTGCCATGGTGCTTTAGGGGAGCCACAGCTGAGGTTTTACTGACAGTACCAGCCTTTGGAAGATGAAAAGCTTCAATCCATTCCACTCCAGGATTAACAGCTTTGACACAATTATAGACTGACATGGCTGTTTCAAAGATGTCTCGAATGATTTTTACTGGAACGTTTTCCTGCTCTCCTAGTGAAATGTATAGCAGAGCTGGCATTAATTTTATGGTTTAACACATTACCTAAATGAGTTCCCAGAAAACTTTGTCTTCTAAGAAATCTTTTATGTTCTTGGCCACGATTGGTTCTGTTGTACATGTTCTCCAGGAGATTTTGTTTATGTGCTTCCTTTTCCAAGATGTATCTCTTGTCCTATTCATCAGCATGTCTTGTGTACTTTCCTTAACTGCACTGCTTTGCTGGCCTCATCTTATTATTTGGTGTCTCCTATTTAATATTCAAAAATATTCATAATAGGATTTAATGTTATCTTTAATCAGTTTCATATAATTTCTGCTTTTCTATCAGTAGCCCAAATATATTAATTCAAAGATGTGTAAAAGAAACTATTTTCAGATAAATTGTCCAAATTATTTATGTGTTTTCCCAAGTCCACTGATAATTATTGAACAAACAAATGTCAATTCAATGTCTGGCTCAAAAAGTACCTTAGGAAGCTGAATGGGTTTTTTCCTACATTTTTTTCCTTAGACATCTGTTGGTGATACAAGTTGCAGGATAATTAGTGGTTTACTCAATATCCAAATAGACCATATGGATTTGTAAACTGCTTTTCTCAGACTATGCATTTCTTAATATGGCACCTGTGTAGTTTCCAAAATAAACTGATTTTTCTACTTGAAATTTCAGTAGAGAATAAGTAATAAAGAACATGAAAAGGGGTCTGGTTTAAAATTTAATTTTCAGTCTAAAAATGTTTCCTACTAACCAACTCTGATTAGTTACTTGCTCATTTGGACTGGAGAAACAGGAGTGGCCATGCCTGAATGTCACGTCCTTTGTTTTTGAGATGCAATTAGCATAGCTATCAGACCTCATTCAAGTGTAGTAGTCTAGGCAGTGATGTGGTGTAAATTCATTTTTATGCACAATAAAACCAGCTATCTGATGGAAGAAAAACTAAACAACATGTTACTTCAGAAAGAATAGTGCAAGGTACTTTAATAATTTACAAATTCTTCACCCTCCTGCTTGCAAGGGGATTGTTGGTTATTTCAGATACTTTTCTTGATTATTATTTTCATTTTGTTCTGTGTTTTACTGGTTTGTTTTTGTTTTTGTTTTTTTTTATTGTTTTGTTTTGTTTTCGGTCTTTTTTTGTTGTCGTTGTTTTGGTTTGGGGTTTTTTTTGTTTGTTTTTTTGGGGTTTTGTGTGTGTGTGGTTTTTTGGGGTTTTTTGTTGTTGTTTTGGGTTTTTTTTTTTGTTTGTTTGTTTTTTTTTTTTAAATAGCTCTGACTATATGGACAATGATTACTCTAGATATTTTTGAAAACCAGTCTTAGCCCTTCTCTTCCTAATGATGATTGTGTTCGACTCTCACCTTGGGTGCCCAGTGTGGAACTGCAGTCATTGACAGTAGATGATAGTGTAAAGCTTCTATTTAATGTGCTGCCCTGCTCAGATATACTTTTGTGCTCACCTCTGCCTCTAAAATATTCATTTTAATGGTAAATGAAGCATATTTCTAAAACACTGCACACTAGCAGCATAGTTAATGTTGCAAATCCATTTTCGTTATACACCTGGAAGAAATCAGTGCTATTAACTTCTTAGTTTCCCCCAGCATTAAATTTACACAAGACTAAATTAACATGAAATTCCTCTTCAAAAGACTCTGTAACAAATGAATGGGAAAGTACAGTTAAAAATTTGACTCTTACAGCATTTTCACTATTTTAAAAGGTCAGTTTCTACCCACAGCATGTATAGCTAATTAACCACTGGAATATCTTGCCCAGGACAGAGGAGATCTTTTTTTTTTTTCTATGGTTTTGAGTATTTTGTTAAGGTTTTGATTGCAGAGCTAGCTGTAGGAAATTCTGAATAATTCCATATTCTGTGTTAAGCAAGAAGAAGATGAACCCCATCATTGACACTTATGATTTGAGAACAGGAAAAGGTAAGTAAATATTGCCTGGTGAACATTTCCCATTTTGTTCTAAGGAACTTATTATTCAGAATAAGGGTCCTGAAGTGTCACAAACAAGCACATACATTTCTACACAGGCATTTCCCCTCTGCATCATTAACCTGATAGACACCCCAACCTTTCTCAGTCACTGGAATGTCTCCACACCAACTGCCATAAAACCATCCAGCAACTAAAAAAAGATACAATCAAAGTTCTACTTTTACTTAAAACAAGCTTTTGGGCTGGAGACAAGCAGACTACTCATCAGAATTAAAGGAGCCACCACTCTGTGTACTAGACACGAATCTCCTCAGATACCAGATTTCCACAGACTGCAAGCTTTAAAGTTCAAAGGGGTCAGGCGTCATAAAATCATAACTGAGCTCACCAGTATTTTCAGGGCTGCATATTATTTGGGCCATGTGTGATAACATCCAATTGTAAGAGCCATTCTCTGAGCAACCTGGTCTAGTGGAAGGAGTTCCTGCCTATGGCAAGGTATTGGAATGGGATGATCCTTAAGGTCACTTCTATCCCAAATTATTCTACAATCCTATGATTCGTCTTTATTAGATGTGGATCTAACATATTATGACTGATTTTTCTGTCTTCTCAGAAATTTAAAGGGGGAATCTTAGTTATATGGAAATGTTAAAATCCAGTGACTCATGTCCAAAGAGCACAGTGCTTTCCTTAGCCAAGGCTGCCCACTGCTCTGAAAACCTCCACTCAATATCCCAATTAGAGAACAAAGCAACTGCTCAATTTAGTACAAGATCTAAGGAAAAATTAATTGATCTCAAATATAAAAATTAAACAAAAAGTAGCATAAAAACACAGGATATATTTAAGCAGTGGGAAATAACTTCATTTTACAAAAATGATATTGGATAAGAAATAAAACTTGACCTTAATTTTGTTGTTATTAAAGCAGCACTGCGACACTACTGTGGCGGGTGCTCTCTTGGGTTTATACAACTCCTCGGTGGTGCTGGTGGAAATTCAAGATAAATACAGGCTTGCAGTCAGCAAAAAATCAGACCCAGGGACAGCTAAGGCATGGAAACGCAGTACCCATGCAAGCAGCTGGAGGTGTGAGCACAGTGGAGCTTAAAGTGCAAGTGCATTGTGAAGGCAGCTCAGGAAGTCTACTTAGAGACAGCCATTAATAAAACAACCAGGGAAAATAAAACACGGGAGTTTGATGTGAGCCATGTGCCAGCTCCCCAGCTCCGGAGCCAAGGGCACGGCTGCCGAGCTGCATGTGGCCCTTCAGGGCTCAGCATGGGGCTCTGGCTCAGTCCTGGGCAGCCAGGGTTTCACAGACTCTGCCGGCAGGAAAAGCTGGCAGCGTTCAAAGATCCAGCGCGAGACGCGCGGAGGGGCGGGAGGGTGGCAGTGACTGATGCTGGCAGGGCTGGGAGGAGAGAAGCCCATGGCAGAATGATGATGCTCCATCTCCAGGACGACAGGAGCTGCCATCCAGCCCGGTTCTTGCAGCTGCAGGGCCTAATAAAGCAGTGATAAGCCATGTTGGAGAAAGAAATGCATCAGCTTTGTGTTTCACCCCCAAATATAACCAGTTTTCGCGCCAGTGGAAGTAACACCAGTGTGAAACGAGTCCTCAGGGTACAGTGAAATCATGAGGGTCTAGAAGGATCCTTGTAAACCTCCCTGTAGGATCTACTCCAGCCAACACTGCTCAGCCACCCATCAGAACCAGGGGTGTGAAATGTAGCCAGCTTGTTATTCCCAACTTGGAAAAACAGCTAACCTCGCAGTTAAACTATTTTGCACTTTAACTTGTGCTCAGCTGCTCACCTACACTGCAGGCTCTGTGTATCCACAAAGATGATTAGAGCAATTCTCCTACGAGGAAAGGCTGAAGGAATTTGGATCATTCAGTCTGAAGAAGAGAAGGCTTCAGGACAATTTTATTGCTACCTTCCTACATGTAAAGGGGTTACAGGAGAGCGACTTTGGGCAGGGGCCTGGAGGGACAGGAAAAGGGGGAAAGGCTTCACGCTAACAGAGAGCAGTGTTAGGTGGGATATTGGGAAGGAATTCTTCCCTGGGAAGCCCTGGCACAGGGTGCCCAGAGCAGCTTGGTTGCCCCTGGATCCCTGAGAGTGTCCAAGGCCAGGCTGGACAGGGCTTGGAGCAACCTGGGACAGAGGGATGTGTCCCTGCTCATGGCAGGGGGTGGAATGGGATGAGTTTTAGGATCTCTTCCAATCCAAACTATTCTATGATTCTGTGATCCAGAATAGCTGTGGGACTGCCCTTGGAAGGGGTCCTCTTCCCCGTTGCTCCTGGGCAAGCTGCACAGCTCGGCATGTGTCACATTTGCAGGTTTGTGTGAAGGAAAGCTTGCTCAGTTTCTTTCCTCTGTCCTAGGGACATTGGCCTCAGCTGCCCAGAGCTACTACTCAGGCACTTTACACAGCATTAAATCCACACCTTAAAGGGAGAAGGTGAATGATAAGGTGTGGTTAAATCAGTGTTTTAGCATGATATGAGATTTTTTTACAGTAATTATTTTAACCACAACTGTTGGTCTCACTCTTCCCCCAATATTTCTGCCTCTATGGGTGTTCCCCTTCCATCTCTGGATGGTCTCATGAGGGTCTACAGCCCGTGGTGGTTGCAGGAGCTGGAGCCAGATGGTCCTGGTGCTGGAGGCAATGAGATGCCACTTACAGCACGAAGATCCAGCAGTGCTGATCAGCTGTGTGCTCCCAAGGGTGATTTTCTGTAATATTTCTGTTTCTTCACTGTGCTCAAATAGTCTTGAAAGCACATAATCACTGGTATGGTAGCCAGCTATCAGAATGGAAGCAGGATTTATAAGGAAGAGACGATTGGGATGGATAAAGATCTCCTGGGTGATCACTGAAGGACACAGTCCAGTGCCAGACACCAGGGAGTTGAATTTTTAGGAAGAGGCTGAAAAGTTTTGCCTATACCACCCAAATCAGCATCAATCTGGAGCACCAATACAGGCAATCATTTCAGCTACCTCATCAGAGAGACCATTTGGCACAAAACAAGATATTTTCTGTTACCTGCATGACATGTAAATTGCCTTGTCAGCATTCCTGCCTTACTTCTTTCACCTCTGAGTTTCACAAAGGACTCTTGAGGGGAAGATCTGGTTTTCTTTCCTTTCCCACACTGCACATTTGAGAAGTTTGATCATTAACTTGAGATGTCTCTGAGCATAAGGAAGTTGGTCCACAACCAAATATAAGATGAACACATCTGAAGGCTTCACCAATGTCTCTTTCTTTCAGTTCTACATCCAATTAAAATAGAAATCCAAATTATTTGCCTCCTTTCCCATTGAGAGCCTGCAACTATACAGAGGCACAGTGAGCAAATTGCATGATTATTGCTTTTCCCAGAGAAATTGTTCTCTGTTAAGATGTGATATTAAAGGCAGGGCCTGCTGTGCAAAAAACAGGCTAAAGCAAGCCAAGCTTTTGGATGTTCCATTGTGGTTTGTACTATTTTCCTGCAATATTGTCGTTTTAGCCACGATTGCTAGCTGGCAGGAAGTAAACACTACCTACAAATATTCTGGGGGTAAAAGTTAAGAGTTTGATTAGGTGCAGCAAGAAAAGTAGAATGTTATTGAGGAAAAAAAAAATCCCTTTGGTCACTACACTAGTTCATTATATATTTAAATTTTGTGGTGACTTTGTTGCTCATGGGAAGTGCCAAACTGGCACCACGGCCATCTCATCCTGTGCTCTCTGATTCATATTTGCACCCAGCACACGTGGAGATGGGGAGGGACTTGCTGGGCAAGGCAGGGGGCTGGGAGAGGCAGCATCCTCAGGCTGGGCTTGGGTCTGGGGTCACACAAAGCTGTCACACTGGCACGTCCTTGCCCTGTGACATGGCTGGCTGAGCCATGCTGAGAGGGGAGCATGAAATGGTGTTCAAAATGAGTGAGCCTCGTGCATAATTCATGAGCTGAAACAAACCTTTGTACCAGACAAGATCACCTATTGAATTTCTCTTCAATGGACCATTGCTTGCTTGCACCACACAAGATCTATCTCACTCCTCACTGCCTGAATGGGAGCAGCACCAGCCTCTTACATTATTCTGAAACAATGCTCAGATCTTTCTTTTAGAGGCAAGTAGGCAATTTGGGCTACAGAGCCCAATCAATCCCTACTTCTTCTTCTTCTAAGGATGCCAGCAGAGCAGCTAATTATCACCTCCTCTTCCAGGATGGGCTCATTGTCAGCTGGGGACTAGGATGAGGACTCTATTCACTCCCCAATATATTATGCTCAAGGACAAACCAGACTGACATTAGTCAATAATGACTTACAGAAACTCTCTAACAGGTCTGGAACCAAAGGAGTGGGGGAATGGGGAGGGGGAGGACATCCCACCACTCTTTGGAAAGGATGAGTGCCATTAATTTCCCCAGATCATTCTCCAAAAAGAAACTCCTTGTGGCATGAAAGAGTGAGAAAGAAAGGCAGTATAAAATGTGGGCTGGAAAGAAATTCCATGATAGTATTCCAATGACTAAGTGAAAAGTCCAGCTCTGATTTCTAAAATAAAAAATTCCCTAAATTCTTGAAGACTTCAGTTAAGCCAAGTTTTCAATTTCATATGAAAATAAACTCATTTTATTTTTGTCTGTTTCCCTCATCTTTTTTTCCTCAAAACAACAACAACAAAGACCAACTCTCTCAAAATCCCCCACAAACAAACAAAAAAACATATATAAAGACCTCAATAAAGCAAGCAAAGGAGGAAGGGGGAAAGAAGAAAAATTAAAAGATTCATCTATCTAGATTTTTTTCTTCAGACGTTTGAGCCTGGGGGTCACCAGAGTCAGCTGAAACCAAAGTCCAAATGATCTCATTAGAGACATCCAACAGGGAGCACAGAGCAGGGAGATGAAATCCCACATACACAAAAAGGGCAGCACCAAGCTGACACACCAGAAAGAGGCACTTCAGAGGGGAAAAAAAGGAAACAAAAACAGCATCTTCAACCTGCCCTCCTGTGAGGAAGCTGAACCTGGGAATGAGCAGTTTCCCTCGTGTGAGCCAGTCTTTTCATGATGCAATCAGGTGAGGGCTGCTGGCTGTAGAGGAAGATGGCTGAGCTGTTAGCTGGATCTATTTTATTTCATTTTCTACGGGCAAAGCAAAAGAAAATGTCTTACACTAGATCATGAACCCTACACATTTATCAACTGTTCCCCGCTTGTAACAAATTGCCATTTGTCTTTCCTTTTGTGCTCTGTTTGGGGTAACAAAAGATTTGAAATCTGCAAGGCTACATGCACTTCGCCATTGCTGTTGTCTTATTTTCTTTAATATGTGTACTCTAAAAGGTGCCAAGGCTAAAGGGCCATATGTCCTGCTGGGGAAAGCTCCTAGAGGTTAATACAAATGTAGAGTAATGTAAAGTGCTGCCTCTGGTTTACAGCAGCAGGAGATTTGGCCCACTCCACATGAACAGTGTAGTTCTAGTTTTCAGGATCAAGCAGGAAGCTGCTGTAGAAGTTTCAGCATCCTTCAGAGGTTTATGGGGAAGATGGTGAGGGAAGCAAGGGGTTTTGTTCTGTGCTGATGAAAACTGCTCCACTGCAGCTCTGGAACTTGGAAGAACTGAATTTACCTAAATTATCTTCAGGGCAGCAAGAAGGGCTTGCAGTGAGCTCTCTGCCTTCAGAACAGACTTTGGCCTCTGGTTAGCATCCCATAGGATAGAACCCTGGAGGGCAGAGAGGCCCAAGAATGTGGTTGAATTTAAAGGATTCAACCTCCAAGCTCAGTAGCAATGTGTCCCAAAAACGAGGAAATTGCATGAAAATGCCATGAGAGCTCCGAGGATATGGAGCTGCTGAGCAAACTCGAAGAGAAAAAAGAAGCCCTCAGGAAGTGGGAACAAGGAAAAGTGTCCAGAGAGGACTACAGTGAAATTGTGTGGGAAGTTAGGGCCAAGATTAGGGAAGTCATAGCCCAGTTAGGACTAATTCTGGACAGGGATGTTAAGGAAAACAGGAAGGGCTTCTAGGGACATGTAGCAAGCAAGATAAAAATTAAGGGTAATGTGGGGTATCTCAGTAAGGAAACAGGAGACCTGGCTGCCTTGGAGAAAGAGAAGTCCAAAGCTTCCAATGCCTTCTGTGTCTCAGTTTTCAATGGCAAGTGCTCCAACACCATCCTGGCCCAGCAAGGCAAATGCAGGGACTGGGGGAATGAAGAGCCTAAACCCACTCAGAGAGGAGCAGGTTTGAGACCATCTAAGGATCCTGAAGGTGCACAAGTCCATGGGACCTGATGAGATTCATGTGTGTGTTCTGAGAGAGCAGGACATCATTTTTGAAAAGACAGTGTCAGTCAGTGAATTCCCTGATGACTGGGAAAAGGGAAATATAGCTCCCATTTTTAACATGGAGAAAGCAGAAGATCCTGGGAACTACAAGCTAGTCAATCTCACCTCTGTGCCAGGCAGATCACAGGGCAGATTCTCTTGGAAATTATACACATGGAAAACAAAGAAGGGATTGGTAACAGCCAGCAAAGGCAAAATCATGCTCGACAAATTTGGTGAGCTTTGATGACAGGGCTACAGTGCACCAGTCTTTATGTTGTTTCACCATTTGGTGAGACCAGTGGTGACACCCTAAAAATCAAAATTTTTGTTTCTACCAATCCCTTTTTCAAAAGTGAAGCACCTATAATGGTGAATTTTAGCACAGATGGAACCTGAATTTACAGTCTCAGAAAATAACAGAGAAGAAGGAGCAGTTGAAAATAAGATCCATTAAAGAAAGTCTGTGTTTTGGGCAGATGAGGTTGCTTTTTGCTGATCATCCCACATGTTTGTCTGTGAGGTTCCCCGAATGACAGGTCTGTAAAAATTCTCCAAAGTGATACAAGGTGATGCAGTTCCTTAACCTCCTTAAGAAATTGTGCATGTTTGTTTCTGTTAACCAAGCTCACACTTGTGGAAAAATACTATAAGACAAAGCTCAAGGAGGAGAAGTCCATATTGGCAGTAGTTCAGTAGAAACAAACTGCAGCTTTAGGAAGAGGAAGCTTGTTGTACTTCCCTGAGAAAGGAATGAGACAAAGGATGGAGTGGCACAGAGGTGTTGCAGTCATGCTCTGTTTAAACAACAGAACTTATGGGAACTAAGCCAAAGGAAAGGACTAACCATTGACCATATGTTGTTACTTTAACTGAAAAATACACATTACCATAACATCCTTGCTCACACTAATGAAGTAAAATCTGTATCTGCTTTACATGTATGACTCAAGACACTCAAACTCCACCTAAACATGAAATGGCATCAGCTGAAACTTTATCTTTTCCCCATACTTGGCAATGTAAATAAAGCTGAGGAGGGAAGGGAGCTTAGAAGTGACTCCACTTTTGTATCCTGGGATGGCTGGTGGGCTGTCCCCATATCCTCTCCCATAAAAATCCCAACTGGGTAAGTTTCATTCCCTGGTAATACTGTTGTGTATGCATTCTCATATCAGTGTATGTATCAATGGCAGTTTCTGAACTTCACTCTCTTGCAGCAATCAACAAATCTCACTATCTGTGAATCTGTCACTCCGAATGTTGAAAAAGCACCATTTGTGAATCTGAGATCATGAAAGTTACAACATTACCAGACTTATAGTGCTGAATTGGTTGCTCTAAAATATTATCTGTGAATCTGTATAGTGAGAGTCTCCCAGGGATTTGGACTAATAGATAACACAGAGAAAGGGAAGGTCTAACTTCTCTTAGAGCTGTTAGTAATGCCACTGGCTTACCAGTGCAACATGTCTTCTTTAAGGTGACAATTGCTTTGCATCTGTTATATTTGGAGCTCTATAGTACAGCTCTTTAAGACTGAAAACATTCAGGGCCAGCTCGTATCTTCAGCCTTGCTATACAAAGCTGTAACAGCCAAGATGCTGTATGGTGCTATATAGGTACCGCACACAGCGACAGCCTGGCAAAAGCATGGGGAGAAGATTGCATGACAGCTGGCTCTATCTAGTCACATTTGACTCATTTCATAACAACTGAAAAGCCTTATGTTGAAATATTTGTAAGCAAAATCCCTGGTCTGTTAAAGCTAGTTAAAGATAGTGGCTGCAAGCTGAAGGCATAGCTTGTGCAGCAACTCAGAAAAACTCGTTAGACTTTGAAAAGAAGCACATTTAATTGAATCAGAGAATCACAGACGCATGGAGTCATAGAATCACAACGTGGTTTGGGTTGGAAGGGCCCCTTCAGGACCATCTAGTCCAGCACACCTGCAATGAGCATGCTTTGTGATGTATCAGGCTGTGTCTTTGCATCCGTATGTCTTCCACCTGAAAGCACAAGCTGGATGTTGTCCTCCTATACCTTCTGAAGGCAGAATTATGTGGCACAGCCAGTGCTGGGATCCCCTGACAAACAACAAGGCCACACACACTGTCTCCAGCACTGAAAAAGTTTCTACTACTCTTTGTTACTTTCTATATATTGAATGAACATATGAACATGTGAACCGCTGTCCTGACTCATTTACTTCCTGGCAATGACTGGATCATTGATGGACTTCTTACACTTACCACATTTTGGAAATTGCCTTATCATCTTTGGGGCTTAGAGACCTATATGTACAATGCTGCTACAACATCAAAATGGCAGGGAAATACCAAATTCTGCTACATGGGACTCTGTCTCTGCAGGTTCCACCTGCAGGGGAGGTTGCCAAGGCAGGAGCCCCAAGGGCTTCTCTTTGCCTGCTTTGTGTAGGCAAATGTTGAATATTTTTGTGGTGCACAGAGCAGGATCCTCCTGTCATGGAAGAGACTGGAGGAAAAAACCTCACTCTTCAGCAAGCAAATAACTAAGAGAAAAAGATCACATTACAGCCTCCTGTCAGGGTGTTCTTCTTGCCATTGTTTACAAACTGCAGGCATCTTTACTGCTATTTTTTTCCTGTGAGATGACACCTGGGAACCTAAAAATGTCAGACTAGACGTCTGGAAAATTTGCAGGCTGCTTCAGGACACTGATTTACATTCAATCCAGTCCTTTCCAAGAAATTGGTTCTTCTGAAAAGTATAAAGCTAAAGTTACCTCAAACAACAACAAGAAATGTCATTTTCACTAAACCAAAAGGAATGTGACTGAAGGATCCTGTCAGTCTGGAAACTTTTGATTTATTGAAAGTTTCTGTGGAGACCTAACTACTCAGTATTTCCATTAGGCTGCACAAAAATAGGCTACTATAAAAGTAAAAAATAAAAAGTCTTAAGGATGTAGCATCATCATATCTTCTGGTTAATTATATTTGATTTGACTAATATCTTTTGTGAATGATACTACAAAAATGGCATGGATATATTGGGAAAAAATTCTTTACTATGAGGCTTGATGAAGCCCTGGTTGCCCAGAGAAGTTGAGGATGCCCCATTTCTGGAAGTGTCCCAGGCCAGGTTGGATTGGGCAACCTGAACCAGTGAAGTGTCCCTGCCCAGGGCAGGAGGTAGAATTAGATGATCCTGCTTTCCAACACAGACCATTATATGATTCTGTGATTCAAATAGAAAAATACTTTCCTCTGATCTCTGAGCCCCAAAGTCAGTAATAGAAAGGAATTGTGGAAAGAGAGTTCCAGATTACACCCATTGGCATATTCTGCCTTCTTGTACCTCTCGGGAGTGAGGTGCAGAGAAGGCAGCAGCTTTACAAACCTTCCCATTCCATATTATGTATGGATGAAGCTGTTTCTTCACCATGCAACTCCATGATGCATCCTGGGGAAATATTTCTTTTCAGGAGTCACATACATTTCAAAGCTTTTATAGGTGCATCACACTTTTCTGCACTTCATTTTGGACATGTGGAAGAAAGGGAGAAGTCATTTATGGCTGTCCAGTCTGGGCCATCAGTGTTATGTTAGATGTACTCTGGAGCCCTTTTAACCTACAGAATTGTTTACAAGTTTCCCTGAGAAACCTTTTACTAGTAGAAGATAAAGACAAATGTACTGCTTCCAGCAGAATCTTTCCTTCCCCTGTAGCTGAAGGTAAGACCAGAGAAGTGTATCAATCATACTTTTTTCTAAATATACACACATTTAGACATTTAAACTGAAAACACTTGCTTTCAGAGAATTGGAATGTCTTCTTTTCTGTCTGAACCAATAACATAAAGAAACCTCTCAATAATATATTTACCAATCTTCAGTTTCAGCATTTCTAGCATCTCTACTTGGTGATCAGGTAATCTGACCTGGACATAAGCACATACTGAAACCCTTTAATATGTCTATTCCACTACAGCTTTGGGAATTTCCTGTCCCTCATTTTTTGGGGGGAAATTATGATCATGAAGAACACTGTTTCTTTGAGCTGGGGACCTACAGGAATAGGCAGCACAGAAAAATCTTCTCCAAGGACACAGATCACAGAATGGTTGGTGCTGGAAGTGGCCTCTGTAGAACACCCAGTCCCCCTCCCCTGTGTAAAGCAAAGCATCTTGAGCAGGTTGCACAGGATCATGTCCAGACAGCATTTAATTATGTCCAGAAAAGGAGACTCCACCACTTCTCTGTTCCCATGCTTGGGACCCTCACAGGGAAGAAGCATTTCCTGTGTTATGGTTTCTGCCCATTGCTCTTATCCTCTCTGTGGGCACCACAGAAATTAATCTGCTCCCTTCTCCTGATCTTCTCCCACGGCCCTCACCTCTTATTCCATCTGTACACTGGGCTTTTTTGCAAAATAAGGTATTTGTGGAGTCTCAAAGCAGACAGCATCTCTGAATCATCCTCAGATACAGAAAAAACTATTTTTCTCTGGTCCTCAGCCATTTCCTTTGCTATGCTACACTAGACCAGCCCAATGAGTGGCCAGAGGGAGAATCTTTCTCCTTGTTGTAGACAAAAATCTTGTATCCATTTAATATTGGCTTTTGTTCCCAAGGAGATGAAGACCAGTCTGACCCTCCCTTTTTCTTTAGGGGTAGAGCTCACCATCAGGTGTTGCCTGTTTTTGCCTCCATCTTTAGCTCCACCCTGGAAATTCCTTGAGCACACATCTGCTACTGCCTCTTAAGCAACAACTTTAAATCTGCTGGGTTGTTTTGTTTTTGTTTTTTTTTATTTCCACTAATGGTTCTGCGTTTGCATGCTTGTATAGATGCTTGGGATTTTATATATATAAATATATATAAATGCCTTTTATTCTTTTCTTTTGCTTTTCTTTTAAAAAAGTCTCTAATGTGCTGTGCTAAAGATGGGTGACTTTAAAAGAGGCTGATTTCACTAGGTTTTTATTGTGTTTAAAATGTGGTTCCATTTATTGTGCTAAACACTTGACAGCCTTTGTCACGTCGTGTCTCATGAAGGCACTTGGAAAAGAGCACACACATAGAAAGCTGCATCAATTTCTTCCCCCCCAATCCCTCCCAAGCAATATAGGTTTGTTTCTTTAGCTGGCACTTAATCCTTCCAAACTTGGCCCCCTTTCTGAAATTAACTCATCGAATAATGGACATGCTCCATTAAAATGATGAAGATAAAAACTCTGCCAGTGCCTGACTTAGTAAGAAAACCATCTCATTCTCAGGCCAAAAGAACACACTTGAGCTGTGACAAAGGATCTGTGTAATTGAGAGCCAAGACTCCCCTCTCATTTATTTCCATGAGTTGGTATTCTTTGACTGTCCACGTTTCTTTTTGTTCTTGTGAAATGGGTCATGAATTTCTAGTGGAAAGATCTAAAATTAGCAATAAATTTTAAAAAACCAATTGTATTGTGGAAACTTCCAGAAAGATTTTGCTTCATCTACCCAACTATTTGTATGTTTTTCACATACATTTGTTATATTAAGGTTTTAATTTACTGACAGTTGGTGCTTTGATTACAGATCCAGACAGGGAGTCAAGTTCACGTATGTTTGGTTCCCAACTCTTATGACTGACTTAAAGTGTATTATAAGGCAAGATACTTATTCCTTGATTTCTGTAAAAAAAACCAACAAAAACAACAAACCAACAAAAGTAGCACTTGTTCGTGTCTGCTGAGAGCTGAAAGGAAAAATAACTAATACCTGTCAAGGAGCATTATTATTCATATGCTGCTGTGATGAGCTGCAAGTATACAACAAAATATCACATTCAGTCCCCATTAAAAAAAAAAAAAAGCATTTTATCATTAAATAAACTGTTGACCATGATGGAGATGAAAATTCTGGCTTTTATATTAATCCAAAACAGGAAAGCTGGGCCCAATACCTACGTGGGATCCTTCTTTCAGAAAAGCTGTGTCTTAGAGTAATGGGCCCTGACCTGTGTATTGTAGTTTGTATTCCACCCAGGAAATGTTCTGACTTTCCTCATGGACATAGAAAATTAAAACCCCTTAAAACTGAGGAGACTATGGCTGCAGTCCAGGTTGGCAGGGAGAGCAAAGAAAGATGCTGCTCACATTACTCACTCATTACTTCTGCCTATGAGCCATAAAGGCTGAGAGCTGCAAGGACAGAAAATCCAATAATGGAAGAAAAATAAAAGCCTGAGAATTAAAATGACCCCAAATACCAAAAGTCAGATAGAGCAGATATCTTGCTAGGCATCAACAGGCACAAGAGTGTCCTCTGGATTAATTTTATCTGGTTTTATACACTTTAAGGCCATAAAAGAGGATTATCTCATTGAGTCTGACCTCTGGCATAAGGCAGGCAATAAAAAATATATTCAGTTGCTGCTGCATGGAGCCCACTAATTTGTGTTTAACTAATGGAGTTATTTCAGTAGAGCAGCCCTTCTTGGCCTTGAAGATTCAGTGCTGGTAGAGTCCACTTCTCTTCTTGAGCAGACAGCAAATTGCAGCTTGGCCAATATTCAGGGTGGGAGAGGAGCTCCCCTGCAGCTGCTTCTCCAGGCACAAACCCACGCCAGTGGTGGGAGTGCAGTGCCCACTATTGGTGCAGGAGCCACTGCAGGAATTTGGGAGTGATCCTCACCCTCCTGTGTCCCTGTGGCACCTCATTCCACCTGCCAACACAAGCATTGTGCAACCACACGCCCAGCAGGTTTAGGCAGACGACTGAAATTAAATCAGTTCAGTGCTTGGGGTTTTTGTTGGCTGGATTGCACGGCCTGGGCAGGGATAAATGATGGGAGATCTTTCAACAGCAGTGTTGGGTTATGCCATTTCAGATTAGCATACCTGAACCTGCTGGTTTGTGTTATTTGGTCGTTTCTAGTGATTTCAGGTCTTTTTGCAGCTGAATGGTGCAAAGAGGCTGAATCTCAAGAAGCAATACCCAGTGTTCATAAATTATTATATTGAGGGAAGCTACTATCAGGCACTGGGTATTACAACATTTGGCATACCAATTAATCCATACATAAGTTTCCATGAAACAAAACAGAATTGTTTTCTCTAAGTGACAGAAAAACAAATCAAAACGATAGTCTGTACACATGCTGCAAATTCACTGTTTCTTCATATAATTTAAAACTGAGTATCATCCTCCCTGTCTCCCCACTATTGGATCTTATGCAGTAGCAGGTTCTCAAATGTGCAGCAGTCACTCTTGCCTGTTAACACTAGTCCATGCCATGAGCATGGCCTATAAAAACACCCAACTTTCTACATCATCAGATCCTCCCAAATAAACCCTGTTCTTAGCCTACCCACTGCTGATAGTAGCCTCCACTTCTCTCACAGACAGAGCCCAAGGCAAAGCAATATGAGTGTCAAACTCCATGTTCTGGTAGAATTAAAAAATGTGAGGAAGATGAAGGTCAGGTAAATTCCATGCTACTTCAGCATCCAGGAGAAGGAGAGAATTCAAAATTATAACCCATGGCAGCACAAAAAAAAAAAAAAAAAAGAGTGTACCATCACTTATTTCCCTTTCTATATTATTTTTAATTATGTACACACATTTTCTGTGACTGTCATCAGAGCACTGTGTGGCATGCTACTGGCCCACCTCACAAGATAATTGACCAGAAGTATGACTCTTCTCACAGCTGTATTTAGTCATACTACAGTGAAAGATTTAATCAGTTTTAAAGTAAGTATCTCAGTTCCTTCCTCCATGAATATAGAGAAATACATGGTCTTTTCCCTTAAGCTTTACCTACCTCGGATAACTGCAACTCCTTCTGCCCCTCACTGCACCTCAGGGGATTTATCTAAAGCTATAAAAGATGATTATAAAAGATGGTTATAAAAGATGATTATTTAGATAGCTCAGTTTAGTCACCTATCACTTAGATGACTGGTCAGATTAAACTAATCACATTTGATGAGACTAATTGTAAGCTTAATTGCAAGCAAAAAGCCTCACATACATTTCATCAATACTTTTGGCATCAGACTATCACAGCAGAGGGTTTTTTTGTCTTTGTTTGAGCGTAGAGGTGGTTAAAATTTCACTCATTATGAGTTTTCAATTACACGTTTCATCAAGTTTCCATGGTAGAAGAAAATTGGAATTTTTAGCAAATAAATAACCACGGGGTTTGACCAACAGTGCAGGACAAAAGTTCTTAGAAACATAAAACTTGACTTAGTAATTTGTTTGTATTTTTATACATTTAGTATCACCTTTACCAAAATATAAGAATCATTTTATTATTACTATTGATTTTTTTTTTACCTTTGTGTATGGATTTACAGAATAGAAATTAAGCATCAGGGGCAGTGCCCTACCAGAAGACAGTTTTTCAGCCTGAAGACAAGAATCCTAATTATAGGATACAATTTAAAATCCTGTAGCACTTTTTTTATAGGAAAAGGTATTAACCTGATGATCCTGACAATCCCCAAATGAAGTGCCTAATTTATTTTGTTCAAGAAATATTACCTTCATAATTAAACTTGTTATTAGTTCTTCATGCCCCTTTCTCTTGACTTGAAAGTTTGATTTTAAAGGATTTCTGTTTTGGTGTAGAATTTTTTGTAATTTTGTTTTATAGCCTGTAAGAACTCTGGGAATATAGAATAAATGCAAGGTTTTTCTTAGGTTTTCCTTATTATTACAGAGTGATGCCTGTTGAAATATTGTGCCATGTCAACCGTCTGAGTGCAGCTTGGAAGAGGAATGGCCAGCAGTAATTACAGGTAAATGCTGATGCTTGAGGGCATTAGAGAAGCTCCAAATCGTGCCTGTGTCATGTCATTTTCACCCACCACTCCTTGCTAATGCAAGCTGGCAGGAGCCACCCTCAAACAGGGTGTTCCTCCCTGTCACTGGATTCCCAGAGCATCAGTGTGCCCTTTCTGTAACAGTGGCTGGTGTTTTGCAGTATTTAATTAGTGGTTTGTCTGGAGTCTCTTCTGTCTTCACTCAGAGTCAGGATTAAAAAATACACGAAGGAAACAGATTTTCTCATGTTTGGGCTTGGTTGTTTATTAAGTCTTATCAAAAGTACAGAAAGTTCAGCAATAATTCTAGCTACCAGCTAAAAGTGAGCAAAATGGAGAGAGATCCACCTAGCTACCAGGTCTCTTAAAGCTAAACAGTCCAATAGAGAATTAATATCTCTATTATTTATACTTTTAACCCAATAACCAAACTCCTGTGACCTGCAGTGCAGCACTAACTGTCCAACCAGAAACTACTGCCTGAAATCATGAAGGAAAAGGAAGATGAACACCAAAAAAGACAGCACCCCAAATCCTCCATCTTGTCCTATACCTATTACTGTATTATAAAAAACTCAGATTTAAAATCCTTCTATTTAAGTACCAGTGACTTTAATCACTCCATCACTCAAATTTGGAAGCATTCTCCAAGGCTTCAGGTCAAAAGCAGTGTTCTCCTTGGGGTCAGTGCCAGAAAGCACAGAAAGCTCAAAAAACCCCAGGACCTGGGATCCAACACTTTTCCTGCTGGGTTGTGAGCACTCAGAGCTCCTCGGTGGTGCTGGATGGGATGGGCTGTGACACCTCTCGTTTCAGTCTAAACAATACTAGGGCAGGTCACTTAGAGCCTTCCAGCTGGAAGAGAAATTGGATGGCACTGATGGAAAGTCTATTTTTATCAGCCCAGAGTAACTTCAGTTCTCTGAAATGCAAGCTACCTTATGGTTCATGATGGAGGGTAAAAAATCTAATACTTTCAAAGGTAGGTGTTATCCCTTTCGTCCTGGTACAACCAGATAAATTTCTATGGTGCAGCTTTTCATCTACCGGAATATGAAATAAAATTGTGAAGAAGAGGTATCTTGACCACTCCAAAATTAAATGCACTGTTGATTTGTCATATAGAAAAGCAGAATGACAGAAAAAATAAGTTTAGTTAAGCCCTTTAAGATCATCAAATACAACTGTTCCCCTAGCACTGTCAAGACCACCACTAACCCATGTTCCCAAGTGTCACATCCACATATCTTTTCAGTTTCTTGAGGGACTACACCATTTCCCTGGGCAGGCCCTTCCAGTGCTTGACAAAATTATTATTTATCATGAATAATAATAGTATCCAATCTAAACTCCCCATAATATCCAATCTAAACGCCCCCTGGTGCAACTTGACTCCATATCCTCTTGTCTTTCCACCTCTCACCCAGGTGAAGCGTCCTGGCTGCAGACTTTCCCCGGCTGTCCCCTCCTGTCAGGGAGTTGTGCAGAGCCACAAGGTCCCCCCTGAGCCTCCTTTTCTCCAGGCTGAGCCCCTTTCCAGCTCCCTCAGCCTCTCCTGGGGCTCCAGCCCCTTCCCCAGCTCCGTTCCCTGCCCTGGACACGCTCCAGCCCCTCGGTGTCTCTCTTGTCCTGAGGGGCCCAGAGCTGTCCCCAGCACTGCAGGTGTCCCAGCAGTGCCAGCACAGGGGACAGCGCTGCCCTGGGGCTGTGTCACACCCTGGCTGTCACAGCCCAGGGGCCTCTCGCCCACCTGGGCACCCTGGGCTCCTGTCCATCCCCAGGACCTTTCCTGACAGACACTTTCCAGCCCCTCTGTCCCAGCTGGACCTGCAGGGAATGGTGTGACCCATCAGAATCCATCTCTTGGCCTCATTGAACCTCATAAAATTGGCCTTAGACCACATGCCATGGACCATCCCCATCCCTACTCTTCCTGATTCAATGGCAAAGAGGTCAATCTCTTACCACTTAATCTGACAACCTGACATGCACCACCAAAGGTGTCTGCTGCCCTGACTTTGTGCATTTCCTCTTCCCTTGCATGCTTCAGCTGCTCTTCATAGCACATTAGAGGATTGCTGTCTTTATTAGTCACCAATAACACATTAATACATTCCTTCTCCTATTACCTCGGACACTAATTTGGTGGAATTGGATACTGACAGTACATTGATGTTGTTAAGGTTAATGACCCAGAGATTTACAAGAGAAGTCACATTAGAAGTCAAATTGATTGTAATAATTGTTTCAGTGAGCAGTGTCAACATTAAGTACAGAGTGTTGTGCTGTGCCATTCGGGGAGGCCCCGTGGCTGTTACAATCACGGCAGCGCTGTCGACATCCCCTCCCTGCCAGGCTGAAATACACTTAGGTAAATGCAGCTCTAATAAACGGGTGCCTAAGATGTTCTAGGATATGAGACACCGTGTTTCCAGTCTCTGCACATTATTTTGCCTCCGAGCATATTCTGTGCTTCCATTCGATTCTGAGGGGATCGTGGCTTTTCTCAGGCAGGGTTGAGCAGAAAGCAAAATTTGGTGGTTATTGCCTCCTTTTGGCCTGAATTGTGAGGCAGTACAGAGCACTTCTGTTGTTCTGTCCTAAATTTTTCTCAGACAAGTGCCTGCTTGGCAGTTCAGATGCTCTGAAATTAAGCTGCTTTAAATATTTAAGCTTCAATTATAGTGGGTGAAATAATTTTCTTGTTAACATCGTTATCATATTGACGGTGGCATGCAGGAATTGCAGAGGAGATGCTGTGAGAATCTCAGAGAAACGTCTCCCTTGACCAAAAGGACATGTGGTTGCCTCTGTGCAACTAATAAAACAAACAATTCATTATTTTTTATGCTGCAGATCTCTCTCTTTCCCTCGCCTGTTACTCTGTGAATTGCTGCTCCTTCTTTCCCTTGGCTTCTTCCTTTCCCACTCGGGATATTGATCCTGCAGGTCACTGCTGAGTGCTGAGGGGCACCATGGCTAGTGAGATGAAAGGTGCTTGCCATGCTGGAGTCTTGCACAGTCATCCACACCCCCACAGGGTTTGACTCACCCATTCCTGCTCTCGTCGTGCCTGCTCTGACTGCAGGGCAATCACGACACTGCTGATGGCAGGGAGGTATGACTAAAGCTAATGTCAGGAAATGAACCCCTCATGGTTTCTGGATGAATTTTCCTTCACACGTCTCAGTTTGTTTCTCAATCATATCTGCAATAGCTCAAGTCCTCAACCAAACTGTGTATTTTTCCAAGAAAATTCCGATTTTAGCAACAGCAGCAAACGTTCCATGGAAAGAGGAAAGCTCTCAGTAAAAAACATGTGTCTGCTTTGGCTCTGATAATATACACTAAACATAATCATCCTCCCTTCTTGCTTTCTCCCATTCTCAGTTTCTCTTCTTCCACAACTAGTTTATATGCTGTAATTATGAAATTATCTCTAAGGTCTCTTCCAATCCAACTAGTTCTAAAATTCTATGTTTTTATGTCTGCTACATTGATATATCCGCTATTTACCTCTGACTCCTCTTCCAACCAGTGGGAGAAAATTAAACAACTTGGCATGATTAGTCTCAGCCTAGAGTGTATGAACTGCAGGCTAAAATGAAACCAATATTCTCATTTCACAGCCTCTAAGCACATCTAAAACTCTAAGCAGAGTGAAATGTACAGGTTATTGTGATCATACTTACTGTAATCATGGACAGAAGTGTACTCATATGACCAAGGAGGCCAGTGGCCCCTGGGCTGTGTCAGCCAGGGTGTGACACAGCCCCAGGGCAGCGCTGTCCCCTGTGCTGGCACTGCTGGGACACCTGCAGTGCTGGGGACAGCTCTGGGCCCCTCAGGACAAGAGAGACACCGAGGGGCTGGAGCGTGTCCAGGGCAGGGAACGGAGCTGGGGAAGGGGCTGGAGCCCCAGGAGAGGCTGAGGGAGCTGGAAAGGGGCTCAGCCTGGAGAAAAGGAGGCTCAGGGGGGACCTTGTGGCTCTGCACAACTCCCTGACAGGAGGGGACAGCCGGGGGGGATTTGGGATCTTATCCCAGGGAACAGGGACAGGAGGAGAGGGAACAGCCTAAAACTGTGCCAGGGGAGGTTTAAATTGGATATTGGGCCAAATTTCTTCATAAAGTTGTCAAGCATTGCACAGCTGCCCAGGGCAATGGTGTAATCCCCATCCCTGGAGGGATTGAAAAGCTGTGTGGATGTGGCACTTGAGGATGTGGGTTAGTAGTGAACAAGTTGGGTGCTGGGTGGATGGGCTTGATGATCTCAAAGTTCTTTTGAAACCTTGATGGCTTTCTGATTTTCTAAAGGCATTTATGGTGAAAATAATCTGCTTTTCGTGCATAGATTCCTAGACTAATGAGCTTGTATTGTTCCTTCTGTCTGTGCCAGCCCTACCAAAAATGTGATTTTCCCTTATTCCTTCCCAGAGAGGCTGCACATTTCATCTCATGCAGTGTCAGGCTGTGTTTGTTGTGTGATGGGGAAGGCCCACTGCACCAATTTTCATTAAGCAGCTGCATTGCAGACATCAGCATTTGAAGAACTGGCCCACGGGTTTGGTGCATCCATAAGTGCCACCGCATGTAAGAAGCAAACCCAGAAGTTGTCACATTTTGGATCTTAGCACTGTTTATATAACACATCAATAACACGCCAAACACTGTCTTTTGCTCTATGCAGCATGTTGTACAGCTTGCTCTCTGCACCATAGGCTTGTTTTGTGGATGATGTGTAAGCTGGGATATTAGTTTTAAAATGTATTTCAGTGGCATCGTGTATTCTGCAACAGGCCTGTCAAAATACAGTGTCAAGCTCTCATATGTCACATAAAAACTGTTTGATGTTCTCCTCACTTGAACTCCTACTTTGCATTATAATTAGGAGAGATCTTGACTGGGTGAACTTGTTAGCTTTTTACATGCACAAGCCTAAGGACACTTTAATTAAAGTCAGAGGGAAGCTTGAAAGCACAGGCAGCAAGAAAAAATATAATAAGACTAAAAATAACCTATTCAAAACTGCAGTAGAGAAGGCAAGGGACAGGACATGTCACAAGCAGGGAACATTATGAACTGGGGGAGTTGAACCGTTTCTTCCCCAGCAGTAGGACATAATAATTATAAATATAAATTATGCTACACTTGTCATATGACAGCACTGAAAAAGTAGAATGACAACATTACTGGCCAGTAAAACTGTTTGAGAAAACGGGTTCTTGGGTTTTGTTTTTTTTCCTTCAAGATCAAAATTTTTAGTGCTAATTTTTTTGAGAGAAAAGGAGTTTCTCATGTTGGAAAAATACCAAACCACAATTTCCTTTTTTAATTTTGTGGAAATACTCTTCAAAAAATTACCTGTACAGAGAGAAGGAAATGTCAGACTCATCCTGAAGAATTATTTCAATTTTCAAATTTTCTAATTTTTGTTCTCTTGTGGAAAATCAGTTTTACAGAAAATCTAAATTTTTTTGCATAGAAAATATAATTTTTGTTCCCTTTATTAGGTAAAAAAGTAGATAATTATGCCATGTCTTTTTTTCCATTTTTGTTTGACCTTTTTTTTTCAATCCAGAGCAAGCATTTCACCCTTTTGCTGACTTTTGAGCAGTCTTAATTATTATGTTCTAGCCTAATTACTCCTCTCTCCTTCAGTGTCCGTATCTTACAATTTCTTTCTAAATAAATAAATTAGACAGCATGAATGCAAATTTTATTTTCCAAATCCTAAGATATAGATACCTCACACATTTTCTTTATTCTTCTTTATCTCTTGTACTGTGCCTATGACTCACACATCAGTGGATCAGAAAGGTGTCCTGTTGCAAGGCTTAAATGTTCCTCCTTGTACAAGTCCCACTTGCATGAAAAGGCCAAGGTTCCAATAATTCTCACTGTAACTGATAATTTAAGATGGGATTCAGTTCACAGATTTTCACTTTTTCAGAACAATGCAGCAAATCTTTAGCCTTGTCCTTATTCCAAACAACATTGATGCCAACCACCATTCTCTGACTTCTAAACTCTTTTAGAATGTAGTATTGAATTTGACAGTCCTGTTTTCTCTCTGTGCTTGTACACCTCCATGTATTTTTTCTTTCTCATCTCCTTTTACAGCTCATTCTTGTGCACCTTGTTTGCAGATTCGAGCAGGCACAGGTCTAGGTTTTCGTTTTCATCTTCTGTGCCCTGACTTGTTTGGGACTGGTCTTGGCTCCCTGGATTCAGGATCCATTTCTATTTTCCTTATTCTAAAGCTCTCCTTCAGGGTATGTTTTAGTTCTTATTCTCATTGTCTTCTTTTGTCTGGGGAAAATGATGGGATATCATCTCACTAGAAAGCAGTGCTGGAGGGTCCAAGAAGCAAATGTATATTTGCATTTGTGGAGGGAGTGCTGCAAGGCTGCATCCAGTGCTGCAGACTGGCCCTCCTCAAAATCTTTGACAGTGGCTTTGATGGCTTTTACCTCCTTACCTTCACCAGGGAAACGATGCCATACCTCTGTTAATCTCCCACAACAGGCTGGCTCCTGATTGTTTCCACAGGAAAAGAGGCAGTGGGAGCCCTGTCTGGGAGTCGCTTTGAGTCACTCATCACTGTCTCCAGCTCAGCACTTATGTATGTATGTAAATCCACCTACATCCCTGCATAACCCACTGAGGCAGCGTGACAGAAGCTGTGGCAGGTCACAATCACAACCCCATCTGTTCCCAACTCGCTGAATACATTTGAAATTTAATACAAACAAAATCAAGACAAGATTGCGACTGGCTGAGGTATGAGGAACTCAACACTTCTTCTGCTCCAACAGCTTCCCAGACACCCCCCAAAAATAGAATTTTTATAGCAAATACCCCCTCAGAAATGTTTATTATTATTAGTGATTTTATTAATTATTTTTAATTATTATTAATGATTTTATTATTATTATTTTATTATTCGTTTTAAGAGGTTTAAAGTGAGAATCTTTTAAACTCACTCAATGTCTTTGGATGCTTGTTATGTCAACATAAATAATAATAAATTTGTTACATGAAAGAGCTACTTGGTTCACCTAAATTATGTCTCAAAACATATCAGGAGAAATGGAAACACTTCCCTGGAAGTGTCCAGTGGACCTGAGCAACCCAGTCTGCTGGAAGGTGTCCCTGCTCATGGCAGGGTGTGGACTTGGGTGAGCTTTAAGGTCCCTCCCAACCCAAACCATTCTGCATTTCCACAGCATGGCTAAAAGCCATTTTCAGCATGAATTCAATGTGTGCTACTGAGTCTGCAGTGTCATGTGTAATGAAATGAGATGTATAAAGTTGCTTCCTCATCTAGACAACTTTACACATTGGAAATATGAAAATAAACTAGCATATGAGATTCTCAACTGGGGGAAACTAAAGAAAACATGAAAAGATATGGAAATCCTCTGCCAAGCTGGCTTGTATGTGAAAGATATTATTATTATCTACCAAGAAATACATCCAGCTGTCAATGCACTCTTCTGTTAGAGCTGACAGTCACACAGGAGAAGGCCAAGTTTGCTCTCAGAAATGCTGGAAGCATTGATATGTGAATAAAGGATAGTACCACTGCAGATGTAGTCAGTTAAATTATAACACCATGATCACTGAAAGCAGGGGCTGTCTTGGGAGTGTAAAACAGGACAAAAACCAGCCCTACAAAACCACAATCCTGGCTAAATGTGGCCAAGGGCATCAGGAATCTGGTCAGCATTAGAGGTACTAGGGAAAAAGCAGAGCAGGCAAGGAAAAGAGACACCTTAAGTGCAAATCCTTGCAGAAGATAAATAGAAGCAGGACAGGGAAGAGACCATTTCATTCCAAGTTATTAGAAATATATTCATACTTGGACATCCAGGAAAGAGATGAACTGCTTGACATAACTACTGGAATAAGGCAAGGCATGTAATAGTTCAGAAATCAAAGTGTCCCAAGACATTTCATTTCAGACTGCAATCCTAGATTTGTGCCAGGGACTTTTCTTAATTATATGAGAGTGGGAATTTGGTCACACCACATCTCTATACTTAAGCCATAAGCTTGACAGATCAAATTTCTAAGTTGCTCATAAATGAGCTCGAGGAAGCCTTTAACAGAAGCCTGGTCCAAATCTCAATATTGAATTGTAGAGGCTTTGTAATGCCTATAGTTGGAAATTTTGTTAAGAATTACTTAGTTCCCCCAGGAAAAGCCACATATTGTGAAGCAAGCTGAAGTATTTGAACTGATACAAGCTGAAACTCTTAACATATCATGGGCAGAAAGATTATGTCATTCAAACCTCCAATTATTTTGTCCCCACCAAACCCCAGACAAAACAATAGGGAGTACAAATTAATGAATGCACCCTCGCAGGAGACATGACGAGCAGGACATTAAAAGATAAGAACTTTTTTGTGACTTTAAACTTCCTGAAAGGTCTCCAATAAGAACCCATCCAGGAGGTATCTTGCTGTCACAGGAGAAGTTCACACTTAACCCCACTGCAGGGTACAGTGGATGAGCCTTTGATACTGAGGAAGTTCAAAAACAACCTCCAAGGCCAGGATGGATAGTGCTTTGAGCAATCTGGTCTAATGGAAGGTGTCCTTGCCCATGGCAGGGGCTTGGAATGAGAATATCTTTAAGATCCCTTTTAAAATAAACCATTAAATGATTTTATGAATTTTCAGTGAAATGTATCTTAGGTCTGAAGAGGACCTAGCTCTACACAGCTTGGGAAACTCCCAGTTCTATGATGGAAGCCACAGAGAGTTGCACCAGGGTTAGTTAAAGTTTGTTCCTGCTACATAGCTACTTTCTGATGTTTGCAAATATATAGCTGCTTATATCCAGAATATAAAATAAACATAAAATAAAGTTCTGCCATTGCCGTGACAGTAATATTTTAGAGCTGGGCTGCAGAGGTTATATCGTCTTATATTAATAAAATCATTATGGATTTTATCTAGTGCAGAGGTAGTGTTCAATCCACTCATTACAAATGCTATTTAAAAGGTTAAAACTCTCAAATAAATCTTCAGTAAAGTCACCTGCTATGTTTAAATTATAAAAAACTATTGTTAAGGACTTGTTTGATTTTTTAAGTCTTCTTCAAAATGCTTCTTATTTTGTTCATTGGTTAATGGTGGTTTGTTTCTGTTGAAAATCTATAGCCATATAACAGAAAGCTGGAACTTTTCTAAAGAACCCTTTGGCTTCTTTTAGCATTGACTTCATTCTCTTCTTTCATTCTCTTGGTGACATAAAATTTACTCCAGGACCCAGGTTTTTGCATCAAACAAGTCATCATCCACCACAAATCTACAAAGGGTCTCAGGAGAGAAATAAATGAATAAATAAACAGAAGGCACTCCAGCAGATAAAAGGCAACGAGGAAGGGATCAGGCAGTGTAGGTCAGAGCATTTGCTGTGGTTTGTTCTCCCTACAGGGATGTCTGACAGTGGAGGGGGAAGACAACCTGATGTAGCTGGATGTGGAGATCTGACATGGCATGGGAAATGATGTCTGGGTACTTGACAGGCAGGAATACTGGGAAATCAGTTCCTCAGGAAAAGACTGGAATATTCTGTTTTCCTTAACATGGTACAATTATTCTCCTTTAACATGGTACAATTCTTCTCCTTCACTGTCCTTGTTTTCCTGCTTGTGTACTTGTGAGAAACAGATGGACTGAGCATATTATTACCCTTGCTGCCTCAAGCACTGAACTTTGGATCTTTGAGCAAAGCAAGAGGTCTTGGAGGTAAAACGATTGCCTCTGTATAATTAATTTGTATTTATATTCTCTTCTTTGGAATTTGTGCCTCTAATTTTTATTATGTTATTCTCTTCAATGAGATCATCATACATCTAATATTTTCCTCTGTGTGTGTGTCGTGGGGGGGAAGGGGAAGTCCTGAAGGCCAGCATGTCCATGCCTGGAAAACATGAACAGAATGACTACTGAAAACCCTTGACACTTCACTACTGAAAAATCAGTTTATATTTTATTTTGCACGTGGGTCAGCAGCACTCAGGATGTTCTTTCCCTACTTTGAGAGGTGATGACAACACCAGAGTTAGGAGTTCACTTTTTTGGGGGTGCCTGGTAAAAGAAAGGAGGAGCAGGTTCATGCTCTTCTCCCCAGACTGAGATCAGACATCAAACCAAAATTCCATGGCTTACAGAGTTACCATGCAGAGACCACCCTTGTGAACTCTTGGTTACTGCTGGTGTGGGACCATCTGTCTTGTCTTAATCAGTAATTAAGGTCATTAAGGTAACTTTCATTAAGTTTTATTGAGTGTGGACTAGAAGTGAACACGACAATTACAACCACAGTGCAGCTGACCCATGGAAAATTGTAAAATTGTGGTATGTTCCTTAAACGTCTGGTTCATATGGTTTCATCAAGAGATACATTTCTTGGCTTTACCATAGCTTTCCCATGTGACTTTAAAAGTTTGGCCCCAGTTTCTAAGTCATTAAAATGACTGAACTATTCTCCAGCTACAATTTTCTTTCCAAATAAAGGTTTTTTGTATGCAGAACCTAAAGTATTTGGTTGCAATAGATTTTCAAATTATGATAAAGAATATAATAAACGCAGGAAGGCCATAAAACATTTTATTCTTTCCTATTCAAGATAAACTATTGTCATCAAATACAGCAAGAACACTAATTAGATTGACTTGTATTACTTCTTGTGTCTATTGGAGCAAGGCAGAGATCATCTGAGCCACTTCTCCTGGAAGTTTATGAGACAGAAAAAAAATATCTTAATGTTTTTAGATAGAAGTTGCATAAAAACACTTTATAAGTGAACTTATTGGGTTCCCACACATAACGTAAAGTGAAAGCAAGACATGGAATATTAATCATTTTGTCAGGAAATCCATAATTCTATAGCTATACTTAAAGTGAGAGCAAGTTCAGCTAGTCACAGGCTTTTATCAAAGTCAAAAATAGCTTGAGAAATGGGATCTCAGTATCAGGGCTCTGCAACAACAGAAATGGAACTAGAGAGTGATAATCCTTCCCCTTCCTCCCCCTTCTTCCAAGGAAATGAAATCTTCAAGACGAAAGGATAAAACTGCAAACTACTGGTACAGAAATGGAAATTTCTCCCTGACAATGATTTGCATATTTTCCACATACACTTCATCACGTCTGGAGCTTCTGGCACTCCTGCTCAAGGCTTTGATGTGGGTCAGCAGTTGGCAGGGGCCAAAAGAGAGCAGCACTGGAGACACTTGGGCTCCTTGCAAGTGCACCAGACCAACGTAAATGGCAATAATCACATTAGAGCATGGTCACATTGAAACGGTCACACTCAAGTAAGTGCAGGGAAGTTACTGAGCCTAAAATGTCATCAACTACTTTTATAGTCCAGATTTCTACCTTTCAGCCTTATCCTGCTAAGGGAGAGGATAATTTTCATGATTGATACTTGCCTCAATGTCTCTTAGTTTTACCTAAATGATCAGTTTGATTTAAACCAACAAAATGACTTTCAAAGTTTGAGGCTAAATATGTCAAAAAGTTTAGAAGAGATCTCTCTTTTAGCAATGGCTACAGACATAAAACTCGTTTCTGAATCTGCATCAAGTGTGGTCAGTTCTGAAATGCTTCTAAGTCTTTTCTCTTCAATATTTGCATTCTATGGAGGAAATTCATGCCTTTGCAACTCTCCATATTAAGTATTATAATGTTGTTGTTTAGATTATAAACCAATGCCTAGGGGTATCTTTTTTTCTCTTCCTTTCTCCAATATGTTTGAAAGATAATTACATGGACAAAGAAGATAGGCCTAAAGTTACAGCAAGGTCATAAAACTGGAAAACACCACAAATTAAGTAATTCTTCTTCACCTTAACTCATCCCTTACTTGAGTTCACTCGGAGTGCATGCCTTCCTGAAGGTCCTGGAGGAGATGTGTTTGTTATCCATCAATTTTGAAGGAGAAGGCAGAAAAACAAGTACACTAGAGGGTGAAAAAGTCATCCAAGAGAAAACCTTTTATAAACAAAAACAAAAACAAAAAAAACCAAAAAAACAAAAACAAAACAAACAAAAACAAAAACAAAACAAACAAAAACAAAAACAAAAAAAAAAAAAAAAAAAAAAAAAAAAAAAAAACAAAAAAAAAAAAAAAAAAACAACCAACCAACCAAAAACAAAAACAAACCAGCTTTGTTTTGTAAAAGGCAAAAATACTTCAGGTGAATTACTCTTCAGTAATGTGTCATGCACAGATATGGTGAGAAACTGCATGAATGCTATTTTGTTCTCCATTTTCATTCCAATGAAGGATTAAAAACTCAAAACCTCAAATACATTTGCAGATTGAAGTTAAAAATACATCAGTAGACCCCAGATGAAGAATTTTGTATTAACAGCTTAAAAAATTTACTTTCTCTTATATTATTTGAAATTACAAATGTATTCAAATTTCAACATAAATATATAAGTCAGTAAAATTCCAAATATTTCCTTTCTGTAAGTGTCTAAAAATGGTATTTTGATAGTGTTTAAATATTTGGCCAGAAAAACCCCACCTCAAACTCAAACTGAGTCACTACCTCATCCCTTCAGGCTCCAGGAACAGGAAATTCTGTCTGCTGAGAAGATCTCAAAATCTCACAGGTTCACAAAGTATGGCCTGGGATGGGGCAACCCTGGATGTGTGGACAGACTGGGAATGAGATGATGGAAAGCAGGGCCATGGAAAGGGACCTGGGGGTCCTGGTCAGTGGCAAGTTGAACTTGAGTCAGCAGTGCCCTGGCAGCCAGGAGGGACATCCCTGTGCTGGGGGACACCAGGCACAGCATGGCCAGCTGGGCAAGGGAGGGGATTGTCCCACTCTGCTCTGACCTGGGGCTGCCTCACCTGGAACACTGTGAGCAGTTCTGGGTGCCTCCAGAGAAAAAAGGTCTCAAGGCATCAGAGAGTGCCCAAAGGAGAGGAACAAAGATGGTGAAGGGTCTGCAGGGGAAGCTGTGAGAGGAGAGGCTGAGGGCACTGGGGCTGTCCAGCTGGAGAAGGGGAGAGTGAGGGGAAGCCCCAGTGCAGTTACAACTTCCTTGTGAGGAAGAGGAGGGACAGGCACTGATCTCTGCTCTGTGGTGACAGGGACAGGACCCCAGGGAATGGGCTGGAGCTGTGTCAGGAGAGGTTTAGGTTGGATATCAGGAAAAGTTTTTCACCCAGAGGGTGTTTGGGCTCTGGAACAGGCTCCCCAGGGAATGGGCACAGCACCAAACCTGATAGAATTCAAGAAGCATTTGGACAATGCTCTCAGGGACATGGAGTGACTCTTGGGGATGCAGCTGTGTAGGACCAGGAGCTGAACTCAGTGATTGTTATGGTGCAATTCCAATTCAGTTTATTCTGTGATTCTGTGACAATATAGGAAAATGTACGAAATACATGCATATATATATACACACACATATATATACACACCTATATATTAAAAATATAGAAATACATAAATATCTATTAAATATAATATATATAATTATATAAAAATATATATATTAAATATAAAATATATGTTTTTATATATATTAAATATATAGAAATACATTCATATGTGTGTGTATATATATATATAAGGTATATACATATACATTCATTGCAAATGTGCATAACTCATATACATTAATAGAGTGTATATATATAAATATAGTATATATAAAGTAAATGTAAAATATGTATATCTAAAGTACATGTAAAATATAGGTAAAGGCGCTTCTTATTAAGTGACAAAAATTACCAAAGTCAGACCTTAATGTTTACCTAAAATTAAAATTTAAACAAACGATTTCTCTTTACTTTTTATTTTCAATCAAACATCTTTTTTTGCTTATTTTATAATTTGAGGAAAGTGGTTGGCAGTGAGTGCAGGAAGGTAATTTTTCGCATGAGGCTTTTTTTTTTTTTTTAGTGTAAAATGTATGGCACAGGAGACAGAACTCAATACATTACCTGAAACTGGAAAAGCCTTGACAGAAAAGTTCCCAGGCTTGCAGAACACTTAGACGTCTGTTATGCATTTACAGATCAACCTCAGCAAAACATTGCAAAGTTAAGCACCTGCACAATCCTAGCAGATATAAATGTTTAGCTAAAGGATTTACAAATCTCGAATTTCAGGACATAAGACAAGCTTCTTAGGAGGGAGATATGAATCATATCTACATAACAGCACTTTCAGACACTGTAATCGTTGTTCTTAGTAGAAAAATGCTACTTAATTAGAGACAGATGTTGAAAATTTTGAGTTATTTGAACATGTCATAAGCCAAGTCTCTCAAAGAAAATAATAGGTTACTTGTAGGACTCTTATCTTTTTAGAAATAAAGAAATATAGAAATGGTAAACTTACACTTAAAAGATATATTTCTCTTCTGTATTCAGCACTTTTGCTTCCTTTGAGCTAGGCTGAAATCCAGACAATATGATTAAATATAATTTTGTCATAGCTGGGAATCCTCTCCTGGAAACATTGGCCTTGTAACAAACTGAACAACTGAAACAGGAACTCACAAAAAGAAATTTCTCTCTAATTCCTTGCTATTTCACCCCATTAAATCCCTGACATGTATTCTCCTTTGCAAAACCAAAAGTATAAATATTTTTTTCCTCTAAATCGTTCCCACATGGTCTTTGCAGTCCTGGTTATTTCTGTTTGACTCCAGTGAAGTGCTGCTGCCTCATCCCTTTGGAAGACAATGATCTCTCAGACATTCTGATTTCTCTTTATTCACCACTTAAATATCTATATATCCTCTGTTTCCCTTCACATTTCCCCAAGGAAATAATTCTTTGAAGTTCTTTAAATTTACTTGCCAGAATATCAGAAAACTACTTTTAGGGTCCTATTTACAGTACAATTAAGCCATGTAACGTCCATATCTTTGTAGCATGAAATATTTATGTGCCAGTAGCTGTGAAAAGATAGACTAAATTTAAAGAAGGATCATGGTTTATCCCAAAGACCACTTTTGTAGCCTGTTTTTCAGAATTGAGGTGTAGTCATGCAGCAGTGATTCCCACTGAAGGATCATGTCTTCTCTTTCACCCACAGGAAGAAACATCCCTCTTTCCTGCTTTCCCCATCACTGGATGTGTGGCCATCTCCAATTTAAATGGAAATGACAGGACTGGGAGATTTCTTTCTGTTTCCTTTCAAATTTTAAGCAGAATTCTCTATGAAGTCATGTGGCTTAGACCTCGAAATTTCAAGACTTGTTCTTGTTGGTATTGTAGTTTTTGTTTTGTTGTTTGCCTTTTTTATGTTTTTTTAACTCTGTAAAAAACCAAAACCACTTGCAATGCACAGAAATATGCATCTGATGCTAACTGCTTAGCTGCAACTGAATTCCACCTCATTAATGGTAATTTGGGTATGTTTAAATACACAAATATACACAGAAATTTTGCAACTGATCCTGTAATCCATGTCTGGCAGTCACTGGAGGCCAGAACTGACTCTCAGTTGGAACTGGGCATCTAAATAAGCTTGGATTACATTCAGTATTATATTGGCTTTTTCATCCTAGGAATGAGAAGGTTCTGAGAAGACCTTAGAGCATATTCCTCTTCCACATCCAAAGGGATGGGACTGGGGACAAGGCAGGCAGGGACAGCACACAGGCAATGGCTTCCAGTGCCAGAGGGCAGGGCTGGATGGGATCTTGGGAAGGAATTGCTGGCTGGGAGGGTGGGCAGGCCCTGGCACAGGGTGCCCAGAGCAGCTGTGGCTGCCCCTGGATCCCTGGCAGTGTCCAAGGCCAGGCTGGACAGGGCTTGGAGCAGCCTGGGACAGTGGAAGGTGTCCCTGCCCATGGCAGGGGAGGGAATGGGATGAGCCTTAAGGTCCCTTCCAACCCAAACCATTCTGTGGCTCCATGATTCTATGATTTCCTAAATTATTCAGACAACATTTCCTAAAGTCGGAGATGTTCTTGCTGCTTTATGTCCCAGTAAATCTGAGTTGCTGACATGTGAGAAACTTGTTTGTTTCTCATGGCCTAATTAAAGAATGGCCTAATTAAGAATGAGACACTCAAGACTTTTGGGTGGATGGCTTCAGCTTGCTTAAGGGTTGATGAAGTTGATTCCATGTCCAGGTTTTGCTGGCTTTGAGAATCCAAGTCCATTCTCACTTGGGTTGTTAGAAGTCTCAGTTATTCAGTTATTTCATTGCCTGAGGAAATCGTTCAGGTGTTGCCATAGGCTGACAGTTATCTCAATTACCCAAGAGTTATTTTCTAGTTCAAGATTATCTTGTTTTTAAAAGAAACCTAAATATACATGTTCAAGGAATCTGAATAGATAAATGCCAAAGATGGCTTTCTAAGGAGGTTTTTGGAGGAACCTCTGGGAAGATGTGAGCTGGAGATAAAAGATGGCTTTATTTTTGTAAGCAGAAAAGCGCCAAAACATAAATATCATATTAAATGTTCCTCACTGAATAGTGGAGATGCATCCTGGACAAGTATGGATAATTACTGAACAATTTTTAGCCTGGTTTCTTCAGGAAATGAGGCTTGAATGATCCTCGTGCCTGTCAGTCCCATTTAATAACTGCTGGATCCATTCATCAGCTGCAGATCTGACAGAGCAGTGATGCTGGACTGCCATGACCTCACAGCATCCTTGGTGAGAGTCAGCTGAGTGGAGGAAAACACTGGATTAACTTCCCCCAAAAAGAGGAAAAAATAAATCAACAAATTGAATACACAGAGCTAAAAAAATATTTTAAAAAGAAAGGTAAAATCAGAAATACTTTAAACTCAACACAGCAAAGTGGCCTTTGCTCATTCAAGGGGATTTTGTGGATTCTCTGGTGTCTAGGAAGGCATGCATTCAGCATTATGCATTACTTAACCCAGTGGACAGGAGAGAAAAAAAACAGTTTGAATTCATGGGTTTTGATGCTCGAATTATCCCCCATTCATCTTAAACCCTGTGATATTTTCATAAGGATGTTACATCGTACATTACCTGTGACTGACATGGAAGCAGAGTGTCGTGTCTCAGCCACATTTCCATTTAATTCCACCTTGCTTCCATATATTAACACAAGCCATGAAAGAAAGAAAGTCAGTCCTGACAGTTTATTTATTTTATGTATATTTCCCTGTCAAAAAAAAAAAAAAAGGATCCTTTATCATCCTCTGAGTAATAGGAAGGGAAACCAATGCTTTGATTTAATGACAGGATCCAGCACCTTCTATTGGCAGCAGTTTCCTAACTTGAGTTCTGATACTGTCCCAGCTGTTAAATGTTACACACACTAAATGGAGTCATTAAGGAGCACAGGTTGGTGGGTAAAACCAACACCATGGAAAGATACTTAGCTGATTAATGTCTTTGGCACCTGATTTTTGAGGTCTCCATTAACTAAAATGAATTTCCTCTCCTACAGGGATGTATGTGTTACATATTCCATCTCCCCTAGAACAGATATAGTCAGATTTCTTCACATGGGAGTGTGAAGCATCATTTTTCACTTTTTGGAGAGCTCCGTGCATGCAAATTCCTTCATGGCATTTCCCAAACACTCTTGAAAGGTTCCAGGCCAAGGGGGAAAAAAATAAAAAAAATCAGTAAATTCGTCTTCTGGAACTTGTTCTGAGCTGAAATAGCACTGCATTGAGCAAATGTAGAGTCTTATTTCTTCAAAGAAGAAAAGAATTCCCTTTCTCTTGTTTTTACTCATTTAATACCATTAATATCTCTCCTTATGTGCTCACACACATAGACATACCCCCACACATGCACGTGCTTGACTTTTCCATGAGACAATACAGAACTTCTTGAACATACAAGATGCTTCAGGCAATTAATGTTTAATTCCACAGTACCTTGCAAATAACATGAGTCTTAAGGGCTGAAGTTCTTCAGACTTCTTTCCTACTTTCTAAAGAACTATACAAAAAATAGTACTTGAAATCTTCAAGAAAATGTTAGGTGAAATGGCCTGGCATTGAATAAAGGTGTTTGGTGGCATGCCACCTTCTAAAAGAAAAAGGGGAAAACTCCTTATGCTTTTAAGAGTGACACTAAAAGTTACAGGAGTGATGACACTGATGAGCAGTTTAATCACCAGATTTCTACTCTCCTCAGTCCTTACACCCAGCCAGCCAATGGTCCTGCATGCTCACACCAGACCCATTGCTGATGAATTGCTGAAAATATGTACACCATGACTCCAAACTAAGTGCAAAACACTGAACTGTTGGGCAATTTCTGTATCTGTAGGGACAGATTCTATTGTCAATTCACAGTGTCTTGTTTATGTAAAGCTGCATACAGGTACTGTCTGTGAATTAGTCTGGGCACAGCAGGGACTCTGAGCTGGGGTGTCTCCAGCATCATCTAAAATCCCCACCTGGGGAGCTGCTGCACCAATTAGTCAAATACTTTGTTGTAAAGAGTATGAAAAGAGTCAACCAGCTTGTCCCAAGTCATCTCAAACTAGTCCCGTGTCCCAGCTGCTCAAAGACAAGCTGGAGAACCAGGCAGAGAATTGATAAATTGGTAAAGCAAATTTGGGGTTCTCAGAGGCACATCCCTGACTCTCTATTGCACCCAGATTATGAATATTTATGTCTCATGGCTCCATAGTTCCATGGGTTTAATTTACCACAGTGTTTCTGGTGTGTCCTGGTGGTCCCCAAAAAAGTGAAGGCTAGAGCAGAAAGCTCCAGCAGAAATGTTTGAAAAGCCATGTGCACTTAAAGCCAAAGAAACTTTGAGTGAGGTGGATGGGAGGTTGTAGCATTGTGAAAGCTCTGCATGAAGTGTTCTATCTTACACTGCTGCCTGAAGCCACCTTTTTTTTTTTTTTTAAGCTTCTCTTAATCCACTAAATTTACGGACTTCAGGGAGAGGAAGATGGTGGTACATGTCCTTCTGCACCCAAGAGATGGAGAGGAGCTGCTAAAGAAGGCCTGAATCTCAAGAGGCTTCTCAAAAAGGATTGTATGAAAAACGTAGGTACTCCCTGCTGTCCTCTGAGGACTGTGAGAACAACACAATAAAATTCACTCTGAGTGCAAGAGCTATTCTAAAGGCAGTAAATAAGCATCTTCCACAGCATACACATTTTAAACAGCAGTTCCAAAGGAAAAACACACCTCCACTTCAGTGCTCTCTCAGCTATTTATTTCCTTTGCCTACTGAAGTGAATGATCTCACTTGAAGTGAGGAGACAGTTGTGTTTCTGTTTTTCTCAGTAGCCTCTGTAGTTAGTGGACATGGAAACAGAATGGCAAATAGGAAGAAATGTGCTTGTTCTAGCTTTCTTTGAGGTGCTTGCACGGATTTCATGAGTTGCTCTAATTGATAGCTCTTCTGCAGCTTAATGATGACAGCTGCATGTGTGCTCTCTCAGAGACAGGAGATGCAGGCAGAGGGAAGGTACCCCTCATATCAGCATCCACATAAGCAGTGCCTCTGATACAGCAGAGGTGCCAAACACACATCCCCTGGGGCTCTCTGCCCATCCTCCCTCAGAGTCTAAAACAATAAGGCACTCCCTGAAGACAAAACTGTTAAAATATTTCTTTTGCTGGACGCTGAGCAGAAAATAAAACCCTGCTGGTGCCAGACTCCCAGCCATGCAGCTGGGGTAGATACCAGAAAAATTCAGCAAAATGTGGGTAGGACTTTTAAATCCCAGTTGGTCTTTGGTTAGAAGCTGTCATTAAGCTCTTTGTTTTAAGACAGGAAAAGTCCTTAAGATTTTGTTCCTTGTAATCATTTATCTGTGCATGTGTGTTGTGCTGGTACTATGGAAGGCTGTATGCAGAGGTAAACGTTTTTATGAACAAGGCTAGGTTGGATGGGGCTAGGAGAAATCTGGATTTATGGAAGGTGTTCCTGTTTTGTGGAAGGGGGGATGAAACTGGACAGTCTTTAGGGTCCCTTCCAACCCAAACTGTTGTATGACTTTAAGAAAACCAAAATTAATTGAATATCTTCCACGAAACTGCAGACAGCTGAGGAAATGTAGCTCATCACCATGTTCTAGCAAAGCCTATTCAAGCTGTACACATTTCATTTGTACCAATGTCTTATATGGAAATAACATTCATGTTGACAGCTTAGATCAGAAAGAAAGGTGGTGGTTTTTTTCTTTTTTTTTTTTTTTTTTAATTTTGAAAAGATAATTTCCTTGGAGAAGATTAAAAAAATTTTTGAAAATTATTTGTGGGAGACATCTTCACATCTTGGATACACTGACACCATTCAACCTAGTATTTTCAGCTGAAAAATCACCAAGTGAAACACCAGAATGGTCACACATGGCTGGCTCCAAGTAAAGTACACTGTTTTTCTGTTTCACTGTGAGGCTCTGAAGTCTGGTTAGGGCTCATATTTCAGTAGAGGATTTGGTGATAAAAGTGAAATTGCAGGGGAAGGTGAGTAAGGATGGAACTGCTTACAGTCAGAGATGCAGTAACTTTATTTTCTTACATTTTGTCTAGTACCTAGCTGTGAGTGGTGTTAAGTGGTGTGACACACCTTTAAACACAGGCCAGCCAGAAAGCTTGCATGGAAAATGGCAAGAGAGATTAATAAAACTCTGCCATGGTAAGAACAGTTTTTAAACAGAATTGTTTAATGTAGGCTCCTATTCTTCAAATAGCATCATTTCTAAAAAAGAGAGAGGGAAAAAAAAAAAAAAAAAAGAAAAAGCAATGGAAGAATGGGAGATGCATGAAATATTAATATTTTCCTTGCAGGAAGAGTGATTTTGAGATGATCCCTCCTTGTTGGGCTAGTTTTGCTGGCGAGCAGGAGAAAGTATTTAATGTCTCCTTGACCTGCTGACTGATCCCACCAAAAACATTTTTTTCCTATGGAATAGAGGAGTCTGGCTCACAGGAGAGCCAGTTTGGTACATTTCCTCCAGTTCTGAGCTGCCACTCTGCCTGTTGGTACTCTAGAAATTTGAAAAGCCTGTGACTTCTTCTGCTTCCTGGAATCTTGTCCCCAGGCTCTCTCACAGACACCACATTTAGCCAAGAAAGGTGTGGGAAAGAATTACAGAATCATTTAGATCATCCAGTCCAGCCATTAACCCAGCACCACCACGCTCACCACTAAACCATGTCCCCAAGTGCCACATCCCCCTGCTTTTGGACAATTCCAGGGATGGTGACTCCAATAGTGCCTTTTCCAGGGTTTGACAATTAATTTCTCATAATACCCTAAACATTCCCTGCCATAACTTGAGGCCATTTCCACTGGTTCTGTCACTTGCTACCTGGAAGAATAGACCCACTCCCACCTGACAGGCAGTCACAGAGAGCAACAAGGTCTTCCCTCCTAAACCTTCACCAGTCTCTCATCATCTTTCATGATGGCAGCCCAAATATCTGTGTGTGGTTTTGTTTCTTTTCTCTGCCATCAGCTGGTTCCAACATATGGAACATCCCAGGACCAGGTTTCTAACCTCAGCCAGTGGGATTCATCTGGCCTGGCTTCCTCTACTCCATCCTATCTGCAGCTACAGACCTGACTGTGCTGGATCTGGACAAGATCAAGGTCATGACAGTCCAGTAGTTCAGAGTACAACATCGTCCTGGAGTGACTTTGTCATGTTGAATTGTATCCCCACTTGTCTGTTTAACCCAGAATTAAGTTTTGTACCTTTAAGTTTGGATTTGAGAATAAAGTGCAGGAGGAAGAGAAGCAGTGGAATGTTTGAGGTGGTTGTTTCCAAAACACAGAGATAGGAGTTTCATTGTCTTGTCCTCCTGGACTGTGTCACCATGGTAAACAGCATAGAGAGCTCTCCTTTGCTTTTAATTAGTTTTTGACCAACTAAAGCACATAAGTTCTCCAGAAAGTTTTTTTATTCTTTTTTTTTTCCTTTTCTTTTTGTTTGGTATTGCTCATTTTTTTTTTTATTTTTTTTTTTTTGCTGGGCAGTGTTGTCCCTGTTGAATAAACAGGATTTTTCCACTTCTCTCTGAATTTCTTCCCAAACTGGCTGGGAGAGGGGCGCTTGGGTTTGCTTCCTGGGGAGGGGGCCTTCCAGAAGTTATCTCCCAAATTTGCCATAAACCAGGATAAATACACATTTTGGCACCCAATGCCAGGCTTAAGAAAGTGGAAAAAACCTGTACTGATTGCATTTTGATTGCAATTACTCTGTATTGGGACAAAGCAATCTGTAACCATGTTGTTTGAATTCATGGTGTCCCTTGGGGTGGAGGCCTTCATGTGTCTCTGGTCCCTAGGCTTTTTAGAGGTTATAATACCTTTATGGTCCCTAGGTTTATTTTCTTACCCAGAACTAGCCCCAGTAATGTCCCTAACATGAAGTTTCTTCAGTAGAGGAGCACAGATTAGAATAGCTATTGTGCTGGGTTTGGTGGTAATGATTTTTAGGGAGTTTATAAAGGTATTGGAGTCTGTTCAAGGTATATATGGTTCATGGTTATGGGTATGCACCAGTTGTTACAGGAGGAGCAGGGGATGGGGCTTTTCAGTCTTTCCTTTCCTTCTCCTTTGAATCTGTTACATCACTTTTGGAGAATATTCAGTTTCCTCTGAAAGTTAAAGAAAGAACCTTCCTGGTATTTAATCTGGTAAGCCTCCTCTATACAGTCTTCAGCTTCCCTAGAATGAGGGCTGAGATTTCTAGAGGGGCTGATGAGACCCCTGACCTAGGAGTAGAGCCAGGCATGGAAAATCCTGTGTGGTGTGGAGAATGGGAGGATATGAGCCAAATCCTGAAGGAATTTTCTGACCTTGTAGTCTTGAACTTTCCGTGTGACCAAATTCAGAACCCAGCTGAGGTGGGGAAATACCTGAAAGAGAGGTGCCATGATGACTCTAAGGAGAAAAAGATCATTGCAGTGAGCTGGGCCCTGGCATATGCTTATCACAAGCTGCTAGATACTGTAGGGCAGCAGAGAGAGGCAGGGGGGCAGGGAGATAAATCAGCCAATACCCCAGTCACTCAGGCTGTAGCTAAACCAGACAGTGAGCCTAAGCCACTGGCAGTTGCTGTGGGAAGGAAGCACACCAGCAAAACTGATGGGCCAGTGGACGATGATGATCCAGGGGAAGGATCCTCAAAGTGAGCTCCTGGTACAAAATCAGAAATCACAGCAACTGACACAAGATCAGAAGTCCTTTCAATTGAAAGGGCTATTGAATCCTTATCCCTGAAAGACCTTCATGGCCTGAGAAAGGATTACACCCAATGATCTGATAAATCTATAATTAGCTGGCTGGTCCGTCTTTGGGATGCTGCAGGCGAGGCTACAATTCTGGACGGCACTGAAGCCAGGCTTTGGGATCCCTGTCACATGATCCTGTCATCGACCAAGGAATGGTGAGGGGGGCTAATCCTCAGAGTCTCTGGGCACGGGTCCTGGGAAGTGTGGCACAAAGATACCTGTGTGCAGATGATCTCTATATGCAGCAAACCCAATGGGAGACCATAGAACAAGGGATTCAACACTTGAGAGAAATGGCAGTGGCAGAGATTGTCTTCTCAAATGACCTAACTACTAAAAATCCAGATTTAGTACTATGTACATCCATGATGTGGCAAAAACTTGTATGACTTGGGCCAGAAGAATACCTTTCTGCTTTAGCAATAATGAAGGGGGATGAGAGGGATGAGACCGTGCTCGGTATGGAGAAGCAGCTCCGAGCATATGCAGATGCTGTGCATGGCCCAACACATGCCAGAATTGCAGCTTTGGAAACACGTCTGCAGAAATTAGAAGATAAGATACAGGAGAATCACGAGAAACTCAGGGAGGAGATTAAAGAGAATCTTCTCCAAATCACAGCTGTACGGATCAGAGGTTCTGGTACCAAAGGTAGATGCCTCCCAGATTAGGAGAGAAGGCACAGCCCACGAGCTGAGCTGTGGTTCTTCCTGTGTGATTGTGGAGAAAACATGAGGAGATGGGATGGAAAATCTACTGCTGCTCTGGCCCAATGGGTGCATAAACTGAAAGAAGGCAAGACTCAGAAAGGGAGTTCCACCAAAAAAGAAGCAGCTCCAGTTGCCCGTAGCCAAACTGCCAGGTATGATGATGATGATGATGATGATGATGATGATGATGATGATGATGATGATGATGATGATGACATGTACAATCCCCTTGAAGGAGCCTCCAAGACATATGCCCAGGGAAAGAAGGATAACCAGGCTTAGAGGGGCCTTGCCTCTAGCCAGGTAGAGGTTGGGGAAAATCGTGGTTTTTTGGACTGTGTGGATTTGTTGGCCTGGCACATCTGAACCACAAAAATATGAGGCCTTGGTCGACACTAATTCAAAGAGCACATTAATTCCATCGAGGTATGTGGGGGCAGAATCTATTGCTGGCATGACAAAGAGATCTCTGGATTTTACTTTAGTAGAAGCTGAGGTGAGCCCAACTGGAAATGGAAAAAAAAAACCCACCCTATTGTAACTTGCCCAAAGGCCTCACACATTCCTCCAAAGTGGGTATTTCAAAAACCCAAAAAGACTCTGGTGGGCTTTTGGAATAGCTGCTGTAGAGACAGAGGGTGTCAAGCAATTGGACACTTTGTCTGGTCTGTCAGAGAACCCATCTACAGTAGGATTTCTAAAAAGAAAAAAGCAACAAGTACCAATTGCCACTTCAATAGTGCATCGCCGACAATACAGAACAACTCGAGATGCTGTAATTCCCATTCATAAAATGATTAGTGAACTAGAAAGCCAAAGAGTGGTCAGCAAAACCCACTCACCCTTCAACAGCCCCATTTTGCCTGTACATAAATCTAAAGAAAAATGAAGATTAACAGTGGACTACTGTGCACTGAATGAGGTGACTCCACCACTGAGCGCTGCCGTGCCGGACATTCTGGAACTCCAGTATGAGCTGGAGTCCAAGGCAGCAAAGTGGTATGGTACCATTGACATTGCCAATGCATTTTTCTCCATTCCTCTGGCAGCAGAATGCAGGCCTCAGTTTGCTTTCACCTGGAGACGTGTGCAGTACACCTGGAATTGACTGCCCCAGGGGTGGAAACACAGTCCCACCATCTGTCATGGACTGATCCAGGCTGCACTAAAAAAAAAAAGGGAAGCTCCAAAACATCTGCAGTACATCGATAATATCATTGTGTGGGAGAATACAGTAGCAGAAGTGCTTGAGAAAGGAAAAAAAAATCGTCTAACTTCTTCTAAAAGCTAGTTTTACCATCAAAATAAACAAAGTCAAAAAACCAGCTCGTAAAATCCAGTTCCTGGGAATAAAGTAGCAAAATAAACAACATCAAATTACTACCAGTGTCATCAACAAAATTACAACGTTTCCACCAACCAGTAAAAAAACCCACAAGCTTTCTTAAGTACCTTAAGCTTTAAAAAATACATATTCCTAAATACAATCAATCATAAACCCTCTTTACCAAGTTACCTGCAAAAAAACCAATTTCCACTGAGACCCTAAACATCAACAAGCCTTCGCCCAAATCAAGCAAAAAATCACTCATGCAATAGCCCTTAGCCCAGTCAGGACATGACCAAAAATAAAAAACATGCTCTACTCTACAACTGAAAACCATGGTCTATCCTAAAGCCTTTGACTCACATAGGCACAAGTCCTGAAGTATTATTAATCTGCTCGGAAAACTCTCCCCAAAGTCTTCTGCTCTCTGGAACTCATCTTGCAATTTGTCATGGCTTGGCATCCTTGGCTCCTTGTTAGAATGGACCAGAGAGGAGACAGAGTGAGCTCTACAGGCTGGCCTGCCTGCAAGAATTGAGGACTGAATTCTTGATGATAACAGTGTGGCACCTATGGTTCACTGGAAAGCATCAAAGAGATCAGGAAGGATTTGAGTCTTCTTTTCACATAGACAAGTTCTAAAGACATGATGTATGGGGAAGGGCTCTAAGGAATCCCAAGGCAAGCCTAAGCTCAGGCAGAATGATTCCCTCTCTTTCTACTCCAGCAGACATTTAGAAATTTCTCCATGTCTCATTTTCCCAATGTGTAAATGCAGTGACTGCCTTGGCTGTCTTTCACTCCCAAGCTCTATAATAGCACCATGTAGCAGTCTTCAAAATTGGTGTAAAAAACATTTTCCTTTTCATCAGTTAGGAGGAATGATAGCAAGGTCTTGTTCATATATTTTTTTCACACTCCTAACAGTATCAGATGCTGGAATGAGTCTGCTTTTTATGTCACATGCTAGAAGAGTGACCATGACAGCTCATGAGGATGATGGTGTTCAATAAAAGCTTTTCCAGGAAATGTGGAACTATGAGACACAGCTCTGCTGAAATTTATTCTTCCTTCTCTGTTTCTCCATCCCAGTGTTTATGACCTAGATCTTCACTGGTGAGCAATAAACAATGAATACTTTGTGTATAAAACTTACAGGTGAGATGAAGGTTCTGATTCTTTTGTTCACTGCAGCAGAGGATTCAGAAGAGGTTTACAACTTGAATTTAAGTTTGGTATATGTCTGCACTCTGCAGTCAGTTAACTTACCTGATGTAAGTTAAATTTGTTTGCAGTCTTGAAGAGAAGAAGGGAATAAAGACAGGTTGATTTTCAGAGGTGACAGATCCTCTTTGGCTGACAATAAATTTTAAAGTAGGTGACATTGAAAGTCTGCCACAGCTAAAAGGAAGCCAGCTGAAATTTACAAACTTCTAGGTTGCCCCATTGTACTAATCCACTTAAGACTTGTGGCCACCTTCAAAGGACATTGGCCTTTTCTTTAGTCTCATCTTCTAAACAAGCCTCTGTTTGACTTCATTTCCTTTCTGTCTCTATTTTTAATTTCCCTACATAAGAATAGCAGACCATTCTGCTAACAAATCTTTCAAGATTTGTCTTCATTCCCTAAAATAGACAGAGGTTTGCAAGTGCAGTCCTGCAGGAAGAATTTTCTCTCAGAGAAGCCCTTTCTTTCAACAGTGTCTAAATGCACATGTGTAATTATAGGATCAGATATGCATGACAACAACCTGATTTTTCTTCTCAGCAGACAGTTTGTCACTGGAGATGTGGTATAGCTCACCATGTCTGCATGCCTAATAGAAATGTCACTCACAGTAACTCTTTTGCAGAAATGACAAACTATTGGCTATACCTCTGCTAAGTCAATAGACACTCAGAGCTGACAGAAAATCATAAGGCAAGTTTTAACCTTTTTTCCTAGTTCCTTCTTTGCAAATGTGAAAATACTCAAAACTTGAACATTACCAAGCTGTTATGTATGTTAATACCTTTCCTTGATACTGTATTTGTTTAAACTATAGCCATGCCTACTTAAGGTTGTATTTCATCACCAATTTCCTCATGTGGTAATGAGAAAATTGCCATCATTATGGAACAGAAAGATATAATCTTAAAAAACAGATCTTGCGCGGGGCGTGGGGGAAAGTTATGGACTTTAAACGAACAATATGTTCTGTTGCTGCATGCTTCTTTCCCTAAAGAATAATTCCTTATGTTAAAGAGATTCAGTTTGGGTTTATGCATGATCAAGTAATCTCACCAGAACTCTATTGTACATTTCCTTGTTTTCTATCCTGTCCACTTCCCTTGTCACTAGTGTGAGCTTTTCCAGATGATAATCCTTTTATCACGTTCTGATATTGCTGTTCCCATTTACGTCTCTGTAAAATTAAATCATAGCACATCATCAAGTGCAAGACAACTTTAGTGCAGTGCAAGCTCCTGGGAGGGTCAGTCACAGACAACAACTCACAGTATCAGGAATCTTAGAAATAGCAAATAAATCCACTGAACTACCACTTCGTATTTAATCTCTCATTCCCACCTAACTACTGATGAGTTTTATACTGGCAGGATCTAGGGTCTCCTATTTTTGTAGGATTTGAGATGCATTATTGAAGATTCTTGTTTCCAGCATCTGTGCTTTACCCTCATTGAGGGATTCCTGCTCTCTCCCTCTCCTTCAGGACTGTTATTTCTATTACATAATTACAGTCCAGGAGTGGCTTAAAGATCATGCTATTTGGTTGTACCTACAGTCACCAACTCGGCTTTCCCCCCCAAAGACCATCCCCTTCACCTGTAACATCTGCATCATTTATCTCTCTTCTCCCTTCCCATTCTGCACGGCTCCAGCCTCGCCTCATCTCTCTGGGAAAATTATCTTATCCCTCTCAGTGGTAAAAATGAAAATCCAGTTGGCTCATACCTCCTGGTACTGCTCAAGGCTAAGGAGGTTCACTTTTATTCCCAAGCTTTCCTCCTGGTGTTACGTGTTTTCCCTGACTGCTTAAGTAAACTTGTACCCTAATGCTTACTCCTTATGTTCATTGTGGTGTGAAAGAGCAAAAGAAATAATATCCTGTAAAAGTTATTGTCTTTGTCATTCTTTTTTGTTTGTGTTTTGCATTTCTGCAGTTCTGTTTGCATTTATGTGAAGCTTTTGGCTCTGTATCTCTATCTTTGAGAATATCAATGGAAGATTCTTAGATTAAAAAAAAAAAAGAAAAAAAGAAGAACAAAAGAAAGAAAAGGAAAGAAAAGTTATCTCACATTTAGGTAGTGAGAGGATAAACTAGGAAATATAGAGAGAGTTTTGTTTCGGCTTTCCCATCTTTTGCAGAACTTTGAAGTATGTCTTGTGTTTATCTCCAGAAACAGCTATTTGATCACCAAGTGCTCATGTCAAGTTGATTGCTGTGTAGCCTTAACAAACTGGGAAATTGAAATAGGAATTCAGAGAAAGTCTTGCCATAATGATACTTCTGAGTTCGCAAAAATAATTTAAGTGCAGCTGGCATGGTTTAAGAGATCACAAAGTTTGTCACTGTGTTCACATCTCCTCGGGTGTGTTCTTCATCCTGTTGTGAAAAGTTTTTGCTATACACAAGGTGCTGGGAGAAAGGCATATCCCTCAATATCAAATTATTATCCTCTCAGCAGCCATGAAAAGCCTCCCTAGCTGCAGCTGACCCAGATCTGGAATCCTCCATCTCCTGTTTGCCTGTAATTTGTGCTTATCTCAAAGCATCTGAGGAAATGTACTGAACTTTTCCAGGCTGGTCAGTCGTTTTGGTTTTTATTTTGTTCTGGAGAGGGGTGGTAGGAGGTTAAGACCTTTTTCTCATGCTAGGAAAGCAAGGTACATGAGCTCTTATCTCCTATCAGACATATAACCCCTTACAAACTATTCCTAAGTACACAAACTTTGTAAAATTTTAACCTCTCTGAAATTAGTTTCCTCCTTTCTCACAGTAAAGAGGGGGTTTAGCATTGCCCGTTGTAGAACTTCAACAGCAATTGGGTGGATCAAGAAATTGGAAACAAAGGCTGGATTCCCAGCTGGTCTGAGATAATCCAGGCTTATGGGGTGCAGTGCCCTGCTCTGAAGGGGGCTGAAAACTCTGGCCTGGCTGTAGTGGGGTGCCATGGCACTGTGAAAAACCCCTACCAGTGAACTTCCTGGGCACAGAACGTTCTCCCAAAGGAAGAACAACCTCTGGCCTATTGGCCTCCACTCCATTATCTGATTGTTCAAGTGCAGCAAGACGTTAACATGACCATTGCACAATTTGATAGCATAAGCATTTGAAAGCCACGGCTGATGTGATGGGTTTTGTACACAGTTGCAAAACTTCATTTTGTATCTGTAGCAAATGAAAAAAGAGGTCATATCTTCTTTCAATGGGCTGACCAGGAAACAGCCATCTCCTGCAGGCATTTGGCTGTGTCTCCATATATAAACACAAAGGAGGCTTTGTGAGCCTTTCCTGAAGTGTCTCGGGCGGGCTGTGAGGTAAGATGCATCCATCTAATAATTCCATCTTTATTTCACAGATGTTTGAAAAAAACTCCAACTTATTCTTTTCTTTGGTGCAGTAAACATGGGAATAACTGTTAAGGGCTACTCTTTAGTTATAACATTTTAAATCAGTTTCTGAATGTCTTCTTCATGACCAACAGCCTTGAGAGAAACTGATCTAAATCTAGGAACTTCAACTTACTTTATTAGACTAATTTTTTTATTATCTTTACGTTCCTTATTGATTCAGGAACATTTTGGATTGTCACGCAACTTCGCAATGGAAAAAAACTACTCTATAACCTCTCAATAAGGTTTATATCTAAGAAACTTAGAAAACCTCAGAGAAAACAACCAAAATTTCACTTATGCATGCAGATTATGTAGTTCCAAACATAAGATTTTGAGGGGAAGTTTTTTTGACTTTTGTTTTTTCGCATCAAAGAGAACGAGTGTGTCAGACAGTCTTACACATGAATTTGTAACTTGGTGCTCCTGTATGCCAACGGTGTAATTGTTGGTGCATGCTTTGAGAGTTGATTTTAAAGGTCTTAAAGAGTCGGTTTTAATAATTCATATTGATTCAGTAGGGGATGAGGATGCTTGACATGTTAAATTATTAGCATTTACATTATGAACATGTTAATTACTGTATTTTTAATGCTGTTAGCTTTTATAAACTAAGAGTATTCTTAAAGGGACATGAGTAGATTTGCAACATGTTGGAAATCAGTGTTATATAAGCCAGGACTAGAGATGTTTCTTTCTTTTTACTCCTCTCTCTCCCATTTTATGTTTTAGTAAAGACCTTCTATTCATTTGTCTCTTGCGCCTGAACACTGAGGAAAATAAAATAAAATAGAATAAAATAAAATAAAATAAAATAAAATAAAATAAAATAAAATAAAATAAAATAAAATAAAATAAAATAAAATAAAATAAAATAGGAAAGAAAGGGGGACAGAAGGAAAGAAAGAAAGAAAGAAAGAAAGAAAGAAAGAAAGAAAGAAAGAAAGAAAGAAAGAAAGAAAGAAAGAAAGAAAGAAAGAAAGAAAGAAAGAAAGAAAGAAAGAAAGAGAAAAAGAAAAAGAAAAAGAAAAAGAAAAAGAAAAAGAAAAAGAAAAAGAAAAATATATTAGCATTGATCAGTGATAATCCAGTCATGAGTGGTGGTGTAGATTCCTTTACCTTCCTTCTCTGCTGTTATGTCCACAATGATGATGTTTTTAGTTATTTTCAGTTAAAAGTGCCTGATTAATAATGATGGCCAATGAACAAATAGAGTAAAACAATTTACAGACACTTCCCATCCTTTCCTTTGGAGAAAAAAATAGCTTAACTTTATTCAGTCAGAGGTTTCTGTGCAGTAAAACAAAAGGGAATTTACCTATGAGCAAGGCAGCTTTGATATAACATTGTGTCACAGGCCAGAGAACCAACCTTTTCCTGTATCTCTGGGACATCTCAGCCCCACACGGACATTTTATTGGCACACACTGTCTTGAGAAACCCTTGTGGGAGCAGCAGAGGTTGAAAACTCGCAGGGTGTATTGAGTAAAATGAAGCTGTGGCAAAGATAAGGCAATCAGTAAATCGAAGTCTACTGATAGTGGTCAGGGACAGAAATGATGCAGCAGGATCTATCTGTCGGTACAGGAGATGGAGATAAGGGACAACACCAGATGGATGTCAAGAAAACCTCTCAGATCAGGCTGGGCCATCTCACCCCCACCCTGACAATGCCTGGCTCTTAAAGATGCATTCCCAGAACTGTCCTTAGAGGCAAGGAGGAAGCTTTTGATAAGGTATTGATCCGAATTTGAGGCTGGTAATTAGGATAGGATGGATAGGATAGGATAGGATAGGATAGGATAGGATAGGATAGGATAGGATAGGATAGGATAGGATAGGATAGGATATTTCTGTTGCAAGAGACCTCCAGTGATCATCTAATCTGACTGCCTGACCAGCTTAAGGGTACTGAAAATTAAAACAAATCTTTAGGGGCACAGAAAATTATTAAGGGGCACACAAAATATATTCAGACACATGATTTTTGGCCACTGAAACCCACTGGGATTTCTGAATTGTCCCCATGGACAAGGCAGGGGAGGATCTGTACTTAGAGGCTGGATAGGAAAGGGTGTACTCTGAAGGCAGAAATTAATCTGAGCTTTTTTTGTGCTTTTTTACTCCTCTATAACCTATCAGTTGTTGAAGGCCATTAATGCAGCTACAGATTTCACTTGGGAAGTCTGCAATGACCTTTCTATATGCCCACATACTTTTTAGAGGAGGGTTAACACAGGAAGAGCAATCTCAGCTCTTGTTTGTCTGGAGGTCTCCATCCAAGTGCTCCTGCACAGCTCCTGGCAAGGTCTCTTAAATTGGGGTGGAGGAACATAATTGTGTCATTGATTAAAACTGGGGATTTGGGCAGAGGGGAGCAGCTTGGGAGTTTCAAACTGAAGGGGAGATTTTTTCAGGTGGGCATTACATACAATCTTGGGGCTGCATTTTCTAGCAGCACTCGAGTCTGGAGCTTTCATCCCTGTCCTTTGGAGTTTGAAAGCATGAGGCTCTGAGATGTGTTTCTGCATTTTCTTTCTCCTGGCCAGTCTTGCTGTATCAGGGCATTTTTAATCTGTAGGAGGGCTGAAAGGAGGAGGGGCTGAAAAGCCCAGAAAAGCAGAATTTCTAATGTCTTCAATCCAACCAAGCGATGGAAAATTTGCCAAGAAAATGTAGTATGATTTCTCAAGCTTTCAGAAATCTACTGAGTAACCCAGTAATTTCTAAAATACTGCAAAGCAGTTCAGATGACAAGCAGCTTTTTGGCAAAAACCAGGTTTGGTTCTGCCTTGCTCTCTGCAAGCACAACTGTAAGGGCTGCTCTATAAATATTTTACTTTTTTTTTCCCTTTAATTTTCAACTGTTCTTATTAGTACAGAAAGCATTTTTTTCTGAGTTTTATTTGGGGTTGTGGTTCATAATAAAATCAGATATTGTATTATCACCTGAATCCAGGTCAATATGAAAAGCACCAGGTATCTTAAATGCTGCCTACATGTAAAACCCTTTTCATGGGGAATATTTATCCTGCTTCTGAGACTCAGGGAGCTTCAAAACTTTTAAAGATATTGCCTGGTTCAATTAAAAAAATCTTAATAACCAATTTTTCCTTCTGCTGGCAACAGCCTAGCTAGTGCATCATCAATTGAGGGCTTATTAAGCTGGACTTTGTAAGTTCCAGCTCAGAAAATCTGTACAAACCAAGACACACTGTGGGTAGAAACATCACCTAAGGAGGTTTCAGGCTGCTCAGGGCAGTTTGACATGAGGAGATTAATACTTTCCCTGGTGGGTTTTTATTTCTCCAAGTATTTTTTTTTAAGCCAACACCTTTATTCTCCTTGTCATCTTTTGAATGTTCTATAGGACATTTCTCACACATCTCGAGAAGCCTATGAGTCAGTATTTTTAAACTTAAAATTAGTTTCCTGAAAAGATATCCATGAATATAAATTCTGTCACAGTTTGGGAAAGTGTTAAATATCCTGTAAGTGTCACCAAACTGGAGTTTTGAAATTTAACTAGCTCATAATATGTAGCTACTTTCCATAAGTAGGTTCTCTGAAAATATATAGAGGAAGAATGAAAATTCAGGAATCAGTAGCAAACAATGAAACTTTAAGTTGCCTAAATCTTCTACATATCATTGCTGGTTTTGTTTTTGATGGCTGTGTATTTCTTCCTTTTCACTAAAACTAAATCCTAGATGAGGGTTCTGACAAAAAATAAATATGAATTTATATCCCTTTTCCCAATTTTTTCGTTATAGAGGTGCTCTCCTTCTATAAACCTTTCTCATGTTTTGAATATTAAAAAAAAAAAATAATACTATGCCTAGCAGTTTTCAAAACAGGCACTGCAAATTCTCAACACATACCCCAGTGATGAAGTTTAAAGGAGAAGCTTTCACCTCAGGTGTGTTTATTTGCTTCTCAAATATAAGCAATTACTTTGAGTTTTGCTTTTGGTTTTGAAAAATTCTGGCTTCTTCTACAGCCCAGTTCAGTAAATATCTGTGCCCCAAACAACAGTTAATAAACGTGCTTACTCCAGACATGGTTTTAAATCACCCCCAAATGAACAGAAACACGTTATTGAAACCCATACTAAACATTGCTCCTGGGAAATATTCTGACCAGGAGCAGATTCAAATGCACACTAAACTCATACACACCCTGTTCCAGACCATGAATTGTATGTGAAATCATAATTCCATTTTCCTAAGCTCTTGGACATATGGGATGCAGACAAATATTTTTTTAATTTACAGATTAAATAATGTGAAATGAGTAAACTTAAATTCACCACAGCCTTTTAAATGAGAGGAAAAACTAACCTTAATCAATCTGCTCTTTCATTCAGGTCCAAGAAACTCCTCCTGGATCTTTCTCCTGGTTTGGATTTCTTATCATTGTCACCAACCAGAGTCCGATTCTCTGCACCATTCCACCACCGAAGTGAGATTCTCTGGTAAGTATGAGAATAAAGAAAATGTACTGATTAGATAAATGTGGCCCAGCCCCAGTGACCATCAGGAGCTGTTGTAGATGATCTGGGTTTTTGCAGAGGCAAGGTGATGGATTTAAATCTAAGTCTGGGTTGGGTTGGATATATTTTAGGCTCTGTCCTAAGTATCAAGTAACTACAGTCCCACAAAAAGCAGGTGGGAAATTCTTCCCTAAGAGTTTTTTTGCTCTCACTTACAGCCTCTGTTCCTCTTGTTCTGTTTAGTTTGTTAATTTTTTTTTTTCTAGTAGCAACTGTTGCTCTGGCTCCTTGCCCCAGTAGATTTTTTCTTTCTTTTTAGTCTTTTTCTAAACAAGGATAAATCTTCCCTGTAAGGTGCAGGGAAGTCATGAGTGCCCTTAAAATGAAGTAGCAACAGTTACCTCAAGAAAACTCACTCTCACAGAAAAAAAGAGAAAGCTTTAATAGAAAATGCTGAACCTTTCCTTTGAGTGCAATGTAACCCGTGTCTAGTATACAGGTGTCCTTTCCACAAGAAGAGATATCTGAAAGGTAGGTATAATTTTCCAAAGAGTGGATTTGTTTCAGTCCGTCTAGACTAAGTGCAGAGATACCAACTGATTTGTAGGGAACCATTTGGTTTTTAAATCCCTCAAAACATTTACAGAAAAGAAAACTTTAAATGTGTTTTCAGATATATATATTTTTTGCCTATAAGTTTTTTTTCAAAAGCATTTATAGGGTTTATTACTTAGCAGTAGTAAGAACTTTTGACACTTTCATTTTATTATTTAGGGGAGGGGAGGCAGGGGGTACGGGGGTTATGAGTCCTTTTGTTTAATAATGTAGTTTTGAATCACGGTTTGTTTTTTTCTCAGATCATTACCTTTATAGCTAATCCTTTGTTAGTTACAAATGTTAGGTACATTTACTTGTGCAAGTAGGCTCTGGGTTCAGGATGGGGTCAGCAGACCTTATCTGTGCTGATAAATGTGGGGTTTTGCAAATGAATGGGATTATGAGAACAAAACCCCAGGTACAGACCTGTAGGGTGGAGCTGTGGCAGCCTGTGATTTGGGTAACTGCAAAGATGGGATCTGCTGGGGCTTCTCTTTGTGTGTGCCTGCACAACTGAAACACCGTGGATCATACTTGCAAAGCCTTTTATTTTCCTCCCCCTCCCGGAAAGCCATATCTCTCTTTATCTTCTGCATCAATCTCTCCCTACACAGAGACAGTAAAGTTAGGACACAGGATGGCTTTGTCTGCAGGAGCACATTCAGGCTAGTCTTCCAGACTAATTTTCTGCTTGGGTTACTTTCCTAATTATAATTTGTGTTCTCATCATGGCGTGGAAGAGTACATTTTAAATGAGCTTGCAACACACAGCGCAGAATACCAGCTTTATAGCACTGTCCATAACCTAGAATATCAGTTTTAAATTTTTCATAATGCAAATGCCATAATAATTGCAAGTTTTCAACCCTGTGATCTATATTTTTCCCCCAGCTACTTGTAAACTGAAGGTTCAAGTTTCATTTTCCCACTCCATATGTAAGAGCATTGGGGCAGGATGTTGATCTAACTCCTTACAATCAGAGCTGTGTATGTTATGGATCATGTTCCAAAACACTGTTAAATATGTGGAAAGGGGGAAAAAAATACATTAATTATGCCTTGTTTAGCCCTCTTATGCTTGCTAATAGGTTTTAAATGGACTGTTTGGGGTTTTTTACTGATAACCACAAAAAAGTGTTTAATTCTCTGAATTAATGCTGGAACCATTTTCTGGGAATGGAGAACTAATTTTTATTGAGTGATAGAAATAAGATGCTCGATTCTGTTGAGACTAGAAGAAGCAAAAGGCAACTCTGACTTAGCCACCTACTCCTTGGGAACTGTCTCATGCACAGATTTTCAGGGGAGTCTTATTCTGTTGAGTCCATTGAGGGACACTTTAAAAGAGCAGAACCATGCACAAAACAATGTGTACAGGAAAAAAAAATAAAGTTATATACATTGTTTACAAATTAATTTGTACATGTTTATTTGCACCCCTTACCTAGCCTGATTTGCCTTATTGTAGCTCCTACCTACAGACACTTCATTAAGACAGTATTTTAAAAATTGCCCATGTTGCCTTTGAGGGCTGTCAGGGGAAAGCCAGATTGTTTCCTACCTTAAGGAATGGTCTCCTGCTGTTGTCATACAGCAGGATAAATGACAGTACCCACACTGGGTGTGATACTTGTGGTGTGGCAGAGAGAAGGAGCTCAGCTTCCACGTCTCCCTGGCCCCACTTTGCAATCTGTTGAGATGGCATTGCATGTTTGGATCTGGTTAGTCCCTGAATGCTGATTTAGATCTCACTCTTTGTGGCCTTGCAGGCAAAAATCTCAATGCTGCCCTGATGGGTAATAGTTATAGATCATTTGTTGCAAGACTAATTCACTGTGAAAGTATGACAGCATGAACACTCGTTGTCCCAGTTCAGCCATACTCATTTCAGGGTTTTTGCATGAAAGTTTTGCATTGAGACATGGATGTTTTGGGTTGTGTTATGAAAAACCTGAATGTTTTGGAGTTTTGTGTGCCCCGAGCAGAGATATCTCCCCATAGGTATGGGTGGGATGTTCCCTACATTGCAGAAGGCTCAGGCAAAGGTGGAACATCATCCTAGACTGCCCGCTTTGGGTGTGGCAGGAGGAACAACCAGTGCTGGGCATCCACTGTCTTCAAGGGAAAACAGAGATTTGTCCCTTCATCTCTCAGTAGTCACAGGATCCTTCCCCTCATCCAGGCTGCCAAAAACCACCCAGCTGCTGCTAGAAATTGCCTTGCCTGAGGAAGAGCAGGGCAGGACAGGGGGATGCAGTGGTCCCCAGGAAAGTGCAGCTCAGCGCTTCAATCATCTCCCCAGACTTGAGCAGCTGAGTTGTGGAAATCACTTTGGCGTAAATCTCTCAGCAGCTTTTTTGTCTAAAATAAATGGTGCATAAAGGAAATGCAAAATTGTTTGGTGGACAGGATTATCTATGTGTTTACCGCTCTCAGCACTTTTCTTTTGTCTTTTGACTGTGTAGCTCCTGTTGGTGTGAATAGCTGAGCACGAAGCGAAACTGCTGAACACAAGCAGGGTGTGAGAGAGCTCTCCCTTTAAACCTGTGACAGCCCTGCACTCGTGATTGCAGGAAATGTCGAGTTAGAAGAATTGCTACTAGTACAAAGTAATTATTTTTCATTTCCAAGGTTGTCTGTTCAGTGTTAACTCAAATGTAAACTTTCTATAATTCTGCATCATTATCAAACCCCTGCCACCTCCCCCCGCCCCGATTTCATTTACTTTTTATTTATTTATTACTTTTTCATTTATTTATTTATTACTTTCATTTCCAGTTGCTATTTTACATATGCACCCTCACACATATATACACACAGCTGTGCAGCTCATGGTGGGGTTTTTTTCATGGTATTCCATCCCTTCAGCTCTATTTGAGTATGTATTATTCTGTTGCCATAACATGCTGATGATATACAATATTTGTATAAAGATTCAAATCAATGTTTATCACATCAGAGCACTATCATTCAAAAAGGAAGCACAAATCAATAATTCATTAAGCAAGAGAGAAATGAATGATTTGAATTTGTTGTTCTTCTTCCCTCTAATACTTTCAAAAGGAATTGCATTGTTTAAATGAAGTTTGATCACTTTTGGACTAAATGAGCCTGATTTAATGCATCTGATAGTAGTCAGCATAGTATTCATCATGGGAAAAATAGTAGAAATGCACAATTATCACATATGTTATTCAGTTTGCTGAAACTTCTTCTTCATTAAAAATATTTCATTCTATAAAAAAATACTAGGGATGAGGGGGTTTGGGGTGTTATATGTGGCTTCAAGTTGAATGAAATAGCTTTTTTAAATATAAGTAAAAATTACTCATTTCAAGTTGGAACTCTTCATTTTCAAAAAGCTTGCCGTGAAAAATGAATAGACCTATTTTGAAATAGAAAAAATTTCTCTTTAAGAAAAGGGTATATTCAGTCTAGTTAATGTTAAGAAGAGCAACGCTTCTGGAAAGTTTAGGAAAGTTTTCCTTGGGGTTTCAATTTTTGACTGAAACAGCCAGAGGAATAAAAATGTGCCTGCTAATCAGCAAAATGATTTCTTTTTTTTCACTGATAATCAGCTCTTAATTTCCTTCTCATGTTTGGAAGAACAAGCTCCACCATTCTCTCTGGTATCATTTGTATATTGAAACTGCAGGAAGGTCCCAATTTGCTTTCTCTGAACCTGTCCAAATCCACGAGAAATCCATGTGATTTCCTGCATTGGAAGATGGGCTCAATGCATGAGCCCCTGGATTTCAGATGCACCCTTAGCCCTCCTAATTTCCCAATTCACCAGCAATAAAGTGGTCAATGCTGATGACACAGGGAATTCCTTGTGGTTTTAAAACACAATGACAGAGTATCCACCAGGAACCACAGAGCATTAGCAGTTGCTTTCACTGGGGATGAGTGTCCTCTATTGATTGGTTTTCATTGCCTGAGCTCAATTACACTTTTATTTATGATGACATAGTTTATGATTGCTCATTTATCTGCTGTGTGTTAAGATGAGCTTAGAATCAAATTACCATATTTACCAAAATGGTAAATTGGATTCTGGATTCTTGTAGAAGATGTTTTATACCCAGATATGTATAACAAAATTCAATAGAAAAGAAAAAAATTAATATCCACACTGGCCTTGAAAGTTTCCAATCTCTACTCTTTGATGTCCCCTTCACTGAGATGCTGGCTTCCTCTCTGCTCAGCTTCTGATCCATTCTGATGATCTTGAGAGAAACTTTCAAAATTTTGCCTTCCCTATAAAATTCTGCCTTGGAATGTGAATTTACAATACGGGCTGAAATGAGCACAGCTCGCTGTGAGTTATTTGCTTGACAGGTCAAATGCAATATAGACTGGGTCCATGAAGTGATTACACAAATGCAGAGACAAAGGGAAAAAAAAAAAAACCAACAAAGATTGTTAAAGTTGTGAAGCTCTGGGCCAACAGGTCCCTGAGTGAAGTCACACAGATTGCAGTGGGGAGGGATGACTTTAGGATTCCCCTCTTGTCATAACTGTTATACTCTTCCCTCTGGGGAAAAAAAAAACCAACCAACCAACCAAAAAACGAAAACAAATACAAAATCAAACAAAAGCACTAAAAACACAAAAATAAACAAGCAAAACCCAACAACAACAAAAGAAACACACAAAACAAACAAAGGCAGCACAAAATAAAACAAAAACAAACAAAAGATTCAAACAAACAAACAAAAAACTCACATTCTTAGCTATGTTTTCTCATAATTAAGTGGACTTATTTTGTGGTAATATCTGTTCTGTTGTTTGCATTTAGGATAATCATGGGTAGCCCATGTTACCAGTGCAACACAGGACAGTATCACTTCTTACACTGGCAGCCTCTTTACAGGAGATAACATCAAATTAACTCCTTTATAAATTAAGCTGCTGGTAATAACTAAGACTGGGAAAAAAAAAAAAAAAAACAAACAAACAAAAAACCTCAAACTTTTAATTTTCTGATTTATATCTTCAATCAATCACAACCTGGTGCAGTTGTGTTTTAGTTTGTTTGCTCAGTAGAGATTCCTCCCTTGGGTTGATTGAGGCAGTGCCATTGTATTTTTTTATTGACATTTAAGACAGTTTTTACAACATTTAAGGTGCATAAGTTAACAGAAAAGTAGTGTAGTAACATTTCAAGATAGAAGGAGGCCATAAAGATGCAGAGAAGGTATAATTTACAATTAGAGGTACTTACAAATTAGGATAAGTCCCTTGCTCCTGTACCTAGTTAGTCCCTCTGTACATGTTTTCTGAATATGCCAGTAAAACATGAAGGGTTTACATGCCATAAAAAGTTAAAGGATGATGATATAGTTAGCAAATGCTTTAGTATTATTAATAAGATTATTTTTAGATATGATTAGGCTGAAATTCAGATGCAAGTATGTATACAGGATATCTGAGCTCTAAACACATTATTTGAAGAACTGTTTTTGGTCTAAATCAAGCAAAGACAATTAAAAAAAAGATACTGTCTTTTAAATATATGTAAAGAACATAAACATAAATATGATATTGGCAAAACACATTCCCTGAAAGCTCTCTGTACATGAGCTGTTTTAGACATGTAATTTGGATTCAATAGAGCCTGTGTGGCCTCTCTTTATGAAAAAGTAGTTATGTGGGGAACTTGAAAGCACATAGATGCCAATTTTTTTTTTCCTTTTGCTGTCTATGTAGTTGTATGCACTCACTGATTGCTACTTGTTACTGTGCCTTTTTGTTGAATGAATTCCATTAAAACAGAATATTTTAGGATTCTCCAATCCTGCTTTGGAGAGGATATAGTTATATTTCACATGTTGATGCTCTTCTAAGTGATGAGTCCCTATAGAAGAACTTCCTGAAAATTATTACCAATAATTTCACAGTGCTCCCCGTTTCATCTTTTGACATCTGTGTTTATCCATTAATAAAATAGGACAATTATATCACAGGATCTCTCTGAGTTCAGCTGTCTAATAATATAACACTTTGTTAGTGTTATAATTTTTTCTCAGTTGTTCTTTTTCTGGAGCAAAATGGTGTCTTTCTTTTTATCAAATAAGGAGCTTTTGTGAGATTTTCTCATTTCACAGATTTTACAATCAGAAACCTAAGATTTGGTGGTTTGGTTTTTTTCCATTGTATCCTTCTAGTTTCACTAACAGTACTAATCACATTGATCAAGTTTACCTCATATATTGGAGAAGAAGAGGCAAGTCACAGAACAATACTTCATTATGACCTGAATAAATATATTTGTCTTCTTGAACTAATCCCTCTGTTTCCACTCCCTGGTAGAAAAAAATCGATGTTTTCAAAGACAAATGATACCATCCTAAATCAAGCTTCTGATATTGTTTAAATTAATTTCTACAGCACACCCTGTTCCTCTTCACCAGCCACAAAGAAAACATAGGGTGACCAGCTCGTGTCCAGGTGAGGTGAATTCCACCCTGAGACCAGCATAGTCCTGATCACAGTGGACTTCCCTGCACCACACAGCCTTTAGGTTTTTCCCCAAGGAATTCCTCCTGGAAATGTCCCCAGGTGATGAAGTCTGTGTTAGTCTCTCCAAGCAAAGGTAGAGTCTGTCCAAAGGTGTCTATCCAGTAAAGCCACTCGAGAGGATGCTTTAGCTTTATGAAAAGCTTTTCCCATTTCATTTAGGTGATGCAGTCAGAAAGAAGAAATAACACTGAAAGAAAGGTGGCTGTTTTCTGTTAAATCCTGTAGAACTTCCCCACAAAATGGCAGCAAAGGTCTCTCTTTGCCACAAGGTGTTTTGCCAATTGTATTGTCTTTACACGTGGGGCTTGCTGCAGTTGTTGCAACCACTGAACTTTTTCTCAAGCATCAGCCCACATCTTATTATGATCAAAAATCCTTGCCATTAATCCCATTGCATTGTTCTCAGTCGTGGGATAAATTCATCAATGGATGATCTCACCCTGCTTAATCTCATTAGTTTAGATTATTTCTTTTCTAGATATCCTTATCATAATCTTACCATCAAAACCCTCGGGAAGTTTGGCCCCAAAAGTGCTGCCATGTGTGTTGGGATTTTGGTTGTTGATTTGATTTTTGGGTTTGTTTTTTTTTTTTCTTTTAATTTATATTTCACAATTTGATAAGAAAGTTAACATTTAACCCTCAATTGCCTCTGGCAAGACAAAGAAAACTTTGGAAATGACTCAACAGATGACTGCATAGTATGGATCTCAATTGCCTTCACTTAGTAGGACTCTGATTCTTTAAACATTTGCTTCTGTGCACTGCCATTTTTCACAGGTATCTAGACAGAGACATCATTTGCAGTCAGCTGAATTCTGACTGTATCCCTGACTGTATCACTTTGTTTTGATAGAACCTGCTCAATCATACTGAGTAGTACCTTTCCTCAAAATTTCAACTGTGAAAATATTATCTGAACTGCCAGCTAATATTGAATAAGTGTGAACTCCATCAATGACTTCTTTAGGAAGAAAACCTCACAGTGCTCTCTGTATCTAATTTTTTTTTCGGCAGGTGTTCTAAAATACAGTAAGGTTTTATAATACGAGAATCCTTTCTTTCTTTGCAAGGTAGGTAAAGGAGGAAAAGCTACTGATATTGCACATCCTTTATAAATGAAGCTAGCAGTTATACTTGTTGGAGCATGGGGCTCCATATGAAGCCTAGATCTGAGTTCATGTTTACCTTAACAGATTTAAAATAGACCTTGTGGCTCCTACAGGGAACTCAGCAGACACCAGATTATACTACATTAAATTTAGCACCCTTTTTTTTTTTTTTCTTGAGGAAATGGTAAAGCTGATGAAAAAATTATTCAAGTTTTTTGTAGGGTTTTTTTTTTTTTAAGTCTGAAAGAGACATCAATTGACTGTAGAGCTCTCAAATCTACCGTGTCAGATGCCGGCTTTGGGAAGGAGGTAGATCTGTGTTCATCTCTCTTTCAAAGGCTGTTTATGCACTTTATCTAATGATTCTTTCATGTAAATGATCTCCCTCTGAGTTAGATTAGAGTCCTTGGAATAATAAAATGAGGTTAGGCACATATTTGTATGTGGATATACGCCTCTGCTCCTCTGAGGTCTCGTAACATTATTCATGAGTATATGAATGACCGCAGTCTGTTCTGAGTCTGTTCTCAGGTCCCTTGTGTTCCCCAAAAGAAGCTTTTCTGAATATTTATATGCCATTCATGATTCAAAATGAGTCTTAATTCTGTAGCCATCCAGTCACTAATTGCATTTAAACTGACCAGTCTGGGGACTGGTACCCTATGATTGAGGTAAAACATGGCACATAATGCACATTTTGTAGTGAGCAGGTGCCATTCATGGATGCCTCATACTTCAGAAACTGTTGGTCAAAGCTGCTTAGTGAATGTGTATAAATGAATCAATTTTCAAAAATCAATACTGGGTTGCAAAAATTTCTAAGAATAAAAGTGCCTACACAAAGTATTGATGGCCACCATTCAGACCACTCTGAGGGGGAGGCTACTCTTGAAGTTAAAAACTCATTTGATCAAGCATACAAATCATTCATGAGAATCATTCATTCAGTTAGCCCCAGCAATTTAAATAAGCTGATCACAGGCAACCGTGTACAGCTGTATGAGATAAACATGATATGTTTTATTCTTCAGTTGCACAGACCATTTGCCAACTCCTTTCAGAACTCTTGTGGATTTGTGGAACACCACTACAGAATCATTGCATCAAGTGTGGTCTGCTAGTGCTTGTGGTTTAGCAGATTTCGCCTTCACTGCTATCAAACCAATCAGTTAATCTAACAACTATTAGCATAAAATTTTGGTTTAGATGCTTCCATGACTTATATTTCTGCTTTTATTTCTCCTGCCTCATTTTTTCAAACTTATTTTCTCAGTCACAATCAATAGTTCTTCAGTAGAAGTCCACAGCTTCTTATGAAATAGTGTCACTAATGTTCTTCTGAGTCCATCCATCCATCCATCCATCAATCCATCCATGTCTCCATGCCTCCATCCATCTCTCCATCCATCCATCAATCATCCATCCATCCATCCATCCATCCATCCATCCATCCATCCATCCATCCATCCCTCCATCCATCCTCCATCCATCCATGATCCATCCATCCATGATTCATCCATCATCCATCCTCCATCCATCCATCCCTCCATCCATCCATCACATGCCACCTCCAATAAGAACCTCTTACTACTTCCTCACAGCTCTTCCTTTCTTCTCCTGTGATGTTCAGCATTTTCCAGAAAACCAGTGTGGTGACTGTGCACTACTCTAAATCCTAATCCAATCCCATGTGGTGAGCTGATGGTGGTCCATGTGCTCTGGTGACCCAACATGAGTTTCCAGTGCTGCACAATGACTTTACAACAGGCAGACATTGGTCAAAGCTGGATGAAGTGTCAGCACTCCAGCAAACTGTCAAACCCTTATCCAGCTACAGCTGAGTCCAAGAACCTCGTCCAAGAATTAAGAGCTAACCACATGCATGAAGTCTCACTTGCATGCATGAATACAGGTCAACCATCACTGTATATGAAATAGAGATTTTGAGAAAACAAAAGTTATGCACGAATGATTGACTTTCTGGCAAGAAAAACCTTCTTTCCTTCCAATGGGTAACTGAGTTTCCAATAATTGTGTTGCAGGCAAGGGGATTTCTCTAATTTGCTGTGCTCTAGGGTTGCTGGCATTTCTCTAGTCCTGAGAAATGCTCCTGGATAAGGAGAATATTTGAGTCCCAAGGAGAAGTTAAGACTCCAAGACTCTATTTGATGTAGACAGTTGCGACTCAGGGTATCTGTTTTGGAATCAAATGTCAAAAATCTAGTTAATATCCCTTTTTCCTTTCATGTTTGTCTTCTGCTACTGATGACTTTGGGATATATGCTAAATAAAAGAGTTGTTCTCTTATTGGAAACTCGATAATTGCAAAAAGGCCTCATTCTCTCCTTATCCAGAATCTCAAACTAGTTTTAAAAGGTATCCAGAAAAAAGTAGAGTTGTTGCTCCATGGTTTACCAGAAGCTGGGAACATGTCATGATATTGTGAAATCAGCTGTCTCCCTGTCATACTGCAGGACTGTAGAGAAAATTTGAGAGCCCCATGTGAGTTTGTTGCAGGCATCAAAGTGTCACCTGGACCCATATTCGTGGTTTGAAAGTGTAATAAAATAAATGCTGTAGTCCTATGAAACACCCATCTGACAACAAATGGGAAGCATCAGTATGTTTTTAAAATTTAATATAATCTCTATATTACCATACATTTAGCATTACTTAGCATAATTTTCAAATTAACACCTAGAGATTTAACAATCCTCCAAAAAGCTGACCTGTCCAGGTGGAAGAGGAACCACATGAAACAAATGAGGACATGTATTCATACTCTAACCAAAAAAAAAAAAAAAAAAAAAAAAAAAAAAAAAAAAAAAAAAAAAAAAAAAATAGGGTGGTCAGTCATTAATTAGTTATATTAATTACACTTCCACTAAACAAAACCAGATCAGTCAGTATTTAGGCTGAAATAAAGTGGTGTTCAATAAATGTACTCTCTGACCCCTGTGGCAGTCTGATGCATTCCTGGAAGCTGTTTATCCTCTAAAAAGCAGGAGTGTAACTTGTTCTCAGGAACAAGCCCAGCAAAGATTAAAGGAGTAATTAAAGACCAAAACGTCATGTTATATACCATAAAAACCTCTTAACAACGTTGGCTATAGTGAAGCTTTATATTATAAATAGACTGAAATGCTAGGTTGGCTGTCCAAGCACTCTTGTTTTCAGATATATTGCTGAACTGAGAGTTTTCATTGGATAATTAGCTGTGGTAGAACAAATTTCTGCACCTTAGGTTGATTTAGTCCTTGGAGTCCCTGTTTGAGTTTCTGAAAAGAAAGTATGCGACTAATTGCTCAGCAGCCTGACTGGAGAGTTGTAAGGAAACTACAAGTTAATACCCTTTAAGTGCATTTGAAAAACCTTCTGTGTAGGTAAGCTAAACCAGAGATCAACATACAGGGGAAAAAAAGGCACATTTGTACTCTGGTTCACTCATGCAGGACAGACCACCGTGCAAACAGCGTGACCCCAGGAGGGGAAGAAATGCATTTTCCCAGTTGTTCTGTTGCTAGCTGGCAGTCTGGGGGCAAGAAATGTATCTGCATTGTGCCAGGGCTCATCAGGGTGTGAAATAGTTTATCTTCGGTCCCTGTGGGTTACTGGGATGGGGAAACACAAAGAAACATCTCACACCTGACCCCTATAATTGCCTCCCAGTATTCAGATCAGTGAAGGCTGCGAACCCTGCTAACCAGGGAATTTCTCTGGTTTAGCTATCAGGAAAATATTTTGTGAATTCTATGTAAAAATAGTATAGAAGGACATGAGCAAGTACTTAAAACTCCCCACCAACTGTACAATTGTGCTTTTGTGGGCACAGACACATAGTTGTGACATCATCTGGCCTGGTCTGTGTACAGTGATGGTTTTCAGAGGAAACACACAGTGTGTGAGATTCACCATGGGTGTGAAGCTTGGCATGGTCAGGGCTCTTTGTTTGCAATCACTCAGAGTCAGGAAGGGAGAGGGAAAGGGAATCTGTCTTTTATTACAAAGGCACTACTGGGGGCAGCGCTGTAATGTACAATAAATAATAATAATAATAGTACCAAAGTAAAAGTCTTCTATGTAACAGCCTGTTTGGTGTGTGAAACACTTAATTTAAGCATTTACGTTTGTGCATGAATCATTGAAAAGACATTTTTAACGTGAAATCTGAACAGCATTCATTCATTTTCTTCAACTAAATTTTGCCATTTCAGGACCGCAAAACAAAATTTCAAGGCTTTATTTTCAATGCCAGAGGAGGTCATGCCAGAGAAAAACAGTGATGTCTTTTGCCCTAAGGTGTAGGAAAGAGAATATGCATAGTGTCTTTTGAGGGGGAAAAAAAAATAAAATCTAACACAAGCAGAAGCAAAGCCTTCTCTCTCTATCACATATAACACCAAAAAAAAAATAGTGATCTGATAATTTGTGGTTAAGAACTCTGTTTTCTGAATATGTATCAGTAAGGAGATGGCAGGTAGTGAACAATTTCATCACTTTTTCCATATCTCTTTTGTTTTGTTGTTGTTATTACTATTATTACTATTATTATTATTATGCCATCATCATTATTATTATAATCATTATTAGTACCTTTTCCTTCTCTGCATTAATGAACGGCTCTTATCTCAACATACAAATTTTATTGGGTTTTTTTTGTTTTTTTTCCCCCCACAACTCTCTCCCCCACCTCACGGAGAAGGAAGAAGACAGCAAGAATCTGTCAGTAAATGCCAGGCCAAACCACATCTGCAATGACTTTATTCCAAAAAAATATCAATACATTCTGGATCAGTCCCACCCTGGTTAGATGAAAATCATAATCCCAGCTCAGGCTGGAAGAGAGAAGCTTCAAGGTGACCTAACTCTGCCCTGCCAGTACCTGAAGGGAGCTGACAGTAGAGATGGAAAGGGACTCTTTACATGGGCATGGAGTGACAGGACAAGGGGGAATGGCTTCCCACTGCCAAAGAGTAGATTTGGACTGGATATTAGGAAGGAATTCTTAGCTGGGAGGGTGGGCAGGCCCTGGCACAGGGTGCCCAGAGCAGCTGTGGCTGCCCCTGGATCCCTGGCAGTGCCCAAGGCCAGGCTGGACAGGGCTTGGAGCAGCCTGGGATGGTGGGAGGTGTCCCTGCCCATGGCAGGAGAGTTGGAATGAGATGATCTTTAAAATCCCTTCCAACCCAAATTGTTCCAAGAATCTGTGAAATGGCCAAGATGAGAGGAGGAAGTGAGGCCAACCTAAAAGTTCACCCAAGAGTTCATGTACTCATTTTCATATCTGCTGCATGGATCCTTGTGGGAGGCATGTGAATGCGGGAGGGTAAAATAGCCTCCAGCAAGCACCCCAGCATGCCTCTTGTTCTGTAGAAAACTTGCCTGTACAACTATTTCTTTTGGCTTGAGGCTCTGCAGCTCTGAAACTTCTTATGAAGAGGGAGGGGGGAAAAAAAGAAAAGATAAAGAAAGTATCCCTAAGGGCCTCGTTTCATGATTTGAAAGCCAATTTTTAACAGCGCACATAACTTTCAAGATTAGATGCCCCAAAGCAAAATAGAGTTCAGAAAGTTTGGGGTTTTTTCTCCACAGGAAATGTTTGGAAGTTCCATGAAATTGTGTTTGGGGACTGCTGGCAAGGGGTGGGAAGGGCAAGCCCCAAAATACAGAAGTGTAAAGCAGGAAATGTTTTTTAAAAATACAGTGTTGGGCAGCTGCCTTAGAAGACAAATATATTTCAGATCTGAAAGGTTAAAGTGCTTGTTCCACCGTTTTAATCATGGAAAGGCTTCAGACAACTGACCCTTGCAGTGATACTGTGCCTCTTTTAGATCTCTTTTACAGCTGTTTGGGCCAAAGTGAGTCAATTCACTTAATGAAGCTCCTCCTGATTTACATCATGATAAGTAGACTTGGAAGCAATCAGAGAGAGTAATTCTGGCAAAAGCAGTTTCACATGATATTCCATTAACCTACATTCACACAAAGATGCTGTCCCTTTCTCTTCTCCCTTCAATTTCTATTATGTTGGGTTTTGATTCATGAGGCTGGAAGTTGGTCCATTCCTGTCTTCACACTTAAGATAAATAACATAACAGATGTGTCACTGTGAAGCCCTACATGGATCGCTATTTTTCTCCCACTGAATTGCCACTTGGAAACAATGTTGGATGACAGTTGTGGACATTGAAAATCGCTTGAAATGCGAGGGGAATTTCAAATTCTGAACTCAGTCCAGCCTTTAATAACGTGCCAGCCTTTGTCATCAGTTACTTAACAATAGATATGCATTCTACTAGAGAAAAATGCCCCGTGGTATTATCTCAATATACTCAGACTGAAAATTATCATATGGCACTACAGAACATGGTTACAACATGGTCCTTTGTAGTCTTTTGGGTTTTGTCTGCTAGAGCCTTCTTTGGCTGATAAAACACAATTGGCCACCCAGTGGTGAAGAGGAGGTTCAAGGCCTCTTATTTATATAGTTTTTCATGCTTGGAGAAATTATTTTGGGGGCTCATTTTTTTGTTTGCTTGTTGAGTTTGTTTTTAAATTTTGTTTGGTTTTTTTTTGTTTTCTTTTTTTTTTTTTTTTTTTTTTTTAATATAGCTCTGTCATGATAAGTCTGGGCATCATGTCTCCCTTGCTCTGGATTGCTGCAAAAATCTTCCACTGCTCTTGTGGTTCTCACTGGGGTTTCTCCTTGCATGTAAATCTATGACCAATGGGTCATTAGTGACAGGAAGAAATTAAAGAAACTGTGAGAAGTAGCATTGTTTCACTGAATCAGAGATGGTTTGTGGCAAGCACTGCACATGGAAACAGGGGATCTCTGTGTGTTTGTATGAAAGGGACAAAAGAAAGGGGTGATATAAAGATTCAAGGGGAGTGGGAATACTTAGAAGAACGTGGTAGAAGTAGTGCGTCTGTTGAAAGCAGTTATTTCAATGTTATTTCAAGAATAACTACTTCCATAGGAATATTTCAGTATTCACCACTTGCAGAGAGTATCTGCTGACAAACATACGTGCCTTAAGTCCTCAGGTCCTTGGCAAAATGGATAAAAATTATTTTCAGTAACACACCAACCCCTCATGGGGGAAATTTCACCATAATTTAAAAAAAAAGACAAACACTTCATTTGTTAGAAACCATTTTGAAAGATTTTGGAAGCTGTCCTGCACCAGGAAATTTATTTTTTACTTCAGTGAGAGAAGAAATGGATATTTCCTGAAAGCAAAACAAACCTGGGTAAATGTTTTTAGGCAGCACATTGCCTTATTCACACCACAGTTTCCTTACAACATTGAAACTTTCTTATGCTGAATTTCTATTTTATAATTCATGCTGCCTGATTACTTTTGGCATCTCTTTCAGTGAGAACAATGAGGAGGTCAGTCAATCTTATGTTTGTTTCTATTGATTGCCATTATTTATTCATTAGCTCGTTTATTTGTGTCATGCTGGCAATATGCATGACACTATAGAGATAAGAAAGCATTGACAATCAACATGCAAATGCAGAAAAGGAAGTTACAATTCTACATGAGCAACTTGACTAAGGACTGTCTTGCCAACTGCAGCGATTATAAAAATTCTGAGGTTCGGTAATTTTTTTTTCCATCCCTTTTCTTACTGACATCAGTGAGACTCAGCTGGGGTTTCTGCACAGACACTGACATGACTTAATGACAATCTGTGTGAAACTGAGGAGAATTATGGCTTAATAGGGCTGTTATGAAAAATTATTTGATGTGCTTGAAAGGGGAAGGAACTACAGAATTCTCTATGTCCCTTGAGGTCCAGGTAAAACAAGCAAGCAGTACAATGAATGTAAAATTTTATAGAACTATGATAAATATTTAACATTGAGACACTGGGAGCACTTTAAAGTCCTCCTTGGGAGTAACCACTTTCATAGCTGAATCTTTGGGAAAAATTTCTTGTTGTTTGCTCCAGCCAGAGCACAAGATGTGACATGACCTTGCTTTTAAACACTGGCAATATGGCACTGTTTTCTTCTCTGTCTAACTTTTTTATTTCACTTCTCTCCCCCTATTCTGTCTTTTTTTTTCCTCTCTCTCTCTCTCTTTTTGAATTAGTAGCTTTCAACATATATTTCACATTTATAACTGGGCACTAAAGTCACAAGAGGACTGGATTCACAAACCTGGCCTTATGCAACCTTTCCAGATTCCACAGTTCATTGTTTAAGATATAATTTCCTCAGGGTGTTGGAAACTTAAATTCACATTCATACTTTCAAGCAAAGAGGAAATTTAAGCTCCAATCTTCTTCTTCCCAGACGATTACCCTGGTCATTTGAGCTAAGATAGAAAAGTACAAATTTCTTTGACACTTCTTTTTGAAACTGTTGTGGCATCTGAATTCCTTTGTGAGTCTGTCACCCCAGTATGGAAAATACTGTATTTAGTAATGTGTATTTTGTACCTTTCTAGTTGTCCTTCAATTCTGCTTCCCAACTGACTCAGTATAACCCAAATATGTGAAAAGTTTAAGCTGAAACAGTGCCTTCAGGAAATAAATGTTTTCCTGAAGAGGAACTATTCACCATGCTACACTCCAGGCTCAGTCCTGCAATGATTTATGTCTACACTTAAATTTTGCACCAGGGGTAGCTGTGCTGAAGTCAGAGGGACTACTCAGAGTTCAGAAAGTTAAGCACATACTAAAGATTTTGTGGGATTGAGCTGATGAAGAACGATTCTGCCATTAACAGGCAGTGCAAGGAGATGAGCTGTTTGAGAAGCAGCCTGTTGAGCACACAGGCCTTCAGCATCCCTTAGTCCTGCCATTAAACCACATCTATTTCTTTCTGAGCTTATGAGGGCCACAGCAGAAATTGAATAGTTGTCAAAGAACCTGAAGTGCCTGAGATCCATTTTGACTGGATTTATGCTGCAGCTGCTCTTTCCCTCCAAGTTACCAACCCGCCTGCTCTGTGTCCAGACTGGCACAGTGGAGAGAGCCCACACTGCTGGAGGGGCCCAGCAGCTGATTCCTGCCAATTAATGTTTGGGCTTTGTACCCCAAAAAGCACAAGAGCCTCCAAATCCATCCAAACTGTCCCAAGATTTCTAGATGTCTTCCAAAAGGCGTTAGTGAGAAAACACATGTGCTTATAGATTATAGGGCTGCAATGATGGTGGAGGGTCTGGAGGGAAAGCCACACAAGGAGTGGCTGAGGGCACTTGGTCTGTTCAGCCTGGAGGAGACTGAGAGGGGACCTCCTTGTGGTCTTCAGCATCCTGGTGAGGGGAAGAGGAAGGGCAGCACCAACCTGTTCCTCTCTGGTGGCCAGTGAGAGAATCTGAGTGAACAGCTGGAGCTGTGTCAAGGCAGAGTCAGGCTGGAGATCTGGGAAAGGTTCTTCCCCCAGAGGGTGCTGGCACTGCCCAGGGAATTCCCCAGGGAATGGGCACGGCCCCGAGGCTGCCAGAGCTCCAGGAGAGTTTGGACACTGCTCCCAGGGATGCACACGGTGGGATTGCTGGGGTGTCTGTGCAGGGACAGGAGCTGGGCTGGATGATCCTGATGGGTCCGTTCTGAATCAGGACACTATGGTTACTCAGGTGGCAGGAATACATTAAATAAATAAAAATTAAATTATTTCTGTTGTTCCTTAATCATGCAGATTACTCTTATGTCACATGTGACAGAAAGCCCAAATCTGGAAGTATACTCCTAGCCCAGGAAATGCAATGTCTCCTCTTGTCTTTGGTTATGATCATCTTCAAACTCCTCCTCTAAGCACTAAAAAGAGACCTGAAAAAAGTATTAACATCATTTGGTATTTGCTTCTTCCATTCATGAACATCCAAATCAAAATTATATGACTATTTCTCATTTAGGAATAAAAAAAATTATACTTCCCTCCATTGTGATTTTGGTCCTTGGAAAAAAGCACTATTAAACAGACAGGAAAAGGATCATCCTGGGTTAGGAAATGGCTACAGATCTAAGGTAGGTTGGTTCAGGTCTACAGTTCAGTTCTAAGGTAGATCAGTTCTGCAGTTCAGCTGCTTCCCCACCGTATATTTGCTCTATAACTGAGTAAATCACCTGGACCCAGCTACTCAACCTTCTAAGTTTTCCCTTGAAATCTTAAGGATTTAACTACCAAAGTTGTCTTGAGGCTCTAGGCTACAACCTGTTTGAAATTTTGTTTCCAACAGATAAAAATATGGAGAATATTTCTTCCGCACGCTTCTGATGTGGTATCAGGTATGAAAAGTGTAAGTTTAATGCATGTAAGAAGCTTAGAGTAGGAAATAGTAAAAGCAATGGTAAAAAAAAATCCTTTATATATCTAAAAAGATGGAAGTGGTTGCATTAATTCACATAGAAGTCTTTTCTTAAGCTAGCTGACAAAATACTGTTTGACCACTAGACAATTAAAAATATGTTTAGCAGTATGAATAAATTAGTACCTAGTGTTTGTTTCCTAATGTATTGTATCAAATGAGGGGCAAAGATGAAAATCCATAATATTAAATTAATTCCATTCAAAGCCAGTAAGCCCAAACAACATTAGAAGATTTGAATTATTTCCCCCTGACCCCAACATCTTGTTTTTATTAAATAGAAATCAAAGTGGGGCTTTATAGACTCTCTTGGGAATAAAGAAAATCTGATGATTTTGCTTAGTAAACAGTAACACCTAGAAATTTGGTTTCTGGCCAGTTCTTGTGTTTGGCAGGGATGCTGTTTGTCAGGGAGCACTGCTTGCAGACTGATTCATTATACTCTTTGATTTCGCAGATAAGAAATTCAATCAATATGTTTCCCACAAAACCAACTTTCTGTGCTTTGGTGATGAACCAGCTGATGGGAGAGGGACCTCAGGGAAGGAAAATGAAGGAGAGAGCCCATTGCAAACAGATGTGTGTTTGCAGAGAGCATCTTTGATTTCTAAGTGGTGATTCCGTGGTTTATCTCGAAGCAGTTACTTAATGCTTGGTATAAGCACAGTAACATTAGAGTGGCTAATGCATCCCTAACAAAAATTACAGTGCAGGGGGATGTTAGATCTGGTTTTCTAAAATATATCTGTAGTAAATCCAATGAAAATGTTGTAGATGCAGCAGTGTGACCCTAGCAATGATTGTGTAACCCAAGAGCAGGGTTTACTGACTGTGGACTTGCAGTGAAGTGTCCTCAAAATACCCAGCTTTGAATACAGAGAATAGGTAATGGAACCTCTATAAAAAGGTTCTGCAGGTTCTCCTCTTGCAGTTCTAAATCACATCCTTTTTCTTGATTTGCTGATTCCAATTATTGCATGCATTGCCTTTAGCTTCTTATTAGTAACCACAGTCCACCTGATATACAACTGCATTTCAGGAGCTGAGCACAAGCTCTCTCATTTGCTTATGTGTTTATAAATATATAAACGCTTTTAAAGAATTGTTTGGAGCTTTATTTCTGCATTCATTGAAAGGGAACATGAACTACATGAAAAAGCACAATTAGAAGCCTTCAGGCATCCCTGAAGTTCAGTCTTGTCTTCCCAGGAGAACTGGTGGGTATGGTGATATGCTGTGCTATTTATGGGCAAGTAAGCATCAGTATGGGACTTCTAGAAATGCATGGTGCTTTGCATTGCTGGAAAAATCTCTGGAACTTTTGGTCATGCTACTGGCAATGACATCCCAAAATCTCTCAAGTCCATGATGAAACTTTTGGCTAAAATCCTTTTAAGTCTCCCCACTTCAGCTCCCATTTAGAGAGATCCGCTGCCATTTGGAGCCTTCAAACAAATGATGATATGCAAACATAACCTTTACAAATTACTGTTATTAATCATTCTTCTTCCATCCCATGGCCTTTAAAACCCTTGTGGGTAGAGAACCATTACTCAGAATCTCAATATGAAGGGCTGTGCACGGCAGTATTCTCTTCTGGAGAGGCTGTGCAGCCACTCAGCCACGTCCACCACGTCCTGTAATCTCCCTGTCCTACAGGACACTCTCACACTCTTGCCTACCTTGCACTGCAGCAAAACCACACACTCCAACTGCACACTGATAGTGGCTGTGTTGTATACTGAAATCATAGAACAATTTGGCTAGAATGAGCCTTTTAGAGGCCATCTAGTCCAACTCACTGCCATGGGCAGGGACACCTTACACTAGATCAGGTTGCTCAGCCCCATCCAACCTGACCTTGCAAACCTGTGTCAGCCTGACCTAGAGATTCACTGCCCTTTGAAGCAGAGCTTTAATCACTCGTTTCTGCTTAAGCTTCTCATAATTAAGAAATATGTATTTGGCATTGCAATATCAAGTGTTTGATATTGTCCTCAATAACAGGATGAGGAATCTGGTTCCCAGCCCAGAAACACATTTAGACCAGAATAAACAATCCAATATGTGATAGATATCTAGTGGGTATATCCAGGGGGAAATACAGCTACCTAAAGCTGTGATCAGTGGCAAACGAAGTGGATACCCAAAGAATACTGAATATCCTTTTATCAGGCTCTGCCTCTTGCTATCAAAGAGGACAAACCTCCTTGTTTTTTGCATCAAAGGTGAGGAAAGATGAATCTTGGCTTTATTGTGAATGTATGGGAAATCACAGAAGACACCACACAGAGCATGAGACAAATAGTAGGAAACATGAGGATAAGTCATAAAGATGAGTGATCAAGGCAGATGTGGGATACCTTGGTGGGAAAGGGAGTCTAGGTCTTCTTCCTTCCACATTGCTTCTTGATTTATGTATTTTTATAGTAAAACTGAGATCCCATATCGAGATAGACATGTTTCTCATGAAAAACTGCATGCTAAAATGCTGGAGTTACAGAAGAAAGTCACTCAATTACTTAAGAGCTGGGAAAAATGCGTCCTACTCAGAGACTTTGGGTACACAATCTGCTTAATTTTTCAAAGAGACTATGTGGAGTTAATTGAGTACCTCTGGAAGAAAAAAAAAATATGCCAAAACTCTTAAAGAGCCATGAGAAAGGTCTGACAAGCCTAGAAGCTGAAGTCTGGTAAAATCAAATGTGAAATCAGGCACAGAATTTGTGGTTGGCAGGGGTTTTCTATGTTTCTTTATGAGAGAGGGTAGGGATTTTTAACTCATTTGCTTGTTTATTTCCTGGCTTTTTTTCAGCCAGGAAAGTCAATCCAGCACTGACTCCACCATCAGCTCAGCTCAGACTACAGGCAGGCGTGTGTTCACCAAACACAAATTATTCACTAAGCCAGACTCCAGCTCCACAGCTTGGCTCAGTTATCTCACAGAAGTGCATGGTGAGATCTGTGGAAGTGCCTGGTGGAGGTCTGTGACTTTCTGCTGGCTCCTGCAGCCAACCTCTGTCTTTTCCAGCAGCTCTTTCCTATCTGGGATGGCCCTGGCAAGATCTCAATCCAATGAATTGGAACAAGTGTTTTTAGAGGTAAATATGCTGGATATACAGTACCTGAGGGAATCTTCTGAGACTTGGGAAATCTTTGACCAGAAATTGAGGAACCAAAGGATTAGGGCAAGATCCTGGGAGTGGCAGAGAGGGAAATCTAAAAGAAAGGCAGGAAAATTCTACAGAAATCAAGAGAAAATGGAAGCTGGAAGAGGAGTGGTGTTAAACGCAAGAACAATACTTGGAGGGTGATGCTGGAGAGTCAGACTGGAATGAAGAGCTGGAGAGAAGTAAAATCCAAGAAAATCATTTTACAAACTATGCAGGAGTCACTGGCCCCTACAGTGGGGTAATTCAAGGCCAGGCATACATTATAGCTGGGGAAAGTTAGCAATGGCAATAAAGCCATAATTCCTGCAGTAACTGGAAGTGGTGCACAGGAAGTTATTTTCAATTTGGTGACTATGTGAGACTTTCGATAGCTATTAGGAGGATAATTAGGGGTGAAATGAACATTAAATCAATGTTTGCAAGCTAAGCTCCATGTGTGTGTATGAACAAGCTTCTATGCTTTTGCTTTCACCAAAAACAGGACAAAACTTTCCCCTCAAAGTCATTTTTTTTTCCTTGCAGAAGCCTTATTTTGTCTCATTTTCTGCACTAAATCCACATTATTTCCCTTTCAAAGCACTTTTCTTTTTTCCCTCAGTTCCTCATGGCTACATTTCTGTAGGAAGGGAGCTCTGCTACATGACAAAGGGAGACTGGGTCACACTGGCAAGCTGAAATCTTCGGGGTAAATCACTTACTGATGCAAATCAGAAACCTTCCAGGTCCAGATTGGAATGAAGAGGGGCTTGGAGGCAAGAAACCACACATATGTATGAATCTGCTTAAAACCAGCTGTGGTTGTTGTGCATTTCTGGATAGAGTTGTCTTTTACTGGGGAATTGTTTATTAATAATGACCCTGGGCTCACCGAGTTTTCAAAACCCTCTTTCAGAGAGAACAGTCATCTGCTGCATACATTTCACTACTACCTCCTCACAGTGTGGGCTTAAAAGAAAGCACCTTATTATAACAAGGAGAGAAACTGGGTAGCACAGAGGTGCTTGGCTAAATGGAGCAGCTGCTTTTGGCCTGAATAGATGCTCGGTGTAAATAAGCTGTGGCAGTTTTTCATCTGGGTTCAGAGCCAAAGCAATAAGGCAAGAGAAGAACAAAACTAACCAGGTAATTAAAAAAAAAGAAAATTAAAAAAAGCAGGGAGAGGAGATACAGTGGCGTACTGCTCGATATCACAAAATAAAACAAAAATCTCCTCCAATGCAATAAGGCAAGAGAAGAACAAAACTAACTAGGTAATTAAAAAAAAAAAAAATTCAAAAAAGCAGGGAGGGGAGATACAGTGGCGTACTGCTCGATATCACAACATAAAGCAAAAAATCTCCTCCTGGTTGTTGTTCCGAGCAGGGCGGGGAGCATTTAATTTCTCCCCCCTTCCCAAAGCGATGGCCTAAAGAAGATGTTGGTGCTGTCAGGGGCTGATGAACTGCTTCCAAGCCACAGGGCAGGGCTTCACGCTGCCTTCACACGGGGAAAGTTTTCTGCGCTTGTCTGTGCAGCAGCACACATTCTCTCAGATTAATTCCAGCTGTGCAGTGCCTCGCTGGCAGGGTCGTTATGTATTAGTAATGCTATCCGATTTGAGCAAATGGTCTCCCCTCGCACTTCTCCCTCTCTTACCAGTGCTTTTTCTCACATGCACATAGTTACACAAACCTTGATTATCTTCTTTTATTCCCCCCCACACACCCCGCCTTTTTTTAATAACAAAAGTGGTCTGATTTTTCCCTAGCCACTTCAGCACACAAATACACTCCTCATTAACACAAAGTCCTCACTAGCTTCACCTGGAAATAGCACCAGACAAACCTGTGCTGACAGCTTTGTCATTTACAGGCAGGAGACTGCAAGCACCACCCTGATGGTGTAAATTAGGAGTAACTCCACCATCAGGGGCTCTTCCCTGTGTGAACCCAGATAGGATGAGAATTGTGCTGACAGCACATAGTTGCAAAGCTTGAGGATGTCTAGCCCCGATTCTTAATTTTCCAACCTGTTCATTCCAACACGGAGCTGATATCCTTAAACATCTACATTTTTCATTTCTTAGCCATTTCATTTTTACAGCTTGCTTCTTATCACAGACTTATCTTCTGCAGCAGTTGCACTTAGTGGGTCATTTCATTTCCACAACAGATATCCAACAGCTCTGAGACTGTCTTCCTCCAAGAATATTTCAACTACTTTTTGCATCTGCCATGCACACACACACATATATGTGCAGCATGTGGCAACACATTGTAAGAACCTGCGTGTTAAAATTGAGGGGCACAAAGTATTCCTCGAGGTGGTTTGTCAGAGAGCTTTGCAAATTCCTTCTTTTTTGAGCATTTTATCAATCTGCAAGCCAGAAAACGCTTGCTTAAATCAACAGTAATATGATAATATTCACCAGAAATTCCATTAATTTTGCATGCTACAACATCATCTCCCAGCAAAGATTGTAGAATCCTAGAATGGTTTGGGTTGGAAGGGATCTTAACACTCATTTCATTCCAACTCTCTGCCATGGATAGGGACATCTTTCATTACATCAGGTTGCTCAATGCCCCACCCAGCCTGGCCTTGAATGAACAGGGATCTGTCTCTTAAAAATATGTGAGTCACCACTCACCATTTCATTTATTTTGTTCTTCTTTCTTTGCTTTTCCATCATTCTCAATTTCTTCCCCTCCTGAAACTGCCAAAAAGCTGTTAAAATGTATATTTGAAAGCAAATGAGAAATAAGGTTGAAAAACTGAGAAAATAATTGTGGCACCTTATTTCTATCTCCTGGCACTTCATTTCCCCAGGCTTGGGAAAATTTGCTACCACAACATTTAGGAGTGACCACGGGCAAACCAGTTCAACTTGGATCTTCAAAGATTTTCAGAAATCCTTTTACAGTCAACTTTCCAGTTGTTGGCCTCCTTGTGCCCCAGTATTCCAAATAAAATGGGAATTGCTGTATGAAAATTGGGATTTTGTTAAAATAGGGATTGCTGTCTTGTCCTTCCTTGCAACTGAACCTTCCAGAACTTCAGTGTGTAACACAGCTGTAAGACTGCACCAGGAGCTCCACATCATTAGTTCTGCAGAATTTATAAATAGGGTTAGTCTGTGCTGATTTATAAGCTCTCTTACAAACCAGAGGCTGTATGGACCACCACCCTGCTCTGTGGAATCAAAGAATCATTAAGGTTGGAAAAGAACTCTTAGACCACCAAATTCAACCATCAACCCAGCACCATTCTCACCACTAAACCATGGCCTCAAGTGGTACATTCACTTTTTTTTTTGAATGCTTCTAGATATGGTGGCTTAACCATTGCCCTGGACATGTTTCCTAGTGCCTCATCTGAACCTCCCCTGCTGAAACTTGAGGGCATTTCCCATGTGTAGGGTCTTTACTACATCTGACTTCAGCCAGATACTGTGTTGGGATAAAGGTAGAGAGAAACTGTGTGCTTCTACTGCTGAAAGCTGTGGGCAGCTCAGTGTGGTTCAAAAACGCTTTAAGTGTGTTCTAACTTTTGAAATAAATGTATCAGACTTAAAAACCGACTCTGAATTTGCATAGTAACAACAAAATGCTCAGGGAAAGAGAAATGCCAAGTCATAACTGTTGTATAATTTACCTGCCTCCTGCAAGGTCCTTGTGAAGCTGAGTTTGGAATCAACACAGCTTCAGGCCATGCTGAGAAATCTTATCATTCTGCAAGGGAATACAATAGAGGTGGTGGGGCTTCTGTGGGGGTTCCTGTGGCTCACATATCTGTGACTTGACAGCCATGTGGTTCTGGTTAACATTTTGGAGAGCTGTCCAAAGTGGAAAAATGCTATAAAAACAGAGAATGTTACTGAAAATGTGCCCAGCTATTCTATCTTGTCTGTGTGAGTGCTCTGGGGGGCTGATCTCTCATTGTTTTGATGTGCACATCTTCCCCTGGGGAAGTCAGCCTGCACATTTTATGTCTGCTGCTGGATGGAGAGCTGCCACACATCTACTCTTTGCAGAGGTTTCTCAGGTGTTGTGTTTTGAAGAAACTGCCCACCCAGTCCATGAAATCTAGTGTGTCAGCCCCAGCCTCTTGTCTTGTTTTTTAACCTTCATATATCCACGTATTTTAATATTAATCTCACAGTATTAATCTCCTTACCTCATAGATCTGGGCTATATTAGTAAGTTTGTAATGTCCACTGGAAAAATGTCCAACTACCATTTAAGTTTGCCACTGAGGCCATGCTTAGTGCCTGGACATTGGTCTTGTTCAGTAATATGCAAAATTAATATATCAATAGTTCTTTGCCTTCTCTGGAGCATATTAAAATGCTGCCCTACTATTTCATTCTACAAGCATCCCTGACAATAATTTCTTATGTAGATAAGAGAGTCTCTTGTGAATGGTGTCCTTTGGTTTCATTTCCATGATACAGCTTTTGAGGAAATCAGAGCCAGAGAACTATGTGATTCTAGTAAAGGCCAGTGTACCTTAGTTCAGAAATGCTTTTAGAACAAAGGAAAAAAAGAACAGGGAAAAAAAGATTTTAAAAAAGTAATACGTAAATATTCCCTGCAGTGGATGAGAAAAAAAAAATAAAAACTGGTTTCTGGTACAAGGTTATTGAGTGCCAAAAGAGTGAGGCTGAACTTCCTCAAGATGGCAGGAGTAAAAACACGGATAAAAGTAGTAACAAAATAAAGTGTTCCAATTTAGTGACACTAGTTTTCCAGAAATAATTTAGAAGACTATGAGAGAAGGAAGCACAAAGAGAACTAAAGGTGAAGAGCAAAGATAAGAATGATTCATAAATTGAAGATGATATTTTTATCCTTTCTGCTGCTAAGAAATAATGCACAATGTAACAAGTACTTCTTCAAGGGCACTGGAGAAGCTCTGCACTTTAGATATTGGAAATAGAAAAGCCAAGGAGAATATGTCCAAAATCCTTGAAGGTGTGGGGTAATAGTATTTTATTTCCTTAGTAATTGTCATGTATTAGAGCTTGAACTGACTCTGAAGATGTATTCTTGTAAAGAGGAACAAAAGATTAAATGGAAGTAATCTACAGAAATGGACTGAAGAGAAGTTTGCTCATAACCGTAGGAAAGGGGAAATGAAAACAGGAGGCATGTAAGAACATATCTCCTGCCTTTGTTTTCTCTAGCCAGGCTCTGGGCATTTTAACCTCCTTTCTAGATAAGACACCATCGTGAAAGGCAATATAAAGGTTGTTGAAGGCAGTAATGAACTGCAAGTCAAAGTGTGTTTCAGGGAGAAGATTTATTATTTCTATATCTATTGTAAGAGTACATCTTGAACAGATCTTTGCAGGATGACAGAGAGATAAAATTGGCAGTTTCCTGGTCTTGAGATTAAGTGGTTTAGAACTTTGCTGAAGTGCTGAATTCAGAATCACTTCTGCAGGGCGTTAGAGGCCAATCAGTGTTTTTGTACTCAATGTCTTGGGTCAAGAGTTCAGCTTCCAAGATTTAGTCAATACCTACCTTGTGCATTGACTTGACCAGAGGATCCCATTTTTTCTGGTTTGTCTTCCTCATGTCCAACAAGTTGTCCATGCCACCCCTCAGTTTTTTGATATTTAAGGGCTTGACTTTTCACCATGGTGTGAGCAAACAGAGCTCCCTATGACATATAGTACCAATTTTATTAATTAAATAATACAATTCATGCATCATCTCAAACTGAAACCATATTCTCCTGCTTTTTAATTTTTAAATGTCTAAGATAAGGCATGGGAGAATGAAATGTTCCAGGTAGGAAAGAGCAGGCACAGCTTTTCAAAGGCACAACCATCTTTCACTCCTCCTAAGAAAGTGGGAGTGAAATATTTTCAAGACCAGGGAGTACAAGACCTATGATGGTTCCACTGATAATGTCCCAGGATCAGAATCAGAAAGTAGAAAACCTGTATCACTCTGTGTTTTCCCATTAACTGGTGTACTCTGAGTCACCAAATCTCACAGAGACCTGGCTTACTTTAGAAAGGCTCTTTTTCCTTACAGAATTAATTTTATAGAAATAGGACACATATTTTTTTTCTTAAACTAGCCATGAAAACTTGAGCATATTGATTTGATCAGAAAATGCTACTCTAGGGCCAAATCCACCCCTTCCTTTAGAATTTAAACAATAATGTGCAAATTAGCCCTTGGCAATTTCTTTCTCTTGAGTATGTGAGCTGTGACCTTGATGGCAGCATATTCTCTGTTTTCTCACAATACAATTTTCTTTTTTTTCCCCACAAGTACAGAAGTCCTCCTAACAGTGATGGTGAAACACAAATTCTTGGCATGCTTATCAAGAGAATTTTAAAAAAGTTAATGAGAAGTGTTGTTGAAGTGAGTGAAAACTTGGGCATAGAATTACAATGCCTTTCTGTGTTACAGATAAGGTTTGAGATTTAGGAGTTTTTTGCATAATAATAGAGATGTCCTGAAATATTGAAAGTTGGGTACCATTGCCTGAGAAATCTGTTTTATTTGTGAGAAAAGAAGCAAAATTCCTGTTAAATTGCTCATGTTTGATGAAGATGCAATGAAATTTAACAAAAGGCACACATTAGGAAACAAGGAAAAGAAACCCATTCTCCACTTTGCTGATGAATTGATAAATGTTTTCTATTTTGAGAAATACTTTTCATAATCTAGTGACATCTGAAATATGTCATTGAGATATCTACTAAAAAAGAGGTGTGAAATAAGTTATAGATGTAAAGAAAAAAAAAAAAAACAACCAAAAAACCCAGCATAATAGGGAGAGGTTAACACATTAAAATATATAAAAATGCAACTCTATAATACATTAGGGGAAAAAACCCTCCGTTTTTCTGTTCATTATTCAATGTGCATGCAATGACACCATAAAATGTTTTTTATCATATATTAAAAATGTTTAAAGTATAAAAATTCATATTAAAACATGTAGTTCTGTGAGTGATGTGAAGCAGGAGAATGAACTTGACAGATAAAGCAGCAATAGAGGGGAGGCCATCTGGTACAGAGGAAAATGCAAAGTTAAACAATCAGAGATGTATATGTGTTATGGTGACTCAAAAGGAAGTAGCTGTCCAAACCAGATTTTAAGAAGTTTTTGAAAAGTTGAGGACATTTCCTAAACATTAGATGGTTGTTAGTGAAATCCCTGCATTTGGACAGATCAGAAGAGATGACTTGGTAAACTGCCTAGTCAGAGAGATGTCAGTTTGACCAAATTACAGAAACATTTAATTCAAGACCCAGTCAAAAAATAAATAGAGGCTGAAAATATAACTAATACTGGTCAACATGTTTGCATGGAAGTAGGTATAGACAAACATCATTTTTTCTTTTACAATATTGCAGGTCTGGTTAACAAAATAAATGGTGTTGACATAACACACTTGAATTTCTCCAATGAATTTGATTTAGTACCACATGACTTTTAGATTAAAAACTGGCACATTATATTGAATTAACAGGGAACACATTAGATGGATTAAAGCTCCCTGTCTGACAGGTCTTGAAACAGAGTTTTTAATGTGTAGAAATCCATGAGTTGAGTTGCTGCTAATGCAGTCTTCAAGGGATTAGGGTCTTAATCCAGCTCACTTCAACATTTTTATCAATGAGATAAATCTTTACCAGTAAAATCTGAAAAAGCCACAATGGTTTTAAATTGAGCAGTAATGAGTGCAGTAATGAGTGAAATGCCTGACCAGAGGTTCAACATCTGTTAGAGTAAGTTCATAAACAAAACAAAGTGTGCAACACTCATCAACAGAAACTATGGATCAAATTTATAAGATAGAAGACAGTGAAAAAGAAAAGCAAGTGGAAATTAATTTCAAAAGTAGGAAATATAAGACAGTATCTGTCTCAATGTGGGATTTAGAATTGATATTTGAATACATATGGTCTCTGAAAATACCAAGAAGGAAATAGCACGGAAAATATGCAATATTGCCACTATTATAATTATAGAATTGTTTTTAAAGGAAATGTTTTCCAACTTTTCAGACAAAATGACACTTGGGAAGAAAATTGGCAATTTCTTCCTCAAAAACTGTAAATACTAGATATTTTCAAATGTTCTTTCAGCTCTCTTGGCCACAAAATTTATGTTGATTTTGACCACACTTCATGAATAACTTGCATCCCTCTGGAGCCATATTTTCTTGATGGGTTTGTTGGGATTTTTGTCCTAACAAAAGTACCCATTCAAAACACGCTCATTCATCTCTGATCATTACTCAGCATTGTTAGAAAAGCTATGAAATTTCTTGTGGCTTCTTGAAATAAAATGGAGTAAGAAAAGGAAAGCAGATGGAGGGCAATTATTATCTATTTCTGTTTAGGGAAAAAAGCCTTTCCATGTGATTTTAGTAGTGTGTGTGGCTAGTGGCATGTGGGGAAACTACATAGCAGTAGAACAGGAAGAAGTGGGTATTCTAATTCTCAAGACCAAATTTATGGGAATGCTCAAGAGCTAAAAGCAAGAGAAATTCAAACTTGAAATTGCACCCAATTTTCTATTAGTTGTTGCTTGGAATCTTTAAGATATCTCTCTAAAAATTGTTTGGTTTAATCTACCTTCAGGAAAAAGAAATTCAGACAACACACCATACATACAATAGATCATCATTACCTGTCTTTTCATGCACAGAAGTTAGAAAATAAAGTCAAATCAAGCTAAAAAAATCTCACCATTAAAAAATAAAGAAAATGGTATTAAAAAAAACCCAAAACTCTCAGAATTAATGGACCTTTTATTAAAAGGTTTGAATTTAAACTTTCATAATTATACTCTAAGGTCATGCTCATGTAATTTAGAATGCTTTAGACTTCTTCTAAAGCAAAAAAATGGAGTAAGTCCCAGCTCAACCTCTGAAACTCCCTCTAGAGCATCAGTGATGCTCAGTTGCTATTTCTCTCCCTGCAGCTGGGGTAAAACCCAGCCTGTAAATGCTCTGGCTCCCTCCTGTAAATGCTGATCTGATGCCACATGGTTCCCCCTACCCTCAGAACACTCTTTTGTAATTCTTTTATTTCTGGACACTGTCTATGTTCAATTTTAAGTCATTTTTCTAAACGCACCCCTGAGTACATGCAGTGTGCATCTAATTTGGTCATCTTATTACACATGCATGCAGTTATAAACATTTCCCTTAATCTGGATCCCAGCAAGGATGTGCTGGTGGGAAATATGAAGCTCAGAGACAGCCTGGGTGACATCCTGGGCTGATCCCCCAGCGTGGGCAGCAGGGCAGGGGGGATTGTGCCCCTGTGCCCCTGTGCTCAGGTGAGAGCCCACCTGCAGAGCTGCCTCCAGCCCTGGGCTCCAACAGCACAAGGACGTGCAGCTGCTGGAGTGAATCCACAGGAGGCACCAAGGTGATCAGAGGGATGGAGCAGCTCTGCTGTGGGGAAAGGCTGAGAGAATTTGGGTTGTTCAGTCTTCAAGAGGTGGCTTTGGGATGACCTAAATGTGGCCTTCCAGTATCTGCCTGGAAGGAAGTTGGAGAGGGATTATGTACAAGGGCTTGGTGTGACAGGACAAGGGGGAATGGCTTCAAACTGACAGCGAGTAGGTTTAGAATGGACATGGAAAATCATGAGTTGTTAAACCACTATCCATTACATTTGAGTAGAAGTGATGTGGTGAAGTCTGCACTGACTGGAAAAGGGAAAACATAACCCTCATTATTAAAAAGGGAAAAGACCCACGGGTGTTGGAAAGAATCAGGGAACTACAGATCAGTCAATCTCACCTAGGACCACGGGGCAGATTTTCCTAGAAACTGTGTTAAGGCACATGGAATATAAGGAAGTGACTGGTGACAGCCAACATGGATCCACTAAGGGCAGATTGTGGCTGGCACCTTCTCTGTTGTGGTTGCAGTGTTGGGGGATGATGGAAGGGCATCTTACTTCATCAGCTTGGATTTCTGCAGAGCATTTGCATCTATCCCACATGAAATCCTTGTCTCTAGACTGGAGAAGGATGGATTTGACAGATGAATCCAGTGGATAAGGAGCTGGCTGGATGGTCTCACTTACAGAGCTGAAGTCAACAGCTTGATGTCCAAGAGGAGGCCAGTAGCCAGTGGCATTATCAGGGGCTAGGATTGGGACTGGTGCTGTTTAACAGCTCTGTTGGGGACATGGGCAGTGGGATCAATTCACCCTCAGCATGATTGCCAGCAACACCAAGCTGTGTGGTGAGGTCACACCCTGGGGAGAAAGGATGCCATCCAGAGGGACATGGGCAGGATGGAGAGGTGAGAATGTGCAAACCTGAAGAAGTTCAGCAAGACTGAGTGCAAAGTGCACCTGGTTCAGGGCAATCCCCAGCACAGATGTAGACTGAGCAGGGAATGGGTTGAGAATGGGGAGAAGAACTTGAGGATGTTGTTTGCTGTGAGGCTGAGCATGAGCCAGCCATGTGCTCACAGCTCACAGAAACTCTCTGTGTCCTGGGCTGCATCCCCAGAACTGTGGGCAGAAGGGCAAGGGAGCATCCCTGCCTAGTGGAAGGTGTTCCTGCCTGGTCCAGTGGGGTTGGAATGAGATGATCTCTAAAATGCCTTTCAATCAAAACCATGCCATGATTCTCTGTTTCTGTGTGGCTCATTACGTCACATTCTCTTGTGTCTGATATTAATTTATTAACTAGCTCCATAACTCAGCAATGGAGAATCATTCTTTCCTTCTGTTTCTTTAAATATGAAACATTGGAATGTAGAAGTATTTGGACACGTTGCAATACCCTATTTTGATATTCTTTCAAACCTAAGTGATACTGCTATTGTCTGAAAACAGACTGTGAATATTTGGCAGGTACCTTTTTCTTTCTTTTCCCTCTCGTATACATGGTGAATGGTGGACTTGGAGGATGACATTCTTGACAGATAAAACTCCCATCAGAGTCTATGCTTTGTATTAATTCATAGTGATAGCTTGATACAAATCTTAAAAGAAAGAGTCTGTGTGAAAGAATGTTTTGACTGTAAACACCAGCTAGAATTAGAATGACAATTACTCAAATGTTAATTCAATGTAGATACAAACATCTATTTAATCCCATGTTGACTTAGTAAACCAGAGAAGCAGTGTACTTTTCTGTCCTGTTTTCATACTGTCATATATAATACAGTGTTTTGGTGAAAATCAATACTATTTTTCAAAAGTTATGTGTATATTAGGTTGCCTAGAGAGGTTGGGAATGTCCCATCCCTGGAAATGTCCAAGGCCAAGTTGGATGGGGCTTGAAGAAACCTGGTCCAGTGGAAGGTGTTGCTGCCCATGGCAACTGGATGATCTTTAAGGCTCCTTCCAACCCAAACCATTTTGTGATTCCATATTAGCCATTTCCAGTTCTTCCTTCCTTAAGGTACTTTATGCTGTTCTTTGGTTGTTAGCAGCTTGGTAAGTCCACCTGCAAAACAAAACATGGAACAGCAAGACAGAGGCAAGCTGTTGAATATAAAAGGTTCCAAAAACATCTACTGAAAAGATGAAACCTTCTGAAAGTTCTTGAGGAAGTTTGAATATTAAGAGCAGGACTTGATAGAATGTTTTCCTTCTTTTTCTTCTCGTCCTAGGGGAGGCAGTTTTATGACATATGAAGCTATTTCACACCTGTAGTGCAAATGCTGTTATCTTCCACTGATTCCATCTCACCATCTACTGCTGCTTCCTGAGGCAGGATTTTGATGCTGTCACCTGTGGCAGTGGTGGTCCTGGTGGTTTCCACTGTAAATGATATTATTTCTTGAAATATGAATTCAATGCTCCGTTCATGAGAAGTTCATGATGCCCGAGTCTGTCTTTACAAGGGAACAAACCATTCAGTTATAGATGGTCATATTCCCTGATCCTTCTCTCCCAGCCTGACAGTTTCCAAAGCACTTTGGCTGTTGGTTGCATTTCACAGGGACAGCAGAGGTGCCCACTCTTAAATTTGTTTCAGTTACAGTGGAAACTTCTTCTCATAACTAAGCACTCCCTTGATGTTTTCCTTTACTAGTGCAGTGGAATAGCCAAAGATGCTTTGTCTCTCTTTTAGACAGTTCCATGTTCGGTTCCTGTTTATGTTGTTTTCAGTTCAGTCTTGTTCAATTTTGTTTATAATTGCTCCTATGCAACAATCTCACTATTTCTTTTTATATTGTGGAAGAAGATCGACCAACAAGTTGATCTTCTTCAGCTTTACTAGAGACTTCTGATCTCCAAAATTCACTTTACTTTTTATTCTGAGATGAATTGGTGCAGTGCATAAGAGGGTGAGACAAGGATGAGGAAGAGGTTATTGTAAGTCTGCACTGACTACTGGAGTTAGCTGAAAGTCCTCCTTTCAATGCAAAAGCTGCTTTAAAAAAATATATTTCACCTTTAATTACTCCAGAGACCTGAGTCTGTATTAGCTAGGAAAGAACATTTCCCACTCAAATCTATAAGTGTTTTTGAGAGGTGAGAAAAACATACCCAGCAGCCAGTCTATCCTGTTTATGATAACTAGGACTTGTGTGTGCCTCTGTATTAATATTGCTCTGTGGTTTTTCAGTTTCTTTTTGTTCGTTCCTCAGCAAGGACAGAGATCATCACATGGTACCATGTGTGCTGTGTTACATAATGATGATTCACCCCCCAGAGGTAGCATAGGGCTGGAAATGATGAAAAGGCTATGCCAAGTTAACAAACACTCTGCACGCATTAAAATGCAGCTGTGAGTTTCCACATAGATGTCTAGGAAAAAAAAAAAAAAAGGGAAGAGGGAGATAGATACATGTTGATTTATTTAACAGGTTGTCCAGCCTATGTGTAAAATCTTTGTGACAGCAGAGTACATCTTGACATCCTGCAGCTATCCCTTGGCTTACTCATCTCCAACTGGGAAATGCACTGTCCTTGTCCACTGCCACCTCCTCTTTCCACAGATATACATTTGCAAGTTGTCTTCCTTTTGTAAAAAAATAAAAAATAGATCAGGCATGAAAGCCTTTTTCAGGCTTTTTATTCCCTTAATTTATAACTTGATATATTCTTCCTTTGCATGTGTTCTGAGATGCTTTCTCTCCTTTAAGCATTGTAGCTGCTATAAGCAACCAGTCAAAATCTGAAGGGTCTTTTTCTGGTAATGGGTTTCTTTTCTGGTTAAATAAGGGTGTAGCAGGCTATAGACACAGTACAGACAAAATAATGTTGCCTGCTCCTTAAAGGGTCTTCTCATGGCAAATAGGTATCCCTGGCCAAACTCATCTGGTTTGCTTCACCTGATGAAGAGAAAGCCAATGGCAGTTGAGAAGCCAGGTCTCAGTATCAGAGGAATATCTCCAGATCTGCTGAGAGTTTTGTTAAACAATTATTTCATTCAAAATAAGATTAGAAGAGAAAAATGAAAGGGGATTTCATCCAGATGGAAATGTGCTTTTGAATGAATTCTGTTTATGACAATATTTTCCCAGTTTTCGTCAGCTTTTGTCATCTGTTTAGTTTATTTGTTGTCTGACAACCTTTGAAATAAGATGTTTGCACAAATGTGAAAGCTTTCCATTGCCTGTTTTCCATGCCATTCAAAAATTATTTTAAAAGAAAACAAAAGGAAGAAAGAGCTATGTGATCTAGAGGTTTTCATAGTCCTTAAATCTTTACACTGAACACGGGTTCCTTGGACTCAGGAAAGAAGTTCATTCCTATGACAAGGAGCTGAAGAGGAAGGCATTATTGAAAAAAAAGACCGAAAAAGAGGGAAAACTGTAACACTTCATAAAACAAGCAGAAAATCAATCTGTTTGTGCACGGTTACCTCCCACATCACTGGCCAGCCACTGCCCAGAGGCTCCTGCAGGGTGCAATTGGCCTTTCCAGCAAAAAGATGTGCAAGTGTAAAAATTCACCACAACTGTGTTCATCTCCTTCAGCCCCAGGCAGGTGCATGGGTGTACCTGGAAGCTGTAGGCTGCATAAAAATGCCATTTTGAAAATGGGAGCCAAAGCCACAGCAGAGCTGCAGTTGATGTGCATGCTACTGCAGAGCCCCTCATGAGGATCTTCTGATGAAGAGCAGGATGTTTTCCATGAGCCACGTTCACATGAACATGGTCCTGTGGTGAAAACAGCTACAGGATAAATGTGGACAAGTTGCCCATGGACAGAGCAGGAGCTCAACACCCAGACCACAGCAGACAGCTCATTTCACTGCTGCTGTACCACTGAAGCAAGGTCTGATGCTTTAACAGTGAGTCCCTCTGTCTTTCAGGTGAGGGAAAAGCTCCAGGTCAGTCCCATGAGTTCAAATCAAACATTCTTGTTGAATAGGCTGAGTCTTTGCTTCCCCCCTCAGTTGCAATAGAAATATTGATGACAACACTGTTGCAGCACCAACCATACAGAGTTTTGACTGTTCTTACATTTTCTAGAATGCAAAACTTAAGTTTCTACAGAAAGCATCTTACAGTTTCACGTTGTTGACAGTGTGACTGGTTATCTAGCGTGGATTTTGCATCTAAACTTTGTATAGTCTAGATTCTGCATCTAGATTTTGCACTGTATTGAGCATAGTCCACAGTGTCTGTGTTGAGAGGAATGTGGAAAACATGGAAGAGATCATGGTTCTACTTCTGCACTTGTTTATACTCTCTTTTAATCTTTTTTGATAAATAGAGAGTGAGAGGAAGGAGAATTTCTATAAAGTAGGTTCAAGACTCCAAATCTGTGCTTGCTGTCACTAAACCTTACTCTTTTAAGAAAAGGAGGCTCAGGGGGGACCTTGTGGCTCTGCACAACTCCCTGACAGGAGGGGACAGCCGGGGGGGATTTGGGGTCTTATCCCAGGGAACAGGGACAGGAGGAGAGGGAACGGCCTCAAGCTGTGCCAGGAGAGGTTTGGATTGGAAATTGGGGAAAATTTCTTCACCACGAGGCTTTATTAAGCATAAGAACAGGCTGCCCAGGGCAGTGGTGGAGTCCCCATCCCTGGAGGGATTTAAAAGCCACATAGAGGTGGCACTTGGGGACATGAGTCAGTGGTGGGCTTGACAGTGTTAAATTTATGGTGAGTCTTGATGATCTTGAAGGTCTTTTCTATACTAAATTATTCTACAATTTGTTCGTTTGTGGCTACAATATCATCCCAAAATCATGAAATCTTCCATTTCTATTTAAAAAAAAAATGGTCTAAGAGCTTTGAAGTTCTTTGAGCTGCTGAGCCCTCAAATCCAGAGCCATCTTTCACCCCCTTGTCCATGTTCCTGCATTCATGACCAAGGGTGAACCAAATGAAGAAAGATAGACTACATCTGTAATGGGATTAATGGAGATTTTAATGGATAATTTATGGTTGATCAAATGCATTTGAATGGGATGCCGAACCAAAATGTTCTAGCAGACATTTTAAGGAAAATAATAATGACAAAAACTTTCATTTCCATTTATAATCTACCTTTGCTTGACCTTAATCAGCTAGTTTATGCAATATTCATAGCAGAAAAAAATCCCTCCTATATCTTTCTTAAATAGATCCATTGTAAGCCTGAGTGGATGCGAAGAGGAAATAGTAATAATGAATAGAGAGTTTTGAAATATTCATAGAGAAATTCAAAGGGTTCAGAATCTGATCTTTCTCTATTGTTTTAATTTCGCAAAATTATTCTGTTTTGCCAGAATTTCCTGACACATAGATATAGATATATATCCAATAACTTTTTTGGTCATTCAAAAATAAGAAAATTTTCATTCTCACATTTTCATCTCTGTTTTTGAGCTTAAGTTGGTCACAATCAGTTTTTACAGCACAACATCCTATGCACAACTCTAAGTTATAAAAACAAGTATTTTAGAGATATAAAATTTACCAGTCTGAAATTATAGTTTAGAAACATGCCTTTTTCTTTAAAAAAAAAAATAAATAGTGCTACATAAAGGCTTCAGATTGCAGTATCCTGACAAAGACTCGTAAACCCTTTGTGTTATAAAGAATCAAACTCAACTTTTCTCTGCTGTTCTTGACCCTGTCACAATATTCTATTAATAACCTCAACTATATTTAAGTCATTGCAGCCTAGATGAAATCTGTGAAAATGAGACAGTTGAGATAACTGAGAAATGGGCCTTGAGCCTTTGATAAATACTATACATCCTTCAGTTGGCTTTTTTTTTATATATTAGTCTTTAAATACCCTGAGTTGGAAGGGACCTGCTAGGATCATCAAAGCCCAACTCCTGCCTAGGACAGCCCAGTTTGTTGGATTAGATAAGTCAACATGGGATATGGATACAGAACTAGAAATCTTATTCTCTCTTCACCTTCCTACGTTCTAAGCTTGTCATATTGGAGAACCCTCTGCACCACCCATCTGCCAGTCCCCTGGAAGCTTTGGTTGCCTTTTAACAGTAGAGAAAAATATGTGCTTCTAGGAAAATCAAATTTCTGGGGAAAATAAATAGAATTCTGTGAAAATCAAGAGCAGGAGAACTAAAAAAATATCTGAATTATTGTCCCTTTCAGGGTGGAAGGAAGCAGACCACAATGACTATGCAGTTGACTTTCCCAACCCAAATGAACACAAAGTCAGGTCATGACTCCTCTGGGTGTCCCTGGACCTGGCCCTTGCAGGGAGGAGGGACCTTCTAGAAAAAGTGTGGGAAGTGGAATTATAGATAGGTAAGGGAAATCTAGGGGATAGTCTGTCTGACTCCATAGAAAACTGGAATCATGCTGCTCATGAAACTAGTTGTTGGCTCAAAGTTTCTGCAGCAGGAAAGAATAATCCCACAGTTCTGCTCTCCATGGGGAGGCCAGGGAAGTTCCTACCCTGCTTGCTACATCCCAGCCATCACAGCCTTGGGAAAAAGAGACTGTTTTGATTTTTTTCAGATTTTTAATTACAGTGTTTATCATTCCACAGGAGATAAGAAGTGCAGAGGGTGAGGGGATCCCTTTAGTTTCCTTATTTATTTTTCTTCAGTGTTTCCTCCTTTATGAATAGTACCACTTCAAGTAAAATAAAGTTCCCCCTTTGGTCAAATACACTGGAATTTTGTTGGAAACAAAGCATCTGAAGTTTTTTCCATCTTATTTTCTCCTCTCTAAATGGTTTGCCCACACATTTTAGGAAGGCAATCCGTTTCATGTTGCATAGCACATCCTCAGACTATGGCAGCTACAGTGTGTGCACTTTATTAGAGCATTTTTCCCCCTAGATATAATGGCACCAATTAAATTACCTTGCAGCCTGACCTTAATCTGGCAGGAATGATTATTCCATGAAACAGTTAGGGCTCTAATTGACATGAAGTGCCTGCAAAATATGTCTTTTGCAGCAGACCCTGTCAAAGTCACATTGATATGCTAATACCTATAGCTGGCAGAATCACTTCATAAAGAGAGACACTGAAAATTGAATTATTTCAATTTCAGTACCTAGGAATCTAGTGATCTGTCTGTATATGGAACTAAGTAGGTGCAGTACTTTATATGGGTAAACAGCTGTACTAGGGCGTTGCTATGGAAACTGCTTGACTCATGACAATTGTGTTAGTGATGAAGTCATTAGTGGTGTGAAATGTACTTTGAGGTTGTCAAGTGTACACTCCAGGAATATTTCAACAGTATTAGTGGAGCCTTTTCATTTGCATAATTTAGGCTTTCACATGCGATCTCGTTACGGTGTGGGGAGATGGGATGCCACAGCAGTGGCAGCAGGGCTCTGGTGTGGCTCTGCAGCCAAAGGCAGTCAGTCCCTGCATGCACAACAAACCTCCCTCTGCAACAGAACCTTCATTTCCCTGCCTTTTTCTTTTTTTTCTTTTATTTTTTTTCTTTTTTTTTTTTTTTCTTTTAATAAAATGTTTTGAGCCACAGGGCTCTTCAAAGGATGAACTCCTTAAACTTTTATGGTGCCAAGTTGACTTTGAGCGTCTGGACCTCTGTTGTTTCTTTTTACTGCAATTGCTCCGGATGTACTCCAGAGAAAGCACAAGTGGGTTCAGGATCATAGGGGGCTACTTTTTCCTCATCACTGCTATTCACTATTTATTACAGTTAGTGTGATTTCCTATGCTATAAAGCTGAATGATGATTCCCAGGGCTTTTCTTGGAGTCATATGTCCTTTCTTCTAGTTTTAAGTATTTCAGACTATGGAAAGCTCTCCTTTGTTTTTTTTCTGCTGGCAGAGGGATGCAAAGAAGACCTTAGCAGCTCTTTGACAAGATGTCTGAAGAGAATCCTTTAATTTTCATTCTCCCTTTGGCAGTAGAGTGATGGCTAATGCTTGGTTTATTCCTTTACATGTTGTACCCATTTCTTCTGAGCAGGCAGGCAGGGAGGGAGCACAGCTTCCATCTCTGCTTGCTGGAGGGACACAACTTCTGCCATGGCAGTCACCTATCAGGCCCATTTCCAAATAAATATTCATGGTTCCCTGGGTGACACAGCCTCAGAGGACAGTGAGGCACTGGAACTGGTCAGGATGCCCAGGGAAGTGATCACAGCTCCAAGCCTGTCAGAGTTTAAGAAATATTTTGGACAACACTCTCAGGCATATGGGTGCATTCTTAAGCCCTGGGCAGGGCCAGCAGTTGGACTCAATAATGTTTGTGGGCTGCTTTCAACTCAGAATATTCTACAACTCTGTTAATCTACAAATTAAAAAAAAATAATAGTGGGGAAAGAGCACTTGTTTAGTTTGCATGTGCACATATAAGCATGATCACACACACACAAATGCAGAAGATGTCACCCGTAGCAGGAGATCAATGCAGGAGCTCAAGATTTTCACCCAGATAAGTTAGCAGCCTGCTAATACTCGACCTTGTGAGTTGATCTTATTTCTTTACAGTGTCTGATCTATTGAAGTGCAATCTAATGCTGTATGTTCACTCTATATGTTCAGCCTAATACTGTATAATCACCAGCCTCTTATGTATTAATTACAGCTTAACTTTACAATTGGGATGAGCAGAAAAGTAAGCATGAAATCAAAGCTGGATTTGATTAGCATACTTTGACAGGATCTTCACTAGTCGAGGGTATCTTTAATATTGTATTTAAAGTGTGTTCTTCTGTATGTGAGATGCTGGAGGAGACATTTCAGCAGACTCTGGTAGCATAATAACAAACTATTGCAAATCCTTACTAGTTTGAAGAGGTTTGAGCTATTCATAGAGTTCAATGGCCTTCTGAATCAATTTGTTTTCCTGTCCAGTGTCCCCTGCTCCACCTGAAAAAAAATAAATCCGCTTTTCCCCTTGAAAAGAGGTATTAATTCTTTTAATGATGACAGAAAATTCATCTTTCTTTTTTTTTCTGAAAAATCAAGATGATCTATTGGTGTTGGTAGGCTAATGGAAAAGTGAATAGGACAAGAAAACGAGACTTTTGTACATTGACACAACCACTCCATATTAAGAAAAAAATTATGTATCAAACTTCTTACTGAAATCCTCCATTTCTTTCAAACCTAGCTCCTGAAGCCATATTTCACACATTCTTAGGCGGTTTTTAACCCTTATTCACTAACCCCTTAGGATTTTAATATTTTAGACCAGCCAGGACAGAAGATTTTGCATAGCAGATCCTTAAATTAATTTCCATCCACTGCAATATGGCAATGCTGAAGTCATCCCCAGAGAGCTGGCTGATGAAATTAAAAATATCTTCATAGTAAACTGTGATCAAAAAAATATTCCATTTTGGCAATAGTCATTCTATTTCCTCTATATGTTTTGTGCAACAAATTATCTACATTATTTTCTTAACAACAACAACAATAGATAGAAATTTTTGACTTAGCCTTCAGGGTCCTATCCAAGCATAAGCAGTTAAATGGATTTAAGATAATGAGCTAGATCTTTACAAACAGGATGGCCACCCATGAGTCCTAAAGGCAGCTTAACCTTGAGATCTTCTGTGTGGGGATATGTGGTTTACAGGGAGCTGCTGTGAACATCCAGGTTCCTAAATCACTTTCCTGGAAGAGAGATCCTGTCAGTTCTTTCACGTTCACACAAACGGGAAATGCCTCCAAGTGTCAAGAACCTATCACTGGGATGAGATGATCAGGAGATTGAACAGGGACCAAAACTGGCTGTAAACCATGTTTAACTTCTATGTATTTGAAATTGCAATAGATAAGCTTTAGGACATGGATTAATGGTTTATGTCTGAGCTGTGGCCAGCCCAAAAAAGATGCTTGACAGAGCATTGCATGGGTAACAAAAACCTACTTAGGTCTCAATTTCTTGGAGACAAGGAGAGCTCCATATACACTTGCTTCAGACAAATGTTGAAGTTCCTCATCATCATTAAGGGGTAAAACTGACTCATTTATTTTAGGGTCTTCATTCAGAATTAAAGATTTGCAAGGACGAAAAGAACAGGTCTGAACATCTTCTATTGTTTATCTGGCCTCTCAGATGGATTGAGAAAGGTGTCAGAGGTTTTCTACCACAGAATACTGAGGAGAAACTTTGGTGCAAAATCGAGAGCAACTCAGTGCTGATTTTGTGTGGCTACACCTGATGTGAGTTGAGGTTAATCAGCACTGGTTTCTCCTTACATAGGTGCATTGGGATCTCCTATACCTTCTTACTGGCACAGATTCAGTGAGGCAACACCACCCTTAAAGCCACATTTTTGCCTTACAGACACAACTGTAAACTCCTGAAGCCAGCCAAAGTTTATTCTGGATTGGAGCTTGGTGGCAGGGGGTATTTTGAGACTGCATCTCTCCTCTTCCATTTATAATCGTCATTTCTTACAAAAGCTTTACATTTTAATTCTTTCTTGCTGATACTCTGCTGTCTCCTGGGCCATTTTGAATTTGGCTTTGGTTTAGCACAGCAACAAGCCAGGACTCAGCAAAGAGAAGAGACGATGTGTAAAAAAGGGAGAGAGAGTGTGTTGTGATGGACAAATAAGAGAAGCACTCCAAACTAAAGACTCCAGGCAGGTATGAAATGACATGTCTGGCAGGTTTTTTCAGGCTTCCCCGTCAGTGAAAACCTGATGGGTGAGTGGAAGTGAGCAGAGAGAAGCTTGATCATCTTTGTTCAATCCTCCAGAGGAAAGCTCCCTGCAGCACTGATGTGGGTTTGTTTTTTTTTTTTTTTTTCCTCCCTAGAAGAAGCAGCAGCAGAATGTTAACAAGCTTCATTTTCTATTCCCTACAACGAGGAAGCGACCTTTGCCCGCTTCCCTGGCTGTTTGTGTTCTTGATGCTGATAGAGCCAGATTTTCACAAGACAGACCTGGGTAATTTTCATGGCTGCCACACTATTGCAAACCAATTAGCAAGCCAGCTTGATAGGGTAAGGTTGTGGAGAATGCCCATGGCTGCTTTAATAAAGTTTCCTGTGTACCAGTATGATACTATTGATTTTCCTCCCTTTGGACCCAAAGACTAAAGTTCATGCTCTGTAGCAGATAAAGTGAAAACCGTGGAGATTCCATAGCATGTATACTAATTTAACCTTCTGGGGCAAAAAAAAAAAAAAAAAAAAAGAAAAAGAGAGATATGCTATATGCAGTGTTCCCTTTTTTTTTTTGTACACATTATTTAGCATTAACGTAAATAGGATTGTGCTGATGATTCTGGTGGCCTAAAGGTCACTGTAGTTTACAAATTGAGTCACCAGCAGAGAGTGAGGCACTTTACAGGGACACACAGGAAAATATGATTCCCTCAGGGCAAGGTAGACAGGGCAGGCATCAGAGGTAAAGGGATGTGGGAAGGACAAAAGCAATTAAACTGAGGGCCCCTGTGAAAGCCACCACTGCTTCACAGGTTTGTGCCCCCCAGTTGAGACATTCACCCACTGAGAGGTGAATTTAAGGCACTCTGCCACTTTGTTGTACTAAAACTCTTCCTTGGAGAGACTCAGCACTTGTCTGCAGTGGTATTACAAGGAGAGTGATCCCAGCTGGAATGGGCGGGCAGACTGCATCATGCCATTATAATTTCGTGTAATTGATTGTCTGATCTTGCTGAAAACAACTGGAATCTGTCACTGCTGAGCAGGGGAGGGGGTGGCCTAGCAGACAGCAGCACCCTGAAGCACTGACAGGGCTGGCCCTTGTTTCTGGGCTCCTGAGTCTCTTCTGCATGGACTCAGTTTCTGCCCAAACACAGTTCCACCAAGGCCAAACACTCAAGAGTTGTGAGCCCATCTCCACAAGTTTTGAGAGAAAAATAAGATGAGATTTTATTTTATTTTGTTCTGTGTGATTGGGGGTTTTAGGAGAGCCTTTTGCCTTTATCTGTAGTCTCTTTTCGTAAACACAAAATCTATAATACAATTTAAAGACAGAAAGAAAGAAGACTTGGAAGTTTTGCTGTCACACAGTGTTTTCTTGACAGTTTGTGGACTACTTCCCAAATTAATCTGAACCCAAAACCACATTTTCCCTTACTTTTCAGTTGTAAGAATCCAAAGGAATAAAAAATATTGCTTGCTTTGGATAAACAGAAACATTTTGCTTAATGCAATCCATTTATTTTTTTTATCCTGCTGTCTGAAAACTCACTTGCCTGAGCACTTTTCCAAAGAACTGAATTAATTCTGTGTTATAATGAGTGTTCCAGTAGGTAACTGGTTGGAAAAGGGCCAATTTTACAATCTACAATGTAACAGAATGTATTGCTTAATGCCATTAATAATAATTGTGAACTCTGTGGATTTGGGTAATTCCTATAAGATATTGTTTCCATAAACAAAAGTCAAATTTCCAGCTGCTGAGTAATCCTGGTCTATATAGTTCATTCTGCTTTGTGGCTGCTTGCTGTAGATTACTTTTTCAAATTTTGAGCATAAAATACCTCTCAGTGTGAATAAACCTGCAAATTTATATTGAACATAGTCTTGCATTTGCCTCTTGCTGCTTTATGTATAGAATGGTCCAAAGGAGTAAACTGGCTGCCTTGACTTAATTTTACCTATGTTGAGAAGAACAAAGTGAGACACATCTTCTGGCCTGTCCCAATCTCTGCTTTTGATGGGAGGCTGCCATTTACAAAAGCCAGTGGAGGCCTCTTTATTTTCTTTTAAAAGGATTTACCAGCCTGTGGTACTTTGGGGAAAGGATTGCATACTGCTTGTACCTCTGCAATGTGGCATGCTACTTGAGGAATGCAGGAAAATTACACAGCTGTAGTGTGGACTCTGAGAGCTGCCTGTCCATCTGAAATGGAAATATAGTGCTCAGTGCAGGGGAAATGTCGAATACACTGTTTTGAAACATCAAATTGTATGGAATATTTATGTAAATCTGTGTAGCCATTGCACTTACGTAGTGCATCCCTACACTGAGAATACATGAGCCAAGAGAAAGGTAGCTTATTCTTTAGTTTATTGATCTCTCTGGTGAAGTACTATATTAAAAGGTGTATTAGGAATAACTCCCTCGTTTATTCTTTTGGTTTACAATCACATCTCCCAAGACAGCAAGGAATCAATCTGCCTTGCACAGGGTGAGCTCTCAGAGTAAAATGGGACACTGCCTAGATCAACTTTGTTCTTCACCTTGGACTTAAATTCTTTGAAGAGCTATGACCTGTTTCTGTGCCAAGAGCACAGGGGAAGGAAGTTTCCTGTTTATCACTTTGAATCTGACACCATGCACAGGAGTAAGTTGTTTTCAGGATTATTCCTCTGTGCTGGGATAGATTCTGGCGTGGGGTGGTTGATCTGCTAAGCCTTTCCAATAAAAACTCAGGAGCCTCTGATGAAGTACAGGGTAACCTGAAAGGATATTGAGGACTCTTTACAGTATATTCCTAAAATGGTATTGAGAACTCATTCATTTTAAGGCTTCTCCCTTCCTCTATTTCCATGCATGGCATAAACATTTTACAGATGCTCTTGGATTGTTAAAACACATATAAAGCTGTACTTGGACCACCTACAAAGGAGGCAAGGAAATGCTTGGAGCTGAAGGGGATGAAAAAGGCCATGGTTCCTCACAAACATAAATGTTTGGTGGCATTTCTGACTGCTGACACTGCTGTAGTTAATGACTTGGGGGGGTGCACTAGGGCAGGGCAAATCCACGAAATCAGGGCTCACTCCACAACATCCCAACCAAAACATAACAGGAGCAACCATTTACCCAGAGCACCACCTTTTGGTGCAGGTACTGTTTGCAATCCACACCACAATCCCTGTGAGAGATGAAGCAGGAGGCAGAGGCTGGGTTCCTCCTTCTTTGTGCAGTGTCACAGAACTCAGCTATGCAGAACAGGCTAGGTGTTACACATATTTGTGGGGATCTGGGCTCACTGCTGGTTAGTCCTTACCAGATAGTGATGATGTTTAGACATCATAAGAGAAATTAAAACCGGTCTCATCATCCTGTGGTTGTGTCAAGCTGCTGATGGGCATGCAGAGAGAGTGCTCCCCAAGACCCATGTCCCAATGTCCTGGGAAGTTGGCACAGACAGCCGTGGGTCAATGAATGGTGCAGAAGGACACCCAAGACTGAAGAGACTGTATTTGTGATCCATCAACCACCTTGTGCAAACATTTGCTGTGAGATGTTTGTGCTTCTGCTGGCTGGGTAACTCTGGCTAGCAGAAAATTCGTCTGGAGCCTCCAAATCACTGAGAGCTTAAGGGAAAGCCAAGGGAAGGTTTGTCTTTAGCAGTGCACACATGGCTTACCTGCATCACAAAGCAAATATTGAATATTGTCTGGGCTGGCTCACTTCTCCTTGATCTGCTACAAGGACCAGAAGGTCTTTAAGGAAATACAAAAGAATATATTTTATATTTATGGATCCTCCTCTTCCATCATGCCCAAGTAATAGGGCAAGCTAGGCAAGTAAAAAAAAAAAAAAAAAAAAAAAAAGCCTGCTAATAATAGGGAAATAATAGCTCTGAAATCAAGTGGAGTTGAAATTCGACACATTGGTTCCATTTATGTTATTGCCTTTTCTTTAACAAGTCACTCAAAGACAAATAATCGAGACAGAAAGCAGTTTAACTTTCCAAGTCATAAAAAGAGCAGAAATATATAGATTGCTTAGTCATTTTGCCAAGGCAAGAAGCCTTCCATCAGTCTGGGCTGGAGAGAATAATCACTCAACGTATGGAACCACGCCAGGAGGCGGCTGCTGATGCCACCAGAGCTGCAGTTCTGCAAGGCACAGAGAGACAGGAGATGTACGAGCTTTGCAGAGATGGTGCTGGTGAGGCTTTTTCAGTCTGGTGCTTTTTCATTCTGCAAGATTCAGTTCAGGTTGCACCCTGTGTTATAGCCCAGCATACAAGATCACAGAGAACAAGATTAAGCAAAAAGGAAACAGGAAGACAAAAAAAGAAAAGAACACCCCTTGCACATCTCCTCCTATAATTTCCCAAGTGTCTGAGCATTTTTGGGATAGAATAATTTTGCTGATATCAAAAGTAATCTAAACCATACCCTGGGGTTTTTTGGTCTTTTGTTGTTTACAGGCCAAGTTTGGAAGCCACCTTTGAATTCTCCTGACTGTTCCTAGGATTGAGTATGTTGGATGGGGGAAACAACATAGTAATTACTCCACTCCGTGCAGTGAGGCAAAGCTGATAATTCAGGAATCATAGAATGGGTTGTGTTACAAGGAAATATAAGGTCATCTAGTTCCAGCCCCCCTGTCATGGGCTTGGCACCTTCCTTTAAAGGAAACTTCCTTTCTCCTTTGCTGCATTAACTGGGCAACCCACCAATTCTGTGTCTTCCTAAAATTCCACTGTTTTTGCAGAAAATAAACATATTAGAATCACAGTATTTTAGGGCTCTGCTCTATCTCCTAAGAACTGCTTTGTGAATTCCTTCCTTGTCCCTTGTGCCTCTTACCAGACAAGTTGCTTTGCCTGTACCAAGGGCTGATTTCACCTGTGCCCATTGATGCTGCTCAAACCACCATCCAGAGGGGTGCCCAGAGAAAATCTGACAAGACACATCTTTTCCCCGCCTGCCTGCTTCCCCTTTTTATTTAATATTAATATTAGTTTATTTATCCCTTTTAGAACTGCCATTGTGCTTTGTGACTGTCCCCACTGTTTAGGAGGGAGCAATCCCTAGGCAGGCATTACATCCTGACAAACAGAGGAAGCACAGACTGCTCTCCATCGAGAGCTGGGGCATTTATAAATCATGGGAACCCGCATGAAATTAAACATCTGACCTCTATACAGTTCAGATACACAGTTTCCAGGCCCTGCCAATCCACCAAGATGGATTTCTGACCTGTCACTCGAGTCCTTTGAAAACAACCTCTTTGACAGTTAAAACGAATTGGCAGAAGAGACATATGGAGAGTGTAGCTTCCAGATTGATGAGGCATTTGAAAGAGAGCAGGTTACACATGTAGGTTACTTATAATGCCTTGCAACCCTGTGGCCGACTCACATTTCATGCCTTCAGCTTAGCAGGGCACACAGGATTTGGAAGGTTGCTTTTTCATTTTGGAAACCCCCAAACTGAAGCCCTCCTTATACATATGTTTTGATGCAGGGATGTAAGCTTGACCTCCGTAAGAACATGTCAAGAGTGAATGCCAGTCCCCCTTTTCCCCAGATAATCCCTGCCTCAATTTGCTGCCAATACAAATTTTATTGACTGACTTCTAGGTGTCATTGACTCAATTAGGCAAGGTTGTTTGTTTTGGTGTTTCTTTTTTTTTTTTTAACTCTTTTTTATTATTCTTATATTAAATTAATTCTTATTTTAAAATTAGGGTAATAATCTAAAACCATGAGTCTCTTCAGATTAAAATAAGCAATGGGCAGAAATTGATGCACAGGAAGTTTCAGCTGAACACAAGAACTTTTTTATTGTTCAGTGACTCTGCACAGGAACATGTTGCCCAGAGAGGGTGTGGAGTCTTCCTCACTGGATATATTCAAAAAACAGATATTCAAAAATTCATCTAGAGACAATCCTGTGCCATGTGATCTGGGATGACCCTGCTGGAGCAGGGGGTTGGAGAAATGACCCAACTTTATCTATTCTGGGATTCTGTGAAAACTGAGCTCTCAAAACTGGCCATTTGGGAATAAACCCACAACCTGTAAGGACAGAAGTTCTTGTGCCAGTCCTGCCTTCACACTTGGGTTGGAGTGAGATTTTTGGCTTGTCTTTTCAGGGCTCTAAGGAATTCTCATTCTGACTTTGACATTTGTAAGATTTGGAGCAGTGTGCAACCACACCCGCCAGGAGAAACAGGATCCAGTCCTGTCTCCCATCATGTGCCAACAATTTGGGTTTCTATTAATGATTTGGATTCATGAATTCTGCCTTGTCACATGTAGGAAATCTACAATTAGTGATGCAAAGCTCTTTGGGGTCAGAACAGAGCAAAGGGTCTGGATGGCAATGTGGCCCTGAAACATTTGTTGTCCTGGGACTCTTCTCTTCAGGACAATTTTAGGGTATTCTGGTCATTTTCAAAGCCCTGCATGGGATCAGCTCAAGCTGCTTGAGTGACAACCTCAGCTTGAGTGTTCATATCCATGAAAAATGCAGCTGTCAACTTGAAGCATACAGCTGCATGGAAAACAATTTTCCTCTCCCATGAAAATGTGAATATAAAAGCACTTTTTCCTGCAAAAATGAAGATAAAAAGTCAATCTAGGGATATTTTCATGGGCTGAAAATTTCAAAATGATATTTCAGCACAGGTCATCTTGAACATTACCTTGTATTGATTTAGTTTTACCTTTTCCATTTTTGTTAATATTGCCCTTTCTAAAAATTTAACTATACTAATGTTCTTTCTATGAGACTGAGAAAAAAATAAAAAGGCCTGAAAATATATTGCTCTCTCTAGATGGAAGTCAGACTTGTGTGGGACAGGGAAAAAGCTTTCCTGGCAAATTCCTAAGCCTGAACTCACTTCCAGAAGGGAGCAGGTCAACCACAATGTTTGAAAGCTAAAGAGCAAACATCTCTTTTTCTCTAGTCACTGCTTTGGTGGGAGCTGTGAAGAATCTGGGGCAAAGATTTCTCCCTGTGTGTGCACAAGGTCTGATACAGCAGAGATGGGCACAGAGACATCCTTTGACTTTTTCAAAATTGTGGTTTTTTTGGCTGAAAGGGAAACTAGAGGAACAATAGCAGGAGCAGAAGAGAAGAATCCAAGGCCAAAGGAAATTCTGCTGTGGATTTCAATTAGCTTAGGGTTTCACCCTGCACTTCCATCCACATCTTTGAACTTTCAAGGCATCAAGGTAGCACATTCATTACTCCCACCTAACACATGAAAAATGAAGCATGTGAGGAACAAGTTTAGTCCTTACCATGTATGACTTGGAACAAGGAATGAGGCATTCCTACTGCAGGGACTTTTATTCTGTGACTAGCTTGCCAAAATTGTTCAGATATTTTTGGCCAAGAGCAGTAGGATCAGTTTTTGGGGTTTTTTTAATGCACTCCTGTCTTCCCCCGCTTGCAAAAAAAATTTCTCTCTCTTATGGGGTAATATCTTCTTTCAGTAGTCCATTCCTCATTTGCCTTTTTTCTCTCTTAGGACTTATTAATATGTCCACTCTCTGTTGGTCTTGGGTAGAGTTAGAGAAAATGTTACTATGAAATAAGTAATTATCTGGAAATTTGCTCAAATTTAACATATGACTGTGAAGGGGTCTTCTTTATGTTTAAAAAAATAAATTCCTAAAACTGCAAAATGAGACATTAAGGTTTAAAAAAGTGGAAATACTTTTTTTTTCTTAAAATCAGTCAATTCAAAAGCAACCTTCTTTCTTCTTTCTCCTTTTTTTAAAAAAAAATCAAAAAAGAAGAAAAAATTAAGGTCTTGACAAAATTAGGGAAAGGAAAAATTATCTAAACCAATTTCTTCTCTAAAACCAGAAAATCTGCCTTAAACCTGAATAAATATTTTTTTCCCCTAGAAAACCTTTTGCTTTCCTGGGAGGCTTTTTGGGTTTGAGTTAGGCTTTGGGTGGTTTTTATTCATTCCACTTAATAAACCTAATTATTTTGCTTGGCTTGACTCAAGCTATTTTATTTTTCATCCTAATTTTCCCCTAAATACATAATTTGTCTGGTTCTTAACATGGGTTTGTAGGAAGAAGAAAAAGCATGCCAGGTTGGCAACAGGGCCACATCAAATGTCTGTGCTGAGGCACCTACTCCATGTGGTCTTTGTTTTGGAACCCTCTTCTGCCCTGTCATGGGGACGAGTTGAAAGAAATTGTGGCCACCAGCTTATTCTGAATGCCACCGTGGTTTTGTGGATTTGGTGGGGTTTTTCCAGGGCTGCAGCTCTCCATAATTTTTTCAGCAAATTGGTTGTAATATTAGGGAAATAGATATTTCTGCCCCCATCACTGTCAACTGTCCCCTTATTATTGTTGCGAAGCTCTAAAGCATAAAACTGAATTTTTATGTTTCCAAACGACCTTCAAGATTCGAGACAAGGCTGACTTCTGCTCGAGTGTAATATTCTGGATCATTAATTTCACTAGAGATATTCGGATTTGTAATTTCATTAAGTTTGAGAGCATAACCACTCTTAATATGGTGTTTCTAAATATGATGGGCTGTATTCTCAACCAGCACAAGTCAGCACAGCCTGAGTCACTCTGCTACAGCACCCCATGGCAGCCAGCAATGCCCTGGAGAGGCTACCTAGAACAGAGGCTAGACAGAGTTATAAAATAAAGTGGGTATTTATTTATGGGCCTTAAGGGTCAGTGCAGAAGCCTCACAGAGGCCACACCCAAGCTGGATGACAGTCGTGTGGTTTTTGGACAGATATAAATTTGGTCTATTGGCATATCAGGGGTTAATTGTCCAGTTACAGCTTTAGGTAATGAAGTCACATTCTCCCGGTTTGCTCCTCCCAATTCCCTTTTGTTTATATTTTTCAGTCCTGAGGCTGAGATGATGACCTTAGTTCCCATCTGGGAAAGGATTGTTTTGTCTGACCAAACTGTGAAGAGAGCTCACTAACACTCTATATGGAGCTCAGAGTCACAGTGCTAATGCAGTACAGGACCTAAAAAATGTAAAAACTAAAACTTAAGGCATCACCAGGACTGTGAGGGAAGGATCTTCCTCTGCATTTGATTTCAGATTTTTTGATTTTTGATTTGTTTGATACCCACAAATAGTCCCTGCCAGGACACACATTAAACACCTCTAATAGCTGATTAAGCTATATCTGGTAGGAAAGACTAGATGGTCTAGTGGATGGCGTGTTATTATTACCCTTCTTGTCAGAACTGATCTGCAGAGCACTGGCCACGTGGAACTTTACAAATGATAATGGGATCCTGTGACACCACGTGTTTGTCCCACTGGTTTGCATGGCCATGAAATGATTGCCTGGGCAAGCCCAGGGGAGTTCACCTTGTTGTGGGACATAACAAACTATTCATTTTGCTTTCTGTGTTATCCCTTCACAATCTAAACACCTGTAAAACCTACAGCATTTTGGGCGAGGGCCACCTCATTGTTTTCCCACAAGAGAAAACCTGAGGGAAGGCGGTTGTGAGAGATTTATGAAAAGTCAGGGGGGAAAGTTCAAAGCAAGGATTTGGATGAATGACTCCTAAGTTTGCAGTGAATGTCCTAATCAGAGGCTGTGGGCTGTGGGGAGGGCTGGCATTTCATCATCTCATCTGCTGGAACCTCTGTGCTGTGTTTAAAGAGGAATTGAGCCAGGGAGACACCAAATCCTTCCACGACCTGGCAGCTCAATGCTGTCTGCCAGCCTGTCCAGCACCTGTGATTAACTATTTATACAAAATAAAACAGCACCCACAGCTGAGAGCTGGGCAGTGGGGAGCATTGTGCCACCACTGGGTAACCCACAGGGCATCATCATTAATTCACTGGCCTGGGACAAGCCAGCTCCAATCGTCAGCAGCAGGAAAGGAAATTGGACTGGACTTTTCACAGTGTAGGTAAATATCCCAGCCCTTGGCCACAAACTGATGGAAGGCCTACAGCTGTGCTTGGTGAAGTTAACCTTATCTTTGCCCTGTCCAACAAAATCAGGGAGTAGGACAAAAAAAATCTTAATTCTGAAAGACTGAAAAAAAAAAAAAAAAAAAAAGCATTGCATCACTATAAATTTCTTGAGCCCTGATCCAAAACTTTTATTCTAGTCAGGATTTCTACACAGTGTTTCTGTCTACCCTGAAACCGGTATTTCTTAGTATTAATAAAATAATTGTTTCAGCTGATTACACTCCTGGACTTAATTGCTGCAAATAAGCCTACAGAAATTAACAGTCTTTAATTAACAGAAATTAACAGTTGCCAGCAGATTTCTCATGAAGGTTATTCTTGTAGCACAGCCAAACAGAAAGCAGTTGATAGGTTCCTAGAGCTGACAGGTTTCATCTTGAGATGTTTTCTTGGAAGTAGGCTGACTGGTGTAGGAACTTTAATAATCTGGAGGAACTGTCCGTTTTGGCCTGATGAACCAACATCTCAGTTTCAAGGCTGATGGATTCAAATTAAACAAGAAAATTTCTCACCTTCTCTGTGTTTATGTCATCAGGTTTTGACGTGTTCATTAGCAATTAGTTCTCAGAAGGGAATATCTTCTTTGCTTCTCAAGGTGCAGAGCTTTTCTTTACAGAAAACAGCAGATGTTTAAATAAGCTATGGCTTTTGAACATTTACAAAATGGATTTCTTTCCATCCAGAGATCTCAAAGACTTTCCTACAGCCCTGCTCCAGAAGCTGGTTACCAACGTGGACACAAACAGTTAAAAATCTTCCCTTCAGAACTCACATAGAAGGTTTGTGTGTTAAAAAGCTTCTGCAGTGGTTAAGATTTCATGCTGGCCATAGTCTGTAATGATGAAGAGTTTACAATTAAAGCTGATGAGCTGGAAAATAAGGAATGAATTCAAAACGACTTTTTCCAAAGAGGCTCTGAAATTATGAGAATATTTAGCACCTAGTGTTTCCTCTTTTCTTTTTTCTTTATTTTTTTTCTTTAGGTGTCTCTCTGTCTCTTTAACCAGGTTGAAGACCAGCTGCGAAATTGACTATAGGCAGGCAGTTTTTAAAATAAATGAAACTCTAAGGTGGAAAAAAATTGCTGTAATTAAGAAATATACTTTGGTATTTCAAAACACAAGTGAAATTTTCAGCTTACACCAACATTTGCTAGACTAATAGGAATACAGACATATTGTCTGCAAGATAATCAAATAAAAATTAGAGCAGAACTGGGTCAGGTAGAATCTGCAAAATCATAGACTGCCTAATGGGCTGAATTGCTGAACTGTAGAATTCCATTCTTGACAACCCCTCTAGTAATTTTCTCTCTGAGTAATTTCCCTCTGCCTGTACCACTGATACTTTCTTGTTTGATACTTAAGAAAAAGAAATTCAGACACACGCCCAGCACATTACCACGAAGAGTCTGCAACTTAGAAATGATATAAGAAGTGTGCATGTCATAGCTCCCTAGACTTGATGAGCAAGCTCCCAAGAAAATATGACTTTTCCCTGATGCAATCATATAAGGCTCATTGACTTTTACCACATTTTGTTTGGCCAGGTGCTTGCAGAGCCCCTGCTCCAGTGGTGTCTTCAATTAAGCCACTCTTTGGTCCCTAAATGAAAGGGACAGCTTTTGGAGAGGGTCTAATTGGATGGGAAGGTGTTTCAAGCACCCCAGAACTGAACCAGCCCCAGTCTAGAAGGCAACATGTTGTTTTAACCGCTGGTTAAAGTCATATATACCAACAAGTGGTATAGGAATCAGTTGTGCTGGAGGAGCTGCCATGAGGAGACTTTCAAATGGAGCTGTGCAATACTCGCCTGGGCAAGAAGTCACTTCACTTTTTGCCCATCTCACCAGGCAAATGTTCAAAAAAATGTATAATTTTTTAGTCTACTGAAGTAAAAGGGACTAGGGACATGCATTAGGGGAAAAAGAGTAGGGCATCTAAGTCAAAAATAGCATCTCTGTCAGTAACAGTCATGAGGAGCTACAGGTAACTTGGAAACAGATTATTATGTGCCTATAGATCTGGAGCACTGGATTTAGCCTTGGCCATTACAAATGTAATGTCCTATAGTTCACTCCATAAACTTAATAAACTTCAAGAAAGGAAATATCTTAAATGCGCCTGAGTTTTAACTTACATTTGCAAGAATTTTTTTTATCTTATTACACTACAAGTTCAAGAGGACTTCTCACCAGTAACACTTTATTTTCTCCACTAGAAATTACAATCTATTTTGCAAACTATGAGATCATACTTGTCATTGTAGAACTTCTGTTTGTGATCAGCTACAGCCTCTGGGCCATCTCTTCCTTTGTCATTCCAAGGGATAAACTCTCAGATTATCATTATATCAGAATTTTGAGATACTTTCTCTCAGGGCTCGTGATTTTTGCACCATGCTGTTGAATGATATAGAATCATGGAATCATAGAATGGTTTGCACTGGAAAGGACCTTATAAATCATCTCATTCTAAACCCCCTGCCATGGGCAAGGACACTTCCCACCAGACCAGGTTGCTCAGTATTCCATCCAACCTGTCCTGGAACACTTTCAGGGATGAGGCACCCACAACTTCAATAAGATATAGTATGATGTGATATGATATGATTGATATGATATGATATGATATGATATGATGATATTCTTCTCAATCAAGTTTCCAAGCTCATGCCATATCTGTAGCACGGATGCTCCTCTGCACTATCACTCAAAGATGTTGCCCTGTGACAGCAGGAGCAGAAAAACAAAATGTAGTCCAACAGCACTGTCACTCTCCAGAATAATAATTCAACTTTCAGTGCTACCCCTTGCTGTTGGCCCTTCATGTCCTGGATAGTACTGTATCGAAAATTGTATAAATATCCTAACAAATGAGTGTTTTCACGCCTTTTACACCTAGGAAATCTAGAAAACCAGTCATTTATTGGAACAGTCTGGCACAATCTGTTTTGTGAACACATCTTTACCAAGTAGGTTCCTAAACCATGTGAAAACTGGGAGTTTGGCACTAAGGGGAAACATAATTTATTTAAGATGCTAATGGAGGCAATGCCAAAAGTGCTTGCTTTTTACAGAACATCAGAATGAGGTTTTGTTGGATAGAGCAAGGAGAAACCTGATCTCCTAGAAGGTGTCTCTGCCTGTGGCAGGGAACATGATGATCTTTAAGGTCCCTTCCAACCCAAACTGTGATTCTAAGATGCTGTAATTCTGATATAGCTGCTGAAGTAATTGGAATTCCACTAACTTGTTGTTGTCGTTGTATTTATTTCAAGTTTTATAGGAAGCGTAAATATGCTTTGTGGCCACAAAAGTTGTCCAAATGTTTGTGTTAACAAATAAAATACTGAGTTCTCTTTCTCATCTGGTTTTCCTCTAGTTGTGCCCAGTCAGACATTTAATTAGTGCAGCATATTGGATCTGCTCTCAGCTGCTTTCCGCAGTGGTGAGCCATTTACATCTGTACACAGTGGGTGTTAAGCAGCACAGCTCTGATGTGCTGTGCTTTTACAGTGACCTTTCACAAGTGTGAATGGTTATACAAGGTACCAGGGACTGGTCTGCTGGCCCCTCTTTGGACAGCAAGCAGGATAGAAGCTGGTATGTGTTTGAGTGGCCTCCTAAAGGAAAATGCCAGGACAGCATGAAACAGGATGTTTTGGCTTGTTAGACTCTAAGCTCTGCTCTGTTTTTTAAAGGTCTGTTTTGAGAGTACACAGGCTTCTGTATCTGTACACATGACCACAAAACTGCCACATGAAATTCCACAATCTGCAAGTAGCCACGTTAGCACACCATAAACAATTGAACAAGATGATTATTGTGTGTTACTTTCAGCTGAAACATTCTACTCTATTCTATTCTATTCTATTCTATTCCATTCCATTCTATTCCATTCTATTCCATTCTATTATCTTCTCTTCTATTCCATTCCATTCCATTCCATTCCATTCCATTCCATTCCATTCCATTCCATTCCATTCCATTCCATTCCATTCTCTATTCATTCTGAATGACACACCAAGTGGCTTTGTTTCATTTTGCATGACAAGATGAATGGGCCAAGCATACTCATCAGAGATTCATAGAATCACAGAATGGTTTGGGTTGGAAAGCACTTTAAAGCTTTTCTAGTTCCACCACCCCTGCCATGGGTAGGGACAATGTCCCTTATCCAGCCTTGAAAACTTCCAGGGGTGGGACAGCCAACTTTCTCTGGGCAACCTGTGACAGGGTCTCACCACCCTCACAGGGAAATTTTTTTCCCTAATATCTAGCCTAAACTTATTGTCTTCAAATCTGAAGGCATTCCCCCTATCCTGTCACCCTAGGCACTTTTAAATAGTCTCTTGTTCTCCTATTGGTTTCCTTTAGGTACTGGAAGGCCATAATTAGGTCACACCAAAGCCTTCTCTTCTGCAGGCTGAACAATCCCAATTCTCTCAGCCTTTCCTCATAGCAGAGCTGCTCATCCCTCTGATCAACTTGGTGTTCTCCTCTGGAGTCACTCCAAAAGGCTGATGTTCTCCCTTTCTGGGGATCCCACACGACATGGTACCTTAGCAGATCCTGCCTTGGTCTGGTGGCAGTCCAGGAGGTTAGTTATGAATCTCACATTTTGGTCCCTGTGCTTGTCTCCATTGACTAATTTTCATCCCACTGGGACTTTGGAAGCTTAGAAGTAAGAAGTATTAATAACAGCAACAATAAATGTGATTAATCATAGAGAAAACCCTTTTTACAGGCAGAGCAATGCTGCTTAAATAATTCCAGGGGGATAATCTTGGATAATCTTGCAATTCCCAGCTATGCTAACCTATCCCATCTTTTCCACTGCCTGACATAGACTTTGATGCTGTAGCTGAGGACACAGAATTCTTAATGCTTTTCCCATCTGGAATGTTTTCATCTGCTATACCAGCTGTTTGTATGATCTACTGTAAGAAAAATATAACTGTTCACTTCAATCCATGAGCATTCAGTAGAGATAGTTCCAAGGTGATCAAGTAAGGATTATACTGAATAAAGATCTCCTGATCATTTCCATGTGCTTACATAACTTGTAACAGTCCTAACCTCAAAAATGAGGTTTCCCTCCATTGGAGAGAATTGTTTCTTTTCAAATTCTCCTCTGGCAAAAGGAGATATTTTCCTCCAAACAGTTCCGTCAAAGGTTTCTTCACAAACTGATATCAAGCTTCAATGTGGAGAGAAAGGCAGAAATGTGTTTCTCAATTTGGATCTCTAATAAAAATGTGTATATAATCCTGCTCAGCCTAACTAAACTGATGGGAAAAAATTGTTAGTAGAAAAGGTGGTAGTAGAAGGGTGAACTATGAATGCTCTCTAATATCAGCTGTTTGCATCTGTAATTCAGGTAGTAATATGCCCCCCTATTCACAAGATGTTTTCCTCCTGTTTCCAAAACAGCTGGTCCATTTCAATAACTTCTCCAAGTCCATTTGAGAAGGAGTGGGGGATGTCTCATTCTTCTGTGCTGTGCTTAGACCCTTTTTTCCCACCCCTTGCTTGTGATCATTCTTGATTGTTCTAATTTGTCTTGCTTTCATACTGAACAGCAGTGATGCAACAAGATTGTTTTGTCGATTTGCACTTTCCAAAATGACCTTCAGTAATTTAAGAGGTTTTTTAAATTCCACTTCTCATGGATCTCATCCAGAAATGGATCACCCATCTCACTCTTTCTTGAATCTCTCACTCACCACATTAAGCAGATTATCTTATTTTGCCATTCAGGACACTGGAGACTGGTATTGCCTAGAATATTTGCCATACCTTAAAACCTAAAGCTATAATGAGTAAAGGCTGGAATTTGCATCCGGGTTTTGTTCCTTGTTGTTTCATGTAACAGGGGAAAACATTGCTAGCTTCCTAGAATCCTCCCTCAATTTCCATCCCGATGTGAAATACTAATTAATTAGCGTAACATTTCCAAATTAATTTAGGAACACCAACTCTTGCTTGATTTCATTTTATCTGAATGAATCATTTGCTTAAGAAACCAGCCAAGGTAGTCTTGGAACTGAATATGGAATATGCCTTAATTAGGGTGTTGAGGGACCTTTTCATCAGCTTTCTTAGCTTTTTCTAGTTTTGCCCCAAGCACTATGTTTTCAGCCCAGAACACAGATATCTTTCTGGGTTAACCCCTTGGGTTTTTTTTTTTTTTTTAATGACAGCAAAAGCTATTCCTACCCTTACTATTTGGGCTCTGAATCTTGCTTCATTCACACCATTTAACCTAGATTTTTTTATTATGGTTCTTCCTTCCAGAAGGCATGTTTCATTTGAGTCAAGCAGAGGTTATTTTATCAAATAGCTGCTGTCAGCTATCACCAGTGTTAAGAAAACTGTGCTTTCATTTGTATTCCACCGTAGAAGACAAAATATTTGAAGTTCTGAAATTGTATATATTACTAGCTTTTTTGATTAGGTGGATGAATAACTTGATTGAAACTCTGGTTGTAAAAGTTTTGGAGATGTTGGCATGCTTCCAGGATGAGGGTGAGTTTAGATTTCATGACCATGTTATGGTTTCAGTAACAGATAACCACATGTAGTCTGGAATGTGATTTTTTGGGGGCAAGGGGAAGCAGGATGTATTTTACATGAAAACAAGAATTTTTCAGGAACTTTCTGAAATAAGGTCTGACCACAAACTTTTTTCCCCCTCAGTACAAGGCAGTGGGTGTGACCACACAGGGGCATTTTAAAGAAAGGCAGCTTGAAAGAATGGAAAAGCACAGAAAATATTTTCCACATTTATTGAGCTTTCTGCTGTCTTTGGACCTTTTCTTGGACTGCTGGTTTTGGTTTCTTCTGTAGCTCTGTTGCAAGGACAGATTTAGCTATGCTATTTTCAATCACTCATCACAAATCACACATTCTCCACTGGATCTGGTGCAGTCCCTCTTCATTCTCTTGCTGCTCTGAAGCCCATCTTGTTTATACCCCAGGGGGTGGTTACATAGACAGGTAAGAGAGAAAAAGGCCCTTCAAGGCTTCATGTGGCTCCTCCCCTGATCACCTGTAGGTTCCAGGAGAGCTAGTAATCACAAGACACTATGGAGGTTAAAAAAAAATTGGCCAAAATTCCAGAAGGTGTCCCTACTGCTTATTCTTGGCTGAATAGGACTGTTAGTAGAAAAAAAGATGGCATTACCCATGCTATGTTCTTATGCGGCCCCTTGACTGTCTCCTCTCCTTTTAGCAAAGCAGATTTTGTGTCTGTTCCCCCTCTAGCAGGGACTCAACACAGAGCAGAGCAGCCCTGGAGCAGCACTAAGCAGCCCTGAGGACAAGCCACTGACTTTGTGACTGAGCCAAAATGTCTTATCATCCAGGTCTTGCAATAAATTGTGATTGAGAGAGTTTAGTGAGTCACTATTCATCAGTATTTGGGATGCCAGACAGTTCCTATGCATTTGGAGTGGTAAGCTGAGGTGGTAAGAGCTGTTTCATGAATGACATTTTAATGGAAGCCACAATCATTATAGGTGTCTTATCCTGACAGTATCTTTAGCTTCATAAGGGGATTCAGTCATACCAATTTACTCATGCTCAGTCTCATTCCCAGTCAAGGGTGTGAAGAAACATCTGCTAAATGCAGCAAAGGTAGAGTGGTACCAGTTGTACCTGGCTGGCCCAGGCTGGTCAGTTGTGGTCTTGTCTGTGTGTGTGCATGGAATGCCAGAGAAGTGACACCCCTGAGTAACCTGCAGGTGTCCAATTCCCTCCATAGGAAGTGAAAGGTTTAGGAAAAGGAATTTGTTATTTATCCAAACGCACAGGACTTAGGCATAGACATCGTGTTCATGTCAGGTGCACCCACAGACTAACTTCAGCCTATTTTGGTAAAAAGCTTCAGTCTCACTTCCAGCTGAGGCTGGAAGGGATCTCTGGAGATTTTCTGGAACAACTCCCGCTCATCCTTGGTCAGTCTGAGCAGGGTGTCCAGGGCTGTGTCCAGGGATGTAATGCTTGGGATTGTTCCTCCCCAGGGAGGGAATTTTCACCTCCCTTTTCTAAGCTTCACTGGATTCGTGTAGACCCATCCCTCCCAGTTATTCACCTCCTCCCAGTAGTGTCACACCCATACCCAGTCTCTCTGTCTCCCAGTTTGGTTCCTTCTCCAGACTCTCTGAGTCCTATTTCCCTGTGCATCAGTGAAGATATTAAATAATGTTGGTTCCAATATTGGCACCCTTGTTTCCCAGGGGCACCTGGTCTCTGCTGGGCTTTGTGCTGCTGATTGCAACAAGAGGTAGCAGCAGATTCCCACAGAAGGTGATTCAGAGCTGGTGTCTCTGAGGAGCCTCATGTGGAGCAGCACAGCTTTCCTTGCCACAGATGGCAGCCTCAGCAAGGCTCCTGCTGCTTGCCACAGCATTTTGCCCACTTCAGGCACCATTTCACCCCAGCAAAGGGTGAAGCTAGGCATGCCCTCACTTATGAAGCAGTGGTGGCTCCTGTCCCCAGCAACAGGTCCTGAAAGTGGCAGGGACCCTGAGGCTGAGGGCAGGCAGAATTTTCTAATAAAAGACCATCACCTCTTCACTTTCCATTAAGAGCAAGATCATGAGTGAAAGATCCAGCTCTCTCCTAGTTATAAAACATATAGTCACACTGTCATGAAGAAACACCTCCCTCCAAAAAAGCAATTTATTTAAAATAAAATAAACTTTAGGTAAGCTTTACATGCTAAGCTATATACATTAGGAAAAGAACAAAAAAAAAAGATTCTTCAAAAATATTATATTTCTATTAGTTTTTAATTAAAGGAGGTTCTTTGGTTCTTTTAGATTTAGGACATTTATTATTGCTCTCTCATACAAAAAAATGAAAAATAAAGCCTGGTAAAGAACCCTCCAGGATTTTTGCAGTAGGGAAAAACTGCAGTGAGGAAAAATATAATTGGTGAGGTTTTGGTGAAGACATTTGTCTTGCTGCCTATTCTGTGGTGTCAGCCTCTCCTCAGCAGTGCCAGCAGGATGAGCCACATGGCCACATCTCAGTACCCTCTGCAGAGCCTTCCTACCCTCCAGCAGGCTGACACTCACAACCAAATTTGTCTTATCTGTAAATTTGCTGAGAATGCACTCAATCCTCTCACCCAGATCATCCCTAAAGATATTAAACAGAGCTGGCTCCAGCACTGAGCCCTGGGGAACTCCACTTGTGACCATCCTGCAGCTGTCAGAAAGGGGTGGGCTCTGCTCATGGGACCCTTCTCTTCTCCTTCACTGCACTCAGGCACATATAAATAAACATATTTCATTTTTGCCTCATCTTCATTCCCCCCAGAAAGTAAATATCCCTTGCTCTACTCTCCCATGACTCATTCACAAACCTTCCCACTTCTAAACTATTTTATTTTGTCTTGTCTCATACTTGTTTATCTTGGGTGCAATCCTAACCTCACTGAAGTCAGTGGCAAAACTCCCATTGACTCAAACTGAGCCAAGATTTCTTCTTTTGTCTTGATTAGATTGTGGGTGTGTTTGCCTTGAATATACTTAATCCTGTCCTGGTTGGATTGTAGCTTTTGGATAACTGCCACGCTCTATCTCTGTATTTTAAGCAGTATATAAGCATTTGCTGTTCTGTGAGTCTTGAAGGATAATAATTAGCATGAAGGATTTACCACAGCAGTTTAGGAAGGTGTGGATGGAGGCAAATAAAGGGAATCAAACACAGGGTTCTGTGTTTCAGACCTAATACTTATTTAAAACGAAGGCAGGGACCACAGAGGGGAAAACATTGCTCCTGTGATTTGAGACTCAGGGCTTATGGAGCACATCCGCAGGGTTACAGCACACTGCAACTGCTATTGCAGGGAAATGCTGATGCCACAGAAAGCAAAAAAGGACGGGGTGACTGCAGTGCAATAATAACTCAGACGGGCTTAGTGAGAGGGAAAAGCAGCTTCCGTGCCAACGAGCCAGCACTTCTGCCGTTCCAACAGCAGAGGAGAAAATGCTGGTTGGCAGCCGCAGACAAAATAAAACAAAACAGCCCATTAAAAAGGCACAGGGCAGGAGGTCTGTGCTCAGATCTGCTTCCTTGCAGCAGGCAGAGACAACCCTGGCAGGCACTGCAGTGCTGGAGGCAAACACGGTCAGTCCTGTGCCACAAGGGGCCGAGAACCTCATCATCCCTCTTGGCATCCCCTGCCCTCAAAACAGGGAAAGCACAGCCTTCTCCCCACTGCTCGTTTGCCTGGGGTCACCACTGCCTTTTGAAAAGTACCTTTCTTTCCCTGTAGGGAGTGACTTCCCAAAAGATAAGCTCTTCTTCCGTTGCCAAGTCTGTTCCAGAGGGAAATGGTGGAAATTTATTTTTTTGAGGACACAGAGACTTGACTGAAGAACAGTCGGGTGGGAACTGTGGGGTGGTTGGGATAGCTGAAAACATCTATTCTGCCTCTTTGTGTAGAGGTCTGTAAACTTCATAAATCAACAAACTACAGAGGGCACTGCTGCCAACAGCTGATAAATCATTTCTTCTGAAGTTATATCTTGGTTGTGAGGGGGGAAAAGCCCCTGGCACAGGTTTCCCTGAGAAGGTGTGGCTGCTCCATCCCTGGCAGTGTCCGAGGCCAGGCTGGACAGGGCTTGGAGCAATCTGGGATAGTGGAAAAGTGTCCCTGCCCATGGCAGGGGCTGGAATGAGGTGATCTCTAAGGTCCCTTCCAGCATAAAGCGTTCTGTGAGAGATTTGATAGCACACCCACGGTCAGGAATTAGTTCTAAAATCAACCTCTATTTACCTGGTAGTAGAAAAGAAAAGAAAACAAACAAACAAACAAAACACATAAAAAACAACCCAACCAAAAATACAGTTTAAAATTTCAGATAGCCTATTACAAAACTAATCACTAATTAAAAGTCATTCTGCAAGTAATTCTAAAAATTACCAAGAAAATATATCTCTTTTAGAGAGAAATTACCAAATTTTGAACACGGGGGGGCGGGGAAGATAAGCAGAAATAAAATATGATCTTTTGATTAAGATACCTGAGGTTGCAGTCCTTTAGAGTATGTTTCAACACAGTAACCTGATATATATTTACTAAATTGTTTGGCACATTCAGCATGTCCCCAGGGAACTGTTGGAGGGAACTAGCAGTACATTTTTCACTCCTTCCCTGTGCATTAGCAGACATAAGGTCACACTAGTATAGCAAAGATGGGTGCAGCCTCAGGCTCATTAGCTCACAGCAAGCTAGCCAGATGAGGCAGCGTGGTGTTTTCCTTTCATCATTCAAGCTTGAAAGGAAACTGTCGGCAGCCACTTGCTCTTAAAACAATGAAAATTTAGGTGACAGCAATCTCATTAGCTGAAAAGTAGCATTCAGCGAAGATAAAGATTTCTAGGTAAAGATTTCCCTCTTCTGCAGCACACACGCACAAACTTATAAGCAAACCATGTCCTTTGAATGCAAAAATCCATGTGTGAGAGCAGGAAACAGTGCTTGTTAAACTGCAGCAGCCACTGTGTTTCAGTGAATTATATATCTTGCAGGAAAATCAATGTCTGGATGACTGGCTTCCTTTCAGAATAATGCATACATTGTGGATGTATATACATATTTACAGAGCAGCAGTTTAATCTGTAACCTTTGCCACAGGACTGACACTTTCCTCTGCAGATGATTTCTTTGTCTTGCACAGAACTGAAATGCAGAAAATGCAAAGGCCTATAAATACTCCTACTCTCAGGGTTTTCCAGGCTTCAGACGTGATACATGCCCTGCTTGACAATTAAATACCTTTTGCATTCCAATTACTGTATGTGAAAGTCTATTCACGATGTTTTATTGGTAATATTTCATCACTGTGAGCTTTTAAGCTGAGTGGAACTGTATGCTCATGTGGATTTCCTAAGGTCCAGAAGATCTGGGGTTGAAGACATATTTACAGTCTTTTTATGTGTTTGTTTGGTTTTTTTTAAAGATTCTTTTTTTCTCTGTTGTTGAAGACTGACTTAACAGAGGGATGCTTTCCCTGCTATGTTCTGTGGGAACCCAATAGTCTTAATGATCATTTCTGAGTTCCCTGGTGGAGGCATGAGGAGGGTTTGTGTTGTTCTCAGTGATGGTGGTGTTCCAAAGTGTCAGCAAACACTGGGAGAAAAGTACTTGCTCCCAGCCCAGCTGTCATATATGAGGAGGCTGATTACCAGAGGCATAAAAAGCTACCAGATGTCAAGCTTCCAGTAAAAATTTGTGGCATGCCACTCCGTAGGAGTTTCTTGAAAATCATAGATGTAAAGGGTTATATTTGCCCTTCAAGTTTACATCTCAGCTTCTAATATATTTTCTTAGACTACCTCCCACTAACAGCATTAACTTCCTTTTAATGACTCCCTGCCTCAACTGTTGCCTTCCCATCTTTTATGATCTTCCTGATTCCTATCTCTCCCCAGCTCCGTAGGGCACATTCTCTCTCCAGGAAGCAGGAATCCAGTCATTCCTATTATTGCTGTTGCAGTAGTGCTGACAAGCCCAAACAGCCTGTCAGTGCCACCAGGAGAGGGTCTCCCAAAAATTCCCCCACGGGCCAGCTGCTGGTGGCTGGCTGGCTGTGTTCCAGCAGGGAATACCAGGTAATGGTCTCCAAGCCCCCTCTGGATCACCTTCCTTCCTTTCCTGGTTACCTCTCAGCCCTTCAGTTTGTGTCAAGGCTGGATTTTGCCCTCTGAGCCACATTCTTTTCCCCAGCCCACAACAGATTCTCTCCCAGTTGCTTTCTCATATTCTTGTGTTCGTCTTTCAAGGTGCTGAGGGACAAAACTGCTGGAGTCACTCTCTCAACCTTCTTCTTTGCATTGGGACTTTGCCAGTCTGGACAAAAGGCTCTGGTTTTCCCTTACAATGTGTTTTACCTATTTTGTTTTTTTTTTTTAATTTTTTTCCCTTAACTTATTTATCAGAAATAATATCAGTATATAAAATAGCCTTTGGTCCCTTTGCATAAACAATAACCAGCCTGGATGAAGTTTGCAAGGAGAGAAAGTAGGTCAAAACAATGTGATTAAATCATTCCAAAACAATCATTGGAAAGAATCAAATTCACACCCATAGGGCTTATGTGAGCAGATTCAAACTTGCCAGGGCTTTGGCATCTTTTGCCATCTCTGGCAATTACAAGCAGGATTCACCAAAGCTTTATGAATCGAGGAAACAAAACAAAAAGTCCAAAGCTTAGAAAACAGTTTTCATCTGCTCTTAAAAAAATAAACAATAAAAAAAAAGAAAGATTATTTGATCTTCACAGCACTTTATATTCATTTTTTACCAGGTTGAACTCAGTAACTGCAGCAGCTTTTAAGTGTGGCTAGGCCTCAACTCCACTGGAGAGCTTCCAGGAAAGCAGAAGAGAAATGGGAAAACGTCTTGGTCATTGCTACTTTCCATTTATTTTGCACACTTTGCAGAATCTCAGTAGATATCTGCTGAAAACCCTTGTGAGGCACTTATCCCCAGTTTGTAAGTTTCCCCAGGGAAGGGCTAAGCCCAGAACTGCCCAGGAGAATCAGTGACTCTGGTTCTGATGGCTGGTCTGCTACAGGGCAAGTTTTTTGCCTTCATTTTCTCTTAATTAAGCCTCAAGAGCAAAGGATGAAATGTTTCTGAACCCAGATATGTGGCTGTGGTTCAGCTAGTTGCTGATTTCACAGAGGCTCGTGCAGAAGTGCAAAGCTGTCCATCTTTTCATTACTAGGTTTTTCCACTTACACTAGGCGTGAATCTAGACCCAAACAAATCAATATTAATTTAATTTTTTTTTAATTAAAAAAAAAAAAGAGAAACAAAAAGTCCTTCTTCACAGTCCCTTCCACTAAATTTGAGCCCTTTGTAGGATGATTTGGAACCAAACTTTGTGGTTGGCACCATTTTCTGCAATAAGAAAAAAACAAAATCCTGGATGCAAATACTTCTACATGCAGGAAAGCCTGAATCTGGAAATGTGTGTCTTGTCCTAAATGTCCCTACAGCACCTTTCCCCAGGAGATATCTCTTGTTTTGTTGATGGCAACTGCACAGCAGCACAGAATGTCAGCAGCCAGCAGGCAGGAAAACTATCTAAAAGCTGAATAAGGCAGAAAATAGAGACTTTAGTCACCCAAGATGTCCCTCAGTTGAGGAGGTGCAGAAAATGCAATTTGCTTCATTTCTTCATCAAGCCTACTGGGTTCACAGAGTTCATGTTAACAATTGACTCATGCCAATCATCACTTTCGCCTTCAAAAGAACTGATGAAGATGTCACTTCACAAAAAGCACTTTTCTGGACCTTTCACTTTTCCCACATGAAATATTTTCCAACCTGAAGTAAAAAAAATAAGGGAAAAGAAAACTTTAAAGCGTTTTTGGCTTTTGTTTTTAAGAAAAGAGGGGAAAAAATGCTACAGACCTTCTGTGAATCCCACCCTGTATTTCATATTTCTCCAGTGAGGCTCACATTCTTTTATTCAGATTCCAAAAGTAGACATAATTTGTTCCAAATGTTTTCAAAGGCAATCAGCAGCATCGACTTACATTCTTTCCAGGGTTGGGAGAAAACTGTGAAATCTTCTAAACACTAATAGAAGAGTGACTGAGGGGGAGGGATGGTGGAGAAGGGCAGATGGAAGAAAGTGAGAGGGGGGAAAGAGGAGAAAGAAAGAGGAGAGGAAAAAAAAAAAGGAGGAAAAAAAAAGCATAAAGGTATATGCTGATGATCTATTTGCTTATATTGTTACAGTTATGACTCCTTGAACAGCTCTGGAGAGACTTTACCTCTTGCCAGATGCATATTTCCATTGGCAAGGTAGCTCACAGTTCTTTGCATGATATTATGTAGCAGAATATGATTGAGAAATAGGCCATAAAATTATATATTTATTGCAAGTCTGTCAGTGCGATTTTTTGCAGGGGAGCTCAACATATAAATCCCTGTGTGCTGCATGTCTGTTTTGTCTGGTAGAGGTCTTTGCTGAATTACTCACCAGTCATTGTGCAGGTTTAGAAGTCTGGACAGATGTTACCCGTGCAAATAAAGGCAAGAATGCTGCAATTTATCTTCCATTTAAGCATCTACACAAGCCACAGGGTTGTTGAATGTCTGCCTCCAAGATGCAGTGTGGTCTGGAGCTGCCTTGGAGTGCAGTGAAGGCTCGTGGCGTGCTGCCTGCTCTGCCCCTGGCTCTCTGTGTGGCCCCTGACAACTCATTTAATCCCCAGCTTCCCCAGCCCATAAAATAGGAACAATAATTCTGGCAGTGCTTCCCACACAGGGACAAGTGTAGGGATCCATCCTCTGCAGCCACGAGCCTTGCCAGGTGCACGTCACCACTGACCCACAGAGCTCAGACAGCTTGGCCAGCAAAGTGCCAAGGGATGCTGGCCACCAGGGCCACCCCCCCACGAGCTCAAACCCCGCAGAAAACCCAGCTGAGGAACAAGATCACCATCCAAGTGATCATTTCTGACCTGGAGACATTCCCCCAAGCTTCACAATGGTCAGGCATCTGCTGCTGGCCTCTCCCAAGCTGGGCATGGTGCTGTGATGCTGAGATTGCCTGGCTGCGAGCACTGACAGACTGAGAGTAAAGGATTGGTGGTCAGTGTTTGATGGGCACACATTAACTCTTAAGCTGTCAAAAGCTCTAATTAAGCCTGGCTTTCATTTGAAACGCACCACCCCAAGTGGGAGAGTAGGCCATTTGTTTCTACACAGCTGAGGAATGTGCATTTAACTATCTCAGGAAGGAAAAAGAAATGAAAAACACTTGGAGAGCTGGTAAACTCAACCACCTGTACCCCTGCAGCCGACTGGAATGTTTCTCTTCCCACTGTAGGCCAGAGCTTTGAACAGCTACAGGAGGTGGCTAGTGTAAAACTTGAATTTAATACAATGGCCTTCGGTAAAAGCAGCTTGGAGAGTTTTAACCAGTATTTTGTCACCCACCCAGCACCAACAAGTTCATCTGCTCTGTGTTTTTGCACCACAATGCATCTCCACCTCTGCATTCCTGCTCCTCAGAGGTCCAGATCCTAAATAAGACAAGACATCCAGACAAAGCTGTGCAAACTCAGCTCCCTCTGACTAACTGTTTGGACAGTTTAAATCATAAACAGTATAGTAAATTAATGCTAGTCATGCCAAATTGTTTTAATGCCTGCATGCTTTCTGCTCTGTTCCCAAAACAGTGCTGGTTTGTCTTCTGGCTGTTGCACCAGCCTCTAAGACATTCTTGTGCAGCTTAAAGAAATGTGTTTTGAAGGATATTAAAGGGGCCTGAGAAAGACTGCATTCTGCCTTTAAATTATGGGTGGACCAGGGGAACTGCTGCATGTGAATGTGGCAAGAATTTGTGAGAGTTATTTTTTAGTACCCAAACCAAAACCGTGCATTAACTTTTCTAAGTTTTAAATTATGAAACAAATTCTGCCCGTGATCTAAAAATAAAGAGGTTTTCATTCAGAGAGTGTTGAAAAAACAGAAGGAATTACTTAATTTTCAGTGGCAACTGGAAGCATATTTGGTAAAAAAAAAAAAAAAAAAAAAAAAAATCAACAAAAAAGTAAGGAAAAGCAATTGAAAAAAGATTGTGATTCATTTGTTGGAAAAAATCAGCTAGATTAAAGTACAAATATCTTCAACAAAAAGAATTTAAACATGTTACAGAAGGAATCCTTGAGATTTGATGCTCCAAGTTGTAAAACATTTTTCACGGGAAGGGATTAGGAACTGGGAGCAAGAACAAAATGGGTACTGAAATTCAATTGTCTTGTTCCTTTCTGAGATACCTCCACCTTGGTAAGAATTTGAAAAGTAATTAAGCACTACATTTAAAACCTGGGGGGGAGAATTAAATATATCCTTAACTGAGATTCAGCAATAAGCTTTTCCTCCACTGTTGAAGATGAGAATCTCTATACCCCTTCTAGAAGCAAAATGCTTCTAGAAGCAAAAGGGTGCTTTGCCTGAGCAAATTAATTTTTCCCTCTTTCCACCTGTCCAGGTGAAAAGCATGTGAGGGCATAAATGTGCATTTCAGCACTTGGCCTGCTGGCTGCAGAGAGAGAGAGGCACAGCACAGCACTCACAAGTGTCACTGTCATCTGAGCCTGAGCTTGTCCTAAGCTTGCATCTTCCAGTGCAAGACCCACCAGCAGGAAGACTGCAGGGTATCCCAGAGTTAAATCAGAAAGACTTGGGATAGTATACAGGGCATCCACCTCCCTGACAGCCACTTCTCAGTAGTCCAGAAAACTCTCCCTGGTCCCCAGTGCCTTGAGTGTCTTATTTTTTGGGTCTTCAGACCAGGGTCAGAGATTGCTCATGCATTAAGAAGTAGCATGCAGGGAATACTCTGGTTCTGAGTGGTCAGGATTTTTTTTCAAATTATTTTCTAGCCCCTCTGTTTTGATAGCAAGTTTTGTGTCTGGAAGTTCTTGTCTAGCGTTCTTTTCTGCAGCCTCACTACGTTTTCTCAAACTAGGCAGAAAACTTTAAAAAGTAAGAGACAAAAAGAAGCATTCAACTTTTCCCAAACAGGAGCCTTCTCTGGAGCAACTGGTTCCTCCCACTCCTGCGTGAGACAATGTTTACAATTAGCTTCCCAATAACACCATCTGGAAGAGCATCAGCCTTACTGTGCTTTCACACCCAGGCCTCAATATGACCATGAAATCAAAACAAGGCAATTTTTCCAACCACCTGGCAAGCTTCCCCTGGATGTCGGAATTAAAGAGCTAGTGCAAGAAACTATGGCCTGATCTGACCACAGCTATTCTGCCTTGCAGACCGTGGTGAGAGTGTCTTACAGATTTAACCACAGCCAGAACATCCTTTTCAGCAAAGGGGCTTTTGCCCAAGATATTTTTTTTGGAAACTTTTCGTCATATGGCAGCACAATGCCAGGGCCATTGAACTCTGGCTCCAGTCTCTAAGCACTGCTGTCTGCAAGATTTCTTGAAAGTTTGGAAGCAAGGGGAGAAGGGTAAGGCAGAAGCAGTCACTGGGGCTCAACTCTGAGCCTAATGACACTCAGCCCACAAAGAATTCCCTTTTCTTAGCCAGTCACTCCAGCTGTATCATAGGTAAACCAAGGGACATTGTGACTCACCCTTGGGAAGTTGCAGTGTGCTTCATTCTAATCTCATTTTGAACTTTGAAGCAGGATGGCATCAGGTGTCATCCTGTTCTGCAGTGCTCCTCACCTTGTTTAACATTCCTGCTGCACGTCCCTACACATATTCCCACAAGGACATCCGGACAGTTAGAGCATCCTGGTCAACATCTATCTGAAAATAAAGCAGATTATAGTATTGCATCCTTTGTTTTCCAAAGAAGACCTATTTCCACTATGCATTTTAGCCAAAAAAGGGGTGAGATTTTAGGACAGATTGAAGGCTAATTCACACTATGCTGATAACTCTCCCCAGGGACTTGTTCAATCCTTTTTCACACTCTGAGATGATCGAGTAGCTGCTCAATGTATGCTGTTGTGCCAATCTCCATCTTCGTCAGCATCATCTGTATTTTCACTGAGAGCAAGACTACAGGTCTGGAATTGAATTCAGAATGGTTCTAGGACATATTGTTGTATTATTATTATTGTTGTTATTATTATTGTTTTCGTTGTCATAGTTATGACAATTATTATTCCTAAATACATAGAAATCATGCTTCAATTAACTATCCCTTTCAAAATCTTTTCTAAAGATTGAATTTATTGGCTACTTATTTTTGTATCTCAGTTCCTACCAAAATTACAATCAAATTGTTTATTTTTTTCCTGTGGACAGCCTTCTGAAGGTTTTCCCGAGTCTTTTCCAGCCTTCCTGTCAATCTTCATCTGTGATGAGTTTGGGCTAAATTTTCTCTAGAATTATATGAAAATCAACCTTTAAAATTTGTCCAGTTATCCCTGTGTCCTTCAAAGATTTTCATACTTATTAGCAAAATTCCCAAATGGGCTTTGCACTGCCCATGTTGGAACACAGACTTTTCCCCCTTCACTGGGCAGTGGTGAGGCTCTGTTTCTTTTGTTGTGTAGGTATTTAATTAATTTGTTCCTGCAATCTTTATTTTTTCCAGTTGCCTGTTTCCCTCAATTGTAGACACAGCTCTTCCTGTCAGATCCAGAGTTTCCATGAGCCTTGTTAAATCCCCTTACCCAGCACCCTCAATTCATGTTGTCACACATGATGGTGACCCATTTCCTTCTTCTTTCATTCACCTGCACCAAGGAACTCCCCAGGATCTTTGGTAAGGTCAGGAACCTGTGCTGCAGTCCTGAGGCCTCTTTTTAGTGATCTTAAATTGCCATCTTCAGAAGATCTCTGTTCTTTTTCAACCCTCAGCTGCTCTGGAGATGTGGGGTTTGGGCATACTGGTAGGAATAGTCTCCTTGGGTGTGCTCTGGCAAAATGAGGTGAGTCCTTCCATCCCACACCAAATTCTACCAGATTTGGGTACTGCAGCTTCTTTCCTGGGCACACAGAGCTGCAGTACCACTGAAGATGAGCCAATCCAGCTGGCTGCCTGGAAATGCCCCTGTCCTTTCCCTTTCTACCTCACACACTTTTTATCTAGTCTCCAAGCTTTTCACTTGGACCACGGAATTAAACAGAAGCAAGAACTCGAGGAGTTGGTTTTTTGCACAAAAATAATTGGTTTCTGCGTTGCTCAGGCTGGGATAATCCAGCCTTTCTGTTCCAGGATGATGTTGGTTACAGACAATGTGGAAGATGTGTGTGCCCAGCCTTACCAAATCTTCCAACTGGCCCCGTTCCCCCTCCACTGACTCATCCAGACATGCTGGTCTGCACGCCTCTGGTTCCTCACAGAAGCTGATGTTCCAGCTCCTTGAACCCGTGCCACAGCACATCCTGGGCAGGAACAGGTCAGGCCAAAACTTCCCCTGGGTCCTGTGCTGTGCTGGGGACAGTTTGCACCACCCTGATCCTCCTTGCCAGGCTACAGCAGTGGGATTTTTACCAGACAGGTTCTGGGTTTGTTCAGACTTCTTGCAGCTTTTGTCCTAGGAATTATTTTATTATCCAAATACAACTCAACACTAAGCTCTTTCAGGGATGCTCACGAATACTCTTTCAAAACCTTCTTGCTTCATCTTCCTCCCTTGTTTTGGTTTTTGTTTTAGTTTATCTGATCTGCATGATCATTTCCATTATTTGCTCCATTTTGGATCAAGAGGAATTACCAGTCTGCCACTTCTCTCCCCGGGAGCCGGATCCTGCTGCTGATATTAACATGACTCCTTATGTCATGAGCAATTAATCAGAATTTTGGGCCTCCAGGGCTGTTCTGTCAGGAGGCAGTGTTGCTGCTGTAGCCAAGCAATGCATGAGTGCCATCCTTTTTAGTCATAAAAAGTATGTGAAAGTATGACTCATTTTCCTAAGCAAAGCAGGAGGTGCCCAGAATGGCTTCCATGTTTCCAGACATCCTTCTAGTGGGAATTTCATCTTCTGGGCAACATTACATAGATTTTCCTTATAACATCCTGCTCTTCTTTCTCCAGTCTAAAAAACGGCTGTCCAACCCCTCCCCAAAACAGTTTTTTCTTTGCATTTAGAATTTGAGGCCAAAAATCAAAGCCTGTGGTCTGAATACCCTCATTTTCTTACACGTTTTTGTACAGTCTGTGTCATGGAAATTTTGTTTCAGCTGTGTGCTATTAGCTTTAACTGCAGTATTTTTTAATATTCACTGTATTTTGCTGTTCCTTATTCACCGAAATGCCTGAAAAATCTCCAAACTACCTGGCTGAAATACTAAGTCACTTGATTTAGTTAAGTTTCCACCCGCCTCAGGTATTCTGGGTAATGGAGTGTTTTTCATTGCATGGCTGTTTTACTGTAGTTCCATTGTAATTGCACTTAGAATATATTTTTAAATGCATATAATTCCCCCTAAGTTGAAATGTATGACTGGCATTATTAACTCTCTGTTCTTAATGAAACAGAATTTAACCTGGAGCTGTACTAGAATTATTTTGGCAATATTTGTAGCTGTTTTGTACATATTAAAGTAAAATAAAATTTTTAAATAATTGCAGTGTAAGGTAAGTTGTGCACTAAGCCTCTAAAAATTCTTTAATCATAAAAATCCATGTGCAAATGACATAATTACCCTTAATATTTTTTTTTATACCAAATATATTTGTCAAACTCTTTTACATCAAAGTAGTGCCAGAGTAGTGCAATAAATCTGAAAGCTGTGCTAATATGGATGACCTTCCTTTTGATATGAGTTTGTAATAATTATAGACATAAAAAGTGGAACCATTTCATAATTATGCAGGACATGTGATGAGAGTGCAGTTGAGTAATTATGCCGTAGTTTTGTCTTGTATTTGGATATTTCTTTAGCCTGGTCTAGTGATGAAGAGACCCGGGTTCAAGAGTGAAGACAAGAGGCAATAAAATATACTGTATACTAAAGTAAATCAAGTATGACTTTAAAATTGTAAAAGGCTGAGTCAACACTCCATTATTTTTTGCTCTGGCATAGTGTCTCTGATGTTGATAGAGATAAATGGCTGTAAAATCAGTGTGACAGGCTGGATATCAAGCTCTTTCAGAACAAGCTTATGGGACTTCAGGTATTTCCTACTTTTGGTCCATAGAGCTCACACCAGCCGTTTCTCCTGGCTAAGAGTTGGTCACTGACAGCATTGACATAGCCTTGATCTGGCTATCACAGCCAATAAATCCCCAGGCAGACCCAGAACTGGCAAAACAAAAGAAAACCCCAAAAATAATGAGGACATTATGAGCCAGTCTCACTTGAACTGGGACAATGCTCAGGCTTGGTCTGAGATAAGGGCAAGTGGCTGAGAACAATTTTTCTTGTGAAAGGTGTATTTTAATGGCTGAAATTCAGTCATTCCTATTTATGTTCGTTTCAGGTTCTAAATTATAACAGCCTATAAAATAAGCAGCAGGTGACCAAAAAGAGAGATACAGTGGTTAACTGGACATGCAGGAGAACTCCAAATGGAGTAGAAATGCAATGGAGTAGAAATGCACATCTTCTTATAGAGATTTATGGAATTTTTTTTTTTTTTTTTTTTTTGTTTCAAAAATCCTTTTTTTTTGTTCGAAAGCTGTTTCATTACAGCAAAAAAAATGGAGAAGTGTGAAGAGGAGACCCATGCCAGATGAAGGGAAGTGTGTGAGATCTACTGTGTGAGAATGTCCTAGATAATGACTGACAGCTGCGAGGTTTTGGTCTCACTTTCATTTTAATGGCATCCTCCAGTGATATGCACTGGATTTCAAGCCTTTGTCGCACTGTCAGCTCCTGTGATGATCCACAGAATACGGGCATTTGACAGGTCTTTAATAAACAGTTTGCTGCTGGGATGAATTGAAGTTCAGCTGGATCCAGCTCCAGTTCAGCAGAACACATAAGCCTGTTAACTCACCTTTATGCTACAAAGGGGAAAAAAAAGAAGGAATGGGGAAAAATCCAGGCTTGGACACCTGCTATTTTTTCAGACATTAATTATGAGACCTTATTTTTCCACAGGATGATAATGGACTAGCAATCCACAGTAGCTATCTCACTGAAAAAAAAAAAAAATAGCTGCAGCTAAGAGAACTAGCAAATGTCTTTTAACTTTTTTCTTGCTTTTTTCATGTACCCGTAGTCAACTAAAAGCCCTCCAGGAGAATTCAGTTTGTTGGCTTTTTTTGACAGAAATGGGATTCCAGAACTGCTCTTTGTTTCCATAGCATTGAGGTTCTTCTGGTCATGGCTCACAGAAACAATCACAGAATCTCAGAATCATTTGGGATGGAAAATACCTGTGAGTTGATCAGGTCCAAGACGTGGCTGATCCCCATCTTGTCACTGAGTGCCATATCCAGTCATTCCTTGATCACTTCCAGAGATGGTGAGCTCATCAGCTTCTTCCACTGCCTGACCACCCTTTCTGGGAAGAAATCCCTCCTAAAGTCCAACCTGAACCTCCCCTGGTGCAGCTTAGGACTGTGTCCTCCTCCTGTCCCTGTTCCCTGGGATAAGATCCCAAATCCCCCCCGGCTGTCCCCTCCTGTCAGGGAGTTGTGCAGAGCCACAAGGTCCCCCCTGAGCCTCCTTTTCTCCAGGCTGAGCCCCTTTCCAGCTCCCTCAGCCTCTCCTGGGGCTCCAGCCCCTTCCCCAGCTCCGTTCCCTGCCCTGGACACGCTCCAGCCCCTCGGTGTCTCTCTTGTCCTGAGGGGCCCAGAGCTGTCCCCAGCACTGCAGGTGTCCCAGCAGTGCCAGCACAGGGGACAGCGCTGCCCTGGGGCTGTGTCACACCCTGGCTGACACAGCCCAGGGGCCTCTCGCCCACCTGGGCACCCTGGGCTCCTGTCCATGCCCTGTCCCCAGCAGCCCCAGGCCTTTCCCAAAGGGCCCTTTCCAGCCCCTGTGTCCCAGCCTGGAATGTGGTTATTGGGGTCAAAGTGCAGAACCCAGAACTTTGTCCTGCTGAACGCTGCTTTGGTCTTAGCCCATGGACCCAGATCTGCCCAAATCCTTCTGCAGAGCCTTCAGGTTTTCCAGCAGATCAAAAACTCCCACCCGACCTGGTGCTGCCCATGAGTTTGGTAATGGTAACTCAATCCCCTTATCTAGACCATGTATTTATTTATCTAGCAAAATATATTTTTTAAAAATTATTTTCAGACAAAGTGTCCATATCAGGGCATGGGTCAGGCAGGAAACCACTGTGGAGATGAGATTCCATTGAAAAAGGAAAGAGGAGCAAACCAGTTGAATTTCAGCTGCCAATTTTAAACCCTGCTGCTTCCTCCATGAAGGAAGAGGAAGGGGTTGGAGCTGGGCAATATGGAGCAGGGAACTGCCTCCATCATTATGATCCTTTCCTCATCACAGCTGAAATGGGAATCCCTGTTCTTTAGGACTTCACCCTACTTAAAACTTTCAAATCTTCCTTTTCCTATTCCTCTTCCTCTTGCTGAATTGACCTGATTCCTTGTTTTTTAATTTTTTCCCCCTTATAATTTATTTTCCATACTTGCTTTGTGATTCTTATGTAGGTCAGCTCTGATCCAAGTTGTACCATGTTCTCAGTAGGATGTCCTTTCAACTTTTTTTTCATAATTTTCTTTTTAAATTTATTTTAGCAAATTTTAGCAAAAGGAGAGCTTTTATAGTGTCACTTTATTTAGAATCAGGACAGCCAAAAGAGGGTGGGTGTCAGGGAGCTTGAACTGTTTACTGGAAGATTTAATACCTGGAAAAACCTATACCCCCAAATTTGGTTCTGACAGACATGAACATTCTTGAGCCCAAACTTCATGCTGATCTCTGCTTTGTGCAGATCATTTTATCTTGCATCCTATGTGAAGACAGAACTGAAACAAAATAATCATTAATAATAATAACAATAATAATAAAAATAATAAAAACCGAACAAACAACAAAACGACAAACCTAAAGAATGCTGCTGGCAGGGATAGGTATGGCAAAGAATTCAGCCAAATTAGAAAGGGTGAGGTGATGTTCTTGGACAAGACAGAACCTGGTGCAGCATCTGTGATACCACTCAGAAAAGATCAGGCTTTGATATGCTGTTTTCCTTGTTGTGTGGTGAGTGCAACTGCTCAATTACCTCTTAAAAAAACCTACTCAAGTTAATGGAGAGTGTAGCAATCGAGAAAAATGGGACTAAAATGGAGCAATTGTGTGTCTCTCAGGTTTTTTTGTTTGAAGAGGGATGTGTATCAATAATGTGACCAGTATAAAATACAGAGCCTTCCTTAAGGACCATTTTAGAATAAATTGAGAGGGTAAATAAAATTCATGAACTCAATTATTCATTTGTCTGTACAGTCTGAGGTCTCAGTCATCTTCTCCCACGCAATGCAATTCTAAAATAAAACCAGCCATGCCAGTGGCATATACCCAGTGACTGAACTTTTTAAGGTGCACAAGTCCCTAGTTGCCCCATTTCTGCATAATTCAAAATATTTTTGTTCCTATATTTCCTTTCCCAAATATATCTAGACTGGATAACGCCTACAGTGAGCGCAATTGAGAGTGACATGTTAGGTAAAGTTAATTAAGGATCACCTTATGCTTAAATAGGAAAGGAGATGAGCATTAAAGTAGCCCAATTGAATGAAATTGGACACTGTATGCTATCATAAGTGACAGCTGCCATGTTTAGTTCCCTGCTCTATTCAGGGCTGTTAGCTGATTAGTGTTATCTCACCAGCCTGGGCTTCCTCTGCTGCCTCACGGAGCACAGCAGTCCCTGCTGCAGGAATCTGCCACAAGGGACTTTGCTCTGACATTGTGGCTCTCTGCTCGGCCCTGTGAGGAGGAAAAGAAGGGCTGTGAATGGGGAAAGAGTGAAAGGAGCTGGCCTGGAGCCCCAGCAGGTCATTGCTTTAATTTAGGGTTTGGACCAGCTTAAAGAGTTGGCCTCAACCCACATAGCTGCTGTTAGTTCTGATGCAGCCAGAGCCAGAGAGCAGAGATATAAAAAGGTGCATCAATACATCATCCACTGAAGGCCCAAATACATGCAATTTTTCAATAGGAAAGAAAGTAGTTAGCTTTCCTCAAAACCAAAACAGCAAATGTTTTCTTTTCTAATAATACAGAATTTCTCACCTTCCTGGATTGCTGCAAATATTTACCACAACCACCAGGCTATTAAGATAATGATAGAAACAATAATTTACCTTTAATAGCACATTCTGTGGTAACTAATCCTTATGCTGCAAGATATCCTGGCTTAGCTCCTGTTCAGGATTTTCCTTTTGTAGTTAAAATGCCTTTTTCTTGTGATGCCCAAGGCTCTTGCACTGCTTTATTTACCATTGTATATGGAGATCACACAGTCAGGAGACCAGCTCTGAGGCTGACAGACATCCCTAGAAAGAAGGGGAGAGGCATGGATTATATCCTGAGGGAACAGCAGAAATCCTGGGAAATTCCACCTTTTTTCTGTCTCTCCCCTATTTTAGTGCCTCTCGAAATTCTAAGATAATTTGTGATGGAGAGGAATGGTAGGGACTGAAGGGAGGCTCTGAGTCTTCTGAGATCAAAACCAGGGAGCATAAAGGATTCTAAAAAAAAACTGGAGAAATGCTGGAAAGCTGGGAAATCCAAAAAGGTGTTGTTTATTTGGAAAACATATATATTCTTCCCAATGTGTGACTGCTTGCTGTGAGATTCTTTAGCTTGGTACATACTGGTGCCCAGTAATTGCAGATGTCAGGCTGATCAAAGCAAGAAGATCTGGTGGATAACCAGAGCCCACAGCCCCTAATGCCCAGAACCAGCAGCCCTTCCCAGGTGCAGGTTCAGCTGCACCTCCCAGCCTTATCTCCTGTCCAAAATTTCACTATTATTTACAGTGAAAATAAAGCATAGAAATGAAAAGAGGTACACTTTAGAGATTCAGTATCTTCAAAGGCTGTTATCTGTTGGCACTTTTTATTTATGTGGCTTAATCTGAATAAAGATGGAAAATACTAATGGCTCAGCATTCCTTAGGGCTCAGCTGACAACTCCCAAGAGCACACAGAGTCTGGGGATAAGAAGTTATTAACATGATTGTCTTGTTCCCAACCACAATCTTTACCTCTTGTGCTGCAGCACGCCTTTGCACCACTATTTGCTTGAGTTTAATTCAAATTCACCCTGTTCAGATGCTTTTGCTCAACAAACACCATGTGGCCTGGTTGAAGGCAGTTCGAATATCAGGAAGAATGATTAGAGATCTTGAAAACGTGGTCTACAGAGGAAAACTAAAAAAAAAAAACAAAAAAAAACCAACAAAACAGGTAGACAGCAGGCTCATCGAGTCCTTTAGCTGTTGGTGTCAGATGGTGTCAGTAAGAGGATGAACAATTGACTACATTGCAAAGATCCAGTTAGTCTCCTAACCACCAGCACTTCTTCAGAAATGGAGAGGGATCAGCAGATGCCTTGGGAAGGGGCTCCATTGCCTTGGCTGAACCTTCAGCCTTTAAATACACCTAAGGGTCCACCACCAGCTTTTAGTGTAAATTGAGAACTGCACAAAAACCATATGCAAATGTTATTGGTTAGGAAAGTGAGGGAGTTAAGTACTACAAAGCCTCTCAGAAATGCAAAAGAAGAAGAAAAATAAACATTTAATTTTCCTAGTCTCCATGAGAGGCCATTTTGCCTGCTCATTTTTTGGAAAATTTTGCTTCCTTTTATGCACCTTTACAAAGATTCTTCTCATTCCCTTTACATCAGGATGACAATAATTGCTGTGCATACTAAAGAGTGATCTTTCCTGTGTCTGTGGCTAATCTTACAGCTGAGAATGGTCTCACCCAAAGTCTATATAATCTCTTATGTACTGCTGGTTTTAGTCCTTTCTGAATGATTGCTTGAGGATTACTATGTAGGTCTATGCTCAAAAAAAGATAGAATTTTAATAGTTATTTATCTGAACTAGATGCCTAGATTTCTTTTATAATTATTGGAGGGAAATAGGCACTTTAATATAAAAACCTTCTAGAAGAGTTAGCTACCTAAATTAAGTCAGCTGAGTCAACATTTGGTGATGATTTCCTCTCAACTATAGCCAAAGAGATTTCTTAATGTCTAGCTCAGATCAGCTCATGTCCAATACCTAAAGAGTTTTTTTTTTAATTAATTCTCTCACTGACATGTCTGTCACACTCAGGTCCCAAAAGCAACCTCTAGGAAGAGCTGCAGACCAAACTATAATGACACCATCTAGAAAAACTTCGCCATCACAGTACTATTATAAAAACAGCACTGCAAAAATCCACCCACCCAAAAAAAGCCCAAAACCACAAACTCTGTGTCAATAACTCAGTGTCCACAAGCTCTAAGAAAATTCCTTTGGCAAATGACAGCCTTAATGTTCTTTGACTTGCTGCCATCTCTTCTCACTGCCTTATAATCAAGTTTGTTTTCAGACAGACTGTGCCTGATTCTTTCAAGATAAGGAGGGTGTGTACTCAAACAGAAGTTACCAGTAGATAGATCTGTGTCATGGGAAGGGCAAGAAAGTAATTGAACAGAGTTCTGAGTATTTATGTAACAGTTATAAGTGATTTCCAGGAAGAGGGATTAAAGTCTCCAGAGGTGTGACAATAGTCTCTGCAATTACACACTGGGAAGGGAAAGAACTTGCAAGCTGTGACAACATTTAGGGTGAAGAAGGAGAGGCACTGTTGAAAGATATAGGTGTCAGTATATCTCCCTGTAACTCTGCTAATGGAGAGTCAAAATAGTTTAAAATAATTCTGAAATTATAAAATTTTAATTAAAAATTCTGGGTATCTATAAAACTTTGTGTTGATGGTGTTATAAATATTCTTGAGTAGCAAAGGAGAGAGTTTGGAGATTTTTATATGGAGAAGATATTAATAGAAACACAGATATAAATTAGAGATAGAAATAAAGATATAAATATTTTTTCATCCTCAGTCCCCCGGTATACACTGAGGTTCCTATATAACCATTAGTTTCAGAACACCATCTGAAGTTTTGCACATTTACGTTGCTTTTTTTTTTATTATTAGAACCAGTGATAAAAGGGGTTACACAGTGACCATTTCAGTTACTTCGTATCTACCTTCCCCAATTTTAAATTGCAAAGAAAAATACAGCCAGCATGTCTTAGTATCATTGATAACTTATGGGGGTCAGGGATGACCTTCCAGATAGGGGAAAAGAATAAAACCCTTCCCCAAAAACATCCCAGTCAGCCTTTCAGTGTGCTGGAAGAGGCCAGCAGGTTATGAGCTGGTCATGCTGAGTGCAGGGATGGTGTGTGCCAGCTCACACCCAGCGTGGTGCATCCTGGCCAGAGGAAGAGGAGCATTCTCCTTTTGGCTTCAGAGTGGCAGGGCACGAGAGGCAGCACCAGCCTGGCCACTCTCAGGCCAGAACTGTAAATCCTGGCTGTCCTCTTCCAGCTCAACCAAATAGACTTGACAGCTTGCATCACCACTATATGAAGTTCTCTGCACATCAAACTATGCTGTTTTCCTTCCCTTCCCTTCCCTTCCCTTCCCTTCCCTTCCCTTCCCTTCCCTTCCCTTTCCTTCCCTTCCCTTCCCTTCCCTTCCCTTCCCTTCCCTTCCCTTCCCTTCCCTTCCCTTCCCTTCCCTTCCCTTCCCTTCCCTTCCCTCTTCCTCCTCTCCCTCTTCTCCCTCCCTTGCCATCTCCATCTCCCCCCTTTCCCTTTCCTTCCCTGGGGTCAGTGACTGCAATTAGAGGTTAATTTGTGCAAACCCCAACCTCTTTCACCCTCTAGGATGTGATCCTTTCTCACCCTGTGCGCTCAGAGTGGTCTGTTCTTCCTGAAGGATGCGAGAGAGGGAAGGACAGGAGGAAGCTCCATGTTTCCAGTGCCAGACAAGGAGATACCATTGTCTGCATTGGTCGGATTAGGGGAACATTTCTTCTGCAGACAGAACCCTTATAGTATCCATTATAGGCATGTTTATATCTGTTCCTTGGAAGATCTAACATCAACAGCTTGCCTGGATGGGCCATCAAGCCTGTTTCTGTTTCCCTGCAGTCCTTCCAATAAAACTTGTCCAGGTCCATTAACAGAAGGGATAGAGTCAGGTGTGGCTCTGCTTTCCAGTGACAGGTCTGAGAAAGTGTATCATTTAAAAGGTAAATAGTTTCCCCACAAACAGAGCCCAGCAGCAAAGGAATTTAATTCGTGGTATATATCCTAACTCCAAAGGCTTGTCAAAGGCTGGGCTGCTCTCTCAAAGGAAGAGATTAAAACCACACACCTCAGCCTGAGTTGTGGCCAGATTCATCTGCTGGTGCATTCTTGTTTTCACTGGGACTGAACAAGGAGAGCTGATAGATGATCTCATTCTGGTGAGTGAAATCCTGACATCTTAGAAAATAATGGGAGTTTTGCCATTGGGTTTGCACTGTTTTCAAAATGCCATCATCCTGTGGGTCTGGGGCTACCACAAGAGGAATTTTAACCAAAATGTTTTGATGAATGCTCAGGCTCATCTAGGTTTGAATACTGAGTCCTCCTATCTGGAAACTGGTTATGCTTTTCTTAGCAGGGCTAAATGTCTGCTCATTGCCATGCTTAGCAGGAGAGTTTTGTAAAGTTCAAATCATAGTTCAAGCCAAAAAACTTAGGCTTTTCTAATTTAAGGTATCAAGAGGGTTTTGGGTCACCATGCTATACAGGAAAGAGTAGACCATCCAATTTTTGTCTAATGTTACATCTTGAAGAAGCAGTAATAAAATAAAAATAATAAATGATGATGAGGAAGAAGAGAAAGAAGGAGAAGGAGCACAATAAGAGCTGTTCAGAACAGACACCCAAACAACATGTTTTTTCCTTGCAAGCCTTGGAAATAAAAGGTTGCAAAGCCCTTGGTACCTCCTGCTGAGAGTTTTCATGCTTTAAAATAAAGCTGCCAGAGACATAAGCAACTTTGGGTTTGGTTGAATTCTAAATGTCAATATTGCTGTTTACTACCTCTTGAAGTAATGAATTGCATCGAAGGTCCAGCAGTTCTCACTGGCCCTATTGATTGAAAACCTGAGCTGTGGTTCTCTATTTCTAAGTCACCTGTTATCCCTCTATACAGTGACCTCTGCCTGTAGTTCTGCTGCTTTTGAAGCATGTATCTAGTGAACATGCCTTCAACATCTTTCCCATCCAATTAAAATTCTTTGCAATCATTCCCTTTTATCTAGCATTTGTAATTGGATTCCCGGTTTCTCAATTTTCATGTCAGCAAGGGGGAAAACGATAGCAAGTGCCTGATAAAAAAAAAAAAGAGTTATTATTTAATTCTGTAAAATAGTTTGCTCTTTCTTTAGCTGAATTTCTGAAGCGAATATAGGCTTCTGCAATCATACTATGATTTTTCCACCTATGTTCTCCACTTGAATCTGAGATTTCTTGGACCGCTTCAGTCAGATTTGAAGATGGATTTGTAACTCTCCAATAATATCCTGGTGATGCTACATTTCTAAGAGCTAGAGAAGAATGGAAACTGGCTAGAGGAGGTGAGCCTGGAAGCGTTCAAGCCCAGGCTGGATGGGATTCTGAGCAGCCTGATCTAGTGGAGGGTGTTCCTTCCCAAGGCAGGGGGTTTGCCTCCTGGGTTATTTCCAACCCAAACCATTCTATGATTCTGTGATCCAATAACCACACAAAGAAAAAACCTGTGCTGTGTGAGCAGATATTCACCCAGTCTGGATAGCTAGGTGTTGGTGGGAACCATTCCCACATCCCCAGGAGCTGCTCTTTCCCAGGGGAAGCCACAGATGGAAGGGGGGCTGGAAGGCATCACAGCTTTTCATCCTGCAGGACACGGGGTAGGGGAAACAAGAGGAATTTAGAGGAGTAAACCACCCAAACTGATTAGGAAAAAGTCTTTGTTAGTGTCACTCACTGCTCATTAAATACTTTGGGGCTTTTGAGGGCATTACAGCCTGTTTTCAAAGCTGCTTTTGTCCTGAGTATTTTCTGTTGTCATGTTACTGGCAGTCCATGAAAGTATGCTCTAGCAGCATCTTGTACACCAAGATCAGTATCAGAGACAGGTGAAATGCATCACTTTCTGGGCCTAGGTTAGTCTGAATGCTTCTCTTCTACATGGCTGCCTTCAGGTGAGATGAGTCCAGGCTTGATTGGCCAGGGTTTCCTTATTGCTGCAAACATGAATCTGAACAGAGCAGAACATTTGTATTGACCCATAACATGATGATTTAGTTTACATTGACTCTACCAAACTATTATTCCCTTTAGTCTCTAAGATTTTCTCTTTGGGAGAACTTCAGAAGTGCTCAAAAGCCAGCAGTCTACAAGCTGTGCCACAAATATCTAGTTACAGAAAGCATCCAGTAAGTCTGGTGTTTCAGTTAACCTCAGATAGTCTCTTCCTTGATTGATATTCCAAAGTCTTGGTCAAGAATCCTTAGATGACATCACCAGTGTGGAATAACAAGACAGCTATTTTGTTGGGGTTTTTTCTGTCATCTAATGGAATAATGTAGCTAATAAATTCTTGAAGTCAGTAATGCTCAGCAGCAGCAGCGGCACACTAGTACATCAATTATGGAATTATTATAAAATTAACCACCCAATCTATCTGATAACCATTCACAGGATGCCAGGAAGTAGGAGTTCCAGATGTAATGGAACACTCGTGACTATGATTGCAAGGAGGAGACAAATATTTTGCAAGCCTAACCCATCTGCTTAAAATAATGCGAGTCATTCCAGATCTTCTTTCCTCTCAGGCAAGGTACTGTATAGCCTTTGGATAACAGGAAAGTAAAGTTAATAGAACAAAAGGTTAAAAAAACTAAATAGCTGTAACTTGGCAAATAGGAATGCAGAGCCAGATAATTGTCTGGAAGCATCTGAAGAGAAGGATAAGAATAGTTTCTAGTTGTTCAGGGGAGTGTAATTAGATATAATTGGAAGAAATTAGGCAATGGAAAATATTAGGGAGGAATATACTAATGAAAACTTCATCTAAAACCTGGCATAGACTACAGAGGAAGCTTGTTGTAGAAAGCCCTGGCTTCTTGGTAAAAGTGAGTAGAAAGAAGAATTATGAAAATGCTCTGAATTCTGCACTGGAAAAGTGATGGGAAGATCTTCAAGAGAGTTTCAGTTTTAATTTCATCTAATCCCATGTATATTGCCTTAGTATACTGGTAAAATGAAAGGAATTTCTTTGAAGACAATTTTAAATGTTTCTCTAAGGTTCAGAACTTTCATTATCATATCTAGGCTCTCTAAGCACTAATTTTATATGACACAATTAAAAATCCATAATACAAAAGTTTCTCCAGAACAATGTTCTTGGGGTTTTGTCCCTGGCAGCTATCAAGACTTCTTTCCTTATCCTGTTAACACTTTTTTCTGGGGATGGTGAGGAGGATTCAGTTTCCACCCCTGGTTCTCTGGAATAAGATGGTAAAGGGATGATTTTCACTGTTTCTATTCACAGGCTTGAGCCACCACTTAGCATGTCAGTTCTTGTAAGATGGTCCACGTTTCTGATATGGATTCTTCTGAATTCATTCTGCTAAATTTTATACATTGTATATCTGGTCCGTATTTCAGGCTTGGGCATGGACTACTTGTCTTCTGTATATTTTGGATAACTTTTTATTTACCCTGAACATAAGAACCTGGATGAAACAGCCAAGCATTACTGAAATTATCCCTCCATTAGGATGCTGTAATTTTCTCTCCCCTCATAAGATCAGGTTACACCCTTGACTGGGTTTCAGGTTGGTCAATAATGAACTATTACTGGAATTAGAAACTCTCTTTTACCTTTTCTGCCTCTGTGCAGCCATGGGCCATGCTGTGTGAGGGAGGTTCTGTCGTATCCTGGCTCTGTCTATCCGTGCTCTGCCTGTCTTTCCTGCTGTGCAGAACCCAACCAGATAAATGTGGTGAGCAGTAGTGAATAAAACATCCACTTTTCAAACCTCTTCTCTATACAGAGTCACAGTAACTCACTTGCAGGGTTATGGATCACGTTTACAGTGTCAAGAGCACAAGTTATTCCCATCTGACTGCTTTTTCAAGTAAAAGAGGGATAAAACCACCTGAAAAGTATTAGGAAACAACAGAGAACTTTAGGCAGCTCTGTGCTGAGAACTGCCAACCAACACAGGTTTGAAGGGAGCCATCCATTTAACTGGAGATGAATGTTTGCAATCACAATAGCTGGATTTAATTATTGCTTAACATACTCAAAGTACATTTTGCTTCGTAAAGGAGATTCTCTTAAGATGATTGCACTGCTAAATGTTCTGATTGAATAGAAACAAGACACGGAACCATTTAAAATCCAAGATAACAATGTGACACAGCTGAGATTATATTCATTCCTCAACATTTTCTGATTCTGCAAAATGTTTTCTTTTGTTTTTATTACAGCAGACTTTTTATATTGGTAGGGGGTTATTCACTCTTGAATTATAGCAATATACAAGTTTGCAGATGTAAAAATGAATTTTATTTAGATTTATCAGTTGCACTGTGATTTTATACTCCTAATGACCTCTTTCCTGTCTCCTAACTCTAAATTTTTCCCTACCTATGTGAAGGCACTGGGGTCACCTAAGATCTTTTCTGGATTCAACTGTGCCTTTCTGCTGAACACAATTAATCCATAGTAGGGACCAAGGTTTGGCCACAAACACTTCAAAGCAGAGACACTAATCAGGATAATTAAGCCTCTTTCCTCATCTCATCTCTGTACATCCAGGATGTGAACATCAACAAAACTCATCCCTTTCCTCATCCAGGCAATTCAGCAGCTGCTGTAGCCCCCAACAACCACAGTTGTCTCATGAAGGCTCTTTCAAGACCTTGTTTGCATTTTAAATTCTGCCCCGACTCTGAAGAACACTTCTTGGAAGTCAGCTTGAACTCTTCCTAGGCTATTTTGAATCCCAGCAATCTCTTTCTCATCCGTCTCAGCATCACAGGCTCCTGGTAACACATGTCTGGGTGAGGCTGGTCCTTCCCAAGGCTCTGGGGCCCTGAATGCAGCAGAGCTGCTTCCAGAAGAGTGCTATGCAATCTCCCAATCCAAGTAACTGAATTTGAATACATATAGAAAATACATATCAAATCAGACAGCCCAGTCATACATTCAGAATAGCAGTGAGGACTTCTAGATAACGGATTATGTTATTGGGTTACTCTCTTATTTTGATGCCCTGTTTAGTTACTAATTTGTTCTACAGCATTTCAGTCAGATCTACAGCAAGCTTCCTGAAGGGTTATTTCTGAAAAGTAATGCAATTTGAAAAGGAAGAAAATCACAGAAAGCTCATTTAGTTTCACTCATTGTTACTAGTTTGCCATTCTACATTGATTTTTCTCCTTCCTATTGTACATGGACTATGTTCTCTAATGGGTTTACAAGTCTACTGATTAATGTGAGTAAAAATAATACTTGCTTTATTGAAGGGGTAAATAATGTCTTAACTACTTTGCACCCTACAGCTCTTTCAGAGCACTAATCTGACATGGCACTATCACAATGACTTCACCTGCCTCCTTTCCAAACCCCCTTAAAGCCTTTTTCGTTCATTTTATTCTCATTTCCTCTGAATATTTGCTCAACACTTTTTAAATGGATTTGCTTTCACAGTGACTACACCTTTTGTGTGCAAACATTTCAATATCCACCTTGTCCTGTTGGGAATATTTACAGAAAGGGAATTTTTGAGTTACTATACAAATATTGGAAGAGTGAATTTAAATTCAAGGCACAGATATTTGGGGTAGAACTGCTACTGAGATTATCTATAGAAGGCACAGGAAAAAGTTGCTCGTGATCATTTCAAAAAGTCATTAACAAGCTTTATTTCTGCTCCCACCACCTATTTCCTTTTTGTGATCAGTGCTGACTTTTGCATATTTTTTCAGCTTCTTGAACACTCTACTGACAGCTTTCCTGCTTTGTTCCTATGTTATCTTAGCCAAGACCATTGCATGCAGCAGATCCAGGTAGTTCCTACTAACCAGTGTGGTTTGGGTTGGAAGAGAACCTAAAGCTCATCCCCATCCAGCTCCCTGCCATGGGCAAGGACAATTTCCACTAAACCAGGCTGCTCCAAGTCCTGTCCAGCCTGGCTCTGACAGCCATCACCTCATCCTTTGTCTCTCCTTCCTCCCCTTCCCAGCAGCAGACACTCCCCTAACATGAACACATGCATTTATTCTGAGAGAACAATTAACAGAAAGGTAAAAGCTAACAGCAAAATGAGGAATTTTGGGGGGTTCTTTTGTTAGAATTGCACAGCTGGTTAGAGGCAACCAAGCTAGTCAAAACAGATTTATCTCAGGTGTAGGAGCAGCTGAGTTATTTCACTGACGAACTCCAGGCAGGATAATTAATTTTGTCTTTCAGACCTTATAGAGTTTGGGGCCTCTAGTAACCAGGCTGGGATGTTTACAGTGAAATAAAGCACAACTGCATCATGACTGTGCTGGAGGTGGTTTGCTTGCTTTAGCAACTGCAGGATGGTTTCCAAACCAGAAACCAAATGCCACAATTTCCATGCCCTGGTACTGCTACCGTGTCTCCTGAGAATATCACACATCATTTCTGGCTCTTTCTCTTATGCCATCCACTCAGCCTTGAGCCCAGGAGTTTGTGCCAGAATTTTTACAAGCCAAACAACACCATTCATTGTTAGTCAGCATTGACACCTTTTCTCCTAACATTAAATCTATAGGGCAAATCAAGATTTTTTTCTCCTTTTTTTTCTTTTTTTTTTTTTTTTCCTTCTTAAATGTCATAAGGAAAGATGGCATTTATAATGCTCTGAGATGAGGAAAGGTTAGTATAGTTGAATCCAATATGAAGTAGCTGGAAAAACGTTCACACTTTTTTTCTTATGTTTGCAACATTTTAAGGATGTGTTGACAAATATGACAAAAATCACTCAGGAGTCTGAAATACTTTATTAAATGTTTTCTTTTTTCAATTTAAAGTATTTTCATTTCAACAATATCATAACATTTTTGCAGTTCAAAAAAAATTTCAAACCTCATATGACACTAAAACCATTTTTTTCTAATCAAATAATGGCAGACATTTTGGGAAACTTTTCTTTATCTCAAGGTTTGGTTTTGTTTTTAATTATCTAAATTTTATAAAAAAATTCTATTTCTCTTCCAAAGACAGGAGAAAGTATTGATACTTATAGGCTATACTGACAAATCCCCTCTTTCCCAAAACATTAGTTAAAATAAAGAGAACATTGATAAAGAAGGGAAGATCTCAGAGATGTTATCTATATTTTTTAGGACATGCACTTGGTTAAAGGTCCTTTCACAAGAAAAAATATCATTCAGAGAATATTTGTCCTCTTATTCATCAGAGAGGGAAAATTTAGAAAACAGGGATTTTTTACGTGGCATTAGTTGCTGACCTGAAAAAAAATGTCATAATGACAATTCGACAAATTCTTTTTTTGTTTGATTGATATACAAATAATACAGTGATATACCAGCAAAAGAGCTTTTCTTTCTGTTTCACCCTATTGATAACATAGGTGAGAAAGCTGATGGCAGTGACCACTCACTGATGGATTTGAAGGGATTCTACAAGAAAGATGGAGCGAGACTATTCACATGGGCATGGAGTGACAGGACTACAAGGAATGGCTTTACACTGACAGATTTAGATGGGATGTTGGGAAGAAATTCTTCCCTGTGAGGGTGTTGAGGCCCTGGCACAGGGTGCCCAGAGCAGCTGTGGCTGTCCCTGGATCCCTGGCAGTGTCCAAGGCCAGGCTGGACAGGGCTTGGAGCAGCCTGGGACAGTGGAAGGTGTCCCTGCCCATGGCAGGGGGATGAAAGGAGAAGAGCTTTAAGGTCCATCTAACCCAAAGTGGGATTCTGGGATTTTTCCTTCGAATCAATGGGATAATAGTCCCCCGCCTGAAGTCAGTGCAGTGTGTGGGTGTGACTGAGGTGACAGACATCCTCTCCCACAGCCCAAGCTTCCCAGCCTAGCTGAGGAGAAATCAGCACGGCTGCAGTCAGGGGATAACTGTCTGCAGGAGCTGAGGCTTTAGCTGCCAAAACACCCTTGGTGAAGGAGAAACACTTTACTAAAGTGCCTTGGGATTAACATGCAAATTAGGGTGAAAGAATAAAAGGGGTTGCAAAACATAATCATAGAGTCTTAGAATGGTTTGGTTTTGAAAGGCACCTAAAAGATCATCTAATTCCAAACCCCCCCAACATGGGCAGGGGTGCCACCCACTAGATTAGGGCCCCATAATTCTACTGTCCATCTCTTGATGTATTTAAAAATTCAATTAAGACTGAAGTTCTGAGATTGCAGAGTGTGTCACAAAAGTGAAAATGAGGATGAAATGGAGCAGCAGGCAAGAGCTGACCGGTCTCATTTCCTTCACCAGGCAGGGTGAAGAATGAACACAGGGTGTAACTGCTGCCATGTCACTGGGGTTTCAAAATCCATGCCTTCTGTTAGCAGTGTGAAGATTTCAGGCAGATAGGAAGCGATGTATTTTCGTGAAATGCTTTAAATGTTGAATGTGATCTCTATCTTGGCAATGTCCTTTTGAAAGTCTGAGATCTAGTGTTCTGGATGTGCAAAGGAATACATTTCAGATTTCTGCATTTCAGATTCTCTCTGAACAACAACAAAAAAACCAGTTCCTGTTTGAATATGCATTCTGCATACTGTGCCTCAGACACAGGGTATTAGCAGCAGTGCCAGTGATTCTGTTATCCCCTTTGGTGGTGGGACATTTTTTTCTTTTTCTCTTTTTTCTCTTCCCACAACTGTTTCCCAAAAAAGGAAGAGGGGGAGAGGGTGTATTTCCAAAACCCATCTCTCAGCTTCTTTATTTTTATACAGTCTCCCCTCCCCACCCAAAATACACTGAATAGTCCTTTATGTAACTTCAATTAAAAAAAAAAAAATTACAGCTGCTCCTCTGAAGCCATCCAAATCTAATTAACTACAGAAGCCAAAGTTATATTAAGCTTCTCACTTTCTTCGTCTTACCATCTCCATTCATACCTTCATTCAATGTGTTCACAAAAAAAGGAATTTCTAATAATTGTATCTATAGTCTTGGAGAAAGAAAGCCACTAATCAGGAGGCCTGTGAAAGAGGAGAGTTCGGAGCCTCGCCTGAACTTGGCAGTCTGGCCCCAAAAAACCTGCAGACAAAAGGGGCGAAGGGAACTGAAGAGCTTAGCCCCAGGTCTAAGGAAGCTGGTGAGAATTTGTTCAGCCTCTGAATAGAGATCTTCATTTCAGTCCTAAATTGTGCCTGCACAGACTCATTGAAATGCCTCCTCTGAAGGAAGAGGGGGCGGGAGGCACGGGAGAGAGAAGGGAAGAAAAGTTTGTTGAATATAAATGAGGTTACGTGTGGCTGAAGAGCGAGATAGTAGCTCTACAGAGATTTATTCCTGACTGACATACAGTAACACAAAGGCAATAAAATGTGTCCTTGGCAGGCGGCATTAGGAAGCAGTAAACTTTAATCTTCGGAGAGCTGAGATGATGCTACCCACCTCGGTGGAAAACGCTTTCTCATTTGTGGAGTGCGTTATTTAAAATGTGTTTAGCCAGTTTAAAGAAGATATAACGAGCTATCTCGCCATGCCATGACCTTGTGATTCAGGCAGTCTGAAGAACCACAAGACCAGAATAAAGACCCTCGACATTTTCTCACCAGGGGACTCAGCAGTCTTCCTTCACGTTGTGTCTCATCTAGGGAAAACTTCAGAGTCTTGAATGGGATTGCATCTCAGATGAGTTTTGTTCAAGGGCCTTTTATATTTTTTAGCTAGCAAAAGATGCATATTCAGTCTGGCAGTCTGGTACTGGTTATTCATATTAATCTCTTCACTTATATTCACACATCCTGCTGCAAGGAGCCCTGAAACTGCAGCATTACTCTGTAAAAGCAAAGGAACAGAAGCCTGGTCATGAAATAAAAAATATTTTCCACTGTAGTGAGAGAGTACATTAAAATTAGTGTCATTAAAATGCAAAAATGTGGATGGTGCATGAAATCCCTTATAAGGAAACATCACCTGTCCTGATCCCAACAATAGGCGATTCATAAAACATTAAAATATAATTAATTCCCTTGCAGTCCTGACTGAATTTATTGTAAATTTTCTGTTTGCCCACTGCACCTTAGCAATTAGGAAACAGGATAACCTGTTCCCAGCTCCTTGGACTCTTGGCAAAAGGCTGAGAGTTGATTTCTAAAGGTGGGATAGGAAATGCTAACTAGTGCATGCTGCTTTCTAAGAAGGAGTAAAGTCATTTCACCAACTTGTACTGCTCTTCACAGGCTGGATAAACCTTATCTTGGTAAAATGAAGAGTAGTCTTGCACTCTACAAGGAGTGTTCACTGGCCATTAATCCAAGGCACAGCCCTGAAGATCTCCTTTCCCTGCTCTGCACTCAAAAACATTGCATTGCTCGAGGCTTAGAACATCTTCCCAGTTGGTCTCATCCTGTACAGTCACTCACTGGAAAAATGGAAAGTTATTTTTACTTCACAGCTTAAACAAACAAACAAAAAAAAAAAGTAAACATTTTGTGAGGTTTACATAGTGTTTGCTATGTCTTTGAAAAGAAATTTCAACCTTCCCTCACCACTCGCCTGGGATCTGTTTTTAGCTCATCTGTATCTGGATTTTCTGCTATGTAACTAAGAACATTTACAACAGATACAAATTTCATTATTGGCCTGTAATTGCATTTGTTTTGCCCTGCTTTGATGTTAAATATAAAGAACCTCCAGGCTACTCCATCTAACACTGGCCTTTTAAAGACTCCTGCTAGGGGAAGGAGGGTGCTGTTTTTAGCCTGATCTGGAGAGATGATGTTCATCAGACAGCTGAACCAGCTCCTAAATGAAGGAAGGCACCATCCATGTACCAAATCCAGCCCCAGAATACCTAAGGACGTCAATCAACTTTGCATGTGGGAAGATGAGTACATTTCATTTCTGCAAAAGCAGATTAAATGGAGAAGCACAGTTCCTATTTGGTGGAATCACCACCCTGAAAGTGTTCAAAAAACGTGCAGGTGTGATGTTCAGGGAGCATGGTTTAGTGGTGGATCTGGCAGTGCTGTGCTAATGGTTGGACTCAATGGTCTCAGGGGGTGTTTTCCAATCTTAATTATTCTATGATTTTATTTTGTTTATTTTAATGAGAGCCCTGCTCATTTTGACAGCAACAAAATCTTTATTTATTCTCTCTTCCATCACTTTCCTCTAGGACAACTCCAAACAACTTCCTGGTTATGAATGCTATTTACTTCAAATACATAAAAACATACAAATAAGGAAAATCTTTAACCCTTTTCTCTTAATCTGTACATCAAGTTTTTCCCTTTCAAACAAACACCAAATAAATGGAGGAGTCCCTCAAATAGGGAAAAAGAAAAAAATAATACTTGAACACATCTTTCAGAGGTGTCCCAGAGGTGTATCAAAGTGCCAAGGAGGGAAAAAAGATATTAAAGGTAGAACAGAAGGAGCACAAACATCAGCAGTGCCCTGCACAGACTGCAAAGAGGATACAGCCTTCATCTTCCTTTTCCCAGTGAGATGGACTGGCATGAAATCTGCAGCAGAGTACATAAAACTGTGCTTATCTCTTCCTGTTTATAAGTTGCATGATGCATTCAATTTTATGAGCATTGGCCTCACAAGCACAAGGGCTTCCTAATCTGCAACCACTTGATTTATCTGGGCCAGGCTTGTTAAATCAAATTAGGCCTGATGATAAAAAAGCAGTGAAAATGTTGTTCTGAGGGCAGTGGCGGAGGGGGGCATGTTTTGTATCTGCAGGGCAGTGGAGGAAAATTGTGTTATTGGGAAGCCCATTTAGCTCAGGGGCCTTGCAGCTTTACATAAAAACCTGCTTTTTGTGACTGTGCCTCAGCAGTGAAGGAGTTAAAGTGGATACTTGCTCTGTTCCCATCCTTTTCTCCAGCATGACCACCAGACACTCTTCTTCTGGCTTTAACTAAAGCAGCTGTTTTATTATGCCCCCAGATTCCACCACATGTTTAAATGTGAACACCAATAAGTTTTGAATACATCAAACACGCTTTTTATTAGTATTACTTGCCAGTACGAAGTTACTACCAAGCTAGTAAATATTTTGTCTCAGACCACACTAAGTTCGAGCCTAACTCTTGGTTTTACCGCCTCAGGTGGGTGGTCTCTCTTTCTCATTCACGGGGAGGAGTGGGAATATCCATGGAGGGCAAAGGCATTGTTGCAGTTGGAAGTGCTGTAGGTTGTCCAGGGCCAAGTCAGCTTTCCTGCCTTTTCCCTGCATTCATGCCCAAAAGCACCTGGAGCACAAAACAAATCAGATTAAAGGACAAGTTCCCCCGGAGAGGGACTTTTGACAACGATGTGTAGTTATAGGAAAAGAGGAAATATTTTCAAATTGACAGAGGGCAGGGTTAGATTGGATATTGGGAAGGAATTCTTCCCTGTGAGGGTGGGCAGGCCCTGGCACAGGGTGCCCAGAGCAGCTGTGGCTGCCCCTGGATCCCTGGCAGTGCCCAAGGCCAGACTGGATGGGACTTGGAGCAGCCTGGGACAGTGGAAGGTGTCCCTGCCCATGGCAGGGGGATGGAATGAGATGAGCTTTAAGGTCCCTTCTAACCCAGACCATTCTGTGATAATTCTGTGACTTCTACGGCATCCCAGCTAAAGAAAATAATAGGAAATTAGGAGTGACAGCTCTGCAACCTGCCCGACTCCTGCTCCACAGCAGAGCCAAGCCATCACAAGGCTCAATACAAGCCGTACACACTCTGCGATTTGCCTGACCCCAGCACTGTGGCTGCCACATTCATTGGGCTGCCAGGCAGTGGTCAGTGTCTGTGTTTGCCACAGGAGCTGCTGTGCCCCCTGAACACATCCCTGAGATCCTTCCCAGGCCATGCAGGAGTCCTGTGGCAGCTCAGGACCTGCCAGCACACCCGAGTTCCAGCCCTGCTGCATTATTTCTGCTCCCCCCCTCTGCAGCTGCCATCACAGAAGAGATTGTGACTGCAGCTCATTCCCGTTATCTTTCACATGCTGATAAGTTGAATAAAATATAATTTCCTCAGCCACTCAGTATGTCTTTGTGACTCTGATTTCTGAGAGGAAGCAAAAGGCTTCCCATCAACCCAGACCCATCCTCGCCGAGGAGGAGTTTGACTCCTGTGCCTGATTGTGTGTAAGGTCATTTCAATCACAGCCTCTGCCCAAGGACACAGGCTCAGGGAGCACCAAGTGGCCTCAATTTCAATTCTGCTTCGAATGCAAGCCCAATTTGATTCTCGGCGGTGCTTAATTAGGGTATATCATTGCCAGGACGTGTGGTTTTATGCTGAAATACTCTCAGCATCAAGAAAGAGTTGTGCAAACATTCTCTGACCTTCAGGATGCTTTCCTGTGGTCCTAAGAAAGCCTTGTGTCTACCCCCCATCACTGTTTGATTTTGCATCCTCCCATATGCAAAACTTAGGTCTCAGCACGTGCAATCAGGTTTCCTGAGATTTAGAAATCTCATAATGAGGGGTAGTTTGAGACTCCTGCAGATCCAACCAGCAAAAGATAAACAGGAACAAGTGAAGTTGCAATTGCCATTCTCCTGATGTATTCTCTTTGGAGAGGGAGGATTTGAGCCACAGCCTCTGGAACAGAGTACAACACTGGCAATTTGGCTACCCAACACGCTGGGAAATGCGGATCTGAGCACAGGCAGTGCTCAGTGCTGAGCACTGTCAGCAACATTTCACATTTTTAGATGCAATCTGAAGAACTGGAAAGTCTCAGCAGCTAAAGCCACAATGAGCACCACAGAACTGCCCTGGCATTGCCCAGGGCACTCAGGAAGACCTCAAGGCTGAAACACTGTCCAAGACAAACCCCAGGAGGTGCTCAGCACCCCTCTGCCCCTCCTGGCAATGCCATTTCAACGTATTTAATGTCCCACCCAACCCAAACCAGTGTGTCAGCCTGTGATTTCAGGAGCTAGCACCTCATAAGGAGGTGCATGCATTATTCACCAGGTCGTTTGTAAAATGCAAAGGCTCATTTCACAGCTTTTCTCCACTCTTCCTGGGTGACCTTGCTGAGTCTCAAAAAGTGGCATCCATCTCAGTCATCTGCAGCCACGCAGTATTATGGATGTAATCCTATAAAACATCAGTAAACTAGCTTTACAAACAGCAGAGAGGAACAGGTGTATTCAAAGGGTAACTCACCTGGTCTGTCTTAGATTAGTTCTGTGCCTCAGTTCCTCATTTCCCACCTGTAAAACTGGGATGGCAGCACTGCTCCACCTTCCTGGAAATGCTGTGAGAGAGGGTTAAAATACTTGGAGAATACAGTTCTGATGTTATGGAAACATCTCCAACAGTCTGAAAGTCACTGGGGAAAGAGGATATTCAGCTGATTAGCACATCCAAAGAGAGAAATTTTTGTCCTAGTTAATTATGGTGTTACTAAATTTCTGAGCACAGCAGCTGGAATTTTGAAATATTTCTCCCTGAAAATCAGTGGCTGGGGTTTTTGGGGCTGTTGTTTTGTTTTTCCCCAGTGTAGTTAGAGCAATGAAGGCTTTAGATAAATTAGACATTCAGAGAGATTTGAGGCAAGTTGGGACTGATAGAGATAAAGTAAATCAAGTCACCAGTACCATCTGCTCTGTGGGAGAGGAGGCTGGGGACATCTTCCTCTCTTTTCATTGAACAGATGCAGGAGATGGTGAAAAGGTCAGAGATAAATGTAGTGCTCACCTCATGCCACATATTCACAGGGGCTGGACTAAAGAGAGGCCAGAAAAACTCGTGTGTACTTTCAACCTTTCACTGCAGGCAGTAAAGAGCATTACAGAGATGGAAAGGACAGACTATTTTTGTGCAAAGCCTGGAGACAGCCACTGTAGCAGAGTGGGACCAAAATAATAAAAACCCCAACCAAAAAATAATTTCCCTTTCTGCTTTCATCCTCCCTGTCTCTCCCACACCCCTTCCCCTCTCTTGCCTTGCAGAAGCTATAAATCTAGGCCATCAGAGAGAAGCTGGAGCAGCAGCATATTATCTTGAGAAATCACTCCCAGAAGGGAGCAGAAAGTTCACAAGTAGAGTGCCAAAAAAGGAGAAATCGCAGCGCTATCATTGGATCCGGCTGCGGCTGGAAGGCGTCCAAGCTCCTCGCACTGCTGACATCCCTGTGCATAATCAGAAATTCCTCTCAATTATGTGGGAAAAGGAGCTTCGCATTGTCAGCCCCAATGCCCCCGTGAAGGAGCAGGCTGCCACAGCATCGCCGTAGAAGGTCATGGTGGAGCAGCATCAGGCAGGGACGGGGAGGGGAGGCACCTCTCTGCTCTGCTCTTCCATCAGCACATCCAGCCTGGGGGCCTTGAGTGCTCCACAGGCATCACTGCGCTGGAGCTGCTGGGAAAACATGTAGGCACTGCTAGGGACAGCACGGGAGACATCCCTGCTCCGAGGTTCGAGCTGCCCTTGAGTGCTGAGAGGTGTTTTCTGCATCCCCTTCTTGGAAGCTGCTTCTCAGGGGCACTGCCTTCCTCTGAGGTGCGTGCCCTGGGATAGCAGGGATCAGCACACAGCTTGGGAAGCCCTCTGCTTGGACATGTAGCCCACGGGCAGGCCAAAGGCACAGGCTCAAATCTCAGTGCCTGAGCAGCCCAGCGCTGCGGTGTCGGGGTTTCACAGTGCCCTGCTTTAAATGTTAATCGCAGAGGTGTCTGAGAGGAGACGTCAAATTTATGGAAATGCTGCATGTTTTTCATTATGGCTCCTGAGTGTGTTTACTGAGATGTGGAAAGATGTCCGTTTCCCTGCAAACGGATTCTCTGCCTTTTTCCCAATCTTTTTTGCCAATTTATATCCATTAATAGATTTAGTGGGCAGCCTGACAAAGTTAGGCAGCTGCATGCTGTTTTTCTTGCTAGCTACAAGGGTGTTACAAGAGGTTATTTTAGCCTAATGAACTTACTATCCCCAGACTCCCCCTCTGTTGTCAGTAAAGAGGAATGGTTTCCATCAGGAGGAAGGAGAACTTGATTTGGATGCTGTGAACCGTCTTGTGAAGTCTTTTTCCTCTTGCTGGCAATGGAGGGAGCCTAGGGAGAGTTGTCCATTAGGCAAAAGGTGGTTATTCTCCCTAATTTGCTCCACATACTGGTTGGGGATATTACTACCATATGACTTTTTGCCATCTAACTTAGGTGCTCTGAGTCACTCCCTGGAAGCAGCTATTTCTTGGCCTATACAGAAGATTTAGGCTGTGACTCACACCTAAAATAGATACTCCAAATAGTCTATAATAGGTGGTGTGAATGGCTGCTATTGTCTGTCTCAGTGGTGAGATCCCCACTCCGGGGACCATTGTTTCACTGTTTGCACAGCGCTCAGCACAATGGAACATTTTAATTGCCTCCCCATACACCCGCTTGTCTCCAAGAGTGCATTTTTCATAACGTTAATGAACTATCATGAAGCTTCCTTCTCACAAAAGAATGGGAGGGAAAGGAGTGAGCAGTGTGCTCTGGTGCTGGGCCAAATAATGAAACCAGGACACTGCACCATTTAGAGACCTCAGATCTACCCTAATAGGTGTCCAGAACTGTGAATTACACTGCCAAGTCCCTCCTCAAAACTAGTTTCAGGGTCCTAAATGGTTTGGGGTTGCGTGTGTTTGTGTGATTGCCCCAGTGATTCAGGAAACGGGGCCGTTTAGCAAGTGCAGTTGTGCTGCAAAACTCTTTAAAAGACCAGGAATGGTGAAAAACCACCAGCAGCAAGAGCAGAAATTGCACCAAAGCCTGACAAAGGCCTTGTGAATTCTCTGGCCTGGATTTTAACTCTGCAAGGTGCAGACAGGAGGGGATGGCACATGTTGGCTCTGGCAGTCCCGTACCCTGGCCCAGTGAAGGACCCCTTCACTGCACTGGGCTGTCATTCCGGCATCTTTCACCAGCCCTGCCATTATTTTGAATGAATAAATACACAGGAGACTAGCTGCACGCTGGAATGTCTGGAATGCCAATGCAGAACTCAGCTAATAATGGTTCTATAGTGTAAATCAGCAGCATAGCGGGTCCCAGTTTCACTTGGCTGTGCTCCATGAATAGCAGAAGCGACATTGAGTAACAGTGAATTGAAAATCAGTTTAAAAAGAGGAAGAGGATAAACCCTGAAAATACTCTCTGTTATGGTGTGAACTATTTTTAAAAGCTGAGAATTAAATCTTTTAAGTGATTAACTCGGGGAAAATATCTTGTTCTGTGAAGTAGTCACACAACTCTGGCAAGGAATATCTCTGGAGCGAGCTGGTCCCAAGGAAAGAAGTTAATGAAAGCAGTTTTTCTTCAGTCTTGCATGACCTAGGATTGACCCAAAAGAATCATAGTCATCGGGGAAAACACTGGGTGCTGCTAGAATTAATTTAGAACATGACCTCTGATTGGAGTTCCTACTAGCACAAGAAGACAGCTGTTGACTCATATTAAGCGGCTGGCAGATTGGTTCCTTTTTTTTTTTTTTTTTTTTTAACTTTTCTACATATCTGCATCTAACAAGAACTGAGCAGAAAGCTGGGGAACATCTTTTTTAATGACCATTCTGCGTGCCTCTGTGAGTGCATTCGTAATGGGCTACTTGCCTTGAAGTCTTTGCTATGAGATGCTGCTGGCAGAGCTTCTTTGGCTAAGAACATGAAAAAAAAAAAAAAAAACTCAAATGTACCCAGCCAATGTATCTTTGCCAATAAAATCTTGCTGTAGACACAGCTATGGTGCTCAATGAGGTTTTCACAACTATGTTGGCAGGATATTGGCCTCTGAGGGCTGTCACATTGTCCCTGCTAGGAGAGGGCAATCTACTGTGGCAACGATGAAACAAAGCCACCCTAGGAGGATATTTCTCAAGGCTGGCATAATTTTATTCAAATTCAGCTACTAAGAATCACAGAATCACAAAATGTTTTGTGTTGGAGGGGACCTTAAACATCACCTCATTCCACACCCCTCTCATGGGCAGGGACACCTTCCACAGTCCCAGGATGTTCCAAGCCCCATCCAACACTTCCAGGGATCCAGGGGCAGCCACAGCTCCTCTGGGCAGCCAGGGCTTCCTACAAGTTAACATAATTTGAGAGCATCCCAAAAATCACACAATTACGTCAGGGATATCTCCATGAGCTGCTCATCCCTTTTGCCAGGAGCTAGTGGTAGAGAGGTTTTGCCTAGACTGAAAATTTAGGATTTATAAGAGATTTTTTAGCAGTGAATCACAGAGGGGAAAGGACACGCTGTGAGAAAATTGAAGGTTGTAGCTGGAACATTATAACAAGAGTCCTGAGGAAAATTAAGTCCCAAATATACTATGTGGCTACCTATAGGCATTAAGAGTTGTAAAATGTGTGTGTAATTGTAAATACTCTGTCTTAATAGGCTAGGTACCTGCTGGTAAGTGCTGCTGTGCATGGAAGATGTCCCTCCTGTGCCACAGCAGTGAGTTGGCTAGTGCTAAAGCTGTGAGGCCACCAGGTTTGCTGGCAGGTGTTTGGGGTGCAGAGCATGAAGCAGAGACACAGGCAGTGCACACAAGCAGAAGAGTGCACTATCTATGGAAAAAAAAAATACGAGTATGAGCTGGATCAGTCATTTCCATCTCAAAGAGGATGGGAGGGAGAAGTCTGTCTCTTGAAGTAGCTGCAAGCAAGAGGGTGGAAAAAGAGTCTCAGAAGAGGGAACCTTCTGCAGAGATCACAGCAAACCCTACGGCTTTTGCACTGCTCTGTCCCTTGGAAATTCAGTCAGACAGGAAAAATACCTCAAATGAGGAGTGACTGAAGAACATCAGGTAATCCTAGGAAACACCCTGGCAGGTCTTGTCTGCTCAGCAGGGATCCTCGTGTTAGGAGGTCCTCCTGAGATACCAGGGAGCTGGGCTGTCTTAAATTCTGGGCTGGCACTCTGTGGCAGGCAAAGAAAGTGAAATGCTGCTTGCATGGATGGCAAATACATTCACAAGTAGGAAATCTAGTCAAATTTAGCAGCCTGAGAGAATAAGATTTTACTACTGGCCATAAAACTGCATGGGAGGCACAGCTCAGAGTGATAAAAATGGTTCACTAGCCGGGTATACAATGTGGACAAGAGCACAGGCTCCCAGAGCTTTCACCAGCTCTTGGCAGAGACATTGCTCTGCCAGGGAAAGACTGCAGGGAGTGCAGCTGTGCATGTCCCTGGCAGCAAAAGCCCCTCAGTTACAGGCTTTCATGTCTTTCCTTTCATTAGTCAGCATTGCATGTGAACTGCAAGATGCTGCAGCAGCTGATTCACACACAGGGCCAGACAGCTCCCCACTCTGGAGTGCAAAGACACACTAAAATCTGGTTCCAGATCTAAGCGTTCCTGAGATTTTTGGGTCAAAGGCCTCTTTTACTAAAGGAGTTACTGGTCCTCATTTGCTCAGAATTTTGCCAAAGCTTTCATGTGGCCTGAATCCCGAGCGTTTGACATCAACCAGTGACCTGCGACCACGGGAGACACCACATTTCTTTCAACGTGCCCTTTCCCACATCAGGTCCTCTCTACAACCATTGTGCTGGCTCTGTGCACAGCAGCAGCAGACGCAGCCCAAGGGTGCTGAGCTGCCAAGTGGCTGCTTGCATTTTAACTTCTCTGTCCCCTGGGCTCTCCCTGACCAGGTGTTTTCAAGATGCGGTGGTTAAAATGTCATTTTTTTCCGCAGGAAAACGCGAAGCAGGACAGCCCAGTAGCTAACACGCTGTCCCAAGACCCTCCAAACTGGGTCCTGTTCCCATCTCCCTCTGAGAGCAGCTGTTCCAGCAGCTGCGCAAGTCACTCCACATTTATTTTCTCTCCCACCCTTTATTTGTCTCTCCTATTTAGACTACAAGCCCTTTAGGGCAGGGGTTGCCTCTGAGTACGAGTTTATGCCACCGAGAGCACAATGAAGCCTTGATCTCAGCTGGGGACCCTCGACATTATTTGGACTCCAGCAATAACTGAATTTTCCTCTCTCTGGGACTGCACCAGCCCGATGGGAAACTCCAGTGGGGGAACGGGGTACTGTGGACACAGTCAAAGAGCCCCTTGTCTCTAGAGATCAGGGAATAAAATATATCCAACAATTTTAAGTGTTCGTGGCTCCCAGCCCCCTGAAACATGACAGGCCATGTTCAGCACATACAAATTACCACTGCATGCCAGAACCCAATGTCCCTTCGTTAGTCAGTGTGGGAACAAGCAGCTGGAGTTGTATTTTCTGTGTTACACATGTTCAATTAGCTGACAATCATAGTGTCAGTAGAAATAGACATAGATACACATGTTACAAGTGGCCATGTTTTAAATTAGCACCATATAATTTTCAATGGTTTAGAGGCATGATGGACTTTCCATATGAGAAGCTGCAAAGACTTGGATTATTTAACTTGGAAAGAAGGATAATTACATGGGCTTAATTGGCCTATTTAAGATGATGAATAGTGTAAGAAAAGCTGATCATTCCTTCTCTTTACACTCCACAGTAATATGAGAACTGGGGCTCATATGTTAAAATAAATGGTAGGTAAATTTAAAACAAATAAAGGAAATACCCTACAGCACAGCCTGCCTGTGGAACTCATTGCTCTGCAGCATTAGACTTGAGGATGGATCTTAAGCCAGGTGAGAAAATTTAACATTTAGAGGACATGATCAAACTCCTGTACTCACAGGTGCACACATTATTCTGGTTTTAGAAGCCCTGTCAAAGCCAGGTTCTTCACTCTGCCAGTCCTTATCTTTGCCTGCTGTGACCCAGGCAGTGTGGCTGGACCACTGGCTGGTGAGAACTGAGTAAAAATGTTTTGAGTATTTCAGTCTTGTGAATATCATGGGTAACCAGATCTCTCATCTCCTTCTAGAGAGGGTTCACATCTTCCCTGCTCTTCCTTTTACCACTGGCATACATATAGAAATTTTTCTTGCTTCCCTTGTTCATCCCTGGCCAAATTTAATTCAATTAGGGCATTATCTTTCCTTTATCTTTTCCATTATCTTCCCTGATTGCCTGGAAAATGTCTCTGTATCCCTCTCAGGCTACCTATCCTTTCCTTCATCCTCTGTAGCCTTCCTCTTGTGTTTGAGTTCACCCAGAAGTTCCCTGCTCATCCACACAGCCTCCTGGTAATTTTATCTGGCTTCCTACTCGCTGGAACTCACGGCTCCTGAGCTTGGAGGAGGCAGTCCTTGGTTTCCTGGGCCCCTCCTTCCCTCCAGTTCTCCATCCCACATCACTCTTGCAAGCAGCTCCCTGAAGAAGCCGCCCTCCTAAAGTCCCAGGTAAGAAGCTTGATGTGTGCCACCCTCATTTCCCCAGGGATCTGGAACTCGACCATTCCATGGTCACTGCAGCTGCCTTTGAGCTTCACATTCCCCTCCTTGCTGGAGAGAACAAAGTCCAGCACAGCACCTCCCCAAAGACTGAAAAGTGAAGAGGAGAACCTCATTTTTTCTTCTCTATTAGGAGTGCCTCCACTTGTGGCTGCAAGTCTTAACAAGTCAGTGTTCTCATCAACCATCTCACATTCTGCTTTATTTCTGACAAGCCTCCTGCTTAGATTTTGTTTTAGTTTAGTTCTGTTTTAGTTTAGGAAATCTCTTTGCCACAAAATCCTAAATTCTGGTGAAAAATCAACTCCCAGTCAGAAGCAATCAAATGTCAGGAATATAAGCATATTGTAACAGTTTCTTTTGGAGATGAACAGGGAAAGTACAAAATATTTGCACTTTGAAATCTCTTCAGACATCTTTAACAGCTGTGACAAAGTTGCAGCATGAGGGAATGCATGGGAAAATTTATGCTTCTAATATTGAAGATCCATCCTGAAAAGAGACATTACAGTACCTTTAAACTTCATTTGTGTTCAAATATCTCACCAGAAAAAGCTTGATTAGTGCCAACAAAATTCCAGCCATGCAGACATAGGATTGCTGTGTCAGGCAAGAAGGGATTTTCACAGGTGAATAGACAGAACTTTCCTGACTGACAGAAATGAAGTTATCTGTTTTCTTCTGCTAGTTTCGCAGACCTGAAATCCAAACAAGATTATTCACTCCGTCTTCCCTCCTGTGTATCTCAAGCCATTTTATTTCCCCTCAATATTTCTTAGCTGATTCCATTAATTTGGTCTAGACATAGCAATTTCAGCCAACCAGAGGCAAACTCGCTGTGTGTGGGGAGCAGAGATCCCGAGACTGGAGCACCATTAACATCTGCAGCTGTGAAAATGAATAATTCATTTGTTAGAACATTCAAGCGACTCTCAGAGGTGATCCAGTAAAAGAAAGTGAGAAAATGCTGGACATATAACCACTGAAAACTCAAGGCAACACAGAAGCAGATACCTGTATGAGGCTGGTGTCCTGGATAGGAAATTCTGAAAGTGATGCACACCATGTCTGGTGAAGTGAGAGTGTGCAGGGTACACAAGGCAGTGCTGGAGGAGGAAGTTCTGCACTTTTTGACCTGTCTCCTCTAAATTCATCCTTGTAAAGCCTCTGAACACTGTACATGTTTCAGAAATGGAAATCAGCATCTCTCTCTCTTCCCCCATGTTGGTAGGCTGGAATTTCTTGTCACATCTTGTATGGATTCTGCAGATAGAAAAGACATCCTGGTCCCTGAGGGGAAAAGGAATAAAAGGCACAGATGATCAGAGGAGATATAAAAGCTGTGACTGTGGTTCTCCTTTACCTTTTACTTCATATCTTGGCAAGATGTTTTTTAGGCATGTGTTCTTGAGTGTTGCTGTTTTGTGGTTTTTTTTAATTTGAATAGCTTCTGTTTTGACATCAACATTTGGTACTAGATTGTAGGAATGCCCAAATGTCTGATAGTCGGATTTTTGTGACTCTCTAAGGTTGGCTAAAACAAACACCTGTATTATTCAAAAAAGTGAAATCCATACATTAGGCCTTCCCAAGCTCAGTGATAGAGTTATTAGACGGAGTAGGATTTACTACAAATGCATTTTTTATTATAATTTAATGGGGGTTCAGGAGACTTAACATTTGAGGAAGATGGAGTCAGGAAAAATTCTGTACATGGGAACAACCTGCCCAGTATCCCTTCCACTGACTAAGTCAACTGGTTTGTGTGTAGATATTATTTCTTTGCCCCAAACATGCTCAACTCCATCTCTCTTCTCTCAGCAATGGGAGAATACACATTTTACCCTTCTTCCTCTCCTTCTTCCTTGACTCCCTGTTTTCAGCCACACAAAAATGAAAACCCTCTTCTCATCTTAGGCCATGCTTTGGGATGATGGCAAGGCAGACACTCCACATGCCCTTTTGTGAGCACACTAATGGTCTGTGTGAGATCAGCCACTGGGCTGGGCTGAGGTTGTCAGTGTAATGAATGGGGAAGAGGAGTCAATAGCATGGATGATTAAATATACCTGTGTCTGCTACCACCCTGCAACCACCAGCATCGTAAAATGTGACACCGTTCGTTCCACCATTTGTAAAGTAATTAAAAATTATTTTAAAAATACAAAATGGAGAAAAGACATGAAAATCACTCCAAATTGTCAGCTTAATTTCACCTGTAACTATGCTGGTTTTTAAGATTTCTTTGTGTTGGGATAGTGGAATTACTCTGTCACATGCAATAAAAAAATATTGATTTATGGAAGCATCCTCACTTACAGTAAAAGGGTGACTTTTTCCTGTGTCTGAAAGTCCTGATTTCCTACTTGTCATTCATTACACTTCTGAAAGTTGGTGTCTTATTTGACCTTAAATCCTTGGAAAACTCTGCATACTTCTTTGTTGGCTCATTTTGCTTCCCCCTTGAAGCAAATCCATTAGACTCAAAGAATTACTCATTATGATCACTTCTATAAAGTGAGTTTCTGGCAGCAATTAGTTCAGAGAGTTAGTTTTACACACTGATGAATGCAAAAAATTTTTGGCATAACTTGCAGTACTTTGCACACTGTGCTTCGTGTTTCTTATATAGAACTTGAAAAACACAAGCAATTTTAGTCAGGCATCCAAGGTCTTTGACTTAGAGATTAGCACATTATTTTTTTAGCTTTAAATATAGAGTAGCTAATTCACGATTTACTCAGAAAAGTTGTTATCTTGAATTTCAAATGGTAATCCCCTAAGAGGAACTGACTGATTTGATAACACAGATATTGACTTACAGTCAGATTTTTTTTTTTTTTAAATCAAAAGTCATGCAAAATATTTTGTGGCTGGTATTGGGAGATGTATGTATATAAATATACACACATATAACAACTAAAGAATAGTTTCACAGGCTTTAGACTGAGTTTAGACTGAAACACCTGATAAATTATGTACTGTGCTTAAAACCAGGCAGCAAAAGCCAGAACCACCAAAGATTGGATCAAACTTAACATCTGGGCAAGACTTCTGGCCCAAATTCAAGCCAAAATCCAGGAAACAGAGTCAAGAGGGATTCAAACCCATGTAGTACAGTCAGTCGGGAGTGAGAGGAGGAGAAAAGTCCTTCCTACAGGGAGAGATCATTTCCAGAGGGTAACAGGGTCCATGTGCAGAAGGCAGAGCTCCAACTTTGCTTCCAAATAGAGACTCCAGACCCCAAACACCTCATGTTCCCATTGTGGATGCTAAAGCAACAGAGCCTTCTCAGCCATGGTGTGCCCAGGGTGGTAAAACAGGATGGCAAAGCATGAGCTTGGGACAAAACAGATAATGTCTCATTTCAAAACAGGCAATTTAAGAAGTAATATTGCTACTGGTACTGTTGGTTGGGTGCACTGCCCAATCCAACCCCAAATGCCCAGTTCTGGATCAGTACTGTATCAAGGGCTCCACCTGCTTATAGCCTGGAAGTTCAGATTTTGTGATGAATAAACACCTAAATATAGTGATATTTTCCTCAAACAAACAATATTTTTTCCTTCAGTTTAAAATATTAGTCAAGATACCTAGAGTCATATTTTCAGCTCCTGCACAATCTGCTCTCCTCAAAGCAGCACAGACCTTTTGTTTCCTACCCAAGAAAGAATAAGGTGCACTAATAAAAATAATAGTGTGCTGGAGGAGGGGACAAACCAAAATGTTTTGCCATTCCAAAGGCCTCCATTTAATTTGCATGTTACTAGCAGTTCTCTGGCACTGGAAGCAAAAAGAGGGCTTTGTCCATAAAAATATACACCCCTTTAATTACAATAATGCATACTATAAAAATAATAAAGTATTAGAGGAGCCAAAAAGCAAGAAAAAAATTAGGTTTCCAGGAAGGAATGAATAACATGGGGTCAAAGTAAAATAAAAAAATTATATCTTTCCTCCTCTAATCTGCATTTCTAATCTGTCTTGGGGTTTTCTTATGAATTAAGACTATGTTAAGACACAGTGAGCTAGTTTAAGATATGAAAACAAACATGATCTGAAAACCATGTCTTTTTGAGCAATTGGTTTTCATTAATTGTTCCCTTCTTTAAGTTTCCAAGCAAGAAGTGAAAAAATATATATCTAGGCAGAAAGTCAAAATTCCTTTAAAATGTGGGATGGATTTTTTTTTAAATTCTGTTTTAATTTATTGCAAGCTAACTCCAGGAGGTAATTACAGCCAGTTTTTTGTATTATTTTTGACATTGAGCCTAAAGTTTAAGCTGAGTTCCATGAAGGATTTGACATCTGTAAAGCAAGTCAAAATTATGGCCTTTTCCTGTAGTAAGTTATGACGCTGGAAGGCTTGTGAGAAACAAATTTTCTAAGAAGGTTTGCTGTTCAACTGGACTGAGAACAAGCCAAGACTCAGACCACAGGACATCAGTGTTGTCCTAGAATTAGGGCAGGTGGCTAGAGGGAAGCACTGGTGGGTTAAATGTTTCCGTGTGGACATGAACTAATTTAAGAAACAACAACAACATTGACTCTGATGCTGAGTGCCTGTGTGTGTTCAGATGTGCAGGTTGACACTGCCCAAATTAGACATTCAATAGCACAGACCCAACCTTGCCCGCCCCCCACCCAGAAAAAAAAAAAGCAAAAAAACAAACAAACAGAAAACCACTACCCACAGCATTCCCCAGATCTGCTCGGTTGAAGCTGTAAAAAGAGTTCTTTTCATTAAGCTATAGAATGGGTATATTTATGATCAAACAATGATGACAGGAAAAGAAACCTTAAATAGGAAAAGATTTTAAGAACTGTGCTGTTAATATTGATTGCTTTCCCATATTCAGAAACTCTCCTACTCTTAGGAATGCCATTAAGTCAAACCATAACTAGACAATCACCTTTCCTTTCAAAAACTTACATTTATAACACAGTTTTCTAAGTTCAGTTAATATCAAGATGGAATTTGGCACTGTGATTACACAGAGGAAAAGACTGTTGAGAAAAGCAAGAGTTTACTGCAGGCCCTCTCCACTGCCTGCTGAAGGAAAAGTCCTCCATGGAAGCAGTTCTCTTCCCCTCCAACAGGGCACTTGGAGAATTTGCTGCAAAAGGATTTGGTCTACTCTAGTCAGCAGGAGAGCCAGCTAGTCTGCTCCTCTTTGGCAGCTCAGCAGGATCAAAGAGGCAGAAATCCTGTTGGTTGTTGAGGTGTGTGCAGTATGAAATGTATGAAATGTAGGTTGCCATTCTCAGCCCATCTGCCTGCTGACACCACCATCACCTCTTGCAAGGACTCCTGCAGGACGTGGGCTGAGCTGTAGCAGCTCAGGAGCACAGGAGGATGACTCATATGCCCCGTGTCGGGTGGTGAGCTGTGTCCCTCCTCGCTTTGGAATACTCCTCTTTCTTCACTCACTGTAGGTACAAACACGCTCAAATATCTGTGAGGCAGAGCAGTGAGTTCCACCCTCACTGCTCTCACTCACACTTCCTTCTCCCTTCCCTACATGTTGCCACAAGCTTCAGCTTGCACTGTGGACTAGATTACCTGCCCTTATTTTAGACTCAACTTGATTGCAACTTACTCCACGGAAATTTTCTCTAGTGATGTGAAAGCTGAGTGCACCCGTTTGTATGCTCAGAGGTCATGTCCATCGATTTTTTTTCCTAACCTGGCAGGTCTCTGTGTAAGGGAACTTACCTGGGACACAGCAAGAAGACAGAGTCAAAAATGGTCTTCATTTTGTGCTTCTGCTTCTCCATACTCAGCTCTTGAACATTTTCAGCAGAGTGCCTTGGCCTCTTTGTCTCTTTAACCTTGGAACCACAGAACCATAGGACAGTTTTGGCTGGGAGGCACCTTTAAAGGCCACCGTGTCCAACCCCCCCTGAAATGAGCATCTTGAACCAGACTGGACTGATCAGAGCCCCATTCTCCTGTCTTTATCCATCCCAGATCCATACCCTCATGCAGATTTGCAGTGTGAGCTGTGGCCACAGGGAGGGCAAGAAGGTCTGAAGGGCTGCAGCAATGGAAATTGCCATCTCAGTTTTCCTGTCCTGTGCCTCCAGAACAGGGCAGCATCCAGCAGAGAGGTACAGATCACAGCTCTGCCTGGGAAACCTCAGCTGGGCTGTATGGCCCTTTTAAATACAAGCAGTATGCAGGGTTTTCAGCTTCTCATATAACACACGGGAAATTGCCTGGAAATCTGTCATCAGAACAAAACACTGTGCTCAATGAGGCTTGATCTTCAATCATAGGTCATCCAGGTGAGACTTTCAAATGATGGTTAACTATTAAAAATAAATAATTCAGAGAATTCAGGAGCTCTCTTTATGCAGCAGCACTGAATGCATTAGATCTCTAAAGTCTTGGGAGGTAAAGGGGAGGGATAAAAATCTATATTCAGTTTTCTGAGAAAAATTGTTCTTCATAGCCATCTATAAAAGATTATTGTCTTCATTTTATTTAATTATTCCATATGAAATAATTAAAAGAGGATAACCAGCTAGTTCAGTGATGATAAATGTTTCAAGTGAGAGCACAAAGGAGACTAATAAATGCATCAACAGTCCTCATCGTTGTTATTAGGACCTTTACATCTCTAATATTACGTTCAATTGTTTCAATTGAAATCAATTGTTTGTTTCTCTTCCCAAGAAGCTTTGTTGCAACTCTGCCACTTCTGGAGGCTTTGCAGTAAGTGCCAGGCTGTAAGTGCCTCTGAAATGCTCTGAAGCAATTCCTGCACGACTGAGAGCACAGTGAACATGCTGGGTCAGGACACAAATCCAAGCCCACAATAACTGGTAGGAGTACACCATTCCCCAAGTTAATAGTAAATTTGGGAACCTTCTGGCAAACAGATAAGATTTGGCCCTCAGAGTGGGACTGGAATGGGTGAGCCCAGTGCTCACTGCTCCCTCTCAGTCACCACCAGGACTCATGCTCATGATGCACCCTTTTTTTGTTAAACTCAATAATTCTGCCCAGCTATGCCTATTTTCACTGTAAAGCACATAAATGAAGTGGAAGAATGCTGAAAGCATAATCTTTGCCATGATGTCCTCCCATCTGGCTGTATAGATGTCAGAGAAGGCAGGAAAACCAAGATTTATGGATGCTTGAACCCATCCTTCTCTTCCTTACTCACAGCATGCACAGCCTCTACAAGGTAGGTTGGATTTTTGTAAGCATCACCAAGGAAGTTTGCAGAATAATCCAAATTTTTGTAGCTTCCTAAGAGAAACATGTGCATTTGTAGAATCTTTGACTTTATAAAAAGACCCCTAATGCTGATTAATTTAAAAAAAAATAAAATTAATGTATAGTGATGGATATCATTCTATAGGAGAGTGATATTTGTGAATATACTGAAGGACTTTGACTAAATTTGGTTTGTATGTTGTGATAACATCCAATAAAGGGAAAAGTTACAATCCTGCTAAAAAATATTAAAATTAAAACTGAATTTTATATTTAAAAAAAAATCAATTATTTTGGAAGAAAAGCAGGAGCCATTCAGAAAAATTTATGTTTTCCAAAAGTGGTGCCTACTGTATGAGAACCCATATGCCCCAAATCCATTTCTTTCATGATAATTCTTGGTCTACACTGCCCCATACAGGTCCTGCTGGACTAAGTGAGCCTACAATTAATCTTTTAACCAATGGTTCCCTTGTATTTCCAGGCGGTTCTGCAGGATTTGTATGTGTTCCTTCCCAGCTGCACTTTCTGAAAATCCGTCTTCCACCTCAAAGCCCCGTTTCATTGCATTTCCCTGTCATTCCACCTCGTGTTTGCTTAGTAATTACAGGACACAATTTTCCAGTGATCAAATCAAACTGCATTAATACGTGCCTGTGTGCAGCCCAGTGTGAAAGAGCCCTCTTTCCACCCTTCGGGAGCTCATTATTATATACACAGTCTTTGTGTTTTTATTAGTCAGACTTATGATTTGTGTGGTAAGGGGGACTGACAATATTGTTTCACATACATCAAAGGCTGAAATGTACTTTAACAAGAGCCAGCAGGTTACACACAAGCCCCAAAACACTTGTTATAGGTGTGACTTGCCCAAACCAAACCAGGCAGTGAGTGTTGGCAGAAATTATTCCAACTCTCTGCAGCAGCAGTCAGATCAGCACATGTAAAATGGGAATTATTATTTTTTTTTTTAATCTACTTCTAAAACATCACTTAATTTAAGATCTTAGTCCAGCACAATTTGGGTTTGGTTATGCCTTATTGAGACAATTAAGGCATGCTTGATGGTTTATATAATTCATCCACAAAATTCAATCTTTCAGCTTCTCTCTCTTAGTCCACCTATGATCTAGTTTTCAAATTTGTCTTCCTAATTATTTTCAGAATATAGGAGGAAAAAAGGAAAGAGGAAACTCTCTTTATGCAAATAACAAAGGAAAAGAAGAAGGGTTTTTTCAGTCTTCTAAGCCTCTTAAGAATACTTATAATAAAAACTTTTGGGGGGTTTCATTCTGTGTTCTTTTCTTTCTTATTTAGTTGATGGGTTTCACAGAAGAAACATCTCCTTTCTATTCAAAGGGCCACTCACATGTACTTTTCCTCCAAGTCTATCCCAAAGGAACCCAATTTTAAGGAAATGTGTCATAAACTTCCCATAATTGCCAGTGAGATCACTTTTTTTTTTTTTCTCTCTGCTTTGGATACTTTATGGGGAACAGAGACATTTGATCAGATGATGTTTCCACCCAGTGAATCAATCCTGGGCTGCTCTGAAGCAAAGCCCCCACTGACTTCATTGCAAACCAGCTATGCAGATAGCACATCTACATTCTTTACACAGGGTGTGGTCTAACCCCACCACAGCCAGAGACAGTCTTTCAAAATGGGTTTAAAACAAACTTTTTAACTCACAGGCACATTTTCGGTTGGTCTTAATGGAAAGAGTGCTGGAATTTCTTTGAGGAATGATGATGTTTCTTGTCTGAAGACCATAATCTGCAGTGGTTCTGAGAAAGGTTGGCTATAAGAGCAGGATCATTGAGCCTACCCAAAGCTGGCTGAGAGTACAGATTGTTGTTCTGAAGCACTTTTCAAATTAATTCAAAGAATCTTTTTCTTTGTTGACAATTTTTTTTTTTTTTTTTTTTTTAGCCCTTTTATAGAAACCCAGGTGCATTTTCAAAAATCACCCTCAACAGACCCACTCTTTGGGATACCAGATACTCAGACAGGATCTGAGTCCCAGTTTCATATGAACCAAAATCATCTGATCCTCATTTTAATTGAAAAAAACAAAAAAATTGGCCCTGATAAAACTTTCTTGACAGAAGTTTAACCAGAACAAACACATTCCAGCCAAGAAAATGTTGCTTTGTTCCCAATTTTCCACTGAATATTGACTCTGTCAAATAGTTACAAGCACATCTACTTCTAAAAATCAGACAGAGGAGCCAACATCACAGGTGCTGAACCCCAGTTCTATGATTGATTATTAAATCACATGAGTCTCATAGTTAACCCATTTCTGCCTTGATGGAAAAACAAGAGAGCTGTGCAGCTGCAATGTGCTGGTGAAGGATGAAAAATCCTGGATTGGCCATGGACACTGGGAAGCATCACATTCCCACCCTTCCACCACCACCACTGTAATTCTGCTCTTCAGAGGGAGGCAACTAATAATATTTATCCAGGTCAATTATTGTAATATTTGCTCAACATAAAACATAAACAGGGACTTTGGAAAAAAGGTGCAGAGTGACAAGACAATGGGTAATAGTTTCAAATTGGCAAGAGGGCAGGGCTGGATGGGATCTTGGGAAGGAATTGCTGGCTGGGAGGGTGGGCAGGCCCTGGCACAGGGTGCCCAGAGCAGCTGTGGCTGCCCCTGGATCCCTGGCAGTGTCCAAGGCCAGGTTGGACATTGGGGTTTGGAGCAGCCTGGGACAGTGGAAGGTGTCCCTGCCCATGGCAGGGGAGGAAATTGGCTGAGATTTGAGGTCCCTTCCAACACAAACCATTCTATCTCTGTTTCCCACTAGACCAGGCAGCTCAAAGCCTCACCCCATACTTAGAGCAATTGTCCTTCCCTGGATATTCCTGGAATCTTGATCAAAACTTGAAGTTGCAATCCTGTTCCTGAGTGTGCCTGCGATTGCTTACCCCTGACCGAAATAAATAAGGACCATCCCATAAAACACACGCAGGAAACTTCTTACTCGACTTTTTTTGAAGACATCAAAAAGTTAATTTTGCACTTTTTTGCAGTTTCTGATACCCTAGCAACTTTAGCTGTCTAAAACGTTTCTCTACCACAAAAAAAAAACTGTATTTGCTAAACTGTGGTTCTTGCTACTGTTCATCTCCCTGGGATATGTTGAAAGTCGTGCTCTGTGGTGTGACAGCTTCAGCTCAACCACAGATGATTGGGCTTGATGCAAAATTGCTGGGTGACATTTTATGACTCGTGTTATGCAGAAGGTCAGACTAGATGATCATAATGGCTTTAAAATTCATTAATCTGTGTGCAGAAATATCAGTGAAAGGATTAAATAGAAGTTCCAACATTTATTCTACATGACAAGCAAATTGGATTTAAACAAAGGTCTTTAAAGCTGAAACGTAAACACCAAGCTGCCAACTCCAAAGTTTGAAAGGTCACACAGAAACTTGCCACTGAATGAGACTGACTATGCCTAAATTATTCTTGTTTTCCTCAAAATTTGAAGGCACTTTCCTTTTTAACTTAAAAAATGAAAATATTTCCATTTGAAAGAAACTTACCTTTTAAATATTGAATTGCATTATAATAATAGATTACGATGGTCAAATATTTCATATTTATCTAAAAGAATTTTTTACTAAACCAGAGAGATATATTTTTTTCACTTTGAAGACTGTTTTTTCTTTTTTAGGATTCGAAGATTTTCTCTCTATTCTGGATGCTTCTTCAATATCATAAAAATATTCATGGGCTTAGGAAATCACTCGCCTTTGAGCACTATCAACCATCAAAACTTGGCCTTGTGATTTGAAATTTCAAAGCATCCATGCTGTTTGATGCACACTGAGCTCCAGACACAGAGAAATCAATCTGTACAGCTCTGCCTACCTTGGTAGTTGCAACGTACTGTACAGTCTTTGTTAAATATTTAATAATTAGCTGTGGTTTAATAACGTGTGTCTGAAGTAATGTTGAAGGTTGGGAGAGGGTAATGAGAGAATGTTGTGCTCTGAAACAAATGCCTTGAGTTATTATAGATTGTACTGTAGTGGTTTCCCTGCTCAGCAAATTGAGTGACTTTGCCACTTGAGGGGAAATAGGCAATTGTGTCTAGCAGACATCTGCTTTTGTAACCTCTTGTTTCCCAGGGAGAATCCATTTAGATATCTGAGTAAAACCCAGGATGGTAATCCCAGGCCCAAAAACACTTCAGTGGAAAGAGTTTCCTTCAGACTGCTCATGTTTCTACCATATAAAAGCATCTTTTATTCTATCCAGTGACAGAATGAAGCAACTTGTGTGCACGCATGTGTGAGGCTCTTGACATACAGACCATCCTATTAACACACAAAAAACGTGCTTGTAGACTAAGGACATCCAGGAATACCCTAGTGTCTTCCCATATGTGGTGTTTTTTTCCCATTTTTTAAGTCTTTTAGATCACAAGCTCTGTTTAAAGCAGAGTCACTTATGATGATGAAGACCTCTTTGCTCACCAGTGCCTATAAAATTTTCTTTAGTGGGAGGGTTTTAAAGCTTGGATTCTGCTCCTGGCTAAAGGTGCAAGCCCAGAGTTGGAAAAGCTGGAATAGGTGTGGGTCTAGCACCATGGCTGCTATAGCTTTATGGTAAGCTTTGCTCTGAGCCTGGTGGTGTTATATGTAAAGCAAAACTAGCAGCTCCTCACTGTCCAAAAGGGAGTGGCTGTGGAGCTGGAAATCTCTGATCTTTATAAAATGCTACATGCTCATGACATGAAAGACTGTAAGGGAACATGCAAGAGAAGATAAACAAATAAATTAATTAGACCAGACAGTGTGGGGAGTTTCCAATGCCAGTCAGCTCTGTGCTAGCAGAGATTTGTACAGAGCTGTATTCTCTGGGTTTGTTGAAGGACTGAAATGTCTCCTGTGAGCACAGAGCATCCTTTTGATCAGTGGCATCACAGGCTCAAAAGAAGTCACTCTCTTTCCCAAAGAGATTTCAGTTATCACAGGACTGACTATTTTTTGCAAAATTCTGGAGCCTTTGTGGCTTGTGAAGGGGCTGTAGAGTAAAAGGTATTTTTAATTACTACTTTGCACTGCAATGTACCTGGAATTCATCCGTAGGAGAGGACACACTGGTTTTCCTCAAACTGCAGGCTGTGCAGGGGCAGAGAGGGTGCACAGAATCATTTGCTGCATCATTTGCAGACACCAGGCTCTGTCTTGTTCATCCCCTGATGATTTATTGGATGATCCGTACAGTCGTTGCCTCAAAGGACACATTTCTTTGCCTTCTCTTTCATAATATTGTATCATTGTTTCTTGATTATTTATTTATTTAAAGGTGATAACAAGTTGATGCTTAAAGTGGGCACTTTGTGACCAGCCTTAGACAATTTCATCCCAGGAGGAATTTTTGCATGTGATGGTGCACATTTTCTATGTGTATTGTATTCTAATTTATCTTAACTTCATACTGACCAGCAAATATCTTTGGAATAGATCTGCTTCTCTTCACCTCCTAGTACAATTTGAACGTCTCCCTTAATTCTGTGGATTAAAGACCCTGATCTAACCTCCAGTGAAATAAGGAAATGGTGTCCCTTGGCCCCATAGTGTGACCTTCTGCCTCAAACAAGGTCTGCAACTTGTCTCACAAGAGTTTACAGAGGCAATAACAGAACAGAATGCTCCAGTTTAGGTCTATAAAAGGGAATATGGAAGAATAACAAAGTCAAGGGCACTTTCAGCTTTCCCTTAGAAGCAAAGGTCAATGGAATATCTCAACAACTGAGGGCATCATAGCATGAGCCTGTGTGTCTAGTGGGCATGCAGCCTTGAGAAAGCATCTCTAAGTGAATCAGTAATGATGTTAAAAATCTCATATAGTTCTTCCACAGTTCTTCCACTTCTGCTAGGGAACCCTAGTGATCTACAGGCCAGTCAAGTATCATTTCTTTCACTGCATTTCCTAATGCTTCATCTAACCTAGCTTGAAGACAGACCAAGAAATGTTATCCACCTTTTTGTCTAAAAGCAAAAACACATTCTGTGATACATACCTTACCCCTATGAATTTTCTCCTGATACCCATCCTACATTTTCCTTTGTACACATCCATTCATTAAGGAATATCATTCAAACTTTTCAGTCTTGCATTCAGTAGAATATTCATAACCAACCCCATGTGAATATTTATTGGAAATAAATTCAACCTTTTCTATTTAGAGAGACACATTTGCTGAAAAATGAAGTGAGAGGAGATGAATCCAGGCTTGGACGTTCAGAAACAGTCTGTCACTCCTTCAAAATCAAGATTCAAAATAGATTTTTTTTTTATTTTTTTTTTTTTAAATTCTCTTGAATCAGTAAGTGGCTCTGAGTGTTTAGAAATCAAGCTTAGCTGTTTATCTTTAATGATCTGGAAGTGGCAGACTCCTGTTTAGGTTCCCTAACTAGCTGAGTACAACTGATCAGGAGTAGGTCTTATGTAGCCAACACAGATCTAAATATTTCAGAGGCAGGAATGATGCAGGAAACATAGCAGATAAGGTGGATTATAGATTTTTTTTTTTTTTTAATTATAAACCTTTTTCCTTCTGGACTGCTCATGCTTGCCCTAGGCATCACTTACTAAAAAAAATATTAAAAAAACTTAAGCTCCTTTTAGACTTATTAGCTGTGTGCAGTTTAATTTTATCTTGTTGGATTCAGTCCAAACAAGCGTCCTTGCTGTGAAGGTAGCAGTCAGATTCGTGCCTGTCTTGTCTGACTGTCACTTTGGCAGAGCTTTGGTGGAGGGCTTTCCTGGTGATCCTATCCTCCTGCTGTGCTAAGCAGTGTGATCCCATACAGCTCCCAGAGCAAAGACTGGAGTTACTGTGAGCTTAACTCTTGTTTCCTCCCTCATCTCATGCAGGAGCTCATTTGCTCACAGGAAGAAGCTGTCACAAAGGTGCACACCCCACAGAAGTAAATGCAAGTTTAAATGGGAGTGAAGAAGCATTTTGTGCTGGATTTTGTTTGATGGGGTGAGCTCTTGGGGTGAGCACAACTGCTGTTTCATAAGCTACAATTTGCAAAGCTCTTCTCCTACTTCAGTTTTATTTATAGGCTTAAATCCTCCTTTGTTTTCCTGAAAAAAAAAGTGCCCCTCATTGACCAGTCAATAGATTTGCACTTCCACTTTGCTTGTTGGTTTTCCATTTCATTAATTTTTGTGTTGTGCCTATAACCGTTTTCACATAGATAATAAATACTAAGCCATAAACTTAACCTGGTTACTACACAGAAAGGAAATTTTCCTACTGAGCAGTAGTATCGTGGTGAAAGAATCCAAATATGGATTTTTTTTTTTTCCTAGAGCATTTTGATGTTGCCTTTCTGTGTAGTAACCAGGTTAAGTTTGTGGGTTAGTATTTGAGTGTAAATGCAAAAATGAGTGTTGTTTGACAGCACTGGCATCATTCATAGAATCATAGAGTGGCTTGGAGTAGGGTTGGAAGGGACTTTAAAGATCTTCTCATTCCACCCCTGCCATGGCAGGGACACCTTCCACTGTCCCAGGCTGCTCCAAGCCCTGTCCAGCCTGGCCTTGGACACTTCCAGGGATCCAGGGGCAGCCACAGCTGCTCTGGGCACCCTGTGCCAGGGTCTGCCCACCCTCACAGGGAAGAATTTCTTCCCAATATCCAGTCTAAACCCATTCTCTTTCAATTGGAAGCCATTCCCCTTGTCCTGTCACTTTAGGCCCTTGTAAATAGTCTCTCACTATTTTTGTTGTTGGCTCCCTTTTGGAAAACCACAGATGAGGCCACCCCAAAGCTTCTCTTTTCCAGGCAGGACAGCCCCAGTTCTCTCAGCCTCTCCTCACAGGAGAGATTCAGAAGGATTTACTCTTTATGACCATTGATGAGCCCATGGCCCGTTGTGTAAGGCCCCTTTTCTCACACCCCAGTTCAATGAACAACTTGACAAAAAGGTATTTTCCTGATTTTCCATTGCATTTTATGCCTCTGTGTGTGTGTGTGTGTGAGCACTATTCTAATCCAGCCCAGGAAAGGTGAGTTCAGGCACAGTCAAGCAACCCCTGGGGCTGTGGATGTGTGAGCAGAGAGGCAAAGCCCAAGGTTTGAACCTGCAGCATGTTTTGATGCCTTGAGGAGCTGGAATAGAGGCTACACACAGAGTTAAGGAGAATAAAATGTGTATTTATTGAGAGGCCCACGAAAGGCCTACAAAAGCCACACCCCAGCAATACAAGTGCCACAGTGGTGGCCTCTGCCTGGATGGCTCCAAGATGGAAGGAAAGGAGGAGGTTGGTCACAAAATCTCACACTTTTATAGGTTCTGGTTAATTTGCATGAACCCACCCTCCACCTTTCTAGTTTGTGCTTAGGGCCTGAAGTTTGGAGAAACTGTCCTTGAGTTCCTAACTAGAATAGGACTGGTTTGTCTTCATCACCCTAGCACATCAGAAAAGCACATCCAAGGAGAACAGGAAAACTTAAAACTAAAGGCATCATTGTACTGTGGCAGCTGGGCACAAACCTGTGTCTGTGTGTTCAGGAGCATGAGAAACAAGCAGCTGGGGTGATAAAATTCAGGCAGCAAAATGCATGGGAAAATTGCCCCTGACTCATCCAGGGGGTAAATCATCCATTCCTGGGGCTGTCACAAGGCTCTTTTGGAGGCTGTGACATCTGTTTGCAGCTTTCTGAAGTCAGGACAGCTTGACTAGGGAGAGGTTAATCCATCCATGTCCTCATGGCTGGTGTTGAGTTTGCAAAATGTGTAGTTGAGAGCTTTTCAGATTAGAGGGAATATACCAAAACATGAAGAGGTAACAAAGCTGGTCCTGTTGAAAGTAATCCTGTTTCCTTTTACTTCAGTGTCACAAGGATATTAATCAAGATAGAGCTATTATATAACTATAGAAATAGAATGTGATTCCACTCCTCCTTAATGGAAGGGATTACATGGAGATGTCTGACCACAACAAACATTGGTTCTTGGCTGAAATGGAGTTTCCTCTGTCTTACTTCTAACATCAGTTTCACATCTGTGTCATAGTCCCAGTGACTGGGAGATTTATGTTCTCCTCTATGTATCATTTAAAAAACTGAGTGAAGCTGCCATCTGATTGCATTTTTTCAGACACTTTGGGAAAATTATTTGAAAAGCTAATTGTCTCCAATCTTTTCTTAATTTCCACAATATCTCACTGAAGGAGAACTCTAGGTTTTTCCTTAGCTTAATTTATTATAGAATTACTGAGAATAATTTCACAGGGCAGTAAGTAACTTCAATGTGTTACTAAAAAAGATAAAATTCAAACATATAAATCATAGATAATTTTTCAAATCACCAAACAAGAACTTGGAGAACTCTACTGGTATGTGTTGTTGGTTCAGACATCCTGCATTTTATTGTTTTAAGATGCTTCTCTTACTCATCTGGTAGTTTCTTAACCTGCTTCATGTTAAATTTAACATGCTTCTTTCCTTCATTTTTTTTTCTGAGCTACCCTTTGATGATGAAATATGGACACACATAGTCAACAGTCTTTGGCTAGAAAGTGAAAGAAAGATGTTTCTTACTAACATCTTCCCTTGTTGGCCTCTTGTGGGCTTTCCTTTAAGTTCACCTTTCATTTCTGCAGATCCAACAGACATAACAAATTCAGCAAGCACCAGCATCCTCAGCCATCAGGGTTTAGAGCATGAGACCTCTGCTCTGAGTGTGGAGAACCAGAGCACCTCCACTCCCAGCCCCTGTGACATGAATCAGGATCACTGGCTTGAAAAACCTCTTTTCAGCTGTCTGGCAGCTTCGCAGCAGTGCAGTTTTCAAAATTAATTCCCTCTGGTCACACAACTGGGCCATCTCTCCCTTTTTGCTGTGCAGAAATAAAGGATGTGAGAAACCACAGTTTTCTTCTTGCTTCCCCTTGCTTCAGGGATCCCAACTGCCACATACCAAGACTTTCTTTTTCCCCTGAGAGGCAGGAAAAGACAGAATAACAAAACTGCCACTACTTCGTTCAGCAGGAACCTTTCAGAAGGTGCAGCAGCCCCAGTCCTATGTGTTCAGTGCAGCACTGATTCATGCTACACCTTGGCAAGTTCTCAGGAGACAGAAAAAAAAACCAGAGGAGCTTGACCATTGTACACTGTGTTCTGCATAAATTCTGTCTAGGTGTGAGTAATCTCTTGCTTGATTGCTGTGTCATTAGGCTGTGAGGACAATCAAATATGATGTTCATCTTCCACAAAGATGCTAAGGCACACTGTGCACTGAAGGCTCTCTTGGCTGCGTCTGTCATGCAGGTAATTACTTCTGCATTAGTCACTCTGGGTTCCTACAGAGATCTTTGGGGATGTGATTCACTTCATCCTGAAATAGACCTAAATTCATCCAGATGAATCGTGCCTCTAAAGCTTTCTTCCTATCCATCCACACTCCCCCCAGCATTCGCTAGGAAGGGAGCCCAGGATGACCAGCTCTGGTGTTATCATTCATGTGGTGGATGTGTAAAGCTGGATCACACCCTGGGGACACATTTTATTACACTGTGAGAGACCACATGCTCTGAGACTCTGTGGTTCTCTCTCTAAACATTGTTGGTAATAGCAAAGTAGGTTTTCTCAGTGTAAGGTGACAGTCCCTGTGGGAGAAACCCTGCTTCACTAAAAACATGGCACCACAGCAACTTGTCATTTCAAGGGGCAGCTGCAAAGAAGTAAATGTAAGAAGACATCCTTGAGAATGCAGTTGTCTGGAGGAAGGACTGTGGAAGGCACAGGTATCACTGAGGTTTCAATGCTAGGTGAGAAAATAGGGATTTTCATGCAAGGTCAATTTTAACTACTTTTATGGATCCTTGCTGTAAGAGACTACACATAAAGTTGTCATCTAGATTTCTATTAACAAAAAAAAAAAGTGTAGTCAAAGCAGCTAACAAAAATTAGGAAGGGACTCATCTAAGCAAAAGTTAAGAATCAAATTAATGAAATTAATTTTGCCCTAATGGCTGTGAACTGCCCTAATGCCTAAACCAGCCAGGTCTCTCTGAACACAATGACAACTGGCTCACGTGTGGACATCTGCACTGTAGACAACTATGTTTAGCTTAGATTAGTCCTCTTTAGGTCTTACAGTATCCATTCCAGTATCCCCGTGGGCCATCATTCAGAAATATGCTTTTCGAGACAGTAATCATCTGACTGCTTTGAGCACCCCTCTGAGGCTGGGATGAATCACTCTGCAAGAGTGTCTGTGTCAGGATAACCATTTTCTCAGCATGAAGGTTGTGGCTTTATTACCTCCTTTTGTAATTTGAACTACACTTTTGAGTTTATCTGTATGACTAGATATTTATTTCTATGACAAGAATTCAAGGAAAAGAACTTCTTGAACCAAAAAGCTGCAGTCATCCATTGGGTATAAATGGTAAGTTATGTCATTTTAGTCATAAAAGTTAGAAGATTGAGGGGGGAACTTTTACATATTTGGAAGTGTCTTTTGTCTTTATTGAAGCAGCTCCTTGAAAAGGCCTGGCCATTGGAACAGGAGGGTGGTAGTGAACAGCAGGAACTCTTGTTGTGCACCTGGGAAATTCTTGATTTGGTTATGCCGAGGATCCTTGACTCAATAATGTTTATACACCTGGAAATAATAATTAATTATTAATTATATCCTTCACTGGAGAGCCCCAAATGCTTTAAGGCTTAGAGATTTCCCAGAGAAATTATGATTGCCCCATCCCTGGAGGAGTTCAAGGCCAGACTGGATGGGACTTGGTCAAGGGGAAGGCGTCCCTGCCATGGCAGGGGTGGAATTAGATTACACTTATCGTCCTTTCCAAACCAAATAATTTAATGAGTCTATGATTTCTATGATTCTCTGATTTGGCATTCATTTCACCCCATTGCACATGAGTGTGATTTGCATCAGTTTAAGTGCAGACACAAGACAAAGATTCTTCTGCTGCTCTTTGGTGCTTTGGTTTCAATAATTTGAGCACAGCCTTGTGTGGGATACAGGGACACCAGCAGGGAGAATTTCCCCCACAACTCTGTTCTGGTGGGTTCAGGCTACTTATTCCCTGCAAGTAGTTTTACTCTAAATCTCCAGTCTTCTGGACATTTTTTTTCCTTCTAAGAGGGTTGATAAGTTATTCTTGAGAATGGAAATAACAAATCCCTGTTATACAGATAGAGAGACTGAGACACATAATTTAAGGAACTTGTCCAAACTGAAGGTTTTGATGAAAGGTTCATAAAAAGCCCTGGTCTCCTTCTCCTTTTTCTACTGTTTTTATCATCTCCAGATAAACCTTTTTTTACCCATCAGAAATGAGTGGTTTTTTTATATTTCTCTTCATTTTTATCCTGTATTTGAACAAGGCAGAACTGTAGAGAATGATAGATTCTTCTTATCCTGGTAACTTTTATGGGAAGGAGAACATTTCATCATGGCCTACTTGACAGGTGATTCAAGGTTTCATCTCAACATTTCTGAAGAAGAAAAAAAAGAAAAATAGAGAAGATGGTGTTAGGGGTTTTTTCACTTGCATTCAGGTGTTTGCATGAGTAGCAGAAAACGACCAATATACTCGAGCAGAGATTTTCAAGATATTTCTTTTTTTGTTTGTTTTTTTTTTTTCTTTTTCTCAATATTAATGGTAACTTGCACTTCTTACCATAACAGTTATCTTAAAAATCTTTTTGTCTTTGAAGAGCTTGTGGAGGAATATAAGGTGAAGAATTCTATTACCTTATAATTCATTTTTCTTTTCTTTTCTTTTCTTTTCTTTTCTTTTCTTTTCTTTTCTTTTCTTTTCTTTTCTTTTCTTTTCTTTTCTTTTCTTTTCTTTTCTTTTCTTTTCTTTTCTTTTCTTTTCTTTTCTTTTCTTTTCTTTTCTTTTCTTTTCTTCTTTTCTTTTTTCCTTATTTTCTTTTCTCTTTTCTTTTCTTTCTTTCTTTTCTTTTCTTTTCCTTTTTTCTTTTCTTTTAGGGATATTCAATGCTGTAAATTAAACTGCTGGAGTTGGCTTTGTGTTTTTTTGCATACACAGCAAGGATAACTACACATCAAATTTATGAGCATCGTGCACGGGTTGCTATGACAACCCCTCCAGCCGCTGTACACCAAATAACCTTGTCATGTGAACATTTATCACAGGCACATCAAGTGCAGCATTGCTCAGTGCAGTTCTTTGGCTAAACAGCAGGATTTTTTCCTGAATAATAATTGGTCATGGCCTTTTCTGCTATGAGTCAAAATTAATAAACTTCTGGATTTGAAATTAACCATCGACAGGACATAATCTGAGTGCCATTCTTCACGGCTGTGGTGCTTGGAGAGAGGAAACTTTGCAAAGAGCACTTCTTCCTTCTCAGGAAAACTGGGGATTTTTATTTTATTACCATTATAACCTCACAAAACCCATATATAAAATGACAGGCTATGTCTATGTGTGCATAGAACATATTATTGGGCTGTAAATGAAATGTGAATTTTAACTATTGAATCACTTGTGGGAAATAAAGCTTACTTCTCCTTTTCTTTTCTTTTCTTTTCTTTTCTTTTCTTTTCTTTTCTTTTCTTTTCTTTTCTTTTCTTTTCTTTTCTTTTCTTTTCTTTTCTTTTCTTTTCTTTTCTTTTCTTTTCTTTTCTTTTCTTTTCTTTTCTTTTCTTTTCTTTTCTTTTCTTTTTTCTTTAAGAACTTCTAAAGCCAGAGTCACATTCTAATTCTTCACACCCACTTTTAGGGATATTTTTAGGGGAAATTTGCAGGTTGAACACCTGGTCGTTCAGCAGACCAGTTGAAAGGTTTTCTTATCCATGAACTCCTCCCTGTGCACCTACATTTTAAAGAAAATACAAGAATTTAACTACATTTCTAATTTATAATTTCAGGGGGTAAGATTATGTGTGAGGGATTAGTGAGCTGTGTAGATTACTACAGCAATTTTTACACAATAGTATAAAAATTACATCATCAGCAAACTCCAGGTCCTGCATAAGAGTAGATATATATATCTATTTATCTATCTGTCTATCTATCTATTTATCTATCTATCTATCTATCTATCTATCTATCAATCTATCTATATCTATATTTATAGAGATAGATATGTATAGTTGTTCTAGAAGAAATAATATCTTAAGCTGTATGCATAGAAATTTTAGAAATTATCCATCTCTAGTGTAGCCTTCATACCTAATGCTACCATACCGTTTTCTTTCTTTCTTTCTTTCTTTCTTTCTTTCTTTCTTTCTTTCTTTCTTTCTTTCTTTCTTTCTTTCTTTCTTTCTTTCTTTCTTTCTTTCTTTCTTTCTTTCTTTCTTTCTTTCTTTCTTTCTTTCTTTCTTTCTTTCTTTCTTTCTTTCTTTCTTTCTTTCTTTCTTTCTTTCTTTCTTTCTTTCTTTCTTTCTTTCTTTCTTTCTTTCTTTCTTTCTTTCTTTCTTTCTTTCTTTCTTTCTTTCTTTCTTTCTTTCTTTCTTTCTTTCTTTCTTTCTTTCTTTCTTTCTTTCTTTCTTTCTTTCTTTCTTTCTATCTTTCTTTCTTTCTTTCTTTCTTTCTTTCTTTCTTTCTTTCTTTCTTTCTTTCTTTCTTTCTTTCTTTTCTTTCTTTCTTTCTTTTCTTTCTTTTCTTTCTTTCTCCAATAGGTAGCATTAGTTGAAATAATGTATGGTCTTGCCCAAAGGTGTGTTTGTAAATCATGTTCCATCATACTACAGGTTCTCATAACCAGCACACCCACATCAAAACTTGCTTGACTTGCTGGGAAGATTGCTGTGTGCTTGAGATAGGCACCATCAGGAAATAGGCACTATGTCTTTAACCTGTGTTAATTGCTTTTTGCACAATGAGTTGCACTTTTCCCCACACATTTCTACTTTTACCCTTAATTTACGAACTGAGACGGAGACATTCACATTGCAGATGGCAATATTCAGTCAGATGTTTTTTTTTCTGGATGACTTCAAATCCAGACCAAGTGCTTTGTGGGAACCTATTCAATCAAGCACAAGGTTTTTGTCTTAAACTAGACATCACAAGGCAGTGTTTTCTCCTTTAAGAGATGCAAAATGTCAGATTAGATCATTTAATCTTACAGATTAACCACATAAGCCTCCCTTTATATCTTAGATCTCTAGACAGGTAGGTTTCTGGTTACAATTTGTGAGCACTAAATGCTAACTTTGTGATTTCCTTGTGAAGAGTGCCTTCCTCTCCACCAATATTCACAAAAAATATGACTGAATATGGCTGAAAAAAATATGGCTGAAAAACTAGGCTGGATTTCATGCACAAACCTATGGATCTATAAAAAGAATTTTATTATTTTTTGACAGCCTACATGAGGCCTTGCTAAATTCTCTGTTTAATATTTGCTGAGACCTTCAGGGAATTAGATACTCAGCTCACCTTCCACTGAGACCATCAAACTTCATACATTCCTTCCCTTGCAATGCTCAAAATTTTCTTTATTAATTACCAGGTATGGAGGAAAAACAGCTACCAGTTTATATATCCAAAAGTGGATTTCATTTATTGAGCAAATCAATATATGTAGGGAAAAAATTACGGCATTATTTGGTTTTATAAGGCAGTAGATTTCTGCATTCCCACTCTGTTGAAGGAGCAGTAGTCATAAATATAAAGCTGATGTACATAATCAAGGTTGAAGATGAATCCTCCTGGGGTCAGCTGTGAGTCAAACATCTTGGTTTTGTTATATTTCTCTAGCTTCTGAAGAGATGAGTCACCTGCTGTAGCTTCTCACTTGTTCTTTACCTTTTCATCACCCCTTGTTCTAAAAGGCGAGGAAGCTGTTCAAACAAAGAATCACTTGTAGGAGGCACACTGGAATTAAGCCCTTAATCTTTTTCTTTTTCTTTTTAGAGAAGACAGGCTGTGGCACTCGGTGCCATGGTCTAGTTGAGGTGTTAGGGCATGGGTTGGACTCGATGATCCTGAAGGTCTCTTCCAACCAGTGATTGATTCTGTGACTCTGTGATGGTTGATCACCACTGGAGATGGTGAAAGGCTGTTTCAGGTGCAGCAGTCATTGCTCATGCACTCTGATTCATCAGAAAATCTGTCCAAGAGGACTGTGAGATACCTGCGACTTACACAGACACTCAGCTGGGAAAGAGGTCTAGAAGTGGTTTAGAAGTTTAACTAAAAATGTTCTTATGAACAGACTGTATTATATAGGAACAACACACATTCTTTTTAATCTGCCTGTCTAGCTTTTCCTACAGTAGCTATTCCAATTCCAAAACTCTTAAGTCATAATTTTTTTTCATTAAAGGTATTTTTTTTTTCTTTAACAGAATTCCTACCTGTCTCCCCTGATCAAGGAGATCTCAGAAAGAAACAAGAGAAGTATATCAGGGTGGGCAGGCTGTGCCTGGATCCCTGGCAGTGTCCAAGGCCAGGCTGGACAGGGCTTGGAGCAGCCTGGGACAGTGGAAGGTGTCCCTGCCCATGGCCAGGGATTGGAATGGGATGAGCTTTAAGGTCCTTTCCAACCCAAACCATTCTATAATTCTGTGTGTCTATGGTTCTACAACATTGTGCTTATTTCGTGCACAAATGGCAAGGCAAAACCACCACCAGAAATTGTGTCCCTGTGGCCTTTTTTTATGAGAATATCAATTAGGCTAATCCTGATCATATTTTTCTGATTGTGATGAGCAGCATCTGGACATGAAAGTGTTGCCTTTTTCCCAACCTGGAAATGAAAAGTGAGATGATTTTAGTAAGGAGGCAATATAAAAGAGGCTCATTAATGAAGGCTTTCAGGAGCAGTTATGGAAAGATGTCCACAAAAGCCACCCTCCCCCTCCAGGGGTGAGTACATTTTATAAGTTTTAGGAAATTAGATAATTGATAAAAAGCACCAATTAGGAGGCCAAATGGTGATGCAATTCCCCCCCAGGTCAAGCCCCTTCTCTGGAGCCCCCTTCAGCACTAGCTGTACTTTGTCCATGAGAAAATATCTCCAAGAATTGTTCTCAGCCTTGGTTCCCAGGAAGAGCCAAGATAGGATAGGGGCCTTGTACACTCCGAGGCTTGGAACTCTGGAATTTGTTTTGTCTTTCTGCTTAGAGAGACAATGGAAAAGTACTGGGAAAGATAATCATTAATACAATAAACTACAGAGCTGCAAATATATGTGTGAAGAATAGAGAGAAGACATAAAAGAAAAAAAAGGCAAAACTTAACATCAAAAGAAATCTAATTTCTGTTCCCAGGACAGATAGGAAAAATGTCATAACATCAGGCAGCTGCATGTCTTTCTACTATTATCAGATAAAAACTCCCTGGATGCAATTCAAATACCAATACCACCAAATCCAGACTCTTGTCTAAGCTTAGAAACCAACTCTGAAGGAAGGTTGAGTCATTTTTGTAGACTTTGGGTGACTCAATACTTTGCTTATATTACTGAGTTGATTTTCATACACTCAAACAATTCTTGGGTTAACTACAGAACTATAAATTTTTTATGAGTGTTTGATGGGTGTTAAGTACATCTTGTTCCATGGCACTTCCACAAAAAACTTTGGGACTTCTTGAGCATCGTGTGGCAAAGTCAGGCTCTGTCACAGAGGTCAGGCTGTGGGAAAAGAGTGTTCCCACCTCTTGCTGCCATGACCCATCACCAGCCCACAGGGCTAACAAGAAGCTAGCAGCCTTCAGAGTGTTGAGCAGAACTTTGAAGTTGGAAAACTCACAGAATTTTTGAGATTTTTCTACAATTCTCACTGCAAAGCTTATTAAGAGTGATACAAATAGAGAGGAAATGTATCTATTTTACTTTTTTTTTTCAGTAATAAGGAGAACTGCTATATTTCCAAGAAAATTTATGCTGAAATTCTTAGCCATGTTAAAAACTTGCTGGATTTTTACACTATCACCTTTTTCTTGATTGCCATAGCATTCATATGTCACTTCATTACATCCTTCTTGAAACCCAGATGTTTCCATTAGGGGGTAAAGCTCTAAAGAAAATGTATGAAAGTTCTCCAGAAGTTTCTCTCAGAAAATGGGCTTGAATAGATGCTCTGACTTGAAGAAAAACTAAAAATGCATGATTAAAACTTGCAAAAGCGTGAAAATAAAGAAATATGAATAGAATGCACCATAAGAAATTCTTGATATTGCAGTGCTAGACAGTGACCAAATTTTAAAGAAAAAATTTATACTGAGAAAGAAAACTGAGATTTAGGAGCAAAAATTATTTATTTGAAGGACTTTTTTTGGCCTGAAGTAATTCATCCTATACCTTATTTTCTTGAGTTCTGATTTATCACATTATTAATCAAAGGCTAGAAATTCCTAGTTTGTTTGGCAAACTGAATTAAAATACTATTAAAAACATTTTTTCCAATTTGAGATAATATATTTATATATATAATATATATAAAGTAGATTATATATTATATATATTATATATAATATATATAATATATTATATATAAAATATATATAATATATATTATATGCATATATAATATAATATTTGTGTGTATATATATATGTACATAAATATATAATATATTTATGCCTTCTGAAATTATCCCAAATCCTTGGAAGACACAGCCATTTTCTAATTTATTTCCAGACTTGAACAATTCTTTCTCCATCTAGTCTTGTGAAGGCTTAGCTCAGTTAGGATCTCTTTCCAGAAGGGAAAGGTGGCACATGGAGTAAAATTGAGATAATGAAGAAGAAAGCACAGCTCTGACATGAGCTTATCCTGAGCTTGGGAAAGAGCACTATGGTCACCTGATGATGCCAGTTATTTTGGAATAAATCTGGTGTTATCTTAATGACCTCCAGAGAATGTCAGCAGCAAAAACTAGAGCAGAAGCTGACCCTTTCATGACTTGTGAGAGTATTTCAGAACCAGAGATAATCACAAGTGTATTCAGATGAGACTAACAGGAAAAAAATGCATCCGAGGAAAGATGGATAGGGAGTAAAAGGATGCTGAGCCTGATATGGTAATTTTATCCTTGGAGTTCCATTGCTTGCTGGAAAACTGATTTTACAGGAGGGCACACTGTGCATATTGTCAATTTAAATGTGCAAAAGAACTATTAGTTCTTCTGTCAAAATTATCAAATTATCTATGCAAAGTATTGGAATGTTACTTGTTTTAGGCACAAGACATGGTTTTCAGGAAAAGGGGTAAGGCTGGAAGCTAAAGCCTCTGGAAATGCATCAGAGTCTGAACTGATAAAAACATCCATCTGCAAAGCCATCAGCAAGATCAAAGCACTGCTGATGGGGAAAAAAGTGATGTATTGCTGCTCATCTGGTGAGCAAGAGCAGATGTGAGGGCCTTGCAGGTCATCTTCCTAGGCATGGAGAAATCAGCCCTGAATCCATGCTTGCTGCATGGATACATCCTGCTGGGCAAGCCCAGTTGTTTGCTTTCTACCCAACAGCCTGGAGCATAGACATGGACATGAAGAACATACCCATCCTCTCTCTAAAAAGGTCCTCAATCCAAGCTGCAAGGTGTATTTCTGAACTGTCTCAAAGCCTGCTCTCATTAGGCAGAAAATAAACTCTTTTGCTTCTGTTCCCTTAAAACACCATATAATAATCCTGAAATCAAAGCAGGTTTTGAGTCCAAACTGTGATTCTGCAATGAAAGATATTGCAGGACTAGCTAGGAACATTAATGGTGAGGTCAAGTCATATTCTAGCATTTGCCACACCCCATAGCTTCAAGGTCCAAAATTTGTTGTTGCAGTCTGTAAAAATTATTTCTTTTTTCTTTTTTAATCTTATTATTCAAGAATACCATTGTATTCCCCACAACATGAAACAGATCTATTCATGGACACATAGAAGTTCCTTTCCTCCTCCTCCTAATTAATTCAATTTTCTCTCTTATCTTCCTAATCTCACCATGAGTAAGCTCCCCAGTTTTCTCTCATAAAACAGAAAGAAAAAGCCTGTCCACGAGTATTCTCAATGACCAGGTAATATTTCAAAAATATTAATAAAAATTAAGGTCTCTCTTCCAACAAATTTCAGCAGAAATTAATCTCTTCACAATCCTTTTTGCTTTTGAAGAATGTAATTAATAATTTTTAATTTTGACCATTGACTACATTACTGGAGAAATCTGTTTGTGAAGACCCAACATAGCATGAGACTGAGCTGATTTTGGGATGGTGCTTATGAAGGGTAAGAGGCTGATGGATGTGCCCACTCTGTGACTGAATTCCTTGATAATTTCCATGCATCCCTTATGGAGACTTCCAGGATGAAGGTTGCCATCGAGTTTTTACTGCTGGCAGCTACAGCTGAATTGAAAATTACATACCTCAAGCTGAGGCTCTTCTTTCAAGACCTTGGCCACAGAGCAAGGCAGGCCAAGAAAGAGAAAGCCCAAAAATTGATTAAATAGGTCTCAGATCTCCTTCTCTGTTCAAACTCTCCCATAGCACCATGAGAAAGTTCCCACTGCCCTTCCCAGCTCAAACAGGTGTTTCCTGTGGGGAGGTTTTGATGTCAGCAGATGGAAGAACAACTGAAAGGCAAGAATGGGTGTCCAGAGATATCTCAGTGGAATGGGAAATGTCCTAAGAGAAAGCAAGCTGTCACCACAATGTGGCCTTTCTTGTTAGAACCAGCTGAAAAATTGTCATGTAACCAAGTTATTTCCTATTGAAAACACTAATTCATCAAGTTGGTAAATTGTGGGGGCTGAAGGAGGAATTGTGGGACCAGAAGGTTGGTTTCATTGTGTGCTTGGGGGTAGAGGGAAAAGATGATATGATCTAAATTTTGATATTGTCTTGACAAGGGAAGACTTTCTCAGACGAGCTGTACCAGAACAATGTGAAAAATAAGAAATTATGGAGGTCAAATAACAGTGTTACCACAAAGCTGCAAATGTAGGTTTGTTTCTCTCCTGGATAGGGAAACCTATTCCAATTTCAGGATGGTTTAAATTGAGTGAAGTAGGAGAACCACTGTGTCTTAGAGTCAGAGGAGACCTCCAGAGCCCACAGCTTTGTTCAGTTGTAGTTTTGTGGCTATTAGTTACTCAATTTATGACAATTACCTGTCTTATGAAAATCAAGTGTGGTTTTATTTGCTCTCAGTTGCCCAGTGGGTAGCAAGAGCATGCCACAGCTTTTTGTAAGACCTCAAGGTAATTTCATTCTCATAAACACAGGGGAAAGGAAGCTGCCTTCACCCCGAGTACAGTAAAAACCAAACCTTTGGGTAGTGACTCATTTAGCCAGAAAAGCCCCAAATGGTTTTGTGTGTTGGTTTTGTGGCACATTGACTCTGTCCCTTCTAGACAAGAGTCCAACCCACTGCAGGAGGTCAAAACCACAACAAATACATAGGTCTCAGAGACAAAACTTTGCAAAGTTGCCAAAGGGGGAAAAAAAACCAGCCTGCATATTGGTTTAAAGACCAAACTACTTAAAACAAATATCCTAATCCAATGGAAATTATATGGTCCAGTCTGGAAAAAACAGATTGTTTTCACTATGGTGTAGGGAAAGGTCCTTCTTAAGCCTTCTCTTCATGAAAAATGAACTTTTAAACTGTAGTTCATCTTCTAAAGCAAAAACCACAGCCTTCCTTTCACCATTGTTTTTTTTTTTTTTCATTTGTCTACTTCTCATGTAACATTGAAATTGAACACAATTGCAGCACGCAGGTTGATTTCTGATCCAAAGAGCTTCACTTTTGGTAGCAGAGAATCTACTTTTTAATCTGTATAACCTTTAAAAAATCTGTACATCTCTGTTTATGGACCCTTTCATTTGTGAAAATACAGTATTGCATTTAATTAAATGTTTTCGAAGGTCCAAAGAATTTCAGTAGGTGCAGAAGCAGCTTGTGACACTAGTCTGTTCATGCAGACTTTTCAGATTTTTGTTACTGCAGTGAGAGTCACTGCTTTGTTCCCACAATGATTGTTTGCAAGATCTTAAGGCTCCATCCTGGAGCAATATTAAGAAAGGAGTATTTGCAGTGAGCTGACTGGGAAGGGCAGAAACACTTGATTTTCCTTAGACCCCATTGATCTTGCATGGAAAAAATCTACAGAGCACTGAACTCTCTCAAGTTAGTACAAATTTGGTGTTGGGCTGACTTGATATTGCAGAAAGCATTCCTTGGTGTAAGGAAAAAAGATAAATCCACAACTTCTTTCATGCCTCACTCTAATATTGCATGAATGGCAGCAGACTTCTCAAGCTGTGGGTGATGTGAGCAATTCCTGTGGCAAGCACAGGTTTATATTTCAGAAGTCTAAGTCCCTGCATCCTGCTGATCTCAGTGACTTGCCGTGCCCTGCAGGATCCTGATGAAGGATGAACATCTCCCTCACCAATGGCTGTGCTGTGGTTTGTAATATTGGGATTTGCTTTTCCTCAGCTCCATACATTTACAGCCGGGATGCAGAGCTCATACACAAGCCCTCTGTTTCTTCCTTGTATCATTAATGATCTGTCAGCAGCATACATTTCAGGTTTTTATTCTCTCCATCACCAAGTGAGGCTTTTCTCAAAGGTTTTTTGTCAGTCAGGTGACAAACATCCTCATGGACAAGCTGGCATGGAAGATGGCAGTGTTGTCATGAGATTCTTTAAAAGGCTCTTTAAAACAAACAAAATCAGTCTTGCCAACACTTCTCTTGTCCCTTCAGAGGAGATGGGGATTTGATCCCAGAGAATAGAAAAGGAACAGAAGATGGTTTCCCATTCTATTGTTCCTGAAGGTGAAATTCTGAGGTGAGGTCAGATAGCTGATGATGTCTAAAAAACCAGAAGACGAATCTGTGGATGCTGACTACTCAGGACAGAAATAGCAAGCCCAGAGCAATGCAGAGGGTTTTATTTCTTAAAGCCTTTTAAATGTTATAGCTCATTTATGTTCCAATAGAATTAAATATGTGATAATGTAGTGTTCTTAATTGCAGTCTTCAGAGTAATTCCTGCCCTTTCTAAAGAAGTACCCCTTTGATACAGAAATGATTAATGAAGAATTATAATTTAGAAGAGATAGTCATAGCCTTCAATCTGATGTGCATAACACCAGACCACAAAACCTTGTAGCTATGTCTGCACCAGGCACTTAATTGAGTTTAAATAATAGTTTATCTTTAGCTCATTTTCAAGTGACAGAAAGTCTTCCATATACTCAGTTAAACAGTTTCATTGGTTAATTATCTTCACAGTTAAAAATGTACGCTGCATTCCTACTCTGAATTCACAATAGCTTTGTTTCAGACTACCAAATCTCATTAAGCTTTGCTCTCCATAATGAAAAAAATGTCTATTTTCTAAAATCTCCTCCTAACAAAGATATTTGTAGACCATGACCAATTCACCTCTTAGTATATTCCTGGATAAATTGGATAGATTGGAATTCTTAAATTTCTCATGGTGAGACAGGTTTTCCCTGCTCTAAATCATGCTTGTAATGTTTCTCTGATTTTGGATTCACACACAGCCCCTTTTAAAGTGTAGAAACCAGCACTAAGGTACCATCTTCCTTACCAAGGGACGTTGCTTCCCTTCTTTATTTGATAATTTCCCTGCTTAGATGTTCAGGGCTGCATTTGCCCTCTTAATGACAACATTGGGTACTTATAGACACTTGAGAATCTACATGTCCATGATCTTTTTTAGCAGGACACCTGTTTTTTTTTTTTTTTTTTTGTGGCATAGTATATACCATGTATTTATACTTATATATGTATATACTTATATACGTATACTATATAGCCTTCTGTTCCAGAATACAGTCATTTTAGCAAAACATTTATCTAATATTGAGAGAGGGCAGGGTTAGATATTGGGAAGAAATTCTTCTCTTTGAGGGTGGGGAGGCCCTGGCACCCCCACCCTGGAGGTGGTGGAGCCCTGGAGGTTTCCTGGAGCAGCTGTGGCTGCCCCTGGATCCCTGGAAGTGTCCAAGGCCAGCTTGGATGGGGCTTTGAGCAGCCTGGGACAGTGGAAGGTGTCCCTTACCATGGCAGGGGGGTGAAAGGAGCTTTAAGGTGCCTTTCACCACAAACCATTCCATGATTTTTTGCTTCTCTATTCCTGAGTGCCCATCTTATGCCATTTAATGCGTTCTGAACAAACTTGCAGCCATATATTGCCCATAGAATTATTGCTCCTTTATTTCAAGGGCTGTGCACCAGAGAAGCCAGTGATTGCCTGAGGCACATTGTCCTGAATCATTTCTCAGCCAGCAGCTCCACCATCTCAGAGAGGCACTTGGACCTACTTGAGATTCTTCACAGGTAATGCTCTTGCATCCTCTGAGGTCACCTCTCAGCCCAGCACTTGCACCAGGAGTGTGTCTGCAGAGCAGCCTGAGTGCTGCCATTCCCCACCTGGCTTTCAAAAACCTCCAGCCCACTGCAGACACCCCATTGTAAGAGAGCAGCAGGAGGCTGGATCAGTAACATAAGTCACCCTCTGATTTCCTCCTTCTCTCCCTGAAGAGCTCACTCTTGCCAAGAAAAGTACTTTGTGGGGGCTGAGTATTTACTGCTCTTTCGAGATCCAATTCTACTCCAGCTGACCCCGTTTACACGCTCCTTCTCATACCCACTTATCTGGCAAATTTCCCAAATTCTGTTGCACGAGAATAAAGTCATCAGTTCCACTTGACTGTGCAATTGTTGGAAATCTGCAGAAATGCACACAGAAGTGGACAAAAGAAAGGGTGAGGAGAGAATTGAGGTTCAGAACATTTCATGAAAGGCCTCCACCACTTAGTGTCATTACTAACTCTACAACCTGAGGCAATTTATTAAGAGTTTGGAAAAGCGGCTCAAAGAGCTGGATGTGGAGATTTCCATTAGAAATAGATGACTACTTTAAAGGTTGCAATTGGATTCTAAAGAACAGGCTAGATGAAAATTGTGAGAGGTGAATAGCTACTGAATAATGTGGGCTGGGGGAGGGGAAGAAAATTGCCACCTACTTGAAATAAATGGCTCTTCTAAAATAATGGGGTTTAAACTTTAAAATTGTTTTGTTCCATGACATGCAGAAGGATGTATTTATAGTTATTTTCAACTTCTCCAAACAGGCAACATTTGCCTGGAAAATAATTTTCATATAAAAATATGACAATGTAATTATCCTCTCTGGTATTTTCTACCTTTTGATGCTTTATTTATAATAATCTTTCGTATTTTTCAGCAGTTTTAGCTATCTATATGAATTCCATCTGTGCTGCAAGACAAAGAGGATGTTAATAGGAACTGAGTCACTCCTCCCTCTTTCCACTAATTTTTCCTTTAAATTGATGAAATGAATGCTTGCCAGAAATCAAAAAGGTTATGATTGTTAATATTACTGATGGCAATTCTGTTGATACGTCCTTACCTCAAAAGTAGGATTGATGGAGTGGGGTTTTTGTTCTCTTGCAGGCCATTTTGCAAAATGAAATTTAATCCTATGGGGTACAGGAAACATTTTTTTCTTTACATCCACATTTACCTCATGTATCTGAGTCTCACAGATTTTGGTTGCTTGCAGTGTCAGTGATTTAGGAATTCCCTGGAGTCTGCATTTCCTCTTCAGCCCCACTGGATGCAGGTCAAAATGTCCAATGACAATCAAACATTCTCAAGGTGCATTTCATGACCTTGAATCAACACTTTCCAATAGAGAATTCTTGGAATCATAAACCTGTGGAATAATTAAGGTTGGAAAAGTCTTATAATGTTGAGTCCAATAATTAATCTAACACTGCCACCTCCACCTCTAAACCATGTCCCCAAGTGCCATACACACACATTTTTTGAACACTTCCAGTGACAATTCTTCTGGACAACACTTGACCAGCTTAAGTACATAGCTTGTCTTCCTGTTTCATGTCCTGCCCCCTCAGGGCTGGTAAAAGATATTCAGATTACTGATTATTTCCAAATCTCCTCCCTTAATAAGTAGCATAAATCTCAGCAGAAGAGGGGTCTCAGCAGTAAAATACTAATATCCTCATCACTGAGAAGGTCTGTGTCAAAGGGGCTGAATATGAGATTTTTGGGTTGTGGGATGGAAAGACAAGAACCAGTCTACTACCTGGTTGATATAATTGCTTAGAAAGGATAAAGGATGGGCTAAAGGAAGACTATTTGATACCGTTTTTTAATTTTTTTTTTTTTCACAAATCTAATCAAATTCTTACCCTCAGTGCAAATTTCTAGTCAGCTTGAAGGCAGAGGACAGGGTGGTATAATTATCCATGTCTCACCTCTTTGAGTTCCTAGTGATAATGATGCTCGACAGGATCATTTAGTATGTCCCTGTTACACCTCATTTTCAGCACATTTAAGTAATTCGTGATCCTGCTAGTATGGCTGCAGGAGCTATGTTCATTTAAGTACAAATGGAAGAAGGTGGAAAAGAGGACATAATCTGGGATGCCTTCCAGACAGCCATAGCCACTAAACTGAGGTGCCAAAATTAGGAGTGCAGCCACTGTGGGCTCCTCTTAGTTAATGGAGACAAGGAGCAATCAAGTGTTCCTGCTCTGATGATGATTCAGAAATTGGATGGGTTGCCCTCCCTCTTTTTACCTCTTCAACTCAAAAAGCAAATTCTGGCTAAATATCTTCAAATTCCTGTTGTTCAAAATAGAAAAACACCAGAGAAGGCAGCTGTTGGCATGAACTTGGAAGTTCATACAGGGTTCCTGATTTCTCTCTAGTCCCAGCCTCAACAATTCCTCCAAACAAGTTTATTCCAGATATTTTTGTTTTCACCTTTCCTTTCTTTTCATCACTCTAGACTTGTCCATCAAACATGGGTCACAATTTCAGTAAAACAACAAACAAAAATATCATTCGAAGCCAGACTTTCTGGTGGATTTGCTATTAATTTAGCTAAATCAATAGACAAAGAGGCCAAAAAAAGCAAGATTACTCAGAATGATACATCCTGCTGAAGATGGAGAGAGGCAATGAAGAAATCGTAGCAAGCCAAAATATCATTGATTGGAGACAAAAGAGTCCCATACTTCTGTAAAGCATTCTTGTTTTCCTGAGGTTTATTTTCTTGGAAGGTTTAGCAAAATATAATCCTTCACTCAAAGCGTTGCTGTGCAATCATTGTTGCCTTTCTTTTTCCACTCACTTCTTTTACTGAAATAGACTGAATCTGATGAGTGGAAAGCACATTTTTAAAAACTTTTTTTTCACCCACACTAGGCAGTAAAAGGACGTTGGGGAAGTAAGCTGCATGTCTGAAGTTATAAAAAGCTGAAATATCATTTATAGCAGCACTTGCATCATCTGGAGATTGCAGGAGGAAAAGGATAAAGGTAGAGAGCTGCATTGGGTGAAAAAAGAAAAAAATCCTAACTCTACTACCACGTACACTTCACAACATGGACAGGTTTTCTGTATCTGAGCCAAACACTTGATCCCCACTTTTCCCACTCACATCCTTAGTCATGATTTTCATCAAACTCTCTTCTGCTAGCTGATGATACAAGGAGATTGATTGCTGGATGAAATGTGAAAGGCACAAATTATGCCAGTAGCCAGTTTTGCAGTCTGCTGTCAGAAAACCCAAATACTTGGCCTGTTTTGCCACTCTTCCCCTAGAGAGAAGAGAGTGAAAATCTTGCTTGATGTGCCAGGCTTAGCTCCCACTGGCCCTGGAAACCTAACTCTGCAGTGAAAACTGGTTGGGAATTTTGTGACTTCAAAAGAAAATTCTAGTTTCTAAAACTGAGCTTATTCGTTTCCAAAGTTTCTTCAAGCCCCAGATGGATTTTTTGTTGTGAAAGGAGAAACCTGATCAAGACCACTAAACAGGAATTACGTGATCAGCTGGCAGAAACCACTGGTTTCTGGAATGTCTCTAATATCTGGAATTAATTTTTTATTTAAAAAAATAGTATTGAATATAAAGGAAAGGAAGAAAAGCATAAAAAATGGAGTAACTAGGCAGTTTGAAAACTAGGAGTAAACACTGCATCTCTCCACCTGTGAAAGCAGCTGACCTTGATGGGGCTGTTCCCAATCTTTCCCAATCATTTTCCAGAATTAAGAGGTCTGTGGGAAAGCTCTCCCTCCACTGAAAGCAGGGTGGATGGAAGGAAAGGGATGTTACATCCATCTCTAATCTCCACACAGAACTGCAAAATAGAGAGAGATATATTTACTACAGGCAAGCCTCTCTTGGCATTGGTCTTAATACAGCTTTTGGTTATTTTCTTCCTTAAAAACCTTGGGATGTCCCCATGTGAAAACAGACAAAAAGGAATTATCAGATTTCTAGTGAAGAGGAGAGGTTTTCTTCAGCTTGGTCTGTTTGAAAACTGGTGATACCCCCATAGGGTGTTAGCACATCTGAATTTAACCCAAAGTAGAAGTTTCATATTCCCAGATGCTACATAAACTCAGGGAAAAATTAGAGGCTGCCTCAGAAGAGATTTCAGATCAGAAGGAGATAATCAGCCAGGGTAAAAAAAGTTTATAATTAAAACAGATAAATGTCTATTAGAAATTTGGGGCCCAGAAACCATGAGGTAAAGGGAGGAGGAAAGAAGTGGGTAGGTGTCAACACTGGTGATGGCATATCACAGAGAAACACGTCTAAACAACACTTTTTACCAAGGAATGAACAGAAGTGAAAAGATCAGAGGATGAGGATTAATCCTGGGAGTTCAACTCTCCAAGATGATTGAGGCCCTTAGATCAAAAAGGGTAATATGACAGGTCAAGGGAAAGAAAGGTGAGCTGGGTGTGAAGAGTCAACAAGCAGGAAAATAAATTCTGCTGATTTCTGTAGTATGCAATTCACATCCTGATATAAATACATGCTAACAACCCCTGTCCCTTGGAGAATGTTAAGCAGACTGTAAAGAAAAAAAAAGTATGGTCAGCAGTACTTCAAAGTCCTTACTCAGAAGAACACACTAAATCTGAAGAACAAGAATTTGAATCCACAGCCTTGAACAAAAGTGTGTCGACATTGTGTAGTCCCTCAAAAAAGCACATTTCAGCCAGGCTTGAAGTCAAGCATGAGCTTTCATCAGCATTCAAGACCAGCTACTAAAAACTGTATGTATTGCAGATCTGGAATATGGAATAAAATAAAATAAAAAAAAAAAAAAAAAAGAAAAAAAAAAGAAAAAAAAAAGCCAGTTAGCTATTAAAATTTGGTACCTCAAGAAACTGGTTTGCTGAGAAGAGGATCATTCTTCTTAAAATCAATCTTTTTAAAATCTAGCTTCTCAAAATTATGAATCTTAAAACAATTTTGGCTCTTGAATAGAAATAAAAGTTTACCTGGCTGCATAAATGCAGCACAAAGTTGTTATAGTCAGCCACATAACCTGCCATCCAAGTCCTAAACCAGCACCACTCCAAACCTGGTCCTTTCATCTTAAATAGTAAAACCACTGTTGTAGAAAAGAAACCCACTGCTGGGCAATTTGTTCTCTTGCCACATGCATTTCAGCTGCAAAATAGTCAGAGGCACTTAGACATTAGAAAGACTCCAGAGAAAGTTAATACAGATGATTAGCCCTAAAGGGGCTGTAGGATGATGAGAAGCTGAGTGAATTAAATTTATTTCCCTTAGTGTGAATTGGTGAAGTTGTGTTGAGGTTTACAACATTTGTGTTCAGAGATCTCACTGCATCTGTGTAATGGGAGAGATGTGGGGGGATTAGTTTGGACAGACAGCAAATTGCAGGAGGGAGGGAGAAGAGGATATATGAGGTCCTTTTATTCCATTTTCCTTTTTCACTGCTAGCTGATTAAGGAAAGCAAGGGCATCTAGGATTCTACATTTGAAAGGCTGCTAGATGACTGCAAGAAACATTAGGCTGCTTGAAAATGTCAGCACTTTACACTTTATGTAGGACTGAGCTGATTGCTATGGTGAAGAGAACATAAGTGATTCAAAGGTGAACCAGAGGTCTCCGTGTTAGAGATGTGAATATGAGCACGATGGGGGAAGGGAGTCTGGATCCATAAAATGCTGAATTCTTTCTTATCTCTGAGCAGGGTCTAGAGTGATTTGAAATATGTTTTATTTTTGTATGAATTAATGAGTAACTTGCAAATGAAAATGCCTTTAATTTGGAATCAGATCTGGAAAGGGAGATAACAGAGTCCTGCAGCTTCTTTGGGCAACATCCTTATCTGAAAAAAAAAATCCAGCTAAAGAACAAAATGGGTCTTGCCTCCTGACCAGGAAAGGGAGCTGCAACAAATCTAACTCAGGGCAGCTAATACAGGATCAAATGCTGATGTAGGACAAGCTGTTTTCCTGTCGTGGACATTAACAGGTTAATAACCACCCTGATGCTTTCCCATGGCTTGACCTGATCTGCTGAAGCACAATAAGCTATAAATTTTAAGGTTTTTCTCTTGGATTTTACAATGGGCAGGACTCATCCTGGTTAAATGCAGTAGTTTCAGACTCTTCACTCTGATTTACTGGGATCCCACTACAGAGCTTGGCCACTGCAATGGGAATTATCCTGCTTGTCTCAGATAAACACCTCAGGACACATTGCACTGCCTTCTGAAGGGGCTTTTCTTTAACGACCACAAAAAAAAAAAAAAAAAAAAAAAAAAAAAAAAAAAAAAAAAGAGGTAACAAAATTTTGTCTCTTGCCATTTGGTGGGAGAAAAGTCCCATCTGACCACTTGGTTAACCTATGGGAAAGAGTATGTGCTTTCTTCATGTGGATTTACTAAATACATATCGTCTTTAAAGTAATGATCCCAGCTGGGATGAATTATGTGAATTAATTTTTCAGAAATCATAGAATGTTATGTTTTGGGAGGAACTTTAAGGATCATTCTTACTTCCAAACATCTGTAAGGTGAAAGAGAACCTATATTTGGCTTGTAGTGGGGGCAAAAAAAATAAAAGATGAGGTACACAGTCTGAAAAAAAAATAATTTTCAGCTGGCATATGGTTAAAAGAAGCCTGTGGTCAATATTTGGCTTCTATTTTGTCTTTCTGGAGACCATTTTTTTAACATCTTAAAAGAAAAGGATTAAATAAAGCAGGATGTGGAGAACATGCATTAAAAATTTCACTGTGTTTGAGACTATGGACTTGTAGGGGAAGTAACATGATCATAATTTAATAGTTATAATTATTCTCTTTTTTTTTTTTTTTTTTTAATCAATATCTCTCAGGACACCAATTAAAGCCCTTTGAGAACCTACATGCTGCCTAGATTTCCATCATCCAGAGGGGCAGACAGCTTAATGAAAACTCCAGCTTTCAGACAGTGCAAGGGATGGTCAGTGTCCGTGTGTTTATCCCAGGGATGGATTGTGCTCTTCTCCTGGCTCTGGTCCTCATGGATCATGACATGGTTGGGGGGTGTTATCTGCACTGATTAAGTGCCAGATGAAATTTAAGCTTTGATCAGGACACTACACTGTGAAATGGCATCCTTGAATGGAAAACATCTCAGAGGGGAGAACAGGTCCTAGAATAAAACAGAATCCTGGACTATACACATATCCAAGATCCCAGCAGTCAAGTCCTTAGAAGGATTCTAAGGATTATGGATGAAGGGCTGAGGGATGAAGACCTGGAGAATCCAGCCAGTGCAGTCATCTCCTGGCCAGATGTGCCCATTGAAATCACTCAGGGTGATTTTTCAAGACTGATTTCAGGGAACTGTGAATCAGATTTCAGGATTGTGATGCAGTGGCACTGGCAGCTCAGCCTGCACCAGACTGCAGCTCAGCACACCACTGCATCCACAGGATGGGTCTACCCAGCCATGAGCTGCTAGACCTCCCTGCTCTGAGCCTGGCCCTGGGGACTCACTAACCTGGGTCATTTTTACTTTAAGGGTTCCTGTGAATTTTTGCTTTGAGGATTTAAGAGGAAAGGAGAGATTCAAAGAGTGAGAAGTCACTCTGCTTTCTCTCAATGAAAATCACTGGGACTTCCCTCCACACCAAGCTCATCCTCACTGCAACATCCAGGTTAGGGCAGGTACATGATGGTGTTAGAAACTCCTTGTGCAAGCACTGAGAGTTGCCCAAGACAGGAAAAATCCTACTGCCTGGGGAATTGAGCCCTGCCAAAGTGCATGGCTAACTCCCAGAGTCTCTGCTTGTAGCAGGCGAGGACAGCAGCAAGTGCAGGGCAGCACAGCACATGGGAGACCATCAAAGAGAGGGCTTTTAAAAAGACTGTTGGAGATGAATTTACTACTCAGATCTCCAGGGCATTAATTGGTTCCACTTTTACTGTTTCCCATCAACTAACCATCTGCAGGCAACACCTTTTAACAACTTGCTGTAATACATTTACTGGACATTTTGTCATTGTAGTATATTTGAGATATCAGAAAACAGCTGGTAGTAGGCCATAAACAAAGACTTTATTACATATTGTTTATCATCACTTTAGTTTTGGAAGGCTAACCCAGAACATTAATGCACAGCAACATCGAGATACATCTTTATTGTTGCCAGGAAGGCTAAAGGTTACCTCAGTAATAATATGCAAATGGAGCCTTTTACTGCACATAATGAATAATCACTTTAGATTAAAGACAGAAATTTCCTTTAGTAGTGCTTGCAATAAAACCTTTTTGCATGAATTTAATAATTAATTTAAAGAATTATCACTTCACTGAGCCTGAATACATTATTTATTAAATGTAATTGAAGTATTTATTAGGCGAGTAATAAATGATGGACAACAGCAATGGGTGGTTTCACTGTTTATAAAATAGCCTCAGCCTGTGATTACAAGCAGGGATGGTAGCCTTCCTGTATTGTTATAACACATAAATTATCTGCAGGAAAACAGATATAATTACTTGCATTACTTACTGGATTTTCCTTGTTATTTAGCTCTCCTCAGATGTATCAAGAGGGGAGTCAGAATTTTGTTACCATAGACTACATTACACTGACAGTCTACACTCTATTTATGCATGATTTCTTTTTTCCTAACTCTGGACTCGGTAAAATTTAGGTTGCAAGCGTGCCTGTCCAGCATTTGACAGTCTCAGCCTACACATAAAGTCAGAGCACTGGTAGCAAGTAATTTACACATCAGAGACTTCAGAGGAGAGCAGCATTGACTCACATTGACAGCAACACCAGCAGAGCTCCTGAACAGTTTCAGTTTAAGATGAATTCATTAGAATATAATGAATTTAATAGCAGGAGGATAAACACGGAGATCAGCAATACCAGCTGTCCTTTTATGTTTCTGGAAGAGCCTAAAACATTGCTATTGGATAAACTGCTCAAAATTAGCAAGGATGAAGTTGGTCTAAAAGTCTCTAAGCAGCATCGTGGGGCTTAGGAAGTCAGGGAAATCTGTGTTGGTAACTACTCCATTTCCTCTGAGCCATTTGGTCCAGAAGGTCAAGCTGGCAATTTTTATATCAATTGTTATTAAACAGATGCGTTAAGAAATACAGTTTATTTTACATCTCATCCAGTAACCTGCAATCAACTTGTAGAAGAATTGCATAAATAACAGAAATCTTTTTAAGATGTACTCTCTGCAAACAAAAAAAAAAACCAAAAAAACCAACCAAACAAAAAAATTTACATTCCTTTCATCCATGCTACCCAAGAAGTTTAAATCTAATGTGGAAAGATTTTTTTACTTTCTGGGCTGGCTTTTTTGCTTTAAAAAAATGCTGCAGTTTTTCACTTGTAATAAAGGAACCCATTTCCATTCTAGTGTTAGTGGAAAAAGCTTGGTTCTGTAATATAGCCATAAAGGGCAGTGTTTGCCATATGAGAGGCCACAGTGTGTGTGGTTTGCTCTGCATGTATTCCACCTGCTTGTCCCCAAACATATTTCCAGATCCAGAAACTGATGAAATTGAGATCTCAGCTGAAATGCATCTTCTAGATGCACTCATCTTGCTCTCTCCAGTCTAGGAACAAAACCCTGAGCTTGAAGAGATAGGAAGATCAAATAAATACTTAAAAACTGGTGGGGTCAATTTGAACCCAAGAGTTCTGTCAAGAAACTCCAATGTTTACTAGGAAGAAGGATTTTCCAAATAAATATTTGAGGTTTTTCCTATATTAAAAAAAAAAAATACAGAACAGCAAAAGAGATTTAAAAAGTGTTTCTTGATGACAAAAGGCCTCTGTCCATCTAAGGCACAGACTATTTTCTTTTACTCAAAAATATATGACTTTAAAATAGCACACTTCCTCATATTTTAACATATTTTCCTTAATAATATTATAAAATATTATTTCCTTAATAATAATATAAAAAATATAATATTTTCCTTTCCTTTAATAAGAAGCAAAACATAGGCTGGTGTAACACACTACCAAACCAGAATTTTATCAATACCCTGAATCACTCCTTTTTTTACATTAAGTGAAAGCCACATTTTGTCTCTATAAAACTTCCCTGTCATATCCTGCCCACCTGTATTTTAAGTAAAAATTATAGCATGTCCTTAGCTGGAAGGGACCCACAGGGGATCCAGAAGCTGTTCTGGATTAACTACAACCTACAAATTCCAAATTGTACATCACAGAATGATAGAATTGCTAAGGCTGGAAAGGACCCCTAAGATGATGGAGTCCATCTGTAAACCCAGCCCTGCCACTTTCCCTGCTAAACCACACACACAGGATTCCATCACTTCCCCATTCCAATGCTTGACCACCCTTCCAGTGAGGAAATTTTTCCTAAAATACATTCCGCTGCAGGGATTTAGGAACTCAGTCCTCTCCTCTTAACAATGGAGAATTTTTAAAATAACTTTATAGGAAATGGCACAGAGAAAACTGTGTGAGAAGCCATCCAGTCTTGTGAACATGTACATGCCAAGATCTAGTGCCTAGAAGTTAAAATTTGATGTCTGGAAGTGATTGCTAGGGAAAGTGGCAGAGCTGAGACTTGGTGCTCCTGCAGGCTCTTGGTGGTTCTGTGGTAAGACTGGACATTTTCCTATCAGCCATCTCAATATTTGCATTCCTGGAGGATTTTCCATGGTGTCTGTGTTGTCATGTCTGAGAAAAAAATTGTGGCATCTGTATAGAAACCTTCCAAAATTCTTAGTAACTGGTTTTGGTGTTACAGACTACAATGTTCCTTTTATTTCCTCTGATGATTCTCAAGGAATAACTAGAGTAATTGTGAATAATTAGAAATGGGGACTGGTTTTCACTCCACTGTAGTGGGAGAAAAGGAGAATGAAGATGTGGCAATGGACAGCAACCTTCCTGAGTGTCCTTAGAAAACAGGTCTTTTGTTACCCCTGTAAGTAATCCCTGTGGTCAGTTCTCTGAAAGACTCAGCTTTTTTTCTGCTGGATTTTTGCCATGTAATTTTTTGTTGTTATTGTTATTGTTTTAGTCACTAGATTGAGACACTTTATAACGAAATTGTTAAATAGCTGCTTCAGAGTTAAGTGCCTTTATCTTCAAAATCTTATGAGATATTCTATGTGAAGAAGCTGCTCTTCCTTCCCCAGCCCTCTGGAAGTCTGACAAAGGCAAGGGAGTGTACTGGGTAAACTTTCCCCTCAATTTTCACTGCAAAGCCTCTCAACTGGCTTAATTGATTCTCCCACTTTTCTGTGTAGAACAGGAGTTTGATGTGTTAAGTTTATACATGTCTATAAAAGTGAAAAAGTGGTATACAAGAGACACTTGTGACTTGTGGTCCATTATCATGATTATTAACTTCTCTCAAGTCCTGTAATGAACAATCTGTCATTTACAAGCTTGTCATACATCATCCCTTAATGTGCTGGGTACTTCTGCATTGCTAAAAAAGCTAAGTAGCAATCCATTAGGCAGCTTCTCCCACCACACCAGATCTGCACTGCTCCTGGAGGGAGGGATAACAGGAATCTCTAGAGTTTTCAGGATGTCTTCTGGATCTGTTTCTTGCAATAAAGTGTCCTCACACCCTGGAAGTCTTTGCACAGCAGCTCAGGTCCAGCTCACTTTTGTATTTATGCCTGCCCATCTACTGTCATCCTCTGGCCCATTGTTATAATTTATTGTCTGGAAAATTCATTTCTGCCTATTCACGAGGAACTTGTGTTTTCAGCTGTATGTCCAAAGATTACTTCTGAGAGTTTCCTCAGATGGCTTTGAATGGTATATCAGACTTTTCCGGTGATGCTGAGCTGTGGAAAAGTTTAATACCTGAGCCAAATTACCTTTAAATCCTTCCTGTTTTACACTGGCTATCTGTAAGTACTCCTGAAAACATTCATGCTGCAAGAAACATCCTACCAAGAATGGTTTTTACCATTCTGTCCCTATTTTCAAAAGTTTATCTCATCTGATCATATTGGTGGCTACAAAATTATTTTCACTGATTTAAATTTGTTATTCTTGGCCAGATTTCAGAGACTTTTCATCAGTAGACAAAAATTGCTCAGCTGACATTTTGGGCACTTTATGTATCAGAAGGAAAATCGCATGAACAAAAGCATTTTTTTAAGGGCATATCCATAAATAATTTACCAAGGGCTACAAAATTATTTCTAGACAATAATCTAATTGTTACCAATTCAAACAAATAAATGGATGGTGTACTGTAGGTAGAGTCTTTTATTGATATTTTTATCTCCATCTTTATCAGATGTCACTTTTTGTCAGCAGTAAGCTTAAAATATCTACTGATCATTTCTGAATCCTTTAGCACTGTTTTATATTAACACCTTTCAAAAGGTATTGACCTATTCATAATCTTCACTTTTTATAGTCCAATAAATGTTTCTAAAATCATCTACACTTGCTTTTTCTGGGATATTTATAAGGAAACTTGTTCCAATATGTCAGACTCCCTGACAGACTTTTCCTTAAAGCAGACATAACAATGTGGTTTTGTCATTTAAACTCATATGCAGTAAATAAGAATTTTGATAATCAATTTTAACATCAGGCTGTCATTAATCCTTTAGTGCACACTCAAAGTGATTAAACTGCATCAATAATCCCAACTGAAAAAAAGTATTTCTGTTGTCTTCTGGTTTTGTGTCTGGAAAAGAAAAAGATCGGTTGCTCTGGTTAATAAGATAATTTTCTCTTTCAATGGATTTTCAATGAGTTTTTATGCTAAATGCATGCAGGTATTTAAACCATGCACTAATTTTGGGACCACAGGGAGCTCTTAAGGGTATATGACACATGTGTGTACTTCTTATTAATTTCCAGTATCTGCGTGCATGTGTGTACTGTGTCTAAATAGCCCAAAGCAAAGAAGAAGGCTTAAAAGTAACAGTTCTTAAATTAAAACGCTAGGCCATGATGCAGAGCCAACAGTAAAAGAGGTGAGCAAAAATATCCCCTCACAAAGTACAGTGTAAACAAAATGATTAGCAACCTCCCAGTCTCAAAATAAAAAATAACAACAACCTTGATTCATAAAACAAACAGGCCTCCTTTGGCTCCAAAATAAATACCAGCTTGTCAGACTGTTTGACTATATGAAGCACCTGGCACGCTCTTGATACTCTCCAGGTTGTAAATTATAATGAGAAAATTTCACAGACCTGAGCTCAGTGACCCATGTGGTTCTCTTCATCTCTGTGTTCCTGTGATTAACTATTCAAACAAGATCCACAGAACCTGGCCTAACTGATCTGCTTATCTTCAGATGCTCAGGAATACCTCTCCATCTGTTTCCAATGTTTCCATCCCCGTGGCACCTGGGGTAATTAAGCATTAAAAGCGCAGGCAGGAGTGCAGTTAGCCCGCTTGAGCTATTGCAACCTGAGCCCCACTTCAGACCCAGGCCTTTAGATCTGCCTAGGGGTGGGCTCCTGCCTTTCATAAAGCTCCTGGCTTATCCCAGTTTTCAGATGCTGAAGCGCTTTGAGGTTCTGAAGTTCAGGGGGGATGATCTGCATCCAGGCGGTTCCAAGGAGCATGCCTGGAGAGGATCTCTTTGCTAGGAATCTGTGATTTGGGTACCTGTTGGCTGTCCAGACATTCTGTATCCTAACATAAATTGAAAGACAGATCTCTAAACACCATCAAAATCTCATCTAAATTCATATGAAGATCATTACTTTTATTATTGCAGAAGGCAAATTCCCATTCTCTTTCACAGACTCAACTGTTTGCAAAGCAGGTTCATGCTGTAAAAAAAAAAAAAGGCTAGGCAGAGCAAGAGGCAGGCTTCCACAAGGGAAGCTCAGTTAAAAAGACCTTTACTTTTTTGTCTTTTTTCTATTTTTTCTTTTTTCCTTTTTCCCTTTTCCCTTTCTTTTCCTTTTCCCTTTCTTTTCCTTTTCCCTTTCTTTTCCTTTTCCCTTTCTTTTCCTTTTCCCTTTCTTTTCCTTTTCCCTTTCTTTTCCTTTTCCCTTTCTTTTCCTTTTCCCTTTCTTTTCCTTTTCCCTTTCTTTTCCTTTTCTTGCATATAATTCCGAAAATACATTTGTTGGAGAATATTTCTTGTCTATTGAATATAGAGTAATTTTCACCCGCTTTATTAAAGGAGGCTTTCCTATTCTACCTCCTTATGTTTGCATTCCACTACTTGTCTTCATTTACCACTTTGTCAGTGGGACATTTGAAAAGATAAAAAGAAAAAAAAAAAAGGAAAAGAAAACACAAGAGAGAGGTCCATACGGCTTTCAGGAAGAAAAGACTTAAACAGGCTGAGAATTAGTTTATACATTGATTTGTCTTTTATGTTGTTTAGAAAGGCTGAACTGTGAGACAGGATTTTTTTGTCATACATCGTGCACACTCTCACACTGAAGCAGCCTTTATTTGACCTCTTAATCAATCTGTGCCAGTGTAGGGAAAAAAGAGGGAGATACAAGATAGCTTACATAAACGCCAAGTTGGCTGTGTTCCTCTGAACCATCTGCACTTCTAGCCATGGTCTGACTAAATGTCTGCTAATGGCCCCCTTCTTCTATGATCCATTTATATGTCCCTCTTTCTCTTTTTCCCTTTTTTTCTTTCTTTTTTTTTTTTTTTTTTTTAAGTGAAAAACAAATGGCATTATTGGACTTGCTCTGCTTCAATGCAGCTGTGAATTTCAGGCCTAGAAAGGCAGCCAGGGAGAAGTCAGACAGCAAAGCCTTTCTGCTTAGAGAAGCAAGGCCAAAACTGCTGATTTGGCTTCATTATGATACATGATATAATTTTTTTTTAATCTATAAATTTTAATATGGTCCTTGGAGGACAGATTTTGAGCTGATGCTTTTTCCATATCTTTTCTTCTTCTTCTTCTACCACCCTTTAGAAGCAAAGAGGTTTGTTGGGAATATTCTGGGTTATAATTAATCGACCTTGTAATTTGTTAATCTATCTGCAGATAGGATGAAACCTTAAAACTAAACAAATTATATGTGGCTAATAAGATAGTGGCCAGGATTGTCTTTCTGGAGGAGTAAGTTTTGGCAATAATAGGATGTATTCCCAGTAGTGCTTTGGTAATAGTGAGGGGTGTATTTTGTGGGAAATACGAGAGAGGAAGTGGAGACCAGCCGGCAAAACAAGACCCTGAGTCCAACTGAGATCTCCAGGTACTCCTATAACATAAATAAAAACTAATCTTTGTTCCTTAAAGCTGCATGTGGATCTCTTAGAGCCTGGATTTTTGCAACAGTCCATCTTTTTGATGTTAATTTTCCCTATGGGCCAAAAGACTTAAACAGTCAAGTACTGACTCCTTGTCAGCAGCACTGACACACACATCTGTGAGGACACTGCCCAGGCTTGCTTTTCCCAGGCTGTGTGAGTGAGGCCCTGCTCTGATCTGGGAATTCCAGAGCTGGGCCAAGGTCAGGATCTGCAAGAACCTCCTGAGGTCTTGCCTCCTGAAGGGCTTCTCCCCCTGCACACAACCACCCACCCTTCTTCTCACCATTCCCTATTGCTTTGTCAGGAAAAGGAGGGAACTCATGGAATGCAAATGCTTAAAAAATTTTTTTTAAAAAAAAATTTAAAAGCTTAAATTAAATCAGTGCACTGATATGTCCTATTTCAAATTAAAAAGGTATCAAAAAAATGGGGATACTAAGTTCCATCAAAAATGCAGTATGGAAAGATAAACTGTCAGAGTTTCTCTTTATAGAAACTAATATGTACATGTGGACCACCTCTCCTAAAATCTGCTTAGGACCTGTGACAGATTTAATATGTTAATATACTCACGCCTCCATAATTTTCCTTAGAAAATTTTCCCTGGTAGAGTTCAGAACTGGGTTCTTCAAGGTTACCAATGTTTCACTGAAAATCTGTAATAAATGGATTTCTATACATTTTGAATAATCTTGACTGGGAGTCTTGAATTAGAGCCCCCAAGTCTACACAGGGATTCTAATTTTCAAATGTTCCCAGTACTTAATACTCCTCATTGATAGCCGAGGGTGTGATGTGTCCAGAGCACACCACAAGCTGTTCTGAGCCCTGCCTGCCATTTGTTATGTCCAGGTGACATAAATCAGCCCTCCCATGTGTTTCACTCTTCCTTGATGCCTGATTATTTGAGTGTAAAATCCATTCCTCTCCAAACACATCACAAACAGAGGCAATCAGCACAAGGGGCTGTCCTCAGATGAAGTTCACTCTGAAGTCATTTAACCTTGCAGAAAACAAGGGGATTTTTCCCATCTCCTTTTGCCATGAGACATCTCTGTAAGTGTGTGTGTGTGCATGACCTTTTGGAGGGTCTGATTTTCTGGGCAAAAAGCCAAATGCTACATCTCCTTCCCAGCCATGGGGTGTTTCAAGCCTGGGTGAAGGCAGCAGATTAGATCCACCCTTTGTGTTATGGCAGACCCCGACAGCTTTGGCACAGGGTAGAGTTTATGTTTGGAGTTTCTTAAAATTGAAAGTAAAAGTAACCCCAAGACAAGCACTGAGGAACGGAGGCTCTGAGCAGAGGCCACTTTCACCTCTCCACATGCCAAGCCCTGATTAGAGGCAGGTAAGAAGGAGTCCCAGACACGATGTGAATGGGGCTGGTCGAGCCAGTGCTAACTGTGCATTTTTTGGGCAGGTGTGCATGTGCCAGCAGACCCCAGCCTGACACCTATTCATGAGCTGCTCTCCCCACAACTTCATCTCTCAGGCCCCCAAGGCCAGGTCTCAAAACTGCATCCTTCAATTTAAGCCTGAGTTCAACAGAACTAAAATAACTATGGAAACCTCCGTGGTGTAGAGTGCTAAAATAAATTGCCAGTATAGCTTGGAAGTTTGAGATGAGCTGTGCCTCCTCTTCCTCTGTTCTCCTGAAACTGCAGGGACTGATTTATATGTACAGGCAGATTCCGCTTGTGAGCAAAATCAAGCAAGCTTGCATCGCCAGGAATAACACCATTACTTTTAATGGAAAGAAGCCATTTGTGGCCCAAAGCTCTGAAATAGTTCCACACAATGTGTTGAATACATAAAGTCTCAGGTTACCTTTGAAAGAAAAATGTTGGCAGTTTTGTTCCAATCCTACAGGAGAGAAAAAGAAAAAAAGAAAAAAGTAAAAAGAGAGAGGGAATTATTTTGTTATTCTTTCTCCTCCCTGTGAAAATCTTCATTGTGGAAGCAGCAGGTACTAGTTATAAAATCAGAAAAAAAAAATCACGATGAATATCAGTATGAATAATACAAGAAAGTTAATTCTTGTCAAAAACCAAAATTACAGTTCATAAATAAGTTGAGTCAGTGCAAAAATAATCAAGATCCTCAGCCAATCACTGGTTTCAGTCATTGAAAACTGCTAAATATAATGGATTCTCTATTTCATTTGAAATAATCTATCCAACAGTTCAGGTTATAGGTCATGCATTCACAGGAAAGCAAACAGCTAATACCATGAGTCTCCTCTTTCATAAAGAAATGTTTGACCAGTTCTCTTACAAAAACATGAGTCTAGGGCTAAAATCATGAGCCCTGTCTGTATGCACAAGATACACTCTGGCCCTGGATATATACTACTGAATTCAACAAAAATTTGGCTCAGCTACTTTGTGAAAGAAGTCCTGGGCTGGAAGAGGTATTTCCTTTCACTTTCTAATGTTCTTGTCCAAAGCTTTATGCTATGAGATTTGTAATTGCAACAAAGAGGATTAATTTAATATCAATTTTGCATCTGGGTCGATATATGTCTCTCAAAACATAAGAAAAACCTACTACTCAGATCAAATTCTGAGGAACATATAAATCAGCGTGGACAGCTCAGAGAATATTGGAGGTGCTACAATATGAAATGTAATGAAGATTAATACAGGGACAAATGTAGTAAAAAAATACATAAAAAATAAGTGTGTGCCATGGCACAAACTGAAGGGAGCATTTGTTGATTTGAAATTGCTTCTTTTTTCCCCACAGTGCAATTCATACAATTGTATAATAACATACCCCATCACATGAATAAATAAACTGGTGCTATCAGGAGTGACTTTTGGACCTGTGGATCTGTAAACAGCTCCTCCATAATTTTTTCTTAAGAAACTTCCTCTAAGTATCATGTAAACCCATAAAAGGGCCCCAAATGAGGGTGGTATCTTACATCAAAGCATGAGAAACAAGACAAACATTTCCTCATCTGGCCACAGTGAATACCCAGGGCACCACAGTGAGGTTATAATTGAAACACAGGTATCTGTACAGGATTTCATGTAAATACACAAAATGGTTGTTCCTCCTTTCACAGATGGCTGACCCCATAGTTTAGAATAAAATAAACGTTATAGTAGCATAGCCAGCTTCTAAATTCATAATCCTTTTTGGTGAAAAAAGGTATAAAACCAGCACATTTTAAAGCTTCTGAGCTTCTATTTCTTTAAATTAGATTGTTTGCTGCTGAATATGATGCTAATACTGTACTAGTAGTCAAAACTCAGGATGGAAAGAAAATCAACATTTCTCTACCAGTTATTTCTTTTTGTTGTTGTTGGTTTTTGTACCAAATTTAATTTATTTGCTGAGGATTCATGTCTTCTTCATGGAATGAAAGCAAGTGAAGGGGGAAACTAAAAGACCAAGAGAATTTAGCACTTCTTCCTCAGGCCCAAACCCTGCTCGTGTGTTTTCATCAGTGATCCCCAACTTCTCCATCTTAGGAATCATGGAATAAATTGTTCCTCATGGAATAAATTGTGGAATAAGTAGTTCCCAGAGACCCAGCTACACTGACTGTGCTCAGTGCACACTTGAACTTGTGCTTTCCCTCCTGAGCCAAACTGAGAAGATAACAAGTAGGGGGAGCAAATTCTCAGCAGGTCATTTATTTAAGAAATTAAACATGAGTCTTCCAGTCCAGTGTGGACTGGACCCATTAGCCCTGTTTTCACCTGTGTGTTGGAGATGTTTTGAGACCTTACAGAGACGTTTGTGTACTCAGCTTATTACTGAGATCACTAACAAATTTGGCACAGTCTATTAAGTGTTCAGGTACTATGGTAATTAGCTCAGACTGAAATCCTCACCAGATGAAAAAGTGCAGCAGAATGACCTTTTAATCCCCTTGCCTTCGTTTCAGCATCTTATCAGCGTTTCACAGTTCCTTCTTAATATGTGACAGTGTAGAGAATTTCATAATTCATTTCAGCTATTGAATCCAAATGTGAAATTACTGGAGGAAATCTCACAGACACTTCATGCAGAGGACTTTTGTATTTCAAGGCTTGAAATGGGTTTGCCCATGAAAACCATTTCTAATGACTCAGATGGTGTCAAACTCACAATGAGCAGAGTGCTTCTGTCCCAGCAGAATACAGAACACGGTGTGGCTAAACCATTCTTGACATTACTCTCTGTAATTTAAGATGAGTCAGAGACAGGCTCTTCTCCTTCTGTCAAAATCAATGTCTGAATCCTTTTCAAATAGTCTTTATGTACTTTGGAGTGACTCCTCTCCTCCCACAGGGTTTGTTGGCAAGTCAGTCAGAGTTTGAAGCACTTTGAGTAAGGCTCTCCTGCAGTGCTGTTGCTCACAGGTGTTTGGGCAGGAATGTGGTCTGTCCTCAGGACAACTTTTCAGAGAGCAGAGGGTTTAACAGGAGACACGTCAAGGTGGTGGGAGTAGAACAATGCAGTGGTGGTAGCTCTTCTTTGGAGGTTTGATCTCTACTCCATGTACCAGAGTGGCTCATGCTGTCAGCCTTGAAGACAGTCAAGAGCTGAGCTATTTCACCAGCACTACTGCATTTGAGGCCTTTTAACTTGGATTGAAATTTGTAAATGTTGGGCTTTTGATTATATGTGAATGTTTGTAGAGTGGTAGAAGCAAGAAAAGGCAAACCTGCTCTTTAAGGGAATTTCTTGTAGCTTTCCACTGTGTATTTTTTTCTACATAAGACCAGTCCCATCAACTATTTTAGGTGAATAGTTATCAGTTCAAGAAAAGAGATGTTTAGGAATAGCTATGAGCAGCAGCATCCTGTAATTTTGCTGATGAAACCTAAAACCTGGTCTGCCCCTTCCTTTGGAGAAATCCTCTGACTTCAACAACACCTTCCTACTAATGAAAAGCCCATCCTAATGTAGCACTAAAAAATATCTGAAAGAACAAGGTTTCAAAAACATTATTTATATATAACCTTATGTCTAACCTTCAAAAACCTTTCTAATACCTCAGGTTACCTGAAAGTCTCAAGCTTTAGATGTATCACCCTCCTGAATATAGTCACTGTCTAGCAGATCTTTCTAGCATAAAGTCAGCCTCAATCAAGAGAGATGTGGACATTGAAGGGTGTTTTCAAAAGCAAAACACAAGTGTTTTTTCAGTTCTGAACAAATAATTGCCTGGTGTAATATTGCCATTGCAATTAAACTTTGGGGCCTGAAACCTCAGAGTATTAATGCTGTGGTGGTTTTCACCTGCTTGTAGATAGTGTTTTCCTTTTCCTGGAACCTAGTTACAGCAATGACAGATAGAGAGAGATACTCCTGTGATTTATATCATAGCTACCACCACGATATTTGATCACTTGTGGTGGGAGGCATGGATGCCAGTAATCTAGGAGTTACTTAGATTCCAAATCCTGTAATGTGTTGGCAGAAATCTTATGACTCCATTAAGTTGTGTTATACTGTATGGAAAATAGACATATCAATCATCTTCAGTTAAATATTTAGAACTCATGCGATATTTAAAAGAACAATGATCTCTAAGATACAAAAATAGTATACTAACTTAATATATTCTGCACTCTCACAGACTTAGTTCGAGTTACATGGCAAGCAAAATTGTCCCAGTGATTTATACCCACAGCAGGGAGCACTAAAATTAACACAGTGCTGGAAGTCAGGTGAAAATAATCTGCATGCACAATGAAGCCGTGGTCTATCCCAGAGCTTTGTGCAGCCTACCAGAAGCAAAGATTAAATGAGGGAGTGGTGGGTGATGCAGTAGGAAGAGGAATGATGCTATGGGTGCCTGTCATTCTCTCCAAGACAGCAGAATTCTGTGGGATTTGAAGCCTGTGAGCTGGGCTTCCTTTGCTGCTAAGGAAATCAAGGCAATTAGGTGAGAGAATGGGGATAGACTACGTGGGTGTGCACAGAGGATGGTGGTAAAGGCATTGTTGTGGAATGTATGGCTGCACAGCCACCAGAGTGGCTGAAACAGAGGGAGAAAATGGCAATGGCCACTTTTCCTGGAGAATTCTAGCTCTGGACACATCCTGGTGCAGGACGGTTCTGCCTTCTGTTCACCTCCACCATTCTGTGCATAAATCAGGTGTTCTGGGGCAAGGGGGACAGCTAATTTTTTTTTTTTCCTCTGGTTATGTTTTAGCACTGGTAAAAGGGAAAAAAAAAACAAACAGAAATGACCAAGAGCCATAGTAAAGTAAGAAGTGCCAGATTGGATCAGACACATGGACTAGCTAGTGAGCATCCAGTCTCCAGCAACAATCTGGATCAGATGCCTCTAAGGAATGTGAACTAAGTCTGTAGAAGGCAGATGTTTGGTAATTTGTTCTCAGTGAGAATTTCATCCTAAATCATAACACTTACAGATTGGTTTTAACCCTGAAACATGAAGTCTTGCATCCCTTGGTCGTTGTGGATATCCTGTTGCTTGAGCAGACCTGACTAATTTCTTGGCCCCAATGACATCTTGTGGTGAGGAGTTGCACAACCTGATGCCAGAATTTCAACCTTTCCTCACTTTTGAATTTTTGCTTTTCAATTTATCCAAGGCTTTCTAAGGTTTCTAATGTTTCTAAGGTTGTTAGTTTGGGTTTTTTTTATAAATGTACATGGTTCATGGTTTATCCTTGGTTTTCATCTTCGTGTGTGTTCCTAAACTAGATACTGAACCTCTTTAATATTGAAAGATTTCTCAGGATGGACTAAATGTCTCTACCCATCTGACAAGTAGGATGTGAGAGGCAGGAGTCTGGGGGAATTTTTTTTGCAAGAAACAAAAATTTTGCTTTTCATAGAGTAACCTAGTTGGAAGGGACCCTCAAGAATCACTGACAAACAATTCCTATGTCATTTATCTGGACTGGATCATATCTCTAAAGGTGGACAGAGATTGCACTGTGATCCCAGACTTTCTTGTTTCACTTTGCACGAAATAACAAAGAATGCAGACGGCTTAAAAGAGGAAATTTGCATTTCAACATAAAGCCCAAAGGCATTTTAAAACTGGGAGTGGATGGAATGACACAAAACCAAAACCAAAACCAAAATGAAGTGGCATACTTCAAGAACTCAACTTTCTCCCCCTGCTCCTGGAGACCTTTTAGTTTGCATGCAAACAGAAATGTGAAGCCAATCCAATGAGTAAAGTGGGATCTGGTCTAGTGGGATCTTTGACTACCAAAGAGGATTTATTGGTATGAGAAATGCAGGCTCTTCTCATAGGGTACCAGATGCAGCAAAGGAAATACCCACTGGATATGAGAAAATCCGTTTCACTCTGACCATGGTAACACACAGAAGCAGTTGTGCAGTTCTTCCTCAGAGATTTTCAGCACTTGGCTGAACCAGATCCTGATGTGCTGGATCTAACTTTGAAGCATAACTTGCTCTGATCAAGACGTTGGACAGGTGACCTTCAGAGGTTCCATTCCAACCTGAACTACCCTACAGATTTTTGACATTTATGATGTTTAGCTGGGATTAAACTACATGAAATTCATCCAGGGTACAAAATGCAGCTTAGGACTCAGCTATTTAGAGCTCCAGTTCAGGCCTTTATCTTCAAAAAAACAAACTTCTCAGGAGAATTAAATGGTTCAGATGGAAAAAAACCCCCAAACATTATTTTTAGATCCCAACAAACAAACAAACAAACAAACCAAAAAAAAAAAAAAAAAAGGAATCATGCCACAAATACTGTCCAATGTTAATTAAATTCTGTGTGTTTCAGTCACTGCTCAGTGATGAACCTGCTGCCATGATTGCCTGACAGTTATTTCGATTTATGACTGTAAAGAAATCTAAAGTTGAGGAGAGATCAAATCTCAAAGCTAAGCAGAAGAAAGGGAAAAAAAGAAAACAAACCCACCAACATTGTGCTTTGACTACAAATTTAAACCGCCAGAGTAAGAGCTAAGTTTTTATGAGTTTGGTTTTTACAGCAATGCAGATCTGAAGCAGTAGAGTAGTTCCACAATTATATCTTCTCTACTTTTCATCAGAAAAGTTGTTGCTATTCAAAAACTTCTTCCTGATAAGTATGGTAGAGAAAAGGTAGAGGGACACAGGTTTTCCCATAAAACCAAATTGGGAGTCCTGTGAGTTGCCTATTACTGGAAAGTATAGCATGGTTCAAAGATCTTAGATCCAGTACTAGGTGAAATTGGTGCATCATAAAATGCAACCCAGGCTTGCTATGGGTATGTTAGATTCACACACAAAGAGCATATCCACAGGGCAGGGCTGCTTCAAGTCCTCTCAGCAGGCACTGTGAATCAATTTTTTAGGGCAGACTTGGGCAAAGCAACCCAGCATCTCCTTGTTATGCAGCTTTGTAGTCTCTGACCAAACTCCTCAGTTTTCGGGTGGTCAGTAATCTGCAAAACATGATGGATTGGGGACCTCTCATACTGCTGTTCACTGGAAAAACAAGCTCAGGTCACTCTGTCCCTTGGAGATCTGGTGCAGAGCATTGCAGAGAGAAACGCTGGTAATGAATGGATAGAGTGATGGTGCAATTACATCTGACACATGTTGTCATAAATCAAACCTGACAGAAGTCCCAGAATTATTTTACAAAGCTCTGAGCAGACCGGAATGTCCAAATCTTTGAGGCAAAACATAAAAACAAAGTCCTGTCCCTTCTTGTCTTTAATGAGCCTACGACCATATTTTAAATAACAGATGTGAGGACTGAGGGCAAAGCATTTCCAGATCAAGGGCAGCAAGATATACATTTAAAAGAATGGGTAGATAGAGGGGTTTTATTTTCTTCTCTCTTAAGGCTGAAATGTAGAGCTGTGATCACTAGCAGTATAATGCTGGCACCTGGACTTGTGTCTGTGCTGCCAGCAACAAGAGAAGAGGATGATGATCAGATCTTTCAAATAAAAAACATATATATAAAAGAGGAAAAAATGCTTTCATCACAGAAAGATGAAAATGATGTTGCTGGTTCTCCATGGAACGTGCTCAGATTCTGTACTGAGCACTGGGAGAATGAAAGACATAGACAGGAAAGCTGCCTTGAAGTCATATCATAGAATCACAGAATCACTTATGTCAACCATTCCCCCAGCACTGCCAAGGCCACCATTGACCCATGTCCCCAAATGCCACATCCACACAGCTTTTAAATCCCTCCAAGGATGGGGACTGTACCACAGCCCTGGGCAGCTGTGCCAGGGCTGTACAGCCCTTTCAGTGAAGAATTTTTCCAATCCAAACCTTGCCTGGGGCAACTTGAGGCTTTATCCTGTCCCTGTTCCCTGGGATAAGATCCCAAATCCCCCCCGGCTGTCTCCTCCTGTCAGGGAGTTGTGCAGAGCCACAAGGTCCCCCCTGAGCCTCCTTTTCTCCAGGCTGAGCCCCTTTCCAGCTCCCTCAGCCTCTCCTGGGGCTCCAGCCCCTTCCCCAGCTCCGTTCCCTGCCCTGGACACGCTCCAGCCCCTCGGTGTCTCTCTTGTCCTGAGGGGCCCAGAGCTGTCCCCAGCACTGCAGGTGTCCCAGCAGTGACAGCACAGGGGACAGCACTGCCCTGGGCCAGCTGGACACTCCATGGCTGATACAAGCCAGGATGCCCTTGGCCCATCCAAGCCATCCAATAAAGGATGGAAATTCTCCTTTGCCCTCCTTCTGTTGCTGATGTATTTGCAAAAACAATTTTTGTTGTCCTTTATGACACTGGCCAGATTAAATTCTAGTTGAGCCTTGGTCATTTTAATTTTCTTCCTGTACAACCTCACAATATTTTTATAGTTCTACTGAATTGTTTGTCCCTTCTTCCTAAGGTCAATAACTCCCCATTTATTTCAATAATTTACAGCCAAAGCTCTCTGTTCAGCAAGGATAATTTTTTTTTTCCCCTGCAGGCTCATTTTTTGGGCACGTGCATCCTTAGGACTTTGTGTAGGCTTGCCCTGGCTGCCACACTGTGTGCTGTTTATCCTGCACAGCTGGCAGTGCTCCTGGTCCCCAGTGCTCCCTGGGGACTTCTTTTATAGGGGAGGAAAGCTTGGACTTCACCACTCCTGGCTTTGGGACCCATCAGCTCCAGGAGATTCAGGCTCCTGGCAGCTCCCTCTGCTCCCCTGAGGTTCCCCAGTTTGGGGAACACCTCTGTGCCTGGAGTGCTTTAGGATGGGCACCAGAGCTGCTGCCCTGGCTGGTCAGGACCTCCTTCCTGGCCTGGTTTCTGCACAGTTTTTGTTGGAAACAGAAAAGTGCAGAATGTCCTGTTCTGAGGGCAGGGCTGAGTGAGGTGACCTCCAGAGGTCCTTTCCATGAAATTACTGCAAGATTCCACGATTTCCTCCTAAACTGTTGTGTAACAGCAAGAAATATCCATCATACTTGGCCATAATCCAGTTCATGGTGTTTTTTCCTGCTAGAGATTGAACTTAAAAATGATACAATTTTGCAATTAAAATAAGAAGCTTTAATTAAATTTTGTTCTCTTGTTTCTCCTGAGACTACACAACCTTTCAGTTCCCACTGATGATATTTCACACTGACACACCACAGGGGTTTATTCCTAGAATTTTTATTTTGTTATTCTAGTTCTAAATGTTCCATGAGAAGAAAGGAGTGGCTTCAAAGAGAAATTTTCTGTTTCCTGAAGTTTTAATCTAAGATTTCCAAACACCTACTAGCTATAAGAAGTGAAAACAGGGGAATCCAATGGCAAGATTTATAAAATCAATCCAACGTTGAATTGCAGACTATTAGAAATCCATAAAATAAAGTAATTTCACTGGAAGGTATATGCCCTCCCTTCAGCCATTTCACCTATTTTCTGTAGATGACCAGAAAAGCTTAAGCATCTTCTTGGTTTTAATAACACTTTTGTCGACAAAACAAGGCAGAGGTTTACAAATTTTGTCTCTCTGCAGATAAGTCATGAAGACCCACCTTGTCACCTTCCTCTAATGAACAGGTCACCTTGCAGAGCTGGCAAGAGCTGAATAGTTTTCATCAGGCTTGCATGTGCAACTGCCTCACAAAGTATTCAGGATTGGGTATCAGTCAAAACAAGCCCATGCAAAAAATTTACCATTTTAGCAGATGGAGTCAGAACAGCTCACTTGCGTGCAGTAAAAGCCTTAATATTTCCACAGCTGGAGAGTTTCCTGTGGTCTAAATGATTGGAGCTTTTGGGTTTTTGAGAGAGAATACCTAAATCAGGCTCTAAGTCATAAAACATTTTGTGTTTCAAATATCAAGGTGCCTTACAGATTTTTGTCCCCAGAAAAGACAGGACTAGAAGGTTCAAGTAATTTGGAGAGGCAAAGTATATCGTTCATCTTCTGCCCCACATCCCGAAGCAAAAGCAGTGATATGGTAAAAGCTCAGTTTTGGCTTCTGTGACATTTTTTATAATCAGGCTTTTCTTGATTGTTGTTCTACAGCCAGACATCTCACCTCTTGCCTCTCCTGACCAATATAATTGTGTCAACAGAAGTCTGCAGTACAGAGGAGATCAACTTCTGAATTTTATTGTGCTGCTTCTGTGAAGTCCAGTGTAACAGGAGAGTGTGTTATGAAACCAGGCAATAATATTACACAGCTATGAGTCACTTAATATACGCTGGTTTTGTCAAGAACAAAACCCCTTTATTGGAAACAATGCCTGTTGGAAAGTTAACTATTTCTGATAGCAGGTTCTCAGACTGGAGTTGCCTGGTCCATGAGGAAGCCAAAATCCTATTATAATGCTGTGTAAACTGAAGCTTTATTAGTTCACACACTTCTTGAGAGTCAGAGGATTTCAACCAAAAGAGACTTTGTCAGAGCTGAAAACAGTTCTGGGGTTGCACTTGCACCAAAGGATGTTTCAAAGGAAGGGCTAATGTTTCTGCAGCTCTGGATGGCTCGGGTTGGAACTGACATGGAGTTTATAGCTGTGACTTTTGACAGCTTGCCCTGGCATTGAGGGAGATGAAGGATGGACAAATCCTGTTCAGAATTACGAAGAAAAAAGCCCTGAAAAATTGCCTCACACCTGCTTTTTAGCCTTTCCTTAAACTATGAGATTCAGAATGTGGATTTTGCCACCTCCATGCCAAGGAACTCAAATGCCATTTTTTTCTTCCCAATGGGCTCTTCTTTTGAAGTAGACATAGACTGAAAGTTGTCTTGAAATGGATCTGTCACTATCTAGTCCCCTCTATTTTAGTGTGACCTGCTCTTTAGCACAGGGCTGGACTGGAGATCTGCTGGTCTCTGGTCCCAGCACTCACCACAATGATGGGGTTATTTCGTCTGCTGCAAAGAAATTCAAAGCATGTTTCCCCACCTCCTATGACTGATAGAGCAAGGTGTTGTTCAGGGGGTATTTTGTCATTTCCAGTCGTATGCTTAATTATTCAAAACCAACATTTCAAAGCAAATTTTATTTGCATTGTCCTTCTTCCCTTCCCTTTTTTTCTACAGGCTGCTGCTGTACTGTTGTTATGCTCTGTAAACTCTGCTCTGTAAAAAATATTTATTCCATTGACTCTGTGCTAAAATTTTAAGATTGCTCAAGTGTTGCCATATTCAGACAAATAAATGATAGGCTTCCACAGATGTTACCTATATACATAACCACAGTTTAGACACAGTAGTTAATTCTTCTTAAATGTAGTAACCAGAGAAAAACCCACAGAGACATTTCTGCTTGCTTTATACAGTCCTGAAGTGTTTAGACCAAGGCACCAGGTGCTTTACAACATCTCTGGAAGTGGGCAGCCTTTATATGGATAAGCAGCTCATGAAATCTTTGGAAGCATCAACCACTTCTCTCCCTAGCAGTTCAGCTGACATGATTGCTGGGGTTCATGTATGAGGATACAAAGTTCTCCATGGATTCAAACCTTGCTTCTTTACTATCCTGGTCATCTGAATCGTGGTGACTACTATGGAGGGAAGATGTCTTTCATCCCAAATTGCGTGGGTGTAAATGGAATAAGCATCCAGATCTGCTGTGTCACATCTGCTTCATCATCAGTAATCATATTGTTTATTTTCTTTTTTTTTTCCCCACTCTTTTCCATCTAATTGGGGAGCACTGAAAGCAAAGCCCCAAAATCCAATTGATTTTAAATTTGCTTTTAGCAAAAGGAGGCTGAAATAAATAATGAAAAAAAGAAAAGAAGAACTGAGTCCTTACTAGGTGTAGTCCCTGCTGAACCAGGACCATCTGCCTTCATCCTAAATTCACTCTGGCCACTCCTGCTTTCCCACCACTTCTTGCGAATTAGATATCAGACATCTTCTTAAATTCCCACAGATCTCCTGTTACTTTTTGTTAAAGAAAAAAGCCTATTGATGCAGACAGCATTTTTCTCCTCTGCCTAGATAACACAGGACAGAATGGTGACCCTCCACACAGCACAGCCCTGGCCTTGACAGGGAGATGGTTCCCTGTACAATATTTTAACAGACTAGCATGCAAGGAAAAAAAAAGGACAGTTACCCTCTGAAATGAAAGCTCAATGATTTAAAAAGCAGCAGTGTGTGTGTGAGGGAAGGAAGGGATGGCAGATTTCACTTGTCAGGTCAGGGGTAACAAAAAATTATCCTGATCCAATAGACCATGTGAAAGGATATTACTGGGGTATGAAAATAATTCTTTTGGGGGGACAGAATGTATTTTTTCTGCCCTTTCTCTAAAGCCCTGTTATTTTTCTGTTCCTTGCTTGCATCTGTTAAATGCTGGAATGTCTGCAGGGACGTTTTTAAAAGCTGCACAATGTCAATTAAATTTGCCGAGCAGTATATCTTTTTGGAGTACGTGTGACCTTTTCTGTTTGTCATTTCCTGGGCATCACACCAAGTGATCCTCTTAGGATGCTGGCTTTGTGGAGCAGGCTCACAGCAGCAGGACTGCAGGAACTGCAGGTTTCTGGGACCGCTGCCAACCTCCGGATAATTGCCATCAGCAGGAAAGAGCTAGAAAAGCTTGGCTGAGTCCATCTTTTACAGATAGATTGACCCCTTTCTGCCACTGCAGAATCACAGTCAGAGAGAAACACATCTCCAAAAAGAGAGAGAAGGGAGGGGAAGGAGGGGGAGAGAGGAATGATTACAGCAGGAAGGCTACATCTGATCTGAGCAAGAGAGATTTGGAGGTTGCGCTCGCCGCTTTGCCTTCGCCAGTGTTTATAACATTCTTCTGTTTTAAGACAGACAAATCTGAGAATGAGGCTTAAATGCTGAGCTCTGTTACAATAAAACTGGTGCTTTTGTGAGACCAGAGTCAGAGCTCTGAGAGAGGGGAGGGAAGGAAAGGGAAGGGTGGGAATTCAGTACCTTCATGTGATACATCTGCTGGGAAATAACAATTTGAACATATATGCAGCAATCAAAAGGCAGACAATGAATGCGTGCTGAAAGCCACTGCAGGTGCTTGGTAAGGGGATGGAGGACAGCAAAAGGAAAGAGAAAGGAGGCTGTGTGCCCACAGCTCAGTAGCTAAGCTGAAATGTTTCAAAAAACAGCGAGAGCCACAATTGTAGTTTAGGAGTGCTGGGAATGGAAAGCAGTACCCTCAATACCCCCATGTCCAGCGAGTGGCTGAGTGGGGTCAGTGATGGTGACATGACCAGGAGGTGATTTCAGCAATTTAGTTTTCAGATACATCACCTCCTCCATGTGCTTGTGCCCTCAGTTTCTTGCAGGGTTCAGATTCAGTGCTGCTGGTAAACACCTGTAGTGACTGCAGCACAGGAGCCCAAAATCTCTGCATGACAATTTCCAGGCAGATGCTGGGATCCCCACCCTGAGCCACAGCTGCCTCCCTCTGGAATATCTCAGTTGAAGTGGGACAAGCAATGATCAAAGTCTGACTGAAATACCAAACCTGCCCCAGGAAATCCGAATCTTTAGGATCCAAGACCAGTTCTCTTTCCACTTGGGAATGGAAAGAGGTGAGTGGGTTACAGGGCTAAGCACTTGTCCCTTCCATGCAGTTGCGTGACTTTCTAGATATGGGCATCAAAATTCTGCTGCCTCTCTCCTCTCCTGGAGGAAATCCTTCCATCACTCATGGAAGTGCAGCTGTGGAACTGCAGCTGTCATACAGCAAAGAGCAATTCTGAGCCACAAAAATGTATAAAACTATGCATGACCTCTGAAAATCAAGATCTTTATGGAAAATAAGGCTTCTGAGACAGAATCTCTCCACTGTGTTCAGGTCAGTGCAGTCTCATATTAATATTGAGATGTTTGATGCTAAAGACATAACACCCAAATCTATTCACTAGTATTGCTTCTTTTTCCCTTTCCTCACCCATGATCCATCTCTAGTTGCCAACATAAATAATACTCAGGTTACAGTCATGTCCTGTGGCTCCAAACTGGGGGATCTTCAGTGCATAAGGTGAGCTGAGCAAACATGTATAAAGGCATAATCCTGTCAAATATTATCCAGGTCATATGATCTGTAGCTATATTCCTCCCTGTAGAGAACACACTCAGCTCAGCAAACGCTTGGCCTGTTTTTCTGTGTGACACTGAATGCCATGAGTGACATCTCACAGATGATACTTTATTGGTAGAGCAGGTGCTGGTGGCAAGAACTTTATTTATAGAGCAGAGGTCTAAAAATGGGTCTGTGCTTAACAGGTCTCAGTCACTTCCAGATCAGATTTGAGTCTTTCAGAAGACCTTTCCCCTCTTATTTCCCAGCTCTCAAACTCTCACCAGAATGAGAAAACCAAGGGGTGCTCCCCAGGCCCCCAGCAGAAGAACCATGCAATCTGGGATACAGAACCCATAATCCTCCCTAGGAAGGGAGTTGTGCATGTCAGAGGAGGTTCCAGGTCCGTACATTTCAGGCTGGTATTTTTGCTGAAAAGAAGGCAAACCCTGTGACATCAGCACTGCAGCAGTTTCTATTTGTCACAGCCCCAGGGTTACAGTGGTGAAGAGCAGATGAGCACACCACCATGAACTAGGTAACACTGTGCATTTCTGGCATGTCACCACCTGTGTGCCAACACTGCATACACAGACCCAGGCCTGAGGAAAAGGTGAGAATCTCCCCTGGACTGGCAAAAGAAGCACACCTGTGCAAGGCTGTCTTCAGGATACCCTGGCGTGGCTTCCCTGTTTTTCCTTGCCCTGCCACATTTTCTCTCCTAAGCACCCTAAGCTGTGGAAGCAGTTTGCCATGCCAGGGGAGAGCCAAAGGGGAATATGGATCTGTCCAAATGACGTCCAGCCACCAGCACACCATCTGCAATGTTTGGGATTTAATGACTGACCTTAAAACTGCACTTTTGTATGAAGGTCTTTCCAACTATTACATTCCAACACCACGCTCAGAGTTTAAGTATGGGTTTACAGAGAGAATATCTAGAAAAGCAATGGAGGCATTTCAGTTTCTGCCCAGGATAAAAGTTTGAATTCTTTCCTGGAAGTAGGCTCCATTTGATCCACCTGTGGATATGTGCTGGGTGCAAGGAAAGGTGATGAGATACTGCTCTGCTGGCCTGAAAAAATAGTTCTTTTTGCCCAAGTTAAATTGAAAAACATTGCCAGACCTCAGCTTGTAATAAGCTATTCAATTACACCTTCCACATGCTGCTTTAGAGTAATCCTAGTCTGAGTGTGGTCCATGGCAAATATGAGGGAGCAAATTTTTAAACTTTTGCCTGAAAACCCATTTATTCATTCCTCAGAAACTAAGCAAGAGGTTTTTTAATGATATATATTTTTAAGGAATTATATTGTGGCTGCAGGACCTGTCAGCATCAACAAAGTCATTCCTCCTGTGGGCAACATATAAAAAAGAAAACACCTCTATATTTCATTTTGTTTCCATTTGCCACCTCCCTTTACAGCTGAGGCTGGTGAGTGACTTGAATAGTCTCACTGAAATCAGGAGGATGACTCGTGGGCTCACAGGGAGGCACGTGGTGGAGGGCTTTACCAAACCACCCTCCAACACCAGATGCTGGAAGACACAATGTTGGTAGCTGTTGGCAGCTGACCTGAAGAAGTTAAGCTTAGCAGCAAACGGAGCCCCCAGGCTCTGCAGCTCAGCTTCCTTTCCTCTCTTTAGCACAAAATATTTTAAAAGAAACTGAGACCAGCAGCTTTTCCCCAGCCAACAAAAATAAAGACGCTTGCAGCACGGCGGAGTGCAGCGTGCCTGCCTCGCTCCAGGCTGCTCTGCCAGGGAATCAGAGGGATGGATGGATGGATGGATGGATGGATGGATGGATGGATGGATGGATGGATGGATGGATGGTGGATGAGCAGCAATTGAAAGGTGGGCACAGAGGCAATAGCACTGTGGCTGAGGTCCAAGCCCAGAGCAATGAGGCATCCACGAGAGCTATTGCAATTGTCAACAGTGGAGAAATGTAATTCGTTGTTTGCAAGTGCAGCCTGGCTCCTTAAAATAAAATAAAGAAAAGCAAATGCCTCAGCTCTGTTGGCTACCTGGCCAGTGAAGGCTGCCCATGAGCCAGATATATAATGCTGATATAAACCCCCCAGCTTAAGCAAGATCTACTGGATGGGTTTGATCAAGGGCTAGTGCATCTTTAGGAATGTGAGTCAACTGGAAACAGATGTTTTCATCCTGTGGTGATGTAGAAGCTAAAGTCCCTTCTGTTTGTCCTCCCTTCTGTCTCCTCCAATCCTTGGATATATTATTAACACTTTTTTAATCTCATTTTATTTATGTATCTTTAGGTATTCCTGCTGTAGACTCCTAAATTGTAGGGGAAAATAAGAGAGGAAATGCCAGCAGATCAGAATAACAAAAAGCCAAGCCACTTACAAACTTTCCCATCAGCTAGCTCCCCTCAGAAAACTTCCTTCGTCAGTGGAAATCCCAACCTCACCCACTAAAGCCCTTCCAGAGGCAATGCATTTGGCACTGTATATTGTTTGTGTTAAAAATTTCATCTATTCCAGGCCAAGAAGGAGGGAAAAAATGCCCTTAGAGCCCTTTGGAGACAGTGACCCTGTTGGAGTTCTCTTAATGTTGTAAAGGGGAACTCAGGAAACAGGGATTCAGTTTAGAGATATTTGGGATGCACTCTTCTGCAGCAGGTGACTGCCACAGTCCACCCCTGAGACAATGAAAAATCACACAGGATTATTATATTTTTAGAATTATTTATGAGAAAAATACACCCATCTCCACCACCCCTACCATTCTCTGTCATGTATCTCCATCCAGACAAGCAGCACCAACCAGCCAACCCTGCAGCCCTTCCTGCTCTGGTCCTCCTGCTGGGCTGGGTGTCAGACACAGCCCCCTCCCAAGATGGTTTCTGCTGACACACCCAATCTACCCCAAATGCTGCTTGGGAGACCCAGGGATTCTGCTTTAGTGCCTTTTTTGCATCTAATTCCCCATAATCACTGGTGAAGATCCACCAGTACTATCAATCTGCTCACATAGCAGTCCCTGGTATTCAGGATGACTATTCATTCAACCTTTTTATTTTTTTCACCAAAATTCCAGCTTACTGTTTGTGTTGTCACTATCTGTCTCACCAAAATAAGGTAATTAAGGATTATGCTACTGTTTTTACTATCCTACTTGCCCCTTCCACCTTTCTGCCTTTTCTTAAGGTTTCTTGTACTCTCAAGTCTAAAATGAGAAAGCTTTGGATTCCCCATAAATAGTAAAAAAAAGACTAAAACCATGTTTGTAGTCCCAGAGCTGGGGCTCCCACTACCACCAAACACAAATGGTTGTCACAGTTTTGGGCTCAAAATATGTGTATGAGTGAGCTGAGCACACTCATAGGCTTGGATTCTGTATATTTCAAGGCAGAGGTCCATGGATTTCCAGGATTATGGACACTTTCCAAGATTATGTGGCAGGTTGTATCTACTGTATTTCCTGCTTATGAGTTATTTGGTGCAATAGTTGCTCCTGAACAGGAAATAAACCCTCAACTTCTTATTTGCATTTTTCCCAGCTGAAGGGAAATCTAGAAAATAGGAGAGGATGTGCTCTCCCTGAGTAGCCCAGGACATATTCATCTTCATCCTGGGTGAGGTTTGAAATGCAGGAAGGATGTGAAATGGCCAGAAAAAAGGAGTTAAACACAAAAACAAAAACAAAAACAAAACAAAAAACAAAAAAAAAAAAAAAAAAAAAAAAAAAAAAAAAAAGCAAAACAAAACAAAAACCAACCACCAACCAAAGAACCCCCCCTCCCCCCCCCAAAAAAAACTAGATTGAGGCAGAAATCAGGTTTCAGATGTGAAAAATTAGAAAAGACATGGATGATGAAAGGTTTGTCACCACTCAGGAGGCCACTAGCACCAACTAAGTTGAGAAAAGCCACACGTGGGACCATTTATTAAAGAGCTCTTTTGTTAGGAAGAGGCATTATTATGAAGAGTTTTATGGACTCTGGAGCTGTTAGCTCCCTGGAAACTGTGAGAAGAAACCTGTGGGTGCTACAAAAACTTTTGGAGAGTTTACATCAAGCTTCAATGTTACAAGGAAACCAGAAAGAAAAGAAATTCATCTGTGATTTTGCATCATAAGTGTCACACATGAAATCCATTGTCTCATCTGTTTTGGGGTCCCTTTCTATCTCTTTTAAATAAGACTAAAACAAATGTGTTACCATTTTATTCCTTCTTTTCAATGGAACTTGGCTAACAGAGGACTGAGTTAATTTACAGAACACTGAAATGTTTCTTTCTTACACATCCTAGGCTAAGCATGAAGATTTTACCTTCTTATTCTCAGCTACCCAGGTACCTCCTTTTCTCACGGTATAAATGAACAAACAAAAAACCTACCTGTTCCCTCTCTCCTCTTCAAATTTCTCTTCAAGTTAGGAGAGGCAAATAATGACCTACTGGAAAGGCTGGAAATAAATTATAGCCAGAATGGCAAAAGCAAAATATTTCTCCTCTAAACATGTTGCTTTTTCCTCTGTATGTCTTGGCAGCCTAACTCTCTGAAACACCCACCTGAATTCTCTGCACTCAACAGAGCAGCCCAAGGATAAACCCTCTGGTAAATCCTATGTGACTGAAGATATAGGAGCCTGCCTGTGAGTAAAAACATTTTAAATATGATTGCTATACCTGTAAGTAACCAAAGAGCCCTTTTGGAGCAAATAATTTCCTCTGAAACATCTGAGTCCAATCATCTAAGCCTGGGAGCCCAAATTTATGTAATACCACTGCTTTCCTCTCCTCATTGTCCATCCCCTGCCTCAAAAGAAAAGAGTTTACCCTGTCCATCTATCATTTAAATGGTAATGAGCTAAATGAATTCCACCTCACTTCTGAGCTTCAGAGCAAGCTTGGGTTTATTTATTCGTTTAAAGGCACAAGAACCCGTTTGACATTGCTGAACATGTCCCAGATTTATGGAAAATAAAACTGTACTAATCTCGCACGTTTATTAGCTTTTCTGTCAGATGCCTCCACGAGTATTCAGAGATGTGAATTTGCCCTGCAGTTCTGTTCTGACTGGAACAGCATCTCCTGAAATGTAAATGTTATCTTAAGGTCATATGCTGATGAAAACCCCTGTTTTGCCAAAGTCTAATTTCTTGGTCACTTGACAAAGCAGCTGCTGTTCAGTTATATGGCACAAAGAACACTATTAAAGATGGATAAGTTACGTGTTTGATTTGGCATATATTATACAGCTTCTAAAGATTAAAAAATTACAATGTACGATTGTTTTTTTCCTGATTTAGCTAAGTAAATAAAAGACATTTTACAAATACGTATACAGGAATGATACTTCTAAGTGAATTTGTTCATTGACACATTATGTAGCCCTCTGAGAACTTCTGTGACTGCATTTTAAAGGATCAACACAAATATTCTAATGTGGGATATAATTTATTTGCAGAATCATAGATTTTTATTGAGACAAATTCCTGATTTGAAGGAGAATACAGAGATTAGACAGTTGTAAATGTCGTGTGACAGTAATCTGTGCAGCTGATGCACATTAAGGAAAATAAAAATCGCAAGGTTTAGGTAATCAACAGCTGGTGTCAGCTGGTACCGTACCACATCAGTGCCTCTAAGGTTGGTAAAGATGTTTTTTTAAACCATCTGGTAGTTATCTAGCATTGGTCAATGTCAGAAGGACAATACTGGAGGCTTGTGCTCCTGCTTTGGCAAACCAGGACAAATGCTCACTTGTGCAAGCAGGGAACATGCAGTGTGGGTCAAGGAAGACAACATGACATGTTTTAGGAGGTGGTGCTGTCATTCCCGGCCCTTTTAGTGTGTGAGGAAGAAATCATTCTACAGAGGTGTAAGGTTCGGGTTACACAAAGCTCCACGTCCAGGAAAAGCTGGAGCATTCGAGCTTTATCAGGGTTTGGTGTCCAGGCTTGAGCTCTGAGGAGTCAGTTCTGGAAGCAGAGATGTGCCTGGGAACTGAGTGTCTGGTGATGGGTGGAGAAGGAATGTTGACTGCAAAGTGTTTGACCTTCATCTCACAAGGAAAAATGTCAAATATGCTCAGAAAAATATCAACAGTGTTTCCTCTTACCAAAAAATTGCTCTAGTGCAGGAATATTTGCTCCTTTGTAACAAAGAATTTTTAAAAACCCTAAAAAACCTGGAGATTGGGATTTCTCTGGTCTCTTCTGTTTTCCTATCCTCCCTTTTTAATTATGAAGTTCAGAGAGGTTCCAAGTGACAAAGATAATTTAGCATTTCATATAAGACTTTTACTTTGCAGGACATCCAGCACTTAAACATTAACCCCCTCATACTTAAGGAGGTAGGAAAGTTATTCCAGTGAGAAATAAGCATGAGCAATAATGAAGCACTCACTTTCAGATAGGAAATTAACTCAGCAAAAATAATATTCATCAATATTCAAGTCAAAGAAGTTTATGATTTTTCTAAAAATTTATCTAGTAGGCTGGCAGGGGATATCCCTCTCCTGATTATTGACAGTTTTGATAGGTCACGTCACAAACTTTATTTTCCAGAGGAAGATCTGGGATTGAAAAGTATTCAGGGTATATTTTAAAGTGTAAGGGAAGCATCTTGTGTTTGTGATTGCAACATTCATTTCGGGGATATGTGATACTCCCAGTCAGCTGCAGACGAGAAAGGATTTCCCTGCTTTGGAACAAATCAGATTTTTTTGCTAGGGATTGGGTGGGACTTGATCATTCCCTGGTGCAGCAGTTCTTTGTCTCAGTACAGTCTTCTACTATGATGAGAACATACTACATTTTGTGTCTCTTGTAAAATTTAATTCACATGCTGAGGTTTACAGCCCTTTGCAGCAATTTGCAGCAATTTGCTTCTTCAAATTAGTTAAGACACCTCCCTATGACACATAATTCTTGTGAAACCTGTTAGCTCTGCTTAAAATAAGTGAGTGGGTAAATAATTAAATAAATAAATAAATAAATAAATAAATAAGCAGGCTGGAATTCATTGCTGAAATCGAGTAACAGCCCAGCAGAAAATTCAGCAATAAAACATCCACATCGTAAACCATTAATATTTGCAGTAAACCATGAGCAGAGAGAAGGCTTGGTAAAATAGCTTCCACTCCTGAAATTCCATATCCTGATTGGCAAAAACATGGCAGGATACCAGCTGAGCTGAAAGGGAATCCCAGTGCACCTGCATAGAATCTTGTCCTTGCTTAATGTAATTTCTCTTTGGACAGAGCAGATTCCAGAGCTACAGGTGTGGAAAGGAGAGAACATCGAAGGAGCCTGGTAAAGCAGAGATGTTTATGTGCACCTACTCCGAGTACAAAGGCTTTATGCCACCCCCGTGGTCCCAAAACACTTAACATCCAGCTGATACCGAGGTGTAAAAAGTGAATGATAAGGCACTGCTCATCCTGACTGCTTGGACATCATTGCTCTACCCCTCCTGCATTTATTCTCTGCTTCTGTTCCCATTGCCATGAAGGGCTCTGCTCTTCTTCATTCCTAAGATGTGAGGACTTTGGGACCAAAGGATCATCTTGCTTAGAGCACCTATGTCACAGGTTATTAAGTTTCACTCAACTGTTCCTGAGATTGATTCCAGTAATTGATGCCCTGTGAAAATTCTCTTCCAGAGAGAGATTCAGCCTTGATTTAAAGGAAGGGTGAAATAGAGAGCATGCTGCTTTCCCTAGCAGTTTGTTCTGGCTTGTAATCTTCCTCACTCTAAATCACACTGGTCCTTCTCTGTCTGATGAAAGAAGCCTCTTCTAAATGGGTTCTTCCCTCCACGCAAATATTTTCCCAATAGTCAAATTACCTCTCCATCTTCTCCTTGTCCATTTGAGTCTGAAAGGTGTCTCATTCTTGGGATTTTATTCTTCTGCCCTTGTCTTGGCTTTTCTGAGATTTTTTTCTTTTTAAAAAAAGAACAACTGCTTTTTTGCATTCTTAATAGAAAGCGAACTGGAATGCATACAGAATTGCCATTTTATTCACACTGAATTTGCACACAGGTGTAAGGCTGCAATAACATTCTATTGAAGGGGCAATATGCATATAAGAAAGAGCCATGGCTTTTAACATTAAAAGCCCTGAAGAAGAGTATTTACAGTGTTCTTACAGCACTTAGAACACGTAGATATTATAGATCTATAGATGCATCTTGGCTCTGCAGACTTATAACCATAGGAGTAGGAACTTTTTTTCTGTATTAGTGGGGACTGTGCCTTCAGGTAAGTTTAGCAGACTAAAGCCAGTAAGAGAAAAAGAGGTGGACAGAACTCAGAAATTGGATGTGTCAAAAACATGGGACTAATTAGGATCTTGCATAAATGTGCAGAGTGATGACTTATTTAGATATAGAATAATGCTCAGCTCTTAGTGGAGTCCTCCTGCCATGAAATCATGGTCAGAGAGAGGTTCCTGTCTGCTCCAAGATCTTTGCTGACTATTTGGTCTTTAGATCACAGGTAAAAGCTCCAAACAGGCTCAGCTCCTTAGCATCACCTACAGCAGTGACTTTAATTCTTTGTACACTGCGTCATCTGTGTCTTCTAAGAAATATCATTCATAGTCACCCGTTTAGGAATTCAACACGTCATATTTATATCATGTTCCTAGCTCACTGACTGTATCATTTAGTCAAGATTTTAATTAAAAGGCTTCCACAGTGTATTGCTGGGAAGGCATAATTACTTTGGCTTGAGCTTCCTAGTTCTCATTTCCCAGTTTTTGTCCAGGGCACAACAGGTTTTACACAACACAGCAGTCGATGAAGGGCTGGACCCTCAGACCAAGGTCAGCCACCTCTGCTGGCACATTCCTCCTGCCATCACACAAATCACCCCTCTCCATTCAGGGACCTCTACATGCCCTGGAAAAATGAGGAATGCTGAGAGTCTCAGCAAGGCATGGAGCTCAGGTTGAGTTACTCACCCACCATGACCTGTCCCATATAGGCATCCCTCACATTCCTTGCCCTGCAGGAAGGTTGCCCCTTTCCCACGTATGAAATTTAATAACTGTTTGATAGTAACAGAATATGCATTCTGCATTCCTGCATGGTCTGCATTGCCTTTGACTCTGTTAAAACATGTTTTGCCCAAATAAGATGAACTTCAGTGATCTCCCTTACATGGACCCTGCAGTTATTTATACTTCTACCAATCTTCATCAGCTGCAAACTCCATCAGCAATGACTTTAAATCTAATCCTGGATTATTAATGAAAACATCCCATAGCCCCAAGCACAGGTATGGTTCTGTGGAGACACTGCTTAGAATACCCCTGGTTGATGATAATTTGTCTAAATTTTCAGACCTCCTCTTTATCTTTGTGTTTATATCACCTTATGAGGTTTTTCCCCCTCCTTGCCTTCTATTGCCTTTTCCTTTGAAAACTAAAACCATGATATGATATTCAGAAGTGTTCTTTACTACATCAGCTTGCTGGCAGCTCTGTTAGGAGCAGTGGGTCCTTAACCATGGGAAAACATATGATTATGTTGAGCCACAAGTAAATTGAAAGGTGGAGGCCATTTCCTATGTTCTGACATAAATATATATAAGCTAGTTCCCAAAACATTGTCTGTTCCTTTTACAGGTTTTTGACCTATATTGCAGATAGGTTTGGGGTTTGTGTTTGTTTTAATATTTGTACTGTTCTTAAACAAATGGATTGGTTCCATCTACGTGTTTTGCTTTAGCAGTGTGACACAGTCAGAATGTTTCAGTCAAGTAAAGATTTTACTTTGTCCAAAAAAGCCTCCAAACCACAGAACTATAGAAACAGCCAAGCACTGTAGCCATTCCCCAAATAGGGTGTTAGGATTTGGCTATAAACCTAAGCTGTTTAATATGGTTTGGGTTTATGCAGTAGGTCATGGTGGTTAATGTTTAGAGAGCTGAAACAAGAATGGAAGAAAATTATAGTGGAAAAGCTTGGTTTGAAAAAAACAACTCTTCGTAGATGACTATAAGGGGGATGATTGGACTCGTGGTGTGTACCACATATTTTGGCTAAGCTAGAATGCTTTGAAAGCCTTTCAGTTGATATAAGCATGATCATCTGAGCAGGACTTTTTAGCTCAAAACACTCCTAATGTTGAACTCTTGGCATGAGGCGGTGACAGCTGCAGAAGGCAGAGGGGGAGAAGGCAGCAGGGCTGTGCCTTTGTTATGGAGAGCAGAGGAAGCAGAATTGCCTAAATTGGTGTTGTGTGCCTTGTGGTGGGGACCATGGCAGCGTGATCCTACTCAGCCCTCATCAGTGCCACCCCTCTGTGTGCACACAGACATGGACTTGCTGCCAGATTCCAGCACTTCACAGGCCCACACCACATCCAGAGCTGGAAGAGACCCTCGAGTTTTTACCCTGTCCACAACCAGAGCCATGTCTCCACCATGCCAGTACCTCAGCTTCGTGAACCTGAAGCCCAACAGCCCAGGGAATTTGGTGATCAGGACAAATTCATTAACCCCAGGGCACTAACTAGCCAAGATGGTTCCAGACCTAGTTTGGTTTCTCTCCATGCCAACATCCAAAGAACCCATACACAGACAGCTTCTAGAAAATAATGCACCAGGTTTTACTTCATAAAGGGCATATGTCTTATCAGTCCTCCTCCAGGCAGCCCATCAAAGCATTCTCTCAAATATCTCACTAGAAATAACTGTCTTACAAACACCCCAACAGCTTGATTATGGGGGAGAACCCAAACCACCCTCGCTGTGTGAAATGTGGAGGAGAAAAAGATGTGGCCCATATGGTGATAAGCATGCCTAGACACCAGTCTGGGGTAGTTCATGTGCCCACCTGTCATCACATCACTCCTCTGTTTCTATGTACCTCTGAATAATCTAATATTCCTGTGTAGTGATCAGGGAGCAACTGGCTCCCAAATGCTGCCTTGAGTTTTCCTCTGGCTCCATGGGGTTCTCCAGAAGGTCCACCAGTGGGAAACAGGCTGAATGGCAATAATGGGAGTCTCACCAGGTGGCTCAAGGGCTGGGTTTAGCTGGGATGAATACCAGCCAGCTCTTACTTTAACTGGTGAGTTGAGAAAGGTTAAAAAGAAGAGCCTTGTGAAAACAATGCATAAAATGTGGCAAAACTAGCAAATGTAAAAATACAATTTTAGTTACTTTCAGCTCAAGCTGGGTACGAAATAAATAATGCTTTTATATTCCAATGCCATCTCCATGCAAAGACTTTTCCTCAGACCGTTTTCTGATGGGAGGAGGACCTCAGGAAAAAGACCAGAGAAAAGTAGAATTACTTCTGACTCCATCCTCTGCCCTGGCAGTTATGGGTTAAATTCCCTCTTAGCACAGCAGAACTGGTGTTTAAAGATTTCTAAAACAAATAAAACAACAAAGACATTATTTTTAACATCAACGACTGCTCATCACGGCTCATTCAAAGGTGAATTTTGTCTGACACTTGGGCCACCTAATAGGTACGTGCATGATTTTGGATAATAACTTCAGTTAATGATGTAATACCTGATATGCTAGACCTGAGAAAACACCTTAGGATCTGACTTTTAAGTATGGATTCGCACTTAGTCCCACAAGTGTCTGGGTATTTCTTTTTTTTCACAAGCCTTTTCATACCCTTGACATGGCACAAGTATGAGCCAGTTTCCCTTGTCTGGTTTGTCATGAGACCTCCCTCCACCTATCAGATCACTTGTACAGCTGTTATTAAAAAGCAACACCTTAACCAGTGGTGAAGACACAGCCCCTCACATCCTTCAGATCCTCTTTCCACCTTCCTTCCATTATTTGCTCTGACAGCATTTGACTGTGTCAAAAGCCCAAGTTTTAGCGACACAGTTTCCCTTCCCATTGAATATTTCAGTACCAGAACAGCTTTGCTTTTATAAAGACGTGGTTTCATCCTCAAGTCATTGAGGAATATCACTGGCATCTCAAGTGCAGCATCCCACCTCCAAGCCAGCAGCAACTTGTTGGAGAGGCTGTTAGCCCATCATTTGTTCCTTGATGTTCTGGACTCCAGCTCTCAGGGGAACCCATTAGCATTCACGCTCTCAGGCAGTTCTCTCCTCCCCTGTTAATAATTACCCAGGGAGGGGGTAATTAAAATAGGTTCTGAGGCTATGAAGAACCTCTGCCCGCCTTCACTACTTGCAGAGCCAAATGAGAACTTTAATGTACGTTTGGAGACAACTCCTGAAGGGTTTTGCACCTTTGTCACGCCCTTGTTGTCATTAAGCACGATCTAATCCTGCATTTCAGTTCATTAACCTGAACAGAGGCAAATTTTGAAATGTGACTGCAACACAGCACCAGTAAAATTTCCCTAGATACCTGATGAAGTTCTGTCATTATAAAATAGATAATTTCATGGGGATGGACAAGAGTGTGGGAACTAGGGACTGCTTAGCACAGGTTTCCTATGGAATTTCATCTGCATCTTGATTTTATCTTAGAAAATGACAAGTTTCCTTTCACACAGTCATCATTTAGAGAGATGTTGAGTAGAGATGTGTTCTCTGCCCAGTGCATTTATCCTGTGCTGCAAACAACCAACAACAGCATGGGGATGACCACCTCTGAGCCATGTTGGCTGAGCAAAGCAAAGATGCAGGCTCATGAGCTCTGTGAGATGCATTTCAGCACCAGTGATGACCTGAGAGCTGCCATGGGCTCTGCCCATCCCTGTGTGGTGTGAGTGCCCCTGCCCAGATCTCTGCTGATGGCACTCCTGACAAATAAAGCAGCAAGTCAGGGTGAGCAGCACACCAACCTTGCTGCAAAAACCATGTGGGAAGTCCCCCGACACTTTAGGAAGAGCTCATTTAAATTCGAGCTCCAGCACCTTCACAGCCTGTCCTGAATCTGAACCGAGGTGGCTTAAACTATCCCTTAAAAGATTCCAGAGATTGGAAATCTTAAGCCTGTCTCCCTTAAAAGCTGTCATTCAATTCGTCCTGGCGGGGAGGGAGGGGGAAATAAAAAAAATAAAAGAGCAGATGAAGCAACTGAAAATAAATATGCTTCCCATTTTTCAAAATGTGATCTTTTTTAACTAAACTCTATATTATTCATGCGCTGTATATTTTATTGCGGTTAGTTTCAAAGCTGTTGGAAATCACAGATCAGTCCCTCAACCAGGATGTCTTTATTATGCATCCATAAATCATGCATGGAAGGGCCCTGACAGCTGACGACGACGTAAACTCTCAGGAAGCAAAGCCCCTAAGCCATGTAAAAAATGTATGTCACGGAAAAAAGAAGTATGTCATCTTTATTTCCTTTTTATGGTTATTTTTGTCTTATCATTATCAAGGAAGATTTTTTTTTTCCCCCCTGTACTTCTGTCTAAATGTAGTTAACTCAGAGGTAATTTGCAATGGTATTTCAATGACACAAGTGGAGAACCCTTCCCCTGCCACATCTGCCTGCATCTTCAAGGATGAGCATGCTGTAATTATACAGCTCCAGCTTCATTAACAACTCTGCTACCAGCATGGTTCATAAGGATTCTGGTGAAAGGCAGAAGTTCATTGAATTATTAGGAGCATTTGGGTGTTATAGGGCTCATGTAAATTATATTAGAGTTGGGTTTTTTTGAAGCCATGGGTCCATTGAAAGGTTCGATCAGACTGTTGTGATGCTTTTTTGAGCAGTAAAAAAAAAAAAAAAAAAAAAAAGTGGAAATGCTAAGGAGAGAAGAAAGAAGGAAGGAAAGAAGGAAAGAAGGAAAGAAGGAAAGAAGGAAAGAAAGAAAGAAAGAAAGAAAGAAAGAAAGAAAGAAAGAAAGAAAGAAAGAAAGAAAGAAAGAAAGAAAGAAAGAAAGAAAGAAAGAAAGAAAGAAAGAAAGAAAGAAAGAAAGAAAGAAAGAAAGAAAGAAAGAAAGAAAGAAAGAAAGAAAGAAAGAAAGAAAGAAAGAAAGAAAGAGAATGTTTGCAGTTGCAGTTCACATTTTCAGTTTCTGAAAGGCATGTTTTTCTTTTCACTAGCTTGATTCTTTTTTATGTGGTGCAGTTCAGTGAATTTGCTTCTTTAATAAAAAATATTTTTATTAAGGAAAGTTTTGGGATAGTCATAAGTAACAAATTGTGGCAAGTAAAAAAAAAAAGAGAGAGAGAATCTTTTAGCCAGAAAATAAAAAATAACTTTTCAAATAGAAAATTGGAGAAAGTACCTAATGGAGCACTGAATGACTGTCTGTATATTGGTCTAAGGATGAAATTAAAAGAAAATATTGACAGACCAAAAAAACTTTTTTTTTTTCCTGCTATGCACATTTATACACTGAGCTTTCAAAAGCAGGGCACTTTAGACAGACTGGTGAGCTCACATTTCAACACCTGAAGAGCAGTGATCACCTAACAGCCACCACCCCTGTTGCTATATTTACTGCATTTAGCTGTTGTCCTGTGTGTTGCCACTGCCTGGTGAAAAGGTGCCTCCTAACTCAGTGTGAAAAAATATACACCTTTTTCCCAAGCAGCACATCAGCTTTGAGCTGATCTTCTTGTGCATCCTCCTCTGTTCACATCCACCTTCTACATCCATCTTACTGCTGTAGGGTGTCTCCCATTTATTGAGCAACTAATTTACTTCAGATGTAGGATAGGACAGGCACCTACATGCAAATCAAGGGGGAAATCCTTTAGGTTGGATATCAGGAAAAGGTTCCTCACCCAGAGGGTTCAGACACTGCCCAGGCTCCCCAGGGAATGGGCACAGCCCCAGGAGAGTTTGGACACTGCTCCCAGGGATGCACAGGGTGGCATTGCTGGGGTGTCTGGGCAGGGACAGGAGCTGGGCTGGATGATCCCTGTGGGTCCCTTCCAGCTCAGGATATTCTGTGATAACTCCTTTGTTTCCTCTCAGCTGTTGGTGACATTGTTGACATCTCCTCTTGGCTTCTCCTCATTGCTCCAGCATGCAGTGGTCATGATGGGGGGGCTTCATCCCACAGAAATCAGCCCAAACATCAAATAGAGTCCTTTTCCTTAATGACTCTGTGATTCTGTGAATTGTGGCCTTACACTAAGTGTATAGAGTCCAAATTTTAACCTGGCTTCATTGTATTCACCACTAATTCATATCATTGCTCTGCTGCTGGTTAAGTCCCTCTTTCCCTACAACAGCTCAGCACTAGAGAATTTTCCTCACAGAAATCCCACCCACTGAGTCTTGGTTCTTTGGGGAATCCTCTTTTTGGGATGCCACTATAAAGAACCAAGAGCAGTGAGTGAACACGGTGCTGTTTCCTCAGAGAAACACACAGAGAAAGGAACAGCAGATATATAATTCTGTCTGTGGGGGGAAATTCAGAACCAGCTGAGATGTTTGTTGCTGCTTTTATCCTCTTGCCTATGCAAATTAGTGGGGTTCAGAACCAAATGGAAATGTGTTAAAAGGAAATCTGAAAGCAGGATCTGTTTCATAGTCCTGCTCCCTTCCTTTGGAAAGACACCTGTGGACACATTTTCATTAATTATTTCACTCTATCTCTTCTCTGATGTAAATTTACAAGCAAGAAGCAAGGGAAAATGCCAAATCAAATGTTGCAGGCAGACTGGTGAGATAATTAGTATATGATGCATAAGGAAGAAGAATCCCCAGAAGCAAAGCTAGATGCCCGTGTACCTATTTGTGACAGCCTTTGGGGGAAGCTTCAATTCACTGAGGACCAGATGTGTTTGCATTTTGCTCTTTCCTCCCCTCACTTAGTGAATCTCTCCCAGGAATGCCCTTTTGCCTTGAGCTTTTGAACTGATGAAGTACCTGCAGGAAAGAGGAAAGAAAAAGACCTTTAAAATAGATAAGCAGCTTATCTCTTTAGCTGACTTGAATTTGCTGCTGTGTGGAGGAGGATGCTATCAAAATCAGAAGTTTAGAAGTTAGTAATGCTGGAAAAGTTTCCAGATGTGCATCACCAGCACAGAACTCTCCCTGCATGTTATTCTGTATATTGCTTCTAAATCACTGCTAGAGATAAGATTAATCCAGGTACATTGAACTTGCTTTTTCAAAAGTTATTCGAGGTGGTGTTTAGCCAAGGAAACAGGACTTGTGTGATCATACTTTCTGCTTGTCCAGCTACCTGACATTCTTTTTCAATAACCTGTAAACCCGCAGATCAACTTCAACAGAAGGGCAGAGGCCTCAAAGATATTAAATTCCAGACTTTTTCATGAAAACCAGAAGCTTATCTGCTCAGTTTTAACCATGACCTGGCCTTTCTCCATGAAATTACTGGTCACTGATCAGCATACGAATTTCTGAGAGCCACAAGTGCTGCTTCTTGCTAATTGAGACTCAGAGGAAGGATTAGAGTGCCCACAAGGACAGGGATTGGGGATGTACACAGAGATTCTTCCCCTTGGCAAGAGTTCAGAAATTTGAGGTCATTCCAGAGGGGTTGAAGGAAAACAGGACACAAATCCAGAAGAAAAAAAATCTTTTTTAAATACTTCAGTTCATCCAGACACTCAGACACTTTTTTTTTTTCTGTCTAAGACATTTGATTCAAGATCTGTGAATATTAAAGAAAAGGTTCCCATTAGCTTCTAGGGGAGTTTCTGGGATCTGGTCAGAGCTGGGGAAAGATTTATAAAAACAGCAGCCATTCATTAAAAAAGAATTTTGAGAGATGCTCATGCTGACATTGTGATTTGGTTTATTGTACAAATAAATGGTTATTTAAACAAAAAAGCCATCTTTTGACTTTAACAGGAAAAGAAATACTATATTTAGAGCAAAGAAGCTAGATATCAGCTTACTGTCACAGACTAATTTAAACAGCAAATATTGCATTTTAATGACGCTTACTTTAAACGAGGTCTTTGATTTGGTGTCTTTTTGTGGTTTTCTATGGTTTTAAAACTAAAATCTGTTTTAGAAGACAAAATACCACTTACTGTGATTTGAATAGAGATGAGATCCAACACTAACCTGTTGCTTTCCAACATTGACTAAGCTGTTTGTATGAACAGTAACACAATATCTACCTAAATCTGCCACTTCTGCTTGGCCATTTTTAGCGGTTTTCTTTTAAAATTCCAATTTCTTCTACCCTTGATAGCAGATCCAGCTCCTCTCTTGCACTGCTGGAAGTGAATTGAACCAACCTCACTCAGTCTGACCATGAATCTTGAATTCTTTCCTACACCACTTTACAGACTAGTGGTTACAGCAGTTTCCTGAGAGGCCAGAAACAGGGATTTGACACCCTCGTGGAGGGAAAAGGGTGGGTATGGATATCCCCTGTGTGCATGAGTTCTCTTGCTTGAATGAAGGGTCTCCCTTCTGGTGTGGTAAAAAAATGGCAAAAGTCAAAAAGAAACAGCCTTGGAGGTAACTTGAGAAAACCCATTGGCTCATGCCTCTCAGGGGAGAAAAACCAAAGTCATTGTTGATTTCTGGAAATTTATTGGGAGCGAGAAAAAAAGTTCAGGCATCTGGAAAAATTAACCATAAAAACCTGAGGTGCCCTTGAAACATAACTGCCTGCAGGGCTAAATAGCAGCTGAATCAGCATCACAACTCTGGATTTAGGCCCTTAAAAATCCTACTTGGAGAGCCTCTGCTTTTCCCAGGCTCCAGGCCCTCTGCTCTGTGGCAGGAGGAGCCACATCTGCACTGAGACAGCACCAGGAGCTGCTGGGCTGTGAACTCCAGCCCCTGGGCAGCCTGCATGCTAAACCCTTGTGCCAAAACATTCTGAAAGGAGACAGCTTGAGTTCCTGTACAGCCTTCCAGGTCTATTTTGGCTCATAACTCTCTTTGTCTTTGATGGCTCAAATGATGCATTGATGCTGGATCTCATCTGCTCCTTAGCCAGGCTTGGAGAGATGGGGATGAACACCTGGAAAAGAGAAGGATCTGAAGAGACCTTAGAGCTCCTTCCAGTGCCTAAGGGGTTCCAGGAGAGCTGGAAAGGGACTCTGGACAAGGGCCTGGAGCAACAAGACAAAGGAGAGGGAGAGGCATTAAGGTGAAGTGTAGATTTATGTTAGATTTTAGGAGTTCTTGCTGTGAGGGTGCTGAGGCTCAGAGCAGCTGTTCCCATTCCTGGAAGTGTCCAAGGCCAGGCTGGACAGAGCTTGGAGCAACCCAGGATAGTGGAAGGTGTCCCTACTCACAGGACAGGGCTGGAAATGGATGGTTTTGAATGTCCTTTCCAACCCAAACCATTCTGGGATTCCATGATCCTACAATTCTCATAGCTCTGGACTGTGGTTTGCAGGGGTGGGGTGTTCATTTCTGGCCATGATTTATGAGTTTTAAGGTCAGAGGAGACCAACAGTCAGACCTGCTTCACAGTGCAGACCACACACTTCACCCAGAGGCTCTGGCATCTGGCTGCATTAACCAGGGCTGGGGGTCTGCAGGTTATTTATTGTCTGGGGAAGGTGTGAGGGTGACAGCACCGTCCATTGAAAATCTCTGCTCAGCTACTCAGGAAGCACCACACAGTGGAGAAAGTTATCTCCCAGCTCTACCCACTGTCCCAGTTTTCTCCAATAATAACATTTGGTTGCTGTCTTAATACATCTTTAAAAAGAAAGATGCTTTTGTCACCTCTCATTAATCATTTGAGTCATAAATTTCTCATACAGTATTTATTTTATTTTTCCATTTTTGTGCCCTTTGTGTCATGCTGGAGGCTATTGCATGCACAAAGTCATGCTCTAAAATAGTATCAGCATTGCTTGTTTCATGCCAACTGTACTCTGCTTCAATTTTCTTATATTGAAATTTTGGAAATGTTAGGGCACCTTAAAATAGGGTACACCTTTTGAGGCAATTAATTTTTCAATGTGCTCTCAGTCTTTTTCTTTCCTCTTTCTAGAGTGTAGACGCCCCACTTCTCTCCAAAAATATTTTCCCGTGTTGGAATTTTGTCCTTAAAAAATCCTGCTCAGTAGAGTGACTTGACATTGGGGAAGGGGAATGTTTGGAACGTGTCAGTTCTGACCCCGTGGTGTGCTGTTCAGGTGAAATCAGCCCAAAGCTGGAGCACCCCAGTGAGTTTATGGCTGCAGCACATCACAGAAGGGGCAGCCCTGAACAACACAGGTGACTCTCAGCATGACCCCAGAGCAAATGAGCTGCAATAATTGCAGCTCATGGAATGCACCCACTGCTTCAGACCAGCTCGTTTGAGCAGCAGTGGCACAGCAGACAGTGAGCTCAGCCTGTGCCCAAAATACTGGGTGAATGCCTGAGGGGCTGATCCATGTGGATCCAACCCTAATGCATTGGTGGCATCGCTTCCAGCCTCGATCCCTTTAGTCTCACACAGGGTACCATCTTACTGTACCATAATGCAGACATATCCTTCAAACCTGTGAGGGATCCCTGTTTATTTTTTAACAATGTCATGTTCTAAACAAAACCTTTGGGTTTGAGGAAACGCACATTTTGCTACTTTGAGCTTTGCTGATCCTTCAGGAAGGTGTTCTGTGTGTAGCTGATGTTTTCCAGTCTGTGGAAGACACGTGTGACTTAGTAAAGGTAACCAAAATGCACATATGAAAATCTGTGGGTCTTGAAAGCACAACCTTCATTAGACTTTCAGTCTACTCAGGTTCCTGAAAGCAGAAACCATAACATATAACAGAAAGCATAGTTCATATAACATCTAATACCATATAACATATAACAGAAAGCAGGGTTCCTGTGTCTGCTGTACTGAGGGAATGGCTTCACACTGACAGATGGCAGAATAAGATGAGATTTTAGGATTGAATTCATGGCTGTGAGGGGGGTGAGGGCCTGGCACAGGCTACCCAGAGCAGCTGGGGTTGCCCCATCCTTGGAAGTGTCCCAGGCCAGGCTGGATGGGGCTTGGAGCAGCCTGGGACAGTGGAAGGTGTCCCTGCCCATGGCAGGGATGTGGAAATGGATGATCTTTAAAGTCCCTTCCAACTCAAGCTCTTCTATGATTCCAAGGTTCTGTAGGCACTCCTGTCCCATCTTTAGGCTTTCTGCAAGAAAACAGTTTTTTCTCCTTTAAGTGCTCAGTGTTGTTCCATAAATCCTTGCTGTGGGAAACAATGGCATAATGTAGCCCAAAAAGACCCTGCTCATTTCCATACATCCACTGGGAACTGTGACCAGTGGACCAAGAAGGAGACATTTTGTTGAAATTTCTCCATTTGGGAAACACTGAAAGAAAATCATCAAAAGCAGCTCCTCTGTCCTCTTACCTTCCTGCCCAGCCCAGCTGCCAGGCTTTGCAGGCAGCTCAGGGCCTGTAAATGGCTTTTACTTGGAAAAGATTTCCATTCAGGTACAATCAGTGGAAGTGGACTGTGGAAGAAAGACATAAACTGCAGTCTCACCCCAAGCTGGATGTTCTCCACGAGCTGGCTTCACCCAGCCTGAGACAATGATTCTGGCTTTGAACACACACACCAAAAAAAAAACCCCAACCCAATTCAACTCAAACCAAACCAGCCTTAGACTGTCCCCAAGTACCTGCCCATGGCACCCTTCATGAGCTTTTTTGTGTTGCTTTTCCCCATAAATCAAATATTGTACACCCATATTACAAGCCAAGCAGCAGTGAGCATCCTCCTGCCAGGAGGAAGAGAATCCTGTGGGTGAGAATTACTTTTTACAGCCAGTTCACTGGCAGTTAGATATTGAGTTAGATATTGGCCAGCAAATCACATTCACCAAGATCCCTTGCTGCTCATCAAGTTCTTTATGTCTTGTTTTTCATGGAGAATCCATGGAGCATCCATCAGTGGTGTTGATAGGCCTGGGGAAGTTCACAGGAGAGTGAGCAGAAAAAGGGAAGGAAAGAAGGAAAGGTCACAAAAAACAGCAGAAGATGAAAGAAGAGGGAAAGAAAATGACAAGAGAAAGCAGAATTTCTCCATATAGACCAATGAAGCAGAAGGATACATACATTAGAGGGGAAAAAAAAAAAAGGAGGTGGCAAAAACTTTGAGGAGAAAACTGAAGGAAAGGAAACATGAAAAAGAAAAGACAAACACAGCTGGGTAGGGGATTTTTATACTTTAACAGCGAAAAATGTGCAAACAAAGCAATGTAAAGGCTGTGATGTTATTTGAGTACATAATGGCAGCAGCTGTTGGAAGGAGTCAGGTCCTCACCTGCAGTGAGCACCCACAGCCCCAGCAGAGCAGCACAGCCCAAACCCCCCAGGAGCCAGCTCAGTTACAGAACTGACACAGGACATACACAGGATTATGAGCTTGAGCAGGTGAGGTAATTTTCAAATCCAAGATGATATTTCTGCCTAATTGAGCACCAGTCAAAACAGATCCCAGGAAAAAAAAATTATATTACCTGTGAAAGCATTCTGGAAGAGAACAGAGTTTGGTTGTAGATCCTGTATGGATTGAGTCTGTGTGTAACCAGCAAATCCCTGTCTTTGTTCACACTGGGCACAGCAACAAGGTGGGCTTGAGTTTGGCAAAATGAGGGGAAACCTGAAGTTCGGAGCTTTACATGCCATAAAAATGTTGATTATAATTCTTTTTAACTGAAAAAAAAAAGTCGTCTGGCTTGGATACATATGGATCTGCTTGCCTGTCTTCATTTTTTATAAATGAATTTACATTCTCAGGGGTAAAAGTTCTTTTCAGCATTAATAACGCACAAACACACATGTGCATTAGTGGATATCACTTTTTAAAACAAGCTCCTCTCTCCTTACATCATCTGTCTCTTCTTGTATCCTTCAGAAATAGCTTAGCTGGGAAAATAGATGCAGCTTTTAATACGGAAGAAGAATTTTTTATGAGATTTCCTCTACATTTTTAGACAAATTTTTCCATCTGAACTCTGACATGGAAACATTTCCTGATATTACCATTAAAAACAAGAAAACTCTGCATAATATTTAGATAGTCTAATGCAATGTAACTGTCCTTTCTCCATCAACTTTTGACATTCCAGTACCAATCTGATAGCATTTATTGAAATGAATACTTAGGATTGCAGAACAGAACTGTCATTTCAGACTCAGCAAACTTAGAAACCTTGGTTTAACTGGTGACATGTCACTGAAGTTTTGAAAATTGTTTTGTATTTTTTTTTGTCTGGACAAGGAGAGTTACAGGACTGAGACACTGCCAATTTAACAGGGATTTGGGAAGTCATGTAGGGCTTTTGCTGTCACTTAATCAAGACAACATGAGCTGCATCAGACAATGTTAAATGAGGAGTGAAAGGCAGACTGTCCTTAGACTCCCTTCCCCACAGTCGTTTTGAAATGGGGAACAGCAAAATTTCCCTTATTCTTAAACCAATCCAACTATGAACCCTGCAAAGATAAGCAACATAATGCAAGTTATCACCACAATTTCAATTTTAAATTTGCACCCAGTGCAAACATAATTTAGGTCTGTGTTAGCTGCTGGTAGCTAACACTAGCCCTGTCTCTCAAGCCTGATTTAATGGATATTGAGAAGAGCTCTTATAAAATATAAGGCAGTTTGCTATGCTAAGCCATTACAGCTTTGTTGAAGGCAACTCCTCTCCAGCTTCAGTGGGTTCCTCTTGGCACAAGGAGGCATAGAAACACCTCTGCCCTTTCTTAAAGTAAAAGCCAACACGTTTGGAGGACTGCCACTCGTTTAGCTAGACTCCCAAATTGCATCTTTAATTGCAATTTATGGAATGCATTTATTGCTGTGGGATAAGGAAAATAAGCTCTCACAATTGGTCTGTAGTGCAGTATCTCTCCACAATCTATAACTCTAAATAAAAGTGTCTGCAGAGAAGAATATGACAGTCCATCCTGTTTTAACAAACAAACAGAAGCTTAAAGGCCTCCACTCTCACCTGTGCATGAGAACTGAAAAGGGAACTACTGCTCCTGGAGGGTATCAAGGTTTTCAGCCATTATTCCAGTATTTTTATCTTGAAAGTTATTTCCTGGGGGTGAGGCAGGAGCTTGAGGAGTGCTCTAACACATCTGCCACGAGGGGGTTTATGCCCAGCAGACCTCCCAGGCTAAGCCTGGATAAACTTAGCAGGTAGGCAGACATCAGACTCTGGCACTGTGATTCAGTTGCTGGATCTCTTCCATCCCACTCGGTGCTGAACCCATGCCCACACCATGGAGACATCATCTCTCAACAGACCAGAAAGCCCAGACTACCGAGCTGCTAGTCATTAAAGGTTTCCTGGGCATTTTCTGCATCATCAGAGGACTTTATATGTGTCATTACAAAGTAAAGCCTGGGTCAACATGCACTTTGTTTGAACTGCATCAAAAATTAACAGGATTATGCTGGCTCCCAATAGAAAGCAGAGACCTGAAGCCAGGACAAGAAATTCAGTTCAGATTGTATACAAAAGACGTGTAGTATGGACAGGTAAAGTTATTTAAATTGGTATTTTTGTTACTCTTGTACACTCCTTTGCATACAAAATGTGGCTGAAGTCACTTGGCTTGCTCAGCTGGGACAAAAGGAGACTGAGCTCAGATCTCACTGGGGTCTGCAACTTCCTCTCAGGGGACACCAGAGGGGCAGGCACTGCTCTCTGCTCTCTTTGACCAGGAACAGGACTGGAGGGAATGGCCAAAGTTGTGTCAGGGGAGGTTCAGGTTGGAATTGGGAAAAGGTTCTTCCCAAGAGGGTGATTGGACACTGAAGAGGTTCCCAGGGTCCCAGCACCAAGCCTGGCTGAGTTTAAGAAACGTTTGTACAACACACCCAGGCACGTGGTGGGATCCTTGAGGATGGTCCCGTGCTCCTGTGCCAGTGGTTGGACTCGATATTCCTGGTGAATCCTTCCCAACTCGGGACATCCTGCTATCAGGAGTGAGTCCTGGCTCCATGACACTGACCATAGGTTTGTAAAGTGCAGCCCAGGGCAAGCACCAACCTCTGCACCAAATAATCATGTATTCCTGGTTTGCTTCAAACCAGTCTTCTGCTAGCCAAGTAACTTACTTTTACTGCATAAAGTCACATGTCCAAGAAAACAAAAAAACAAAAACAATCCCCCCCCCCAAAAAAAAAAAAAAGAAAACCAAAAACCACTCAAACAAACAAAATTGTCAAAGCAACCTAAATCTTAAGGAGATAATATTCACTTTGATTTCCCAGCCCCACCACGGTTTTTAGACCTTGCCACAACTCAGATTCTGAATCAGCAGGTTTCAAACCTGCTCAAAAACTTCTGGCAAGTAGTTTGGTGAAGATTCATTGGCAAAACTATGGGGAAAATGCCATGCCACTCTCTCAGCTTTTTGCATTTCTGGGTCATTTCTATTTTAGCTGCTCTCGGCACTTAGCAGTGTTTTTATTGCTGGGGTCATGTAGTCAGCACAGAGGCATGGAATGATTGCCATGGTACATGGCAGCCTGGTCATGCATTAAAGCTGGTTGCTAATCAAGCTCCTAACAAAACCATGGGCTCTGTTCTCTCCAACAGGCCAAACATCCACCAAAGCATGGCAATGTCAAATAAAGACCATGTCTCAAGTGTCAAATCTCCCATTTCCACTGTGATATTTATGAGCTGTGCTCAAAAAGACAGCAGTCCACAGTGCAGTTTAGTTAAAATTTACATGGAATATGGTTTTTTTCTGTGAAGATGATGCTTAAGGTGTAGGAAAATAATGGAATTCAAAAATTTGCTTCTTGCAGAAATATGATTTCGTTTTTTCCTAGGGTCTGTCTCCACAAATTTTAGAGGAAAACTCAGTTGATAGGAATATATGTGATTTCACCATGATTTGAGATGAATGGTTCCACTCTGCAACAAGAAGACAAAAAAACAAACCAGAGATATCTTGCACTCATGCACACATAGGACTGTGACCCTTCACCTGAGGCAGGAAAGTTAAGATTCCCAGCTAAGATCCCAACTCAGACTCCTCATTTGATTGGAATTTCAGATGCATTTACAACAGGTTTGATAGGTCAGGATCAGCTATGGCCTAATATGACCCAATGGTCACCCAGACTCAAGCAAGGTCCTGTACTTCTCTGGATTAAAACTTATTTCAAGTCTGGGGCAGCTCATGAAAGGGAGCTTCAGTCTGTTTGTACACATCAGGATAGAGACACACCATGAGACTCTCCATGGAAAAGTCTACTCAAGGAATAAAAATTTTTTCTCACTCTTTAATTCTCCTTTTCATTTCTCTTCTGCTCCTCCATTCTGTGGATAACACTTGGGCTGAGTAAAGAGCTAATTATTCAGTTTGGCTGGAAAAGCAAGAAGCACAAACTGAAGTAGAAGAGCAATAAACAAAGTTATGCTTTACAAAACTAACAAAACAGAGAAATCCCCCAAAGATGCTGTATGAGCCAGACTCTGTTTTCAGACAAGACTCCCAGAAAATCAGAAAACAAAAAGCCAAACTCACAGAAGAGGATCAGCATCTGTTCCTGGTCCTCTTCCTCCCAGCAATCTGCTCAGGAGTGGTCTGAGCTTGGTGATCTTCCTCCCCCAGGGACCTGCAGGTGTTGACCATCTTATTTCAGATCCATTCTAAGAGGCAGGAGAGGGAGGAGTGAAAAGCTTTTGCCCATTTGGGACAGACTTTTCAGCGACAGCTCCACAGCATGCAGTGGTTCAAAGTTCAAGTGAGGCAAGACAGGTTAAATGCACTGTAGTCCTTATTAAAATGTTCCCAGAAAAAGAGACCTTCTGAGGTAACTAGAGCATGCACTTCTTCAGCCTGTGGCTGAAACCAGATTAAATTATTACACTGCTGAAAAAGACTTTCAGCAGCAGAGAAGCATTGCTTGCTGGATGTTTTATTTCCCTTTTAGGTTCAAGACTCTACAATTGTATGACCAACTTCTTTATATCCTCTTTTTTTTTTTTTTTAATCTCCTCACATTTTCCTTGTAAGTCTTCCTTTTGTTATGAACAAAAAATTTTTTTCAGAGTTACAGTTGGAAGTAGTTACACACGAATGCAATAGAAAAAAAAAAAATCATGCCTGAACAGAAAAAAAGACATTTATAGGGACATGAAGATAAAGATGAATCTATGCCACATGCCAGCTCCAGGGAAATAGAGAGAAAAAGCAGACTTAAAACAGACCTAGAGCTCCTCTTCAGCTGTGGTCCCTCATCTCTTTAGGAATGCATTCTGGACAACTGGATGCTTTCTCTGTCTTTGTTTATCTTTTTAACTGGATTTGTATATGTGACAGCATCTACAATTTGCAAGAGGTCACTATTTGTGAAAGTATTAAAGTGCCTTACCCAATAAACACTGTCCTGCTTCTCTCCAAGTTAATCCAAGGTAAATGACATTAATTTTCAGGGAAAAGAAAACCCACATTTACATATGCTTTTCACAGTCTTCTTAAGGCTTAAGACAGGGATATTTCAGAAGCTGAAGGACAAAGTCCAAATTTTACTACACGTGTTTTTCCATCTCTAACTCTTAGAGTTAAACTAATAATGCTCCATGACAAGTTAATAAAACATACTAATAGTATGTCAAGCCAGCAGTTCACCAGATTGTGTGGATTAGCAGCCTGGTGGCCCACAAAGACTGCCCTTCCCAGGAGCATCTTTAGATGTCAAAGCTTTCACTAGTTTGGTGATGAAGCCTTCAGGGCTCTTGGCTGAATTTTGAGCTGTTTGGAAGGAGTCAGCTGGTTGCACAGGTTGTTTAGCTATGTAATACCTGAGCCAAGACTGAATCTGTTTGCTTTGCCTTTGGCCATTGCACTAGTTGTTGGGTTTTTTTTAATCTAACCATCACATGGCCAGGGGTAGCATGGGCTCAGACTCACAGTATCATATCTTAAATCCCACTAGAATGGATCATTCTGCCCAACTTTAGACATTTAGATGCATCTGATACATCTGAGCACATCTGAGGTTGTGCTCTAGAAGTGGCACTTTTTGGGGCATGATTCATCTGATCTGCAGAAGGCACCTAAAGCAGGTCAGTTGATTTCTGCTTTACAAGCACTTCATGTACTGTCAATAAAGGGAGTTGGGAGCTACAGAGCTGCCTATGCTTTGGGTGCAGGGATTTCTTGTAAATGCAGCAGATTTGAGTCACCTTTGACTCACCTCAGATGGGGTAACTCAGCCACCCTCTGCACTGAGCCTGTGCTGTGTTCTTCTCCCTCTGGTGACCACTGACAGAACCCAGGGAACGTCTGGAGCTGTGCCAGGGAGGTTTAGGTGGGATATCAGGGAAAGGTTCTTTCCCCAGAGGGTTCAGGCACTGCCCAGGGAATTCTCCAGGGAATGGGCACAGCCCCGAGGCTGCCAGAGCTCCAGGAGAGTTTGGACACTGCTCCCAGGGATGCACAGGCTGGGATTGCTGGGGTGTCTGTGCAGGGCTAAGGGTCGGACATCGATGGTCATTGTGGTTCCCGTCCAATTCAGGATACTCGGGGACTCTTTGTAGGGGGAGAGATGTTTTAAGTCTCAGCAAAAGGGCAGTGGCACGGGAATTATGAGCACAAGTCACCTTCAGGGTGCTCCCAGGCCACTACAGTTTGGAGGTGAGTTTGATTCCTCTGACCAGTGCAAGGTGAAGACTAAAGGAGCATCACTTTACACCCCAAAGAGCTGTCAGAGAGCAGCAGCTGTCTTTTAAGACCAGTGTAGACTAGACCAGTAAAGTGAGCATTCACCAGAGATGAAGGTGTGAAACTGTGGCTAAACACCACCCTCCTGTTCCTCTTGATTTCATCTGAAAATCATGCACAGTTAACACTTCTAAAAATCACAGCTCAGACTGCTACATCTCAAGCGTTCTAAATCAGGATGTCATTTCCTCACACAGTAATTTTGTTTTGAATTTTTTTTAAGAAGTTTAGATAAGTTTGAAGATGGGATTTATTACTGGAATGACCTTAGAAAAATAGGCTTGGTTGACCATACAAGATAGTTCAGAACTGCTAGGGCAAAAGACTGACTCTTAAATGTTATCTTTCTAGATATATTGGCACTGGAGCAATTTTAGGAAATAGGCAAATAATAACAATTGTGGTTTCAAAGTTGGAGATGCTCAAGTTCCATTGTTTTTTCCAAAGAGAGAACAATTTAAAATACTAAAATACTCACTCATCAGGAATTCTTTCACGTCTGAGAGGTGCCAGTTCATGCCAACTCTTCCATATACCTTCATGGCTCAGAGCCAAGGTACCATACCACCACTGCTTCTTGAGAAAAAGTGAGGTCTACTCCCCCTGAAAAAACTTATCCCGAGGTAAACCATGCAAGGTTTTTTTGTTGCTGTTGTTTTTGCAAACCAAAAAACCAGACAAGTCCCAGCTTATGTTATTTGCAGAAGAGTTTAATACAATATTTAGGTAGTTATTATAGCAAAGCTTGCACAACTGGATCTGGTACCCCATCTCAGTTGGTATTTTTCCCCTCCTTTTTCAGTGCTCCCTCGTACACACTGTGTTTTTGCCAGCTGACATTTGTCAAAAGCCAATCTTGGTGCTGGATTCAGCACTCCCTCTGTGACCAGAGAGTGTTCAGAGATGTTCATCTGTCGTTCAACAATGTTGTCAACATTCAGTATCTCCCCTGATATTTTTTTGTGCCTTATACTGATTTAACCTTTCTCTCAGAACAGCTAGGGAGGCAGTTCTATTGGTAATGCTATCTGAAGTGATTTTTTTTTTTTAATTCTCCTAATAGGATTCGTGATAAATTGCATTTCCTTTCAAAGAAAGGGAGAAAAATGTAATTTCTTGATTGCAGGGTAAAAATCTTCAGCAAAGTTTTGCAATTTCAGGTTGCGGGGACATAATGCCCTTTTTGAAAAGCCCATAGCAGTGACCTAATTAGTGACTGCAAGACCACTGTACCCACCTGTAATACTCATGATCAGAAAAGCCATCACTGCTGAGAGCTGCATGAAAAAAGCCAACAGGACAAGGCTGTGCAATAACCAGCTCGAGGATTTTATCTGTGTGACCATACACAAGGTTGATACAGGGGCGAGCTTTTGTCAACCAGTCAAGCATCCTCCTGAATTATTGCTAAATACAGGTAGCTACTGAACAGCCTGGCAGAGATATCTATTGAGTGGAGTGGCAGGCTGCCAAGCATTTTGGGAACAATATCAGCAGCTGAAACTTTCAGGAAAAGCTGCCAGTTATACCTGCAAGTAGGCTTCAGTAATGATTATCGGATTTCCTTCTTTTTCGTAGTTCTGCTTCAGAATTTTAGCATCCAGGCTGGTGGGTTTTCCCTTCAGTGGTACAAAATAAGTGGTTAGAAACTCCACTGCCACACCATGTCACGTTGCATCAACATCACCATGTAATCATGGGATTATACAGTCTGAGAGAAAAACCTGGAGAGGCCAGTGAGGAACTTTGGAAGTGTTTTTCTGTTGCAGAACTCAGCTGTACTAATTGCAGAGGGAAAGGCACAGTTGTCTCCAAGCAGTGAGATTTCAGCTGCTTTCAAGACATAGTTTTTCTGTCAAGGTCTCCAAAAAGGTTATGTAAACTTTATTTAGTGAATTCTTATCATCAGAGGAATTTTTGGAGCAAAATGTTTTGTCACCAACAAACGTTAGCTTTGATAGAAATTAAATTGTTCAGCGAAGCACATATGGTTTAAATTCTTTTCTCTGAAGGAGTTCCAATCAATGTGACAGCTACAAAAATGGAGGCTCCTTCCAAGTACCTAAAAACATGGGCTTTGAAATGCTGAGAAGTCCCACATTTTAACCTAAGAGTGAATTAATCGGCTGTTTTCAGGATAGATCTCTCCTATTTCCCACGAACTTTCCCAAAGATCTCAGTTTGGAATGTAACGGTACTTTTTTTTAATATCAGTTTCTTAGCCTAGGAAAAAAAAAAATGCTTCCCACGCAATTCAGTTATATCATCCCAAAAGATGCAATTCCCCTGTGCCAAAGAAAGACATTTTAGTCATGGGAGGTTTTACACAGTTCAGAGGAAGTGACAAAAATAGAAGCTGCAACAAAAATGCCCTCTCTGCTCTGTCTGTCTGTCTGTCTGTCTGTCTGCTGTGTAATCTGAAAAGCTAAAGGGGATGAGAGATCCTCTTTCAGTAGCAGGTTCCAGTCTCCAACATCTGGAAAAATCTGGAGCAAAACAATTAATTTCTCCTTTTCCAGTAAAACATTTAAAATGGGAGCTGATCCTCAGCTGGCACAAATCAGTTCTGCTGCATTAACCCCACCAGACCTACACTAATCTCTACTGTTGAGGGACATCAGAACAACCCCAATATCTCAAGATTAATTACAATCCTTAGGATTTAGGAAAAGTTTTTTGGTTAACCCCATATTATGTATGCATTCTCCACTCAGCATGCATCCAAAAAAGAACAGAAAAAAGACCAACAAAGGTAGAGCAAGTCCCACGTGTGAGCTGCAGAGCCCTAGCTGGGAATTTCAGCATGGCCCTTCCAAGCTGTCACTCTAGCAAGGATGCATGTGTGCTTCGTTTGGTCCAATTCCCAGCTGACTGCTGAAAATTGTCCATCAAGACAGCCTCTCTGAGGGTGTCTGTTCATCACTGAGAAATCCTCCTTCCTGCATTTGAATTCCACATGGTTCCCACGAGCAGTTTCTAGGCCATGAGGCAGCTTGTTTCCAGCTAGGCTGGCTTTGTGCAGAGCTGTGGAGACAGGCAGAAGTTTTCTTTTCCTCTCACAGACATCTCCATGATAGCATACAAATAAAAATCATGTGATTGACTCCTTTGCTAATCTGCATAGTTGTTGATTTTTTTTTTTTCCCCCACCATACAGGATCACCATGAAGCTTATTATAGAGAGATGATCTCTGTGAGAAACAACATTTTCCAGCCATAATATCTTTGAAACAGCCTGTTCTTTGCTGGGCTTGGCCCATTCTCTTCTAGACTTTTAGTAAACATAAAATGTATATTACACCCTGTCAATCCCCCTCAGTTTATGCAGAACTGTCCAAGTCAGCACAATCTTGCACATTATATTTTTGGGAAGAGCCATCTGTCATAAACAAAACGTGGCCATGTGTGGCTCACTACCATGCACTACAATGTGGAATCCCAGAGCAGGATTTCCAGCTTGCTTCCACCACCACGTTTTGAGGTGAGCAAGTGGAAAGGGAGAAGGAGCAGCTGCCCTCCAGCCAGGAGCTCCAGGTAGCAGGATTCTCCTTTGCCTCTAGTTTGCTATGATTTTTCACATTTATGTGCAGGATGACAAGCCTTGCTGACTTGGCATATTTCTTTTCTGAAATCTATCTTGTTTTCATATAAGTTTATCTCTGTGGGTTTTCCCTGTGGAGCCAGCCTGGCACAGCTGGGGCTGCTCAGCTGCACAAGAGAAGGCTCCAGGGAGAGCTCAGAGCCCCTGCCAGGGCCTGAAGGGGCTCCAGGAGAGCTGCAGAGGGACTGGGGACAAGGCAGGCAGGGACAGCACACAGGCAATGGCTTTAAATGAACAGAGGGCAGGGCTGGATGGGATCTGGGGGAGAAATTTCTCTCTCTGAAGGTAGCAAGGCATGGGCACAGGGTGCCCAGAGCAGCTGTGGCTGCCCCTGCATCCCTGGAAGTCTTCCAGACCAGGCTGGACAGGGTTTGGAGCAACCTGGGACAGTGGAAGGTGTCTCTGTCTATGGCAGGGGGTGGCACTGGATAATTTTTAAGCTCTCTTCCAACCCAAACCGTTCTATGATTCTGTGATTGAAACTGCAGTTTCAGAATCAGTGACAAGGATATACAAGAAGAAGGAAGGCACTAGCTCAGATTGCAAGAGGATGTATTTGAGAATCTGCACCTAATGTGTACAAATTTGACTGCAGTTAGCTTTATCTGTAAAATTTTCAATCTGCAAGTGTATATGATTGAGTCGGTACTAAAAGTGCCCAGAAATTCAAGCTTTTGTGAGGGATGTGAACGTGCTAAAATTATGTTTGTATATTGAACTAGAGTAGAAAATTGAAAAAAAAATAAAGAGATATTTTCAGGGAACAGAAATTTTGAAAGTCTCATGAAGAATTATTGATGTACTACTTTGGAAAAGTAGAAATGCCTCGTTGCAATTTTGAAAAACACTGTAATGAAATATTGAATATAATACACTATATTACACTACATGATGAATTCAGTAATTGCTATACGTCAAGACAAAACAGTATGGTAAATTTGAAAATGCAATTTTTTTTTCTTTTCTCAAAACAAATAATTTCTATGTTACTGACACAAATAAGAAAATCAAAGCAATTTGCTGAGACATTTTTCCCATAAAAAATGTCATTGAAATAGTTGTGTTCTTACAAAATATTCCAGCTTCAATCAGCCTTCATTTTAAACATAAAATTGTTCTATCAAAAATGTTTTCACTAGATATAATCCACATATATCACAGGCTATGAAGTTTACATTTCTATTTGATTTTGCTTTTGTTTGATGTTCTGAGACAGGTTAGTGAAAGAAGCTTGTATTAGCAAGCTGTTATAAAGCCACAAGACACATTTTTGAGCAGTGTAAATACACAGGATGATACCAGAGGAGTAATTGGCTTTGTGTTTTGAATTATCGACATACAAAATGCATCTTCGATACATCTGATATAGATAAAACATGTAATATTAAAATTATTATGATGTTTGGCATTCCATAGGGCCCACTCGGTATTAAATATGAAGAATCAACAGCCTGGTTAAGCACATTCTTTTTTAGTGTATGAAAAACCTCAGCAAAGGCCCTGAGATAACTCCAGTACTGGAGGAAACTGAAGTATCCCACTGAATAGTGGCCACACACTCTGGGAAGACAAAAATCACAGCCCTTGAGGGTTTGACCCAATCTCATTGAAGTCAGTGAAAGTTTTCTGTTTGGTTTGGAGGTCTTTGGATGGGGCCCAAAGAAGACAAGTAAGGCATGAGACAGGCAGAGGGGGAAGCTGATATGCATTGTGCTTGTTTATTTTATCCTTAGGGATATCTACAGCTGGGATCTACAGATACAATCTCCTCACATGTCTTCACTTCTAATAATATTTGTTGCTTATTTCTCCTAAGCTTTGCTGTAAGAGGAGCACTGTTGACTATTGGGAATTAAACCATTCCATAGAACATATCCATCAAGCACCAGCAGGTTAAATAGTGCTGACAGTAACTTAAATCAGCCTTGAGGGAAAGAGCAAGGATTCAAGCAGCAAAGTAAGTAAACCAGGATCTGAACTCTGGGTTCAAAGCTGTAGGAACACAGGATGGGTTTATCACACGATAAAGGGCACGGGGTTTAAGGCAGCCCTTCCTGAGACAGAGTAACTCTCCAGCAACATGAAAAGTAAAATTTAGTTTAGAACTCAGTCCCTCACACTGAGATCTGCGAGGTAACAAAGTCATCTCTCAAGGGAAGTGACTGGAGCCTTGCTGTTTTGAGACAAATGCTTGACCAGATAGAGCCTCAGAAAGTATTTTGGAGAGAACAATTCTACACTTAGAAGAGGATTTCCTAATCTCTTCTAACTCTTATCTCTGTGATTTTTGTGATAAACTTACTCCTGAGCTTATCAAGAGCACAGGGGAAGGCAGCAGTTCCACTGTTACCTATAAGGACTAATTAGATTCTTAATATTTTCTTTATTGTATTTTTTTTTAATTAAAAATCTTTTGGATAATTTTTATTAAGGCACTTATTTCCCTGTCATAACACTCTATATCCTGCAAGAGGATGCCTTGATCATTTTTATCTGGCTGGAAACTTTGACCATGTACTGTTTCAACAAGCTGACATTCTGCATGTGAATACATATGTTTTTAAATTGTCAGGGAGGTTTATGGGAAAGTAAGAGAGAAGAGCATGTTCCATTTTGAAACTTAATAATTGATTAGAAAGATAAGTTCTCTTAAGTACAGGAACTCAGAGCTCTGAGTGGTAATATAAAATTTACATGTATCTGTCTCATTTTCCAGCCAAAACTGGTCCTGTATTTAACTTACCAAGTTTTCCTCAGAGAATAAAAATGATCACATCAAATTTCTTTTCCACAACCAGTTTCTGGTAGCAGTTACATCATGTGTTTCTTCTGGGCACTAAAGGACAACATGTAGAGGAGAAATTGAGGGTCCTGCAATTATGATTGATTGTATGGTGAGTCATTTATGGTTTTGAAGGCAGCTCATTTGAATATATTTACTGAAAGCAAATGACATTGTGAATTTTAATGCAGTGTAGAGGAGCCCAGAGCTTTGGATGAACGCCTGTCATTGTTAAAAATTCAATGAGAGAAAGGAAATAAATGAGTAGCCAAGACCAATATGACCTTTACAAGTATTCAAAAGGAAAAGGATGCAAAAAGTCTGGCTGCAAAAATGCCCTTGCAACTGGCATACAGCAAATGCTTATGTTTGCCAACTAATAAATTAAATACAGCTCCGCATCAGTGGGTCTTTGCACCAGGTTACTTATATTGATGTCAGATTTGGACATTAGAATAAATCCTGGGTGATCTCTTAAGGTCCCCCAGCTGCCAGCCTCTGCAGACAGTGGATACATCATCCAAGCAGCTCTGCTGGGACATGCCCTGGCTTTAGGGCAGGGGATATTTTGGTGAGGTTGGCTTGGTTCATGGCAGTCAGGAGCAAGGAAGGGGCAGCAGGATGGCTGCCTACACCCATCTATCCCCATACGGTCAGCAACCCTCACAGTTTCTGTGAAATAGTCCCTGGAAGAATGGCTTTTCCCATGGGCAGATAGGGGCAGGACAAGGGGGAATGGCTTCACACTGAAAAAAGTCTGGGTTAGATGGGGTGCTGGGGAGGAGTTATCCCTTGTTAGGGTGGGCAGGCCCTGGCACAGGGTGCCCAGAGCAGCTGTGGCTGCCCCTGGATCCCTGGAAGTGTCCAAGACCAGCTTGGACAGGGCTTGGAGCAACCTGGGATAGTGGAAGGTGTCCCTGCCCAGGGCAGGGGGTTGGATCTGGATGATTTTTAAGGTCCCTTCCAACTGAAAACCTTTAAGGATCCTCTGATGAGATTACTGGACTTACCCACCTTCAGGTCTACAAGAGAAAATGTAAATCATCTAAGCACAAAAGTACCCTCCCTGTGAAAATAGCCTCAACAAGGTTCTCTATTTTTTTTTCTTGTTTTATCATTAATTTTATGTTTCAATGCACGTCAGCCACCGAATAAGGAAGAAATATAGGGAAAAGCACAACTCAGATTAGGTTAATCTTATCATGTGGCACAATTAGTGTCACTATTATACATGCATGGAAATTAGGAAGAGATTTTTCATGTTTCATTTTTCATGCGTTAAAGCCCTAGATGCAACTTTTGGGAATGATGTCTCCTAAATTTCTTTTGGAGAAAGGATTGGAGGGTAAAAGATGGTTGGACTTCACTGGTGCTGCCATCCTTACACTACTGTCCCACCTTTAGAGCCAGCATTATTCAGAAGGGGACCTGCTCCCCCTAGATGATCACATCAGAAAACTTGGTCACACTGAGCAGCACCAGAATGCTTGACATTTCTGTATTGCATTTTCTGGCTGAGGAATGATCAATACTGGAGTAAGATAAATTACCTCCTTTGTCAACTGCTTGTAAGATCCTGTGTTTTTTATTGTTTATGTGTCTCCAATTCTAAAATATTACCATGCTCAGCCAGAAGATGACAAGATGCTAGTTTCAACTTTGTCAGTAGATAACCAGGTAATACTGAGCAGCCCTTTATATTAAGGCTCAATAATCTTTGGGTGTTGTATTGCACTTTGAAATAAAGGATCAACAGCTTTTAAATCATTTTGGGGGTTCTCAGCTTCCTTGGGGACATTATTATACTCTACAGGTTAAAAACACTGCTGCTAAACCAGGAAGGATTTCACAGAGATGAGTAGTTTATTTTCAGCACGTGGCTACTTGTGCTTTTCATACTCCCTTCCAGTTCTTTAGCCATTGACATCAACACACATTATACAATCACCATCAAAACATTTTCCTCCATGCCTGTGGCCTTGACTGCAGAATGAAACACAGCACCACTCAGAGGTCCCAAACAAGCCAGCACTGCAGCCAAAAGCATTTGTGCTGTATCAGCTCAGTGATAATTAATCCTGCTGAAAGGCCAGTGTAATTAGCAGGCTGCTCAGCCCAGGCCATGGCCCAGCTGTGCTCCAGGAGCTCAGCTGTTGGCTCTGCATGGGGAGATGTACCCCACACTGGGAGTCAGCTCAGGTGTGTCAGCACAGGTGAGCCCCAGACGCCTTGGATGGTTTGATCCATTTACTCCCCAGCTTCTGCTTCCTTTTCTTTGGAGGTATTTTACCAGGGGCTTGAGCCAGCTGTAGGCTTGCATTTAAGTTGTCCTCCCAGGATGAGCAGAGAGAAATCCTCCTTTATAGATTTTGGCTGGAAAGGACCTTAAAAATCATCCCATTCCACCCCTTGCCATGGACAGAGACACCTTCCACTGTCCCAGGCTGCTCCAAGCCCCAGTGTCCAACCTGGCCTTGGACACTGCCAGGGATCCAGGGGCAGCCACAGCTGCTCTGGGCACCCTGTGCCAGGGCCTGCCCACCCTCCCAGCCAGCAATTCCTTCCCAAGATCCCATCCAGCCCTGCCCTCTGGCACTGGAAGCCATTGCCTGTGTGCTGTCCCTGCCTGCCTTGTCCCCAGTCCCTCTGCAGCTCTCCTGGAGCCCCTTCAGGCCCTGGCAGGGGCTCTGAGCTCTCCCTGGAGCCTTCTCTTGTGCAGCTGAGCAGCCCCAGCTGTGCCAGGCTGGCTCCAGAGCAGAGGGGCTCCAGCCCTGCAGCATCTCCGTGGCCTCCTCTGGACTCTAACAGGTACAGCTGTTTCTGTGTCTTATGGAAAACTTGACTCATTCTGGCAGCTGAAGACCAAATATGAAACCTCTCACTGTTTAAAACAACATTAAGTTGCCTGTGATGGTCCAGCTAATTCCCATCACAGATTTCCATACTAGCTCAATGGGCCAGTTAATTCTTTTTTTTTTTTTTGGTGGGGGGAGGAGGATCATAGAAAGTGGCAGGAAGTAGTTAGCAATATAAAATTCCAAACTGTCAAAACAGAAATGCTGACAGCATTTGAAAGTTAGAATTCAATGAATCAACAGTCATTGATTTTCAGTGCACAGTGGGATTCATATCCACCTTTTAGCTATCCACAATTTATAGTTTCTCTTAAGCTTTCTTCTAGGTTTCCTGAATGGAGAAAAGGCAGAGAGAGAGAGAGAAGCACCTCCAGGAAATGATTCATCTACTCCTAAGATAGATGTTTGTAATATGTGGGATGAATCACAGTTGAAAGGGGATTATCTTTCTCTTTTGGTGTAAAAAAGGACTAGATGGCCTGCTGAAACCTGCTGAAGTCCACGGTCCCACCATCATGGACTTCAGCTGTGTTTTCTGGAGAAAGCCTGAAAAAAAAAAAAAGCTGGATTGCAAAAACTGGCTAAAGGACCAATTGTGGATTAATTCTCATTTCAAGCAGACAGTGGTTTTGGTAGGAGCAAATATAGACCAACAAGGGCTGGTTTTGAAAAATACCCTTCATAATGGCCTGACTTCAGGGAAGAAAACCCTCACTGAAGCCTGTGTGGGTTGCTGAGAGTTCAGTGTTTTGTTGGAGTATTTTTAAAAACAACTGTCTGTCTAGATGCCTAAATACACCCTTAGAGGCACAACTTTGGCCACCTTTTTCCAGAGACATCAACCAACGATACGAGGTCTGCAGAGAAAATTGGCATAACAGCATCTCTGTTGACTCCAGGGGTAATGGGAGGGAGAGAAAAATGTCCATCTCTAGAGCAGCAGTAGATGCCAAACTGGAAGGCATCCAGCTCAGTGGCATGCAAGAAATATAATGCATTATTTCAATGCACGCATTTGGGTTTATTTGGGGAATCAATTAACAATAAGTGCATACATCCATTTACAAAATGGTAGTGTACCAGACACATACACACACAAGTTGTAATTGAAAACTGAAGTAACACCAGAAGGAATAATCATTAAAGCAAAACAAAAAACATCTCCAAAAAGCCAAGAATAATATTTAATAAAATAAAATAATTCATCCATCTGCAGTTACATCCTTAGGGGGAGGCCACAGACTAACAAGCAAACAAATCTAGATAGAAATGAAAATAATGTTGTGAAGGCAATGGGAGGAACAGGGGAGAGATTTCTTTGCAGATTAGCTGCTCATGAACCAAAAGTATTTCGACTTGATCACTTACTTGTAGATATGTTTATCAGAGGATGGGGAATTCCATCATATGTTCCTACCATCCTGAAGAATAATTATTCTTTTCCTCTTCAGACATTTCACTCTGTTAGCAGGCACAGCCACAGAATTCAGCCTCTCTCATCCAAGACACTAGCTGAGGTCTCAAGAGCCTACCTTCTTTCCTTAAACCATAGGAATCCCACAGGCTAAACAGACTGTGGTTCCCTTCATCTTCATGAATGTGGACCAGCTCAGGCACCTAAAAACCCAGGCACCAAAGGGTCACTCACTGCACCTACTGGACACCCCCAGGGAAACTGGATGCCCTATGAACCTTGAGATGTGCTTGCCTCCAACTCAGTTCCCTAAATGTTAACTTGCATATTTGGATTTATATTCTTTAATTCTAAATTTTCAAGTAAAATTGATAGGGAAAAAAAAGAAATAAAGAAAAAAAATTAATAAATAGCAATCTATCTTCTGTACACCTAGATATATGATACAAAGACAAATGGACTTCAGTGGAAGGAGTCTCAAGGGACCCTGTAAAAAAGTCTCAGGGGGCCCTGCAATTAAGGCACTGATTTAATGGGACATGTTCACTGACTATGCACAACTGCACTTCCATTAGATGCCTGCAGGTAGGATGGCCCTGTAAAACAGCTCATGCACTGCTTTGGTTTGGAGCTCACTGCTTTTCCCAGGAATCCCATTCACAGAAATTAAACTTCTGTTCTTATTGAAATTTATGTAACCTGCAGGAGATATGAATTTTTTTCCATATCATATGAGTCAGAAATGGAAAAGATTTGCTAAGACATAGGAAGAGTTGTGCTGGATACAATTAGCAATGCTTTTAATCCAGATTCTTCCTCCAAGAGTTCCTCAGAGGAAGACACAAGAATTCCCTTTGAGCAATTATGGACTAATTTTGCTATATAAACCTGTCAGCAGTAATGATTGTATACCCTGTAGTATGAGAGTTTATGTTATATTGTGCTTCCATTATGCATCTATCCTCTGTGAGATAACTCAGAGTATTCCCAACTATATTTTCCTCCTGCAAAATTGCATGCCCAGTAATATTTCGCAAAAGTGAGTTCCAGAGATCAATTAAGCAGTGTAGGAAGAAAAAAATAGTTTACAATAATGAAAACCGTTTTCCCCCACTGCCCAGTATCTGACTCACCATGTCCTTACCAGGCCTTTGCTGTGGTCTCTGGTCTAACTCTTGAGCTGTGTGTCTGAACTTAAACTCACCCATGTGCCTCACCACTGTCCACAATAACTCTGCCACCTCCAATCCACACCTCCCTCCTTTCCTACTGCCCACTGCCTTCTTATAAGATACATAAATTACTTCATCTTCTGCCAAAACCTTCTCGAGCCTTGTCCCATTAGAAGCCAACCACTTCTCTTTGGTTGCCCTCCCTGACAGGTGAGGGTGAGTGAGGGATGCCCTGAGGCAGTCTGTCCACTTGTCCTCTCTCATGTCACCCTTTGGCAAACATGCAAAGGATTCAAGTAGAAGGAAGGATTGTGGTTTGCCATTACAAAACCAAGGGACATGGAGTTTCAATTATTTCATGTGTTTTAACCAGCTTAGATCACAAAATGATGGAATGCTTTGGGTTGGAAGGGACCTTCCACCCAAAGTCTATCCCACTCCAAACCCTCTGCTTTAAGCAAGGACACCTTCCACTATTCCAGGTTGCTTCAAGCCACGTCCAACCTGGTCTTGAGCACTTCCAGGGGCAGCCACAGCTCCTCTGAGCAACCTGGGTTATTTGGCCACTAACTAGCTCCTGAAAGGAGAGTTTTCCCACTGCTGAAATAGAATACATCAGATATTTCATAGTCCTGCCTTGCTTCCCATTGCAATTAATTTCTGTTGACTGATGGTTTAATTCTAGGTGTTGACTATTTTAATTCCTCATTCCCTCCCTCTCTCAGATCTCTCTGTGATTTTTCTGTCTCTCCAGTCATGTATCCCTCCATTCTGGCAAGCAGTTGCAATCCTGATGGCTCCTCTGGTTTCTCAGTGTTCCAGTTCCTCCCCTATTTTTGAAAGGCTAAAGAGGGAAGGGAGAAAAGGAGGAGAAAAGTCAAGCTATAGGATGTGGCACTGACCCCTGGCCCAGACTGGGCCCAGTTAATCCCTATGCAGCCAGAGAAGTTCTTTTAGCAATCTTTGGTAAAACCTTCAGGGAATGGGAAAGCTTAGAATCTGGGACACTGCTTGACCAGGTCACTGCAGGCGTGGCAGGGAAAGAAGCTGAGGAGAGATGCAGCCAGCATGGTACGTGGGGAACAGCTCAAAAAAAAAATTAGTGAAAACATGGCTCTATCTTTGATAATATTGAGGAAAGATAGAGATGGTTCACAAGCTAAAGGCTAATCTGCTAAAAGAAATTTTGGACAGCATCTGGAAAACCTCGTGGCCTTGCCTTGTCTTGCCTTTGCCTCCCCTTCCCTTCCCACTGGCCAAACTGCCTCAGTCCTCTCTGAAGTGATGGTCATCATCACAGACACCCTTTTGCTCTTCCTCCTGGTGGAAATTCATTTATTCATTTCTGTCTCATAGCAGGACTTTCAGTACAGGAAATACCTTGACTGAGCACTCCAGAATCATAGTTTGCTTTCAATTTTTAAATTTGTTTCCTCGTTTTCCAATTTGAAAATCAGATCAGAGGTCTCCATGCTTGAGGAGAGCAAGCTGCCCTTCCTCTATCCCTCCCTGTCGATGCCACCATCTTGCAGAGATTTTATTATTCTCCTCTAAAGCCAAATGTGATTAATCTTGCAGCATCTAGATGAGCACAGTTCATGCATCTGCAGCTGACCCAGACTCCTTATGGAGTCCTTACCATCAAGAGTGAGTGATAGCTACACTTAGTACAAAGTCCTTTAAATGTACCTTAGGTATCTATTTTAAAAAGACACGGACAGTATGTTTAAAGTGCTTTTGTCACTGCTAACAGTAAAGAGAATTCATGGTGAGTAACTCCTCCACAGAAATTTGCTTTTAGTCAGATGACTGCCACCACGGGTGGACAACCTACATTTTGTATGACTGAGCCTTGCCAAGTTTCTGTGACTCACAATTTTCCATCGCACTAATAGCATCCTCTAACTTCATGTGGCCGGCAAATTTAATCAGTGTATTCCTGCTTTGTGTACATATTGAATGAGTTCAGTGAGATGAGAGATTCCACCAGTAGCTTCCCTCCATGGGAACAATCAGCCTCTCACTGAGACCCTCTTGTAGTTTTCCATGCAGTTGGTTTATCAGTCACCCGTTGGTTCCTCCATCTCCTCTTTAATGAATAAATCACTATGTGGCAACATGCAAAATGCTTGCCTGTGGCTGAGGCTTTTATTTTTTAAGAACTTTGTTCTAAGAGAAGAGGATAACAACTCCCTGTCCCTCCAGGTAGCTGCAACACAGCAGTACTCATTGTCTGCAGAGCTGTTTCATACAAACATAATGTGTGTTTAACAGATGCCTTCTGATATCAATCCCATCCATGCACGTGTTTTATCTCCCACATTTTCTCCCATTGCACGACTCTTGGCTCTGTTTCACTGCACTGCAAAGCGTGCTCAGGTCACTGCAGACAAGAAGGGCATGGTCAGGAGTGGTGGTTGCACCTTGAGATGATCAGGGCTGAAGCACATACCACTGAGGCCACCTGGTGTACAGAGCAGGGCTGCAGTCCATCTGCCTGCTCCTGCTGCATAGGCTAGCATGGAAAATTAAACAAAAAAAAAATTACAAAAAGAAGAAAGAAAAAAAAACCCCGGTGTGTTTAGCAAGAGGCTACTCTGACTCCTCAAATTCAGTGCTGAGGCTCCCTGTCTTTGCTCTACGAGGGTGCACGGGTGGCTGCACCAAGCAGCCTGAAAAAAACCAGTTTACTGGTGTTGGGGAGAGCAGACCTCTAAAACACAAAGGGCACCATGGTGGGAATGGCTCATTTAGTGAAATGGGTTGGCTCTGCAACACTGCCAGCACCAGTAGGAGTGAACAGAGACAGGGTCAGCCTTGTTCTTCTGCTCGTGTCCCTCACATCCTTATTTGAGGCATGAGGAAAGCATTTCTTTGGCATACAGTCCTTAAATGGAGTCCACTTCCCAGCACAGGTGGACAGATTTGAGTGCTGTCTCCTACTATTTTACTTTTTTTCCATCTTTTTTTCTACCCATCTCACAAAGTAGTTTGTCTCACCACTCGGGTGTGACAACAGAGAGGAAAAATTGTGCCGTGAAATTAGAACTTGGAGTGACCGCATGTAATTTGAGCTTGAAAGAGTTTCATTGCCCTTGGCTTATACACCTCTTACAGACATTTGTAACTGAATTTTGGGAGTCAGACCCCATCTAGCTCTTCAGACAGACGTGACTTATGGGCCTCTCAGTGTCTCTCATGCCTGTGAGCAGGGAAAATCAGGGTTGTGTGCTGAGTGACAGAACCATAGAGTTGTTACTGTAGGGTGGCTGCCACCCAGACGTTTCTGTGACCATTACATCACAGGACATGCACAACCCTGCGTGGGCCTGGTCATTTTTGGGTAAGAAATTCAACTAAGGTATTGTCTTGAGAGCTGGAGCTCACTGGGAGCCATCCTTGGGGCCAGCATCTCATTGTCCATGTGCAGAAGGTCCAGCATTGACAGCTCCTGCTCTGTGTGGTAAGGGAGTCCTCTGTGAACCAGCCTGAGATGTTCTCCAGACTCCCTTTGTGCTTGTCCCACCAGAAACCTGAGGAGCTGAAGTTTTTCTCTGTCTTTAAGACTCTAATGCTCTTCTGAGAAAGCACGAAATGTCATAGAGCTGGCTGAGGGAGAGGAAATGGGCATCACATACACTATATTCTCCCTGACTGGAGAAAGAATTAGCATAATCAAGTTACAAATTATTTGAAATTTTAGCAGAGCCCTTAGAGAAGTCATCCTGCACAGAAACTTCATGGGAAAACCGTGCAGTTTCCACGAATGCGAAGTAGATTATTTTTGCTAAATCAAAGACAGAGTGCTGTATATTTCACCCATCTGCTGCAGTCTGGCTTGTACAAAAAATCCTGCCCATACATCTTCCATATGTTAGGAGGCAATTTGTGTGTCTGGAAGTTAGTCATTGAGATAAGAAAGATGCAGTGTCATCTCCAACCAGGGCAAGACTGCTCCCTGAAATACATTCCACAGCAGAGACAGAATATTTTTTTTTCTGGTTTTTTTCTGTTCAGTGGCCTAAAAGAAATCCAAGAGAAAATCCTGGGCAGGTCTACTAGAAAGTATGTTCAGGATTTCCAGCTAGGCGAAAGTAAGCATAATAATGAACTTTATTTGGGGTCAACTTGAAGGAATGTGTTCACTCCAAAAATAAACCTCTTCTTGTGTCCTGAGTCTATTTAGAGATTTTTTTTCTTATTTAATCTTTTTTTTTTTTCTTCCTGTTCACTGCAGTCAATTTTTAAATTAAAAAAATATTTTGAAACAAAAGTCAAAATATTTCTTAAAGAAATACTGACAGGGATTGCTTTGGCATTTCCTGTGTTGAAATATTTCATATGTAACAGCACTTCAGTGTGAATGTTTTCAAAAACTGTGTCTTTTTTTGGATGAAATAATTTCTTGAAATGGACACAGATTCATAAACTGTTTGGAGTGTCCCTCAGAATTCCATATTTCTACTTCCATGTAGAAGTAGAAATAATACTAGAAAGAAGTAGTAGTAATGTTAATTGAGGGATACGACAAAGTCCACCACTTACAATGCAACTGCTGCAACAAAAATCTTGTTAAGAATTACATTTCACCTGAATGTCTCTCTGGCTTCATTTTCTCATTCCTTGGGAACATCCTTCCCAATTTTCCAACAGAGACTCTGCTATCACAGCTGCTTTCAAGCACCCAAATGCCTCCTAGCACAAGAGACACACAAATGGCTCTGCAGGGGCCAGGCACTCAGCGAGTATGACAACTCATCAGCACCTTTTGTTCCTTCCTGACCAGGTGCTAAAAAATATTTGAACAAGCAGAAAGAGTATCTCCTGCAAAGTGCACACAATAAATTCAGGGTACCACTGTACCCTGAGCCTCAGCCAGAGCTGGGTCTGGTCTGGAGGTAATTCTGAGTCTAGGTGGGCTGTTCTTGCAGCGACAGCCAGGGCAGGTGTGTTTGTGGGCAAAGCTCATCTGTGGGTATCTGCCATAGTGTGGGATATTTATTGTAGAAAAGCAATGATAGCCCTGCCAAAGGCAAATTAACCACAATATTATAGTTATTGTTAACGGGACTTATCCTGCTGAAGACATTACACATCACGAAGCAGAAATCAAACTTAGAGATTTTAAATAGAGAAGAAACCAATTAGACTGTCCAGGCAATTTTCTTGTGCTTGTGAGAGTTATCATCAGAATATTTGCTGAAGTTCTGTTTTGCCTGGCCTAAAATCTCTTTTTTTCAGGGATTTCAAATTATTCTGTATCCCCATAAGTCTTTCTCTGAGAAAGTCTTTCCTGTAAACTCCATCCAAATTTCACTTTTTCTCTGTCTTGATTGAATTATCATGCTGCTAGCTTTACCCTGGGTATCATGCCAAGTAATTGTTGCTCTCTTTCTATGTTAACATCTCTTGAAGTTTGGCTTTTCCTAACTCCTCTTAATTGCATCTTCCATTGTATACATATAAATATGATTATTTAAATTCTCCCTATTAATCCATGCCTACAGCCTTCTGATCAGAAGAAATTAAGCAATTCTGCTCCTCAACAACTTGCTGGCAATACAGAGATGTTAATCAAATGCAGTTTTCCAGCCCCAATTGAATCACATATAGAGACAGACTGTGCAGGTCAGAGCTGCAATGATTTATTTTGGCATGCTCACCTATCTTTACATGTCTATAAAAATTATATGGCTAATCTACATTAGGCATCTGGCTGTTTTCAGAAGACAATACTGGGACAGATGTATTCTCTTCTAAGTACTTTTTCGGCTTAACAGACAAGTTTCCCTCACACAGGTTGTGCTTTAACTGCTGAAAAGTTCTTTCTTCCAAATGACAATTGACCACATTTCCGTCTTTATTTCCAGTTTTATAGGTCAGGTTCTTCTCTTGGTAAGGTTGTCAAAGATTGTCCCATGGTGTCAAAATAAAACTTGGGTTCACTCAGATTCAGTTTATGACTCTTTGTATCTCAAACGGGTTTTATTTACACTTGCCAGCATGTAAGAATTAAATCTAGCATATATGTTATAGAATAAACTTTGAGTTAATTAAGGATCACTTTATATTGATATTCACCTAACCATTGAGTTTATTTCTCTTGATAAGCCTATAACACTGATGTTTCTGGAATGTAAAAATCTGAACTTTAATTAAAAGCAGTATTCAGAGGGCTCAAGGGGAAACTCTTTCTGCTTCCTTGCAGCTCCATAATCCCTACATTTAGAGTCTAAGACTTTAAATGATAGTCACTGATTTCTTATCTTACCTTCTGAACAAAATATTTGAATGTCATCTGATTTTCAGAATATATTCTTGTCCTTTCTGCTGCAAATCAGGCTGCTCTTCTGAAAGGTGAAGTAGAAGTCTCCCTGCTTGCCACCACTTGGCATATGCCATGGACTTACCCAAAATTTGGCTCAATTTAGGACCCATAGCAGAGCTCCTGTAGGTTATGTCAGGTTGTGAGAGAGGTGATTTCCACTCAGGCAAAGACACACTTGAATTGCAGAGCACTGAAAAACAGACAGACAGACAGACTTCTCTGAGGCAAAGAAAATCTGGAGGTCCCTCAAAACAAAAAAATAATTTCAAAACTAAGATTTGTCATCATTACTTTAAACAATTTCCCTTAACCTGCTCTAGGCCTTGCCATTAATTCATCTGGAATGGTAGAGAGTTGGATATTTTTATTACTGAGAAAAAAGAATCTGTTTATTCAAAAAAATCCCAGAATCTTTTTAAAGCTGCATAAAGTGCTACCCCAAAGTGTAGACAGGAGATTTATTTTTTTCTCACTCTGCTCATCTGGGGCTCTTGAGTCACTGGCTGGCAGGACCAGTGACTGTGACACAGCAGAGCACACACTGGTCCTGTGACAGGCTCCTGCCCAAGGAGGTACCAGCAGATGTGCATTCATCCCAGGATCAGACATAGGAATTCTCTGATCAGCCAACTCCTACCCAATAATTACATTCATCCATTTTGGCGGAATTTTGGAACAAACCCTCCACAGAAGGTCAGTAGCACAATGGAGCCTCAGCAAAGTGCTGTGCAATGAGACCAATAAGGTCTGATCCCTCCTCCTGTCTGTTTAAAGTAAAGACTTTGGCAACTCAAACTGTTTTTCTTTGTCTGGGAAAGAAACTCGGACACTCATAGGATGTGTCAAGGTGCGTTTATCTTAAGAATGAGTCGTTTTTAAACCTCATTAACACTCATTCTCTTCTCTCTGCCAAGGGCAGTCCAACTCCCTTTGATTTCAGAGGGAGAGCAATTTCCTTGGGCCCCTGCAGCTAATTCAGATGATCCATCCCATCGTAGAAACACTGATGGAGGTGTGATGGAGAGCCAGTGGACCCAAGCATTGCTTTCTTTGAGAGCAAAACTTAAAATTTCCAAATTTTGCCTTCCCAGAGCATTTTGGCTAAGTGAAGGTGCAAAGACCCTGCTGAACTCATGGGTTTATTCCTTATTATTAAGTCCTTCAAGGTCAAGCTGGTCTGGGTTTGCACGTTCCTTCTGACTGACCTTTCTCCCTCGTATCACTGATCTCCTGTGGCATCATGCATTATTCAGAAAACCTGGCAGTGCTGGAAATTGGCCTGAGGAACTTCACAACTGCTGACAAGCCATCAGAAATGTGAGTGATCCCCCAGGTCACCTGTTGACTTTCCTGAAGCAGTTTTGGGTAGCTAGATTTAAAGATGAGCTGCCTTCCAGCTGCAACTGAACATCAGTGTCTCCTGCCTTGGATCTCAGTGTTTTTTTGTTTCACAGGGATGTTCAGAAATTCTTTGGGCTGAGTTAAATTGAGTTGTTTAATTGAGTTGGGCCAGGTTGAGCGTGTTGTTTGATTTTCCTCCTTGCCTGTCACTGAACCCCAATAATTTGCCTTGGAACACCTAGCCCTGAAAAACGGGGCTTGCTGCAGTAGGGGAGCTTTCAGAGGTAGCTCAGCAGAAGTCAACAAACAAACCATCAGGGTAGAGCCCTGATGTCCTGAGCCCACTTTCTTGTACTCTCTCAGAATATGTCTTAAAGCCAGCACATTGAAACAAGCAAACCCCACAGCAAAGGTGGATTTGGTGCACTCTGGGCAAAGGTGGTAAAACCTCCCTGTCTTGATTAGGAAACCCAAAAGATTCTCCTGTCTCCAGCCTGCTGAAAGATGACCCAAACTATTTTGGAATAGTTATGTGGGGTTTTTTACAGTGTTAATTGTTTTAGGTTCCTAAGGAATGATTGCCCTGTGATGCCTGGCTCTCAGCTGGTGCCTCCTCCAGGAGTAGGTTCTCTCTAATGCCACAGCTACACAATACCAGGCTCATAACCAGTAAAAAGTAATAAATATAGAGCTTGGGCCTAGAGGGGAGCATTATAATCGCCTAGTTTGACTCCCCTTGTAATAATAGCACTGCATCCTCTATTTGACTTATAATATTTTCCTTTAAATCTAAGTATGTTTAGGGATGAGGAAGACACTGTGGCTTCCCATAAGGTGTTCCTGCCTTTGTAGTTACAAATTTAACCTTTTTTTTTTTAATTCCTGACCTAAATTTGTCTAACTTGTTTCTGATCAGGTGACTTACAGAGTGAAATAGGTTGATTATTAGCAGGTGGCTCCTCCAGGACAAGCAACTCTTAAACTTCTCCCAAGTGACAGGATACTCTTAAACTCACCACCATAAAAACAGAAAATAATTCCCAAGTATTATAATTCTATTTTTCCACTGCCTTGATTTGCCTGAGATTGTGTAAGTTCTTGCATATTCTAAGAAGAAAACCAAAATAAAATGTAAATGCATGTTAAGAAGAAATGCAAATAGCCTAAACTCTCCGAACACTTTCCATGAGCATTTAAACAGTACCTGGAAATGAGGACAGTTACTTGCATCACAGGTTTCTTTTATCAGTTCTATCCTACAGCCGTTGCTAGCTCTGATTCCTTAAATTAAGGCAGATACTGGATAATTTGTATAATGTTAGGGAAGGACCAAAGCCGATGATCTGTCTGAATCCTAGATGTTGGATAAGTGTGCATAAGGCACACAGGATTTTGTGAACAGTGGTAGATGTGTACCAAACTGGACACTTTTGACACCCTAACCACACAACACTTTATAAAAGCACTGGCAGCCTTTAATAAAAGCTCTTTATCCGTAGCAAAGTCTCTTAACTCTCCTACCACCACACCCCAACAGAGGCACGGGAATGGATTTGGACAAGTGCCTTTTCCTGAGCATCATTAAATGGGAACGTTCTTTGTTGGTGTTTGGTTTATTTATTTTGGAGACAAATAGATCAAAGCATTCAGTTCAAGAAAAAAAACAAAAAAACAAACAAGTCCATCCTGCAAAGTCAGTGAGCAAGTACTGGAGATTGATACTGATGTTCTCCATGGGCTGGAATTCATTTTGCAGAGTTTGTCACTTTTCTAATTGAAAAAGCTGTCTCTGCAACATTTAGCAACTAAAAATACCAAGTGATGAAGCACAAGGAGTGGAAAAAAAAATAAAAATAAAAAGCAGCAGACATCTGCCACCCTGATTTGCAGGCCATACAGCAAGGACACTGAGAAATGGAGCACTGAGGTGTCCTCATCAGCACATCCCCAGGGTGATGCTGCCTGGAGTGGGGCACACGTGTTCTCAGCAAAGAAAAACAAGGAAAATCTTATAATCAGCAATTGGCTGTAGGTGTGTGTGAACAGATTTGCTTAATACTTAATGCTTAATATTAATTCTGCATCCAAATGACAGGCAGCTATGTACAAGACTAGATAGGTTCATCCTCAAAAATTGAATTATGCCTGTTTGGGTCTTCCCTCCAAACACGTCTTGTTTTTCAGTAATATCTGTGGGTGAAAAAAAAATTATGTATATATATATATATATATACTGGGAGTCAGGTTCTCAACTCACTTTTGCATAACAACAAAAAAAAAAATTAGTTTCCAGACCCTCACAACTAGCTGAAGTCACAAAGCAGAATTAGTGATTTTTTTTTTTCACTATTGGCTTTTGTGTCTTGCGTTTTTCAGTGTGGTTAATTGTTTTGGGGTTTTTTGTGTGTGTGTAAAATGAATCTGCTGAATGAAGGCTTCTGCACCAGTGTTTCTCTCAATGACTTTAATCAAAGTCTAATTGACTTAGCACATGAATGTGAACACGAGCTGCCCAAATTTATAGGCTAAGGATCTGTTAGCTTCTCAGGGCTCTTTTTAACACCCATTACTATTATGCCAAATCTGGAAATCCATCCAATTCATTCTGATGTTGGGTTGCCAAAAATATCTGAAATTTGATATTTCTTATGAAATAGAATTCTTGCATTCTAGTGAAATTGGTAGTCAAGAAACAAGCAAGTTCCTCATTTCTCCCACTGAGAAAATTCAATGACTTAGCAATGAAAATGGTATTTAAAGGATCTTAAAAGATCAGCTGCTGCCAAAAATATTCCACCATATAAAAGCAACAAAATTTGAACTTGTGTCTATCTGATCTGATTGCCCACTGTACTTTGAGAAGAGAATGCAAATAGTTCCTGAATCCATAATTATTTTTATGATGCCCTAATTTTAACTGTGTCAAGTTGGGGGGGGGGGTCAGTCTAAACTACTTGAGCTCTTGTTGTAGTGGGTGTAAAGAAGGATTCGTGCAGAGGAGGCCACGGAGATGCTGCAGGGCTGGAGCCCCTCTGCTCTGGAGCCAGCCTGGCACAGCTGGGGCTGCTCACCTGCACAAGAGAAGGCTCCAGGGAGAGCTCAGAGCCCCTGCCAGGGCCTGAAGGGGCTCCAGGAGAGCTGCAGAGGGACTGGGGACAAGGCAGGCAGGGACAGCACACAGGCAATGGCTTCCAGTGCCAGAGGGCAGGGCTGGATGGGATCTTGGGAAGGAATTGCTGGCTGGGAGGGTGGGCAGGCCCTGGCACAGGGTGCCCAGAGCAGCTGTGGCTGCCCCTGGATCCCTGGCAGTGTCCAAGGCCAGGCTGGACAGGGCTTGGAGCAGCCTGGGACAGTGGAAGGTGTCCCTGCCCATGGCAGGGGGGTGGAATGAGATGAGCTTTAAGATCCCTTCCAACACAAATCATCCTGTGATGGCTCTTTGTGGGTCTCCAGAGAGGCACACAGAGCATGTGGGATAGTTGTCCAAAATGAATACAATTAACCAGGTGACACTTCTCTGTCACCTATGAAAGGAGTCAAGCCATTGAACATCAAAACATCTACATTTTACATGAGTAAGCTGAGGCCACAGAAATCCTACTCGTGGGATCCCAAGCTGCTCTTACCACTTTTTGTAAGCTGGCACAGTATTTCAAAGGGTTTCAGAGTGAGATCTGTAACTGTGATGCTTCTCCAGTATCAACACCAAAGCACAAAACACTGACTGATGAGAAGACCTTGGCAGTGCTTCTGTAAACAGACACTTGAATACATGGGAGAAGCAAGGGAAACTGAAGTCTAAAAGGAGCTCTGATCTGTCTCCTGGTGTTAATGACCTGAGACTTGATGATCACAAAATTTGTGACAGATAGCAAACACAGAGACGTCATAAACAGCAAGAGGCACAAGTCCCTAACTGCAGGTCAATATGAGCTGAGAGCATTGAGTCTGATGAAAAAAGTAACATAGCTGGAATACACTGATGTCATTTTTCTGCCCAGCATGGGGGACAGCACTGGGTACCTGCAGGAAAACCTCAGGAAAATGCATTATACCCATAAGGATCACTGAACTTGTACTTGCAGCCCAGCCAAAACCACTGAGTTCAAGAACATAGAATATCTTGTTCTCCATCATCTCTGCCTTCATCCTCCCATTTTCTCCCAAAGACAACTCAAAGGAACAACAAAGACAACACACAAAAAAAAATCTAAGAAGTTTGAGAGGCAGAGAAGCCCATGTAGGGTTATGAATCACAAAGATATAAAAGCACCAAAATATAAAAGCTCTTTTCACCTCTGTGGACTCAGCCCAGCTCAACCATGGCCTCTTCTTATTATTTTAAATAACAGTAGTAACACCTCCTTTCTCTTCAGATATCTAAATTTTGGCACTTTATGCCCCTCTAACTTGACCCAGCACACCATCCCATTTGTACACTCCTTGCCCCCAGCTCATGCCATGGGATGCTCCCTCCAACTGACCAGTTTGGCTCCATTTTTCCCAGAGGCCACAGAAGGTCCTGTTGGACCTCCAAAGCCCTGGATGGACCATGGATCTGACCCAGTGGGAGTGTGCTTTGGGATAGTCTGTACAGAGCAAGATAGCACCTGCCACAGAGTTCAATTCAGAGGACAAATTCCCTCTAAATACACAATGATTAGCTCTGCATTTACTTTAACTTCCTTCAAGAGATAATTTCCGACAGAATGTGTCAACCACTGCTCATTATTTGCTGATAAGAAATACAGGGAATAGTTGAGAAAAAGGAAAACATAATAACAAAAATGGAAAGTAGGAAACAAGCCAGCATAGAAATCTGCAGGCCTGGGACTTTGGCCACAAAAATAATATTTTCCTTTCATCCTCCTTGTCATTACTAATATTTTCTTAACTTATTCCCTCTGCTACGCTCACTAAAATTAGGCAATAGCAGAAAATTTGATGTGAACAGAGCAACACATCCCTCAAAAAACAACCTGAGTGATGGATTGGCAAGGGTAGGGTCTGCACAGGGCTGGATCCATGGTCCTGTTTGCCTGTCCCAGCAGGAGTTCCCAGCTGCAAACAAGCCAGCACTGCTCTGGTCCAGGTTTGCTCCAGCATTGTGCTGGAAGCAGCACAGCTTGGCTGGCCACTGGCTCCTGTGATCTACAGCCAGCACCATCCCTTGCCCGGGGATCCAGGCTGGAAAAGAGAGTAGGAGTTGTCACAGCAGATCAGTCTAAGCTCCAATGAGCCAGCCCTTGGCTTTTGAAAGCTGGGATGGAGTTGTCTGCCCACGGAGGAGCCTTTGCAGTCACAGGTAGCTGGGCTGGCTTTTGCCCTGCAAAGTGGTGGTTTAATATCCTGCATGAGAGAGAAAACATCCCAGATCACCTGCTAGGGCTGTGCCATGGCTTTGAATCTATGGAGATTGTGTTCAAATAGAGAGCATGCCCTTCAATCCAGCTGCAAATATTCCCACCACACACATGAAGCTCAAACCTCTGCTGTCTGCTGAGGAGGGCAAATGGCACTGCACAAAATGCACATTGCTGTCACTGTTGACTTCAGTTTATTCTGATGGCCATGAGCTATGCATTAGTGAAGGGCCCTGTTGTACTTTTTGGTATATTTTTCCAATCTTTTGGCAACAATGGCAGGTTGAATTTCATAGGTTAATCATGGGCTAGATATAATAAATCCCTTGCACTCATTTCAAATTCTGCTGTCTTCAGGTTGCATCACCTTTCTCCTGTTGCCCTGAACAATAAACATCTAATCCTAAGCTTTGACAAGAAGTCACAATAAAACCAGAAGACCACAGACTTTCTTAAACCTCATAGAAGTCTCAGGCTCCACTTTTATCTCACCTTATGGGAGAGAAAGGTATCTGCTCCTCTCTAGTGTATCTAATCCAGGCAGAGATACCATCACAATTTGTTGATAGCCATCATAAAATTTGTTATTATTTTTCAGTGTGAACATCAGGTTCCTCCTGAAGCTCCTGATGGTACCCCAGCAATCTGAATGTTCCTGCTGCTTCTGGAAATCAATTATATCATCCTTAAAATACGTGATAGAAAACAGCATCAGGAAACCTGCAGATTTGACAGCACTGCCAAAGCTACACAGAGCCCCAAAAGCTAACAATGGCCATGGCTTTGAAATACTGCTGATTCCTTCATTTCCCATTTCCCCCTGTCCCAGTGGTGTCATTTGGAAATACATTACAGCTGAAAGACTTTGGGATGTTTTAATTACATGTGACTAAAACTTGCTGTTGCTAGAATTAGTGTGCCTATGCCTACGATTTATAGGTCTCTGCTTCGACACTAGTGAGGCCATAAATAACACAAAATGGGCCCTTTAGTATTAGGAAATTCAGCGCTCCTCTCTAAGCCTTGATACACTCAGAAACTGTCATAGGGTTTGTGCCGAGCTTGTGTGAAATACAGTGCAGCAGCACAGGGAGGGGGAGAGGAGCAAGATAATAAATAATTCATCTGTAGAGTGTGAACATTGGCCCTTTGGGAAAGGGCATCACAGTTGTTTCACTGGGGTGGGAGGACTGGCTGCACATGTGGGTTGGTGTGGGTGCTTAACAGGGGATTATTTCTGTAGAGCATGGACTCCACTTAGACCTGCCTCTGAGACAATCAGGGGGCAAAAAAAAGCAAGGTAAAAGAATAATTTTTCAGCTCCTATTTTGAGTGTGAGGGTGTATTTCAGGTGAGGAAGAGGGCAGGTGTTACAGAGCCGTGCAAGGTAACTGGGAAGAGTCTCCTGGGCTCTCTGTCTGGCTTGTACCTCTTTGGCAAAGGAGCTTGGGAAGAAAATAGTGAAAGTTTATTCTTCCAATCACAGAAGTCTGAGGAGGATTTCAAGTGGTGCCTTCCTGCCCCCAAATACAACTGATCTATAGGGGCAGGAAGGGGGAAAAAACCCTACCTAGCACAGGATAGAGATGCATGAGCTGTGTCCCAGGCATGATTTTATCTCTGGACACTAGTGGTTTGCTGGGATTGCTGTCAGGAAAATGCCTTTTTTTTGCTTTTATTTCGCCACTACCAGAACTAGAGAAGGACAAAGTTTTAACACAATATGACTAACACTGGCAAAGTACACTTTAGGAAAAAAATATGTGAATTTTGCCTTCTTTCAGCTTTTGGATGAGATGAAAAACACTTTATATTCTGACTCTTGCTGATCTCTCATTTGCTAAGTAGTTCCTGTATGTGGAAGTCTTTATGTGGTTCCTAAGAAACTCACTTTAGCAATTTAGTGTCTGGAATTCAAACTTTAAATGGACACCTTTATCTTGACACACAGCTTTTTCCAAGGCATTGTTTCTCTTCACCAGTGACCATGAGCTTCAGAACAAAGTGTGAGAACCTAAGTATTGAATCCAGCATTTTATTTCACTCTTTGTAATAGTCTCTGCTATTTTCTGGAATAGTTGGTAGGTTTGTTGATTACAAAAGAAAAGAAAAAAATACCTCCATTAAAACAACAATGAAATGTTGTTGGAAAAGACACTCATGAATTTTCCACTTGCAAGAGGGAATAATAATGGAGCTAATAAGTTTGAACAGGTGACTGGAAAAGAACTGGGGTTTTGTCACAAATTTGTCTCAGAGCAGCCAAAACTTGGAGGCACAGAACTAATTTAGACAAGGACATCCAAGAAGATTTAGTCTTTTGTACTGCTTTTGAAGAAAGTATGAATTTTTAAGAAAGATTACAAAGCCAAAAAAAAGCAAGATATAACAGAGAGTTTTGTCCCCTTCCCATTCTCTTGGAAAAGCCAACTTATTTTGTTCATGTATATCTTTCTCATTCCCTTTTTCTCTCTTCATGGTGAAACCTGTGTCAGGACAACCTCTGGCTAAGCTGCAGTGTGAAATAGTAAATAGTGGAGGAAAATTAAGAGTATAAGGAAACAGAAAATAATATCATGAAAATATGTTCAAACATCAATGTTTCTGGGGTCCTATACATTGTTTGGAAGAAAATTACTTTTTTTTTTTTTCTGCAGAAAGCAAGCATCATAACATCAATAATTACTGACAACAAAAAAGGTTAAAAATATCTGCACCACCCTCAAGTAGATGTTTGAGCCATAGGTGCAACACACAACACTCAGCTCATTTAACATCAGTTTGTAGCAAATCCTGACATGAAAGGATCAGAGTGTGGTTTGCATTGGAAAGGACTTTACAGATCATCCAGTCCCAACCACCCTGCCATGGACAGTGACACCTTTCACTAGACCAGGTTGCTCCAAACTCCATCCAATCTGTCCTTGACTATTTTCAGGCTTAGGGCAGTCATCACTTCTCTGAGCAACCTGTGCCAGGGCCTCACCACCCTCAGCATAAATAAATTCTTCCTTATATCTAGTTTAAGCCTGCCCTATTTCACTATAAAGCCATTATCACTTGTGGTATCACAGGTTTGCTATGAAGTTTGTCCCCATATTTCCCATTTCCAGGTGATGCCCAGCTTCTCACCCACCAGCACCCTCAGATCTTTCTCCTCAGGGCTCCATTCATTCAGCTCATCCCCAGTCTGGATGGGTCTCAGGTGCTGCCCTGGCCCAGGTGCAGCACCAGCATCTGACTTTTAACACCCTGATATTTCCATGGGCCACTTCTCAAGCTTTTCCAGGTCCCTCTGGATGGTATTCCATCCCTCACGTGTGCCATAGAGTCACAGAACTGCAGGATGGTTTGGGCTGGAAAATACCTCAAATCCCAGCAAATTCCACCCCTGCCCTGGGCAGGGACACCTTCCACTGTCCAAGGGTGCTCCAAGCCCCACCTAACCTGGCCTGGGACAGTTCCAGGGATGAGGGAACCCACAACATCTCTGGGGAGAAAAACAGGGTTGGATGTCAATAACCACCGAATCTGGGGTCATCTGATTGTTTTACTGACCCTTGAAAATTTCAGACTGTGTCCCACATCTTTTTCCTTTGCCCCAGCCACACTTTCTTTTTGGTACTCCTGTGCATAATTCCCCTATTATCAAGATTACAAACTCTGTCAAGAAGGAACCTTTGGGACTATCCATCTATCTGAATAATTTTGTCATCTACAATCCAGTCCTGCTTGTAACTTGCACCAGCTGTGTTTATTTAAGATTACTTTTTATAAACTCTTTAATAAAAACCCACAGCAGTGTCAAAGAGTATTTTTGCACTGTAAAAATGATCCCCGGTGGGATTATAATTTATATTTTAAAATTGAAACCCATTGTCTGAGTCATAAATTTTTTGACTATGAAAATCTATGCAGTTTTTTGTGATTGCAGATGTTATTTTAAATCTCAAAATACTGTATTTTAAAGAAGAAAAAAGTCATTATACTAACAGAAATGGCCAAAGGTGTCTTAATACCTACAGATAATAGTTTACTAAGTTTGCTAAAATAAAAGCAAGAAAGAAGACAAACCAAAAGTGGTCTTAGATAAACTTAACAAAGTTACTAGAAATGGACCGACTTCCCAACTCAGCCACATACCCTTTCTTTTAACTGAGATAATTCAATGCTGTTGGTCAAGGCAGCAGTTAAAAAGTTTTTTACATATATTCTCAAGGTCCACAGATTCTAACAGAACTTAAAAAAGCATTCACCCACTTCCTGAGATATAAGTTGCTTCCTGAGTCAGGAAGTATCTTAGCTCCTTATCTCAACCAGGAATGTAATAACATTGGTTCCTCTTATTCTTTGTTTTTCTTATTCCTCTGTATTGTAAAACCCTCAGCAAAGGGCAGTTCTTAGACAGTTGCACAACACCCCAAATACTGGGACCTGTAATATCAGCAATATATTCAGGATAATTTACAGGTTTTTTGGAGAGACATGATAAAGAGAGGGATGCGAGGATTGGATGTAAAAAAGTAATATGTTGGCATGATTGGTGCAGAGGGAGATTCCTGTTGAACTGGGAACAGGGATTTGGGGAGCAGACAAGAACACAAAGCTGTGTCAGGTGGAAGGCAGAAGAGAGAAAAAGGAGGGGAAGGAAGGAAGGAAGGAAGGAAGGAAGGAAGGAAGGAAGGAAGGAAGGAAGGAAGGAAGGAAGGAAGGAAGGAAGGAAGGAAGGAAGGAAGGAAGGAAGGAAGGAAGGAAGGAAGGAAGGAAGGAAGGAAGGAAGGAAGGAAGGAAGGAAGGAAGGAAGGAAGGAAGGAAGGAAGGAAGGAAGGAAGGAAGGAAGGAAGGAAGGAAGGAAGGAAGGAAGGAAGGAAGGAAGGAAGGAAGGAAGGAAGGAAGGAAGGAAGGAAGGAAGGAAGGAAGGAAGGAAGGAAGGAAGGAAGGAAGGAAGGAAGGAAGGAAGGAAGGAAGGAAGGAAGGAAGGAAGGAAGGAAGGAAGGAAGGAAGGAAAGAAAGGAAAAAATAATAAACATAGGTAAAGCACCCTTGTAAAGCACAGCAGTGGGAGAATGGAACAGCACCCATTCACCCATTTCAGGAGAAGGCAATAGATTTTGTAGATTCTGTAGATTCTTTCTTTTTACTCATGATTAAATTGTATACTTCTCTTGCTAGGGCAATATGACACATTAAGTTCTGTTCATCAAAATCAGCTTCCAGCCACATCTTCCATGGTGCCCCCAGCCTCATGCCCCTTCATCTCCACCACTCTTTTCTTTCCTCCTCCATCCCACTTAGTGTTCTGCAGATTTGTGCTGGAGCCTCAGACTCAGCCATAATCCTGTGGCAGTAGCACAGGATGGCATCAGTGTGCATGAGAAGACCGTGATCCAGAGGGAGCAATATGCACAAGTACAGCCCAGCTGACTTTACAGATAGGTTTTTACATTAATCAAGACATAGCACTTGGCAAAAATGTCCAACCTCTCAGCAACTTCTCAGTATCATTCCATAAAGCAGAATCAAAATTTGGGCAGGGCCTCAAAAGGGATTTTGCTGCTCTCAAGGTCACAAGAAAGACACTATCCAAAGGCTATGTAAGGTTTCTAAATTTAAAACAGACCCACTTACCATGGTAGGCAATTGAAATTGTTTATCCACTTTGAACAGATAGAATTACCTAATCCTTCTATGATTAGAGGCTAGTGAAGTTAAGTTAATTCTGTTTCTGCAGGCGCTGCTGCCTTTGATGGAAGCAGCTCATCTCGAGGAATGGCCTGCTGGTGTGATGGCGAAACAAATAGTTTTGTCCTTTTGAGCTAAGGAAAAAAAATTTGCTATTGATTTTGGCTTAAGAGTGGTAAGTGCTTTCTGTACGATTCTCATCATGGCTCGAGAGCTGTTATTTTGGGCATTAGCCTCACATACCTTGATGTGGAAGACTGCTGCAACACAGGGCCCTGCAGAAATCTTCTGGGGGGATCCTTAGGCCTCTCCTGGTTTGGGTTTTCCAGCTGGGAACAGGGGGCTGAATGTATGAAACATCCTCTCTACTGCCACATCGTTCAATATGCTTGACAACCTGCACATATTGATTATTTTGGGAGAAAGGTCAGAAAAACAGAGGACCCCTGATGTTTTTCTACCTAAGCCTGGGGGTTGGTTTATCAAGGAAGACGAAAAAAACTATTCTCTAAACTCCCTTTTAAAACCAGTAGCCTTGCAGGTCTTTCAGGCTGGTCAGAAAGGGTAGGAGTTGTTTTTTAAAGCAGTGTGGAGTTGAAAAGGACAGAGGCAGAGCCTGGCAAAGCCCTGCAGCCTGGCAAGGCTTGTACAGCAGAGCAGAAATGAGCAGATCTGTGGGGCAGGATCAGAAGGGCAGGCAGGGGAGGTAGAAAAGCAGCTGAGGAATTACTGTGATGGTGCAGCACACTTTGAAGATCAACCTTGTAAAAGCCAGGCTTTAAAATGGTCCTTCCACTAAGATAGACCCCCCTGCACTTTGCAGCATGAGTTCTTGAGCCAGTAATAAATCTCCTTCCCTTGAGGCCATCTAAGGCACAAAATTTGCTGGTTTTTTTCTGTGTCAGCCTTCTGCATAACCAGAACGAAATCATTTGGCTTCCCACTTTTAGCTGAGTGGAAAATAAAATATTCCCCTTGTAGTTATTAATTACATTGTATACACGATACAGATAAATCCTCTGTAGTGAAGAGTAGCTCTATACAAGGACAGTGTGGAAAATCCTGAGACAGAATCTGAAAACTAGAAGTAGAGCAAGTAAAAAAATATAAAAAAAAAAAGTTCTGGATTGTAGGCTTTAAAAAAATTCACTTGCTTGGTAAGTTTCCAAGAAAACCCAAAAGGAAAATTATTTCAGGTTGACATTTCGAACTAAAATGATGATCTATAAAAATGGGGGGGGGGGGCTTTTACTGAGAAGAAAAAAATGGTAGGTTAGGTTGTACTGTAACACAATATTTCACCTTGTTTTGAAATGAACACTCAAAATGGTTTTGTTCTTTTGAATTTCTCACCAGCAAGGTTTTGTGTATGCATAGACATAGAGCTGACATTCTCTTGCCAAAAATTAGGTTTGACAAAACTGTATTTCTTGGCAGGAGTTCTTTCCTCCTGAAATTTCAATAAGCCTTAACTTTAAGAAATAGATATGTTTAACCAAAGGGAGATGAGAAAACCAAGAGATTCTGGGCTAGACACCGGGATAGCTGAGGTGCTGGGTCAGCTGGAGAGCAGAGTGAAAAAATCCATCATCAGAGAGGCTCACTGCTGAAAAGAGTCATTGATGAATTGTGCGTCAGTGAGTATCTTCAGCTATGAACCTTGGTCATGTGTGAATGCCTGGGTGTGGGAGGGCTGTGAATGAAGGATTGTTCATGGAGGCACAATAAAATAATGTTTTTGGAGAATTTTTACCCCAGAGCACATACAGGCACAGTTATGACAAAACTTCATAACAAAAGGTTATTATTCCTTTCCCTGTGCCCAGCTACAAGTGCTTTCCCACCTACCAAGACAAATACCATGGTAAGAAAAGAACTTTCTTTTGTCTAGAAAGTGGCAAGTGCTGCCTACAGAGCTGCTGTGGCCAGAGATTTCCACCTACGATGAGAAAGGAGCTGCAGCTCCATTGTCAGGCTGATAATGTCACATGGAGGCACAAGGCTCACCATACAATCCAACAAACAGTCAATTGAGAGCCTGTTCACCACACCGGGCTCCAAATCAGGCATCCAGCCATGACCAGTGCCTGCTGAGGCTATCAGAGATGTCAAACCTGTCAATTAATAACTGGAGGAGCCACTTTTAGCATCAACGTCATCAGACATCAAATTGCTCCTGCTGCCTACTCCTAGGCGCCAATCCTTGGAGTCCTGAGGAATGTTCTGGTGGAATTTACCACTTTTTCCTATTGATGAAACTTATCTTGGGGTGTAGGTGGTCAATTTTACAGGTCTCAAATGTAAAAGTCATCCTGGCTCGTCACCCTACTCACTGGAAGCACTCCAAAGGACAGTACTTATAATTTTAAATGTGATGATTCAGAACCTCTCACCACTGACTCTGGAATAAAATGAACCAAAGCTGAATGGCTCAGGTGGAGATATCTAACTTTTTAGTCTTGATTTGTTTGTGCAATGGAAGAGGTATTTTGTGCCCAACATGTTGCACTCTATTATGAAGATCTCATGTTTGGTAAAGGAAAAATTAGCATCTTGTTGCCATGCTATATACTGAAGATCATGAAAAGCTTCAGGAAATTAAGAGGATAACAAGAGATAATGCCTTTAGGTGGGTCTGTGTGTATTTTGTGTAAAAAGTGCTCAAATTTCTGGTGACTTCACAGGAAGGACTCTATTCTCTCTGCACTTCAGGAAGCTGAGTGTGACACTTGCAGCCCCGTGGTCTGTTCTTGTTCAGGGGAACAAGTGCCAGTGCCATGGGGTATTGCATGGTCTAATGAGGGCAGGAGAAAATGTAACCAAGATTGTTCCACAGGTGCCTCTGTCTTTGTATGGGATATTTCTGTGAGGTGTTTCAGGCTGATGCCTGAGGGTGCCTGTGCACTGAGCTGGCAGGACAGGAGCCATCCACTTCTGGGGCTGATGAGTGCTCAAGACCCTTTTTGACTTTGTAATTTTGACTTTTTTGGAATGAGACAAGCACACGGGTGAGGTGAAGATGTTGCTTGCAGCAGGGGAATTGAAGCAGAGACTCATTGTAGACTTTTCTACAGTACCTAACCCTCCTACAGCCTACTACTTCAGGATCATCCCCTCTCCCCTGCTTGTCATATTCTAAAATAAGCCATGCAATCATAAAATCAGAGTATCTCAAGCTGGATGGAAGCCATAAGGTCATCAAGTACAACTCCTTGCAGGACTACCAAAACAAAAACATATTTCTAAGATCATCTTCCAGACACTCTGAACTCTGATAGGCTTGATGCCTATATGGTTGCCAGATTTGGATTATTTTGATTAACTTTTCAGCATTATATCCCTTCCTTAAATTACTTTAGGTACCAAACTGAGGAAACTTAAGGGAATTCATATTTCCTAACTTTTCAAATTTCAGTTTTGTATTGCACCCAGTAACTCCTTCATGGACATTTGCTATATGCTTACCAGGCTTAAAAAGCTTACCACTAACTATGGTTTTGTTGGCTTGGTTTTTTTGTTGGTTTGGTTTTTTTGTTGGTTTTTTTTGTTTGGTTGGTTTTGTTGTTGTTGGGTTTTTTTTGGGGGGGGGGGGGGTAAAATAGGGGTTTAGAGGTCTAATCTTCACCTGTCTTTTTCTCAATTGTAGTTCTGACACTTAAGCTATGTATTTTTCAGTAAGGAATTTCATTCAGCTAGCAAAGGATTTGGATGTGTATTCATCAGGAGCAATCACAGGGACTGTCCACACAAATATTACATCTACCTCACACAAAGCACCTTGAGCAATAATGTTCCTTGTTACTGGGAGGCCTGAACCCTGGAATCCTGACCACAGGAAATTGTTAGTGAGTTGCTTCCCAGAAAAGAACTGCAGCTTAAATACAACTCAAGTAAGGCTTTAATGTATTTGTAGAAAGCAGTTATGAGATAAATACACTCATGAGATGTGGAGTGGTTATCAACATATGATCTCTAGGATGTGCAGGAACTACACATAAGGAGATGACAAGAGAAAAGCTGACCGAGGGAAGAAAACCTGTAGTCAGAATTTTGCAAAATTGCAATCTACATCTTCAGAGAGAAAAAAAAAATTTAAAAAACCCAACAAACTTAAAAAGTAAGGTAGAAAAAATTGAAGATCACTGGCTCAAGAGTGACTATTTGCTTTAACAGAATCCCAGAATGGTTTGCATTGGAAGGGACCTTAAAGACCATCTCATTCCAACCTGACATGGGCAGGAACACCTTCCACTAGACTTTTTTAAGACTGCTAAAGCACTTGCTCTGCTGGTTAGGATGTTATTATTCACTCTGAGGTTATAAGTGATGTCTTCTGCTGGTCTTCTTTCATTAAACTGTGTTCAGCCAAGAATCACAAGGTTGTGCAAGTAAAAAGGGAGAGAACTGCTATGGAACTATATAAACACCTATTTAAAAATTAAATTGTTGAAATAACAAAAACACAGTACTGGGTTCAGTTCTAGCAGTGTGTACATATCTCTGCTGGTATCTATGAAACTGAGGCTATTAACACCAGCAGAACATGTGATCCATAGCTATAAGTTCTGCTCACACCAGAACCATTACAGGAGGAAAATGTTTTATTTGGTACAAGAATATGTGGTACCTAATTACATCTCCAAGTTCAAAACACGAGATAGGCATATCCATGTTATGCAAGCTTATAAGGCATCCACAGAGTATTCAACTATATAATTCACCAAAAAAATAACATTATCAAACAAACAGGTGCTCAATAGTAATCAAAAACAACCCAACAGATTAATTTACTAAGATTGCATTTCCTTGCAACTTTTTTCTTGACCTTTACAGTAAAGCCTAATTCCAATTAGTTTGGTTATAAAGTCCATAACTCTTGTAGGTACCGCAGTGTGCAACACATTATCATTTTACAATGTTCTCCCTGATTTGCAGCACAAAACATGCACTCCTTATGGGAATTTGTTGGCAGGCATTTAGGGCAGCTGGAAGTGATCATGAAGTGCAATTACTGTCTGTGCATATCCACATCTGGAAAACAGTTCTTTGCAGATTTTAAAATAGCCTTAATGAAGAATGGAACCTTGTACTTGAATCGATGGAAAGGGTGAAGGGGTCTCAACGCCAAATTTGTAAGGAGCTAGAATAAAAAAGAGCACACTGTACAGAAATAGAAAATAATTAACGGAAAATTAATTATTGTCAGAAATGTTTGCTATCATTCTTCATGGAAGGAAGAAATATCATCCATGGGCAGGGGTGAAGGGAAGTTCTCCATTAAATAAGATATCTAACATTAGCCATGTAAGATTTAATGGTGATGATACTGGCTGGAGGATGTTAGGTGATGTTATCTATAATAACATAATCTCACCATGTCTTGTGGACAGAAAAACATCAGTTGATGTGAGAATTGCAGAGAGGTTTACTGAGAAAAGTCTAGGGGCAAAATGTAGACAACCCAAGAAATCCCAGCATTATTTTTAATAGGTTAACCTTACTGGGTTCCATGTGGCTGAAACACAGGCTGGGTCTAGCTCTCCTCTTGCTTTGGGCAATCTCCTCAAGTAAAGTGAACAGTATTTATTATTACATCCCTGTGATCTTGGCTACCTTGGCCACATTTGTAGTTGCTTCAGGATGGCAGTGGGCTGAGGATGGTCACTTTGTGACCTGCTGCAGGTATCTGTTAGTGAACATGCTCAAGAATCCTTGACTGGAAATGCCCCCAGTTCAGCCACACTTCACCCTGGTGTTCTCCCAACATTGACATCTCTCAAATTGAGCTCAAAACAATGGATGCTGCTGCTCCTCAGCACCTCCAAAAATTGCCCAAATAAAGAATGCAAAGCAGAACACACATTAATTAAGATACACTTAAAAGTATTCTAAAATCTCTATAAAATTGCTTCCATTTTTAATCATGGGTTATGCAGCTATAAAAACTTTCTCTTTCACTCCTCCCTAAAACAAGTGATCCCCTTTTCTCCTTTATGCAATCAATACTCAGGTTTTAATCTTTCCCAATGCGTGCTTTGGGATAAAGATACAATCAGCCTCTTCTCACAGGCAATTAAAGACTGAGGGAAATGGCCTCGAGCTACACCAGGGGTGGTTCAGGTTGGACATGAGGAAGAATTTCTTCACTGAAAGGGTTGTCAGGCATTGGAAGGGGATCCCATGGAGGAGGTGGAGCCACCACCCCTGGAGGTGTCCAAGAACTGAGTGGATGTGGCACTCAGTGCTCTGGTCTGTTTGACAAGGTGGGGATCAGTCAAAGGCTGGACTTGAAGATTTTGGAAATCTTTTCCAGCCCCAGTGATTCTCTTCTGACTACTTGGATACAGATCTCAGAGCAGCACGCTCTTCCCACAGTGTCACATGCAAGAAACCAGTCCACCTGCTGAAATCTGGCATAAACATTCTCTGCCTTCCTCCTTCCCCATGGTTAGTTATTGATGCTGCTAAATAGCTCCTGCTTTCTGTCCTACAGGTAGGTGCATACTTTTGTTGGAGTCTAAGATGTACAATTTGCAATATTTATTTTGACCTATTCCAGTTGAAATAATCTTTAAAGCATGCATGTGGGCACTTCAGGATCCTTCTTTTTTTTTCCTCAGAGGACCTGTCAAAATCACTGAGTTTCATTAATTCCCACAGAAAGTGAGTCATGTCCTATGTGATCATTTCTACATTTAGAATATTAATTATTTTTAACAAGCCTAAGCTAAACTACACAAGTAGTTAACAGAAATATAAACAGACTTCTACCAACATAAAAGATCATAATGAGACAGGGTTTTGCAACCCAGATAAGAAGTTTACTTTATTTTTTTTTATTGAGTGATGAAAACAAAAAAAAAAACAAACACTAAAACAACAAAAGTTTTGAAGGAGGTGGCAAAAAAAGCAGTGAAGGCTAGCAAGGCCAGAACAGCAGAGGTGGGAATAGTAGATTTCTGCTGTCTTGAGCTAACCCTGCTACCTGCACAGGAGCAGGCCAGATGGGTCACCACGCAGGATGCTCTGTTACCTCTCTTACAAGCACACACCACGCTGCCCAGAGCAAGGAATGACCCCAGATTTCCTCACCGCCTGCAGCATCCAGCTGGCTTTTCTGCACAGTGGAGCAAAAAGAAAAAGTATAAGCTGTTTCTCCAGCAAGTCGTGAATTTATTCATCACCTCAGTGCTCCCCAGGCGTGGGCAGGACCTTGCCTGTAAAGCAGAGCACGTTTTGGCAGCACTCTAGGGTGGCTGTTTCTGCCAGAGCGGCTCTCCGAATACTCTTTGTACAGCCAGATTTCATCAGAACAAAGCCAACACTAATGCAAGGCTAGGTCTCTCTAATGATGTTTTATTATGAGTAAACATTGGGCTAAGCACAGCTGTATTAAGTGGGTTTTGGATTCTTTAGTTGTAAAGAACCCTTGGGAGCATCTGTCCCTACATTAACATCACTGCGAGTATGGGTTTTCACCCAGTAATTCCTGCAGCAAGCCAATAATTTTTTGTTAGAGACTGGAGGATCTCAGGAAACGCTTTGAGGGCTTTTGCAGTGATCCTAAAGCTATCTATTGTCCTGGGAATCTCTCCATCATTATCACCCATCTGGCTTCCCTGGTGTTGCTGCACTCAGGGCATTCTCACCCCTTCCAGCAGCTCCGGGGGACCCAGGAGGGAGAAGAAGTAAAATGTCTATTCATTGTCTGCCTGCTGTGGATAACAACTAAAATGTCTATTCATTGTCTGCCTGTTGTGGATAAAGTCTGCTCTCAGGTGCATCTCAGACAAAGGAGCAATGTTACTAGTGTTTTATAGTATTTTAGAGTACTATTTTATAGTATTAGTATTTATCAAAGTAAGATATTAGTAAGACAACGGATGCACAAATGAAAACCAAAATCCTTGCAGGATTCAAAATACAAAAAAACACAGAAAATGGTAAGCAAAATAATAATGTAAAGTGTTTTATAGATGCATTTCCTCTGCAAGTATCTTTGCACTGGGAAGGGAACGGAGCTGGGGAAGGGGCTGGAGCCCCAGGAGAGGCTGAGGGAGCTGGAAAGGGGCTCAGCCTGGAGAAAAGGAGGCTCAGGGGGGACCTTGTGGCTCTGCACAACTCCCTGACAGGAGGGGACAGCCGGGGGGGATTTGGGATCTTATCCCAGGGAACAGGGACAGGAGGAGGGAAACAGTCTCCAGCTGCATCAGGGGAAGATTATGTTAAATATTAAGAAAAAAATTCTGCACAGTAAGGGCTGCCCAGGCCTGGCAGAGGCCTCCTGGGTCAGTCTCCATCCTTGGAGGGGTTTAAAAGCTGTCTGGATGTGGCACTTGGGGACAAGGGTTAGTGGTAAACAAGGTGGTGGTGCTGGGCCAGCAATGATCTAAGAGGTCTTTTCCAAACGTAATAATTCTAACATTATAAAACGTATGCTTCCATGAAGATTAATTTTTAATTAAAACTAGTTTATTTTCCACATAGAGCTTTTTAAAATTTATTTTATACTAGAAGCACTATTAAGAGGCAAATATTTTTAACTAGAGGATTGTCATGAAGGTCTCTAGGGTGTTTTTGCTGCCTACCATCCCATTCTCACCTGAAAGCTGGACTCACCAGCAAGACTACACCTGCCTTAACACTTCACTGTCTGAGAGTTCCCAAATGTTCAACTTCCCTTCAATAAGATCAGAAACCATGATATATTACACAAGATTTAGCAGTAAACTCCAATGTCCCTGCAGCACAATATTAAAAATATTTGGGGGGCAGAATTCATTTAAAACAAGTTGTTAGGTGGAAAATCATAATAAAATTGTGATGCTGACTCTGTACCCCCACCCCCAAAAATTATTCAGAAAGAAATTTCTGCCCAGAGTTATATTTCCCACTTCTCAGAAAGAAAGAAAAGCATAAGGAAAGTAGATGCATTTTCCAATAGATACATACTGAGCCTGTGACAAGGTATAAACTCAACATCAACACATCATTCCTAGCACTACACAGATTTCTCTCTGCTGGAAGCAGGAGTACAATTACACATAAGCCTCCAGACAGCTGGCCTGCAGTAGGACTTTTTCAACACTTTGAATTTGAGATGGATGAGAAAAAGGAAAAGCAGCTATGCCACAAACCTGGTGGGAGAAGTTTTGCCTATGCGAGATGATGAATATTCAAATCACAGCTTGCATGAAATGCCATAGCACCTTAGTCAAACAGAGCTTGAAACAAAATTGCTCCTCAGCCATTTTGGGTCTGGTCCACAGTTCGAAATATTTCAGTTCAAAACAACAAAACTAAAAAGTATAATTTATTTTTTCCTATTTAAAAGAAAAGACTTGAGCAATAATATTTCTCTTCTCAATACCTCTCTTTTCCAAAGCCAACATTCAGTGCAATTTGCATTCTCTATCTTCCAGATGAAGATCTTCAGGCATACACAGGTTAAAAAAGGTTTGTCTGACAGAATCTCTCATGTGTTTGATCCTAGATAATTATCTCACATGTGCTCACCCTGTCCTCTCCTGTCCCATAGTTTATCCTTGCACTGACAGAAAAAGACTCACACTAACAAATACAGCCTGACAAATGTTTGGGGATAAATTAATTTACTGTATCAAATACTTTGCCTGCTTGTACAGAAGGTGTAAACACTAATAAATTGACAGTCATGAAATTAATGATGACCGTAAATTACTGAGGTACTTAACTACTTCTGCCAAGTGTCTCCTGAACAATAAATAAGAGGAAAATGTATTTGGAGATAAGAAAGACCTCATAAATATAGTAAATTAAATTATGGGGCTCAGGGAAGTCTGGTATAAATTTATCAGTAGGTCCATGTGATAAGCAGGAGCTGATAAGAGACTTACTCCCAGTTTTTTGTGAGGGTCCCCAGTTCACAGTGACCAGCATTATTTCTTATGAGTCACAGATCAGAGCTGGGTAGGAAACACTGCAAAAGTATCCAAAACCATAAAGAAAAACAACATTATTGTATATTATCCTGCTCTAGGTGCTTGGCAGGGATCTCACCTGGTGTTTGGAAAGCTCAAGGGTAGCAGTCAAAAGCCATGGGTTCATTCACAGACAAAAGCTGTCCTGCAGGGGCTGAGTCCCTCCTAGTGACAAGAAAGATACCCAGCCCTCTGAAATTCCAAAAGCACCTCGGGAAGTGGGAAGAAAGTCCCTGCTGGTACCCACATTTTGCAAATGGAGAAAATAAGACCCTAAAGCCCATTTCCATTCCAACAAATTTCCAGTTGCTCAAACACTTGAGCTAGAGCTGGGCTCTCCTTAGTCAAGGAGAAAGAATGACAGCCTCAATTGTAATCCCCCTCATATTTCACCCCATTTCCTCTCCAGTTCAGTGGAAAAGGTGGGGACCCCAGAAATAACTACTGCCACCCAGGAGTTCTTTCACCCTTGTCCCTGCATTTGTCACCCCTAAGGACCAAATCCTGCTCTGCCTCATTGCAGAAGGAGAGTTGGACACAGGCAGTTCTGACAGCCTAAGGAAAGCAGACCCTTGTGGAAGGAAATTCATTTTCCTGGAGCCTTGAGTTTCTTTTTTTTTCCTTCCATGAGGGGATGGAAGAGTGATGTCAAGGGACTTTGGATCCTGCCCTTCAAGCACTGTGAATCAGCCAAGGAGTCCAGCCAAAGCTGCACAACTTTCCCCAAATGCTGCCCCTTCCTAATTCCACTTTCCAAGTGATTTGCTTACAGTATTTCTGGCTGCCTTCTCCCCACCTGCCACTCAATCAGAGAGAAATGTCAAATGTCTCTGCCATCAGCCATGCCAGGCATGCTATAAAAAGCAGCTGTCTTCCTGACAAACTGTGCTCTCTGAAAGTCCTGTCTTCAACTTTTCTGTCACTTGCAGTCTTCCTTTAATTTTATTTTTAACACTCTGTCGGTCTGTCTCCCTGGGATCACTCTGCAGCAAGGGCATCCCAGAGGAGCACATCCCTCTCCACTACACCCTGCAGGAGCAGAGACACTTGGGAATACCTGATTCCCACTGCTTCCAGGGATAAACTGAGCAGTACAATCATCCCATGGCCTGTTTAAACCCTCCTGGGAAGGGAGACGCTCAGAGGGGGATTCTGCAGGGACAGGTCCCATCACCATCACACTCCACACACCCCAGGCATGGCCCAAGGCACCCTCACACCCTGCTCATCCCCCTGGGCACTGACACCACAAACAGGCAGCACAAGTCAGAGCAAGTTCGGAGTTGCCCACAGTGACTTTGGGGGCCACCTTTAAGGAGAGCTGAGCAGGGTTTACCTGAGCATGGCCATCTCACCTGGTAGCTGCTCTGCAGTCCTTTCCTGCACGTGGGCGTGCTCCTCATTTGGTGCTGAGGCTGGTGGGCAGGCAAATGCTGGGGTTGAAAAGCTGAGAGTAACAAAAAGCTGTTGACTTTCTGTGAGAAAATTGCATATTCTGTGCTGTTGTCCAGGGAAGTAGCATTGTGGGGATTTATAATACACCCGCCTATTTCCAAAATTACTTGGTTGAAAAAGGGTTTCTTTATGGGAAAAGGGTAGTGTTCCTCCTTCCTTTCCCACTGTAAAAGGTTTCCAGCCAGGAATACTTAGAATTTAATCTCCTTCAGTGTAAAAGTGTAAAAGGACAGCCAGATCTCACCCTGCCTACTAAACACCTCCAGCCTGGATACTGACAATGCACAAGCTCCCCCAGTGCTAAGATCTTTCTGGAATTAACACTCCTCAACCTGCCTCTTGGTGAGCCATTAGGAGCTCAGGTAGGAAAGAAAAGTGGGGGTTTGGGGCTGAGTTACTTCAGGATCTCAGCACTATTCCTCACTTCTCTTCCTCTAATCACCCAGTCCCATTTTTATCCACACACTGTTGTCACCACTGAGTCCACTTTTGGTGATTCCTGCAAAACACTACTGCCCGACACAGTGAATTTTTCAGCAAGCATGGCATTTTACCCTCTCTTGTAAAACTTGCTTGATTTTGAACTGTTTGTTTCTGAAAAGGGACTTTTTCAGAGAAAATGACAACTACCTTGTTTATTTGACCACTCATCTGTGTTGCTGAGCAGGAATGGTATTTTTAGCCTGGCTGTTAGCCTCACAAATAATCCAGAATTCAGATTTTGTTTCTCCTGTCTCACTCGTTGCCACCAATAAAAATTTTGCAACCAGAAGTTCTCTCTCAGAGTGAAGTGTTAGCCACAAGAGAATCCAGCCCTTATTCCCAGGGACACGTCAGCTCTGCAAAGCACAGAAATCCTGACTTTGTTTGCACAAAGGAAGATATGACTGAAATACAAAACCATGTATATAACACACAGACGAAATAGGGCTAACAGAAAAAAAAAGAAGTTGCTTTTAATTCTTCCATTACAGGATTACCTCTGTCAAATTTTCAGTGTTTCTACATGTAGCAAAATTATTCCAACTTCAGGGTGGACCCAAACAAAAATATTTGATGATGGAATTTATTTTAAACACTGTTGAGGCAAGTCCATGCATGGGTGACATGCTCTCAGAGGATTTCTTTCTGATATGGCTTGTTAAAAGTACATGTGGAGTCAAGAAAATTTACTATATGCTGAGGATTTGGTGTGCCAGACAGTTGATTTCAGCTGTGTCTTTGCCCTGTGCCTTCATCTACACTCTCTTCCTCTCTGTTAACTCATGAAATCACTTGCTGAGCCTTCATTACAAAGTAAATTGACTCAGGTAATAATAGACATCCCAACATGGAGGCAAAATTAATCCCATTTAGAACTGAGTCCCTGCCCAAAAGCCAGAGAAAGCTCAGTTCAGCAAAGTCTGTGAGCAGATGCTTAAATTCATCCCTATTAAACACAACACATTATTGCTTCCCCAAAGATCTTACAGATTTGGGACTCCTGCCTGATTTGTAAGTGGTGAGTGGCTTTGATTTCTGTGTGCCAAAGGAGTTGGAAAGAAATGTAATTTTTATATTGAGAGTATTTCCACCAACAAAAGACGAGTGGTTCTAAGTAGGTCCTTTTTTTTTCTGTCTATTTAAATTAGATTAAATAAGATTATGGTATTATTAGCATCATTAGGGTTATTATTAGGAAATTACTATTCACAGCAGTTTTACTGTCAGATTCTACAATAAGGAAAGCACATCCATTAAAATGATTGAACATCAATACATAAGCTCCTAATAATCCAATGGTATCAATGAGTTCATCTTCTAGATTCAATTGCGAAAGTCATCGTTTGCTGGTGATTATCCAATTGTTCATTAGAAGAGATTCTCTGAGACTCAGCAGCTCTCTAATGATGATGCATAGTCATTACATTTCAGTCAACCTATTCTTAGTGCAGCCATTGGATAACGTTTAGCTGTTGCTATTTTATTGTTATAATTGGAATCTAACAATGACATCATGACCCAGGCCATCACATCGGAGTTTTGTCTTGTCACAGAACTTTAAGCCACACCAGGGAGATGTGGCTTGTGCTCAAACTGTGATTTTTGGGGCATCCTGTAGATGGTGCATGAAGATGAGATGGTCATTGGTGGAGGCATGTATTGCTTATTCTTCCTACTCAGGGCTGAACAGTAAGTCTATGTATCATAACAGAGCCATATCATGCATATATACATAGTATAAATACATACTATATATATTATATACAATATAATAACCATATATGTCAGAAGCTAAGTAATCAGAAGAGGTCTATATGTGTTTGCTATCTGTGAACTACCTGTTGGAAAATCTTAAATTTGCAGTTCCCTCTCTATAGGGGAATGTAGTCTGAAGGTGATTGTAGCCATCCTAGGAAAAGTCTGATATGTAAATACCTGACATTGAATATGCACATAATCTTTGACAGCCTGGACTCTGAAAATAGGATTTCACCTTCCTTTTGCCACTTGACTCCTTGTTTTCAAGCAGCACATCCTGGGAGATTATGTCTTTCAGGACAGGGATCAATAAGGAAAAGAAAGACCTGAAATGTGCTGACTTCATTTGGACAACTTGAATTTGAGAGGAGGGTGGTCTTTTAAAATTACTCAGCAACATTCTGCTCACACTGAAATCAGTGGCAAGAATTCCTTGGACTTCAGGAGGATGGAGTTATTCAAAAATAACTGTCAGTTCCCTAGAATATTTCCAAAGTAAGTGGGAATCAATTTGCAGTTATTTTAGGCTTGGTACTCCCACAGCAATTTACCCTGATTAAACTTCTGTACCTTTGCAAAACTGTAAGCATTCAGATTTTGTGCCTGCATACATTCATATCATGTACTCACTTTGTCCCTCACTACCCAGGCAGTGGCAAGCTGCAATAGCAGCTTTGTTCCACGTGTCCAGACATTCCAGCTTCAGACAGTATATATCTGGAATTGCACATGGTATCAGATATGAGGTATCTCTTTTTTACCAATTTAACAGCCTCCATTATGTCAATTCACTGTGAATGCAATAGAGATCCTTAGAAATCACTGTTTTTTTCCTGCATAAAACCAGTCAGAAATGCTGACTAGTAAAGCTCCAGTAAAGGTGGTTTCCATACTTGAGGAAGGATGGTGACTTTGCATCTGTATCAAAGATTAGGTTCAGCTCCTCTGTTCAAATTTCAGTTGTACACATTCAAACTGTGATATGATACCCTTTTGAGCAATGTCTGCTGGCCAAAACCCCACTCATCAGTTCAGTTTGGCTAGAATTTGGATGCAGAGGTCAGGTTGGCAAAAAGACTCCTAGGAGAAGGATTTCAGTGCATGTTTCATATGGAATACTTGCCTCTGTGCATTGCTGAACAGGGATGATTTTAAGCATCACCAAATTCTTTGCTGAACAGGTGTTAGATAAGTGAGAACGAGTGGAAGACAAGGTTTGTTGTGGACCTGAGGGATAAAGAAGTGCATAACTTCCTCCTTCTTAAAACCCATTAACTGCTTCAGAACCATTCCTTGAGATTACTTTTTTCCCATTTATCCTGCAGAAGTGCTTATGGCATGATGACTTAAGCCATAAGACACCTCCCAGTTCACACTCTCCAGCCACAGACTGGTGGTGTCCATCCTGTCTTTGCAATCCGTTTATTGCCTATTCTGTCTTTGCAAAGAAGGAAGCAATCCAGTTTTTGGGGGACATTTCTGTACACAATAGCGTGTGGCAGACAGGGAACATCATTGTGAGGGTATCTGTGTGTTGCCATTTGCAGATAGCCCCATCACCACTTTTAATGTTCGCCCTGGAACAGGCAGCACCCCCTTTGGGACTGGACACAAGATATCCCCAATACTGAGGTGTTTCCAAAAAGCCTGCCATTCAGAGACAGAAGGATTAGCAGCTTCATCTGCTGTGACTGGATAATGCATGCCTGTACAGATCTATTTCCTCTACTCCAGCTCCTTCTTTGTTTCAGGCATGGGTCTTATTCAGGCAGGCAAGAAGCTCTGGTGACCTTCTTAAGGCCTTTGCTGCCTCCCAGGAGCTGTGGAGAGGGGAAACTTCTGCACTGAGGTTCCAATCGCAATGCAATTCTCCTAAGAAGCTGAAATTTGTCTGTCTGGAAGTATGATGAAACTCTATGTGACTTTATGGCTTGTGCATGAAAGAGTGCTTTGCGTCAGAAAGGCTCAGCCCTGACTTAACACATGAGAAAGTGATTAGGGAGACAGGGGAAGCCAAATGTCTCAAGAATAAAGATGAAAAACTGTGGGATCTGGCTAATTCCAGAAGCAACACCATTTAAGCTATAACTTGATGCCAGTAGTTATAAAAATAGTAACTATGCACCTCAGCCCACAGTGGTTCTCTCAAACTGGCTGCAAACAGCCACATCAGCGGCTTCAAAATTGTTGCATGTGTCTGGAATAAAAGCCCCACAAGGAATGCAAGAGATATCACAAGGAGGCTTCTACTCACCCACGTGCATGTCCCAGGGGATGCATGTGAGCTATTTGTGTTGATAAGGGTGAGACTGCCTTGCTGGGACAATATTCTGGCAAACAGGAAAAGATCCAAGCCACTGACTGCACAAGACCAGAGTTATCTTCAGGACTGATGTCGAGGCTGACTCCACATCATCTTAGAGGACTGATAATGGCTTGCCATGGCTCATCTGCTCCCCACTGGGAAGAAACAGCTGTCAGTGAGAAACGACCAAGGGAAATGCTTGAATGCTGAGCACGCAACTGCAGAATGAGGTGACACCTATGTAGGAACAGATTTATGTAGCTGAAGATCCTGGATTCCCATCACTAGGCTGTCAGGCAAGCAAAGACCAGTGCCAAGAATAGAGGATAACTGAGATCTGTGTCCAAGCTATGAAGCTGAACTCAATCCAAGATGCCCTACGGCTGTTTTAACTAACTAGGAAAACTTAAACATTCCCCCACAGTCAGACTCAATCTTTTGCACTCATAATACCTCAACAGTTCGTCTTGCCATGATAAAGGCTGTCAAGAAACAAATCCATGGTATCTGCAAGGAAGTTTTTAAGCCAGTCAGTAATCATTTGTATCCATGCCTTCAAACTCAGCAAGAATGTGGGGTGGGAATACGTCATTATAAGCACATTCCAGCTGCAAAATATTAAAATCTTCTGCAAACATCATGACCTAACTCACGATTTTGGCAGCTACCTCTCTCACAGGGATCATCTGCTTATGACACATTCCTTACTTCATTTAAGAGACATGTTTTCAAACAATTGTCATGTGCAATTTCCTCTGCACCTGATATTTTTCTTACAAGGATGAGAAAACTGCAGCAGTTTGGTGGGGTGGGAGTCTGACCCCTGGTGTGGCACTGTCACACAGCACACATCCTTGAGCAGAGACAGAGCAGACATTTCCTACACCAGCAGCTGTGAAGAGAGCAGGGCTGAGAACATTTGTAGACCTAGATAATGCCCTAAGGGGCACTTTTAGCCATTTCTGGCTGGCTTCTGATAATGTCAGTGTTAATTAGTGTTTTTCTTCTCTATTGGATAGAATGACAATGTGAAGAACAAAAACTGGGGGAGACTGGGAAGACCATGGTGATGTACAGAACTTTTTGTATCCACCATATTATTAAAGGATGCTAGTCCAGGATGATTGCCACAAAAATTATCAAAGGGCTGGAGCACATTTCTTAGGAAGACAGGTTGAGAGAATTGGGATTGTTCAGCCTGAAGTAAAGGATGTCTTAAGGAGCTCCAGGAGAGCTGCAGAGGGACTGGGGACAAGGCAGGCAGGGACAGCACACAGGCAATGGCTTCCAGTGCCAGAGGGCAGGGCTGGATGGGATCTTGGGAAGGAATTGCTGGCTGGGAGGGTGGGCAGGCCCTGGCACAGGGTGCCCAGAGCAGCTGTGGCTGCCCCTGGATCTCTGGAAATGTGCAAGGTCGGGACTTGGAGCAGCCTGGGACAGTGGAAGGTGTCCCTGCCCATGGCAGAGACCTTGGAACAAGATTATCCTTAAGTTCCCTTTCAACCCAAGCCATTCTGATTCTATGCTGAGCCAGTGGGGTCATTCCCCATGAACCACCCCTGCACAGTTTCACCTGGAGGTGTCTAGCTATTTCCTGGAAACCACAGAATTTCTATGGGAATAACCTTGGATAGGCTGAGATAATCCATAGTAGACACCAAAATGAGAAAGCCATTTCTTCAGTAAACTGAGAAAAAAATTTCTTCCCAACAAAAAATAAACCACCAAAAAAACCCACCAAATTCCATCTTACATATGCACAAACAGCCTTGTTTGTGCTAACAAGTCTAGTTTCAGGCATCTCCCAGTCAAAAGTGATGTATATATAACTGCTATCACATGTAGCAATTAGAAACACCCTGACATTCTGTTCTTTCTGCTCCTTCCCCCTCTCCAGTATTCAAAATACTTCAGCTCCTAAAAACACTCACCCTCATATCCCATTCCCCTTCATGTCAGCACCAACCTAGTTGGCCTCTTCTTTACCTTAAGTGTTCAAAGGTAATTTTAAAGAACACCTCATTTAGCTTTCATTTTACTGAGATTCAGCCTGCCCATAAATCAGAGCTGAAGGGGAATTGGAGAGGGTCTCAGCTAATCAAAGCTCCAATCTCTAAAATGTTTAAATATAAATCAAAATAGTTGAAGGCTCTCCAAAGCTTCAATTTTCTTTGAAAGCCTTAGTTCTTATTTTCCCTGTGCTTAGCTCTCAATTTCATCCTCATACCTTGAAGGTATTTTCTAAGTATTTTTTAGTCATTTTCTCCAAGACATTGAGCTGCCTGGTTCAAGAATTATATTAAATTTTGACCTGTGAGTGAGTTGCTATGCTCCCAAGTAGGAGTGCTTTGTCCAAATTAAGGTTTTAGGGTTCAGCTCCTAAATTGAAGTTTACTAATGACTTTAAGGCTAAAAATGTTCCTTGGATCTATTGAAAACATGACTTTGATCATCCATTCCATATTGCAGTCAGAACTACATGCTCCATATGTCAGAAATGATAAAATGTTTCTGCCTCCCTCTTTTGCATCAGAAGTCTGGAAGTCTGCTAAATTAATCTGCTTACCTATCTTTATCACATCTTATAGTTCTGGAATGGAATATGGGTTAGGAAAGTTAAGAATATAAGCTTATTTCTCTCTCTTCCTCTGTCCTCCCTTCCTGTGTTAAAGTTATTGAGAGAAAGGAAAAAAAATACACATTGTAAAAGATATTTTAATCTGTGGGTTTAATCATTCATGCATGTGAGTTTACCAAAAGAGTTCTCACTGAGAAGCAGATCCTTTCATTTTTCCCAATATGTGGGGTATCAGCATGTCACATCAGTGTGTTTCATTTTGCTAAAAAGCCCAGAAAACCCTCTTGCTAGAAGAAAGAATGGGGAATGTGGGGCATAGGAATATTTAGACACTCTGTCTCTTTTGGACACATGCATAAACATCCACAGAGGAATGAGCTTCTGTGCAAAACTGCAGTAACTGTTAGCAGAAGGTGTACACGTATTTTTTGTATTTACAATAGATACACAAATGTTATGCAGTCATGCAAATTTAAAAATAGGGTTTAAGAATATGCCTTGAAACATACCAAATTGATATTTCTCTCACCTAGGATAGTTTTTCAGTTATTGGGTGACCTCCTCAGATCTCCTTTAGAGATCCCTGAGTTAGGGCAGATGAACTTCAGTAAGAACATTGAAATATGTGCAAGGGTTGGAAGGTTGTTGGGCAAAATTTTCCACACAACACACTTTTTTGCTTACTTTAATTGCTAAACAGATTTCTTTAGATTAAAATTTTAGAATTTTGGAACCAGAGTGGTTTCAGCTGCCTCAAAACTAGAAATTTCGGGGGATTTTAATCATACAGAGAGCGCACCTTCTATCAATAAAATATCTTATGGTTCTTCAGCTCCATGTGAGCAAGGCTGACTGCAAACTCTGGTTTACTCTTATATTAAATATGTAGTCATAATGAAAATCCAGGACACTATCCAAAGGGGCTAGTGACCCCTGAAAGAAACAAATCCTATGCAGGGAAGGAAAAGGGAAAGGAGAAGGGAGGAAAAAAAAGGGGGAAAGAGTAAGAAAGAAAATATTTCACTCCCATATCTATCAACATAATAGAATGGAAAATGTAGGATCTTTGGGCTGATTGAAAATCAGTTTAGATGCTGTTCGTTACAAAGCTCTCTTTTACTTGGCCTGACCTCAAAGGTAGCTCTCACGTTTCTCTTTCTACAGAAGGTAAGTTGCAAAATGTTTAATTTCTCAGCAGCTGTCTTCCTTCTGTTTGGGAACAGCCTCACGGAAATAATAAAAAATCTGTTTCCTGGAAAATAAGATGTTTTGCATCACATTCTCTTGGGCTTTTGCATTATTGTCATCTAATAGAAAACGGGAAAAATCAAAATAGGGAATAATCAAATAAATTAGTAAAGACTTCTTAGGACCCTGCTTTGGTATCCCTCTGAAACAAAACCTCATAAATGCCAAGCAACATTTGATAAGTGTTAGCACTTGAGCAAAGACATTTCCACAGGTGAGGCATCATTCAGCTAGACTTTTCTGAACAGGTTGAAATGCAAAGGAGAAAGAAAATGCATTTTTTAAACAATTGGCACAAGACATGTAAACAGACAATGTGTACATAAGCAAAAAAGTGTTCTTTGAAAATACGGAATAAAACAGTTGTCCACGTTTACAATAATTAGGTACACAGAAAAATAATATTTAAAAAAGAAAAATATTGCCAACAAAGGAGGAGTTTGAAATTTCCAAGGCTGCATTCAGTCTGAAAGAGAGAACATCTTCCTATGCCCACAGGATATTAAGTCCTAGGATGTCCATCATGGCAAGAGGAAGATGAGGGGAGGAACTCAAACTACTTTTGGCATGATACCCAATGAGTCTCTGAGCAGAGGGATGTGAATCAGGGCCTGTCGTGTAGGGAATTGTGCTTGATGACTCTGCTTTTACTGCTCCAGTTTTCCCCAGAGCTGCAGAAAGCTGTGCCCATCCTAAACCAAACCAAACCACCAGAGAACCATCTGAAATCCCTTCGGAAAACCGAGTGCCGAGGGAAAGGCAGCAAAAAATGTTGTCCTTTCATTCACTAACAAACAAAAGTAATTTATTTTCTTTCATGTTGTGAGCCTGGCTGACAGCTAACCAGACTGCAGGTGTCACTTGCCAGTGTGCAAATATTGTAGTACATTAGTAATATAAATATTACTAATGAATGACAGGTATCAAAACTGTAATTTTCTCAGGACTTTGTAGGATCTAGGTAAACCACAAATCAGACATGGATGTGCTGACAGACAGACAATACAGACCATTGTATTGCGCTTACACAAGGACCTGTGGCACGGGAATATATTAATTTTTAATGGAAAATGTTATTCTTTATGGTCAGCTCTTTCAGCAGAATAATTTATCAAGACTGACATCAACCAGATACACTAAGGATTGATGTTAAAGTGGACGGGGGGAGGGGCACATCTAATATTTACAAATGGCACAGCTTTTAAAATGCCACTACTTAGAATCAAGTGCAATTACAGTGTATTTAAACGAGTATTAAAGTATTTGTATTGCCAGTTTGCAAATTCAGCATCTTGAGAAGCCCAAATGGATTTTCATGTAATTATTGTCATTAACTCAAAGAAGTAAATGCTCAGCAAAGAGTCTGCTTAAAAAAAAAAAAAATTAAAAAAGGCAAGTGCATAAATGTATAATTAAATGGCATCTTCATGCTTAATTCCTCACATGATCTTCTAAAATATACATCTCATAACTGCTGAGTACCTTGGTGACATAGCCCAAGCTTCCTTTCTGCATAGCATTAGCATCAGGGTAGCTATATTTGGGGTCTCAGAAGTTCCTCTTAGGAAGGTGACATTGAGAAATTTTCTTTCCCTGAAGCCTATTTATCTGCTTTTCATGCTAGAATATCCTTGCCTGTCTTTTTCTACAAAAACTAGGAACAAAACTTTTGCCAAACATTCTTATTCTCATGCCTGCCATGCCATCCCTACTAGAAATCACAGTTATTGTATGTTCCACACCAAAGTGGCCCATAGTTATAAAATCATAGAATCACAGAACAGTTTGGAAGAGATCTTAAATCTCATTCTGTTTCACCCCCTGCCATACCAGAAACACCTTCCACTATCCCAGGCTGTTACAAGTCTTGTCCAGCCTGGCCTTGGACACTGCCAGGGATCCAGGGGCAGCCACAGCTGTTCTGGGCACCCTGTGCCAGGGCCTGCCCACCCTCACAGCATAGAGTTTCTTTATAATAAATGAGGAAATCCAGTTATTCACTTCTTGTAAATTTGAATATGCTTTGGCAAGGTGAGTTTTAGAAGCTGATAAATAATAGAGGTCAGGAATAGCTGCAAATTCCAGGATGAAAAATTAAGCTTGTGTGTTTGACACCATTGATATGTGGCCTCAGTGAGTCCTTCAGTCTCCATGATCCATCAGCAAAATGGGCACGGGAGTCCCTGTGTTTGCAGAATGTTCTCATCATCCTTCAGTGAAAGCTGATATGAAAGTTCAAATCACTGGTTAGTTCCAGGAGTATCATGTGGTACTTTATGACAGAAAACCTTCAACCTACCCCCTAGAGATCATGCCCCCATGAGTGACATAGGACATCCTTAAGGCTACCTGGATTTTACAACAAGTTAATTTAGGATGATATAGAGAGAGGGTTTTTTTGGCCTTGGCTAAAATGGAAAAGGCAAGAAAACAAAAGAAAACGAAGATTATGTTAGCCTAGCTTTAATGAGGATGCAATTAGAGGCCGGGAAGTCTATCAGGAATCTGGTCTGTATATAAAAAAACTCTGCCTCAAGGCAAACATTGAATAGTTACTGGTAACAAACAGAATGGCATTCATGGTCATAGGCAGCCCTGAGAGTTGGACGTGTATGAACCTGGTGAAGTTCAACAAGGCCATGTGTAAGGTTCTGCACTGGGTTTGGGGCAATCCAAAACACAAAAACAGGCTGGACAGAGAGTGGATTGAGAGAATCTCTGAGATGAAGGACTAGGGAGTGTTGATGGATGAGATGCTCAATATGATCCATCGATGTGAACTGGCAGTCCATAAACCACACGAGAGAGGGACATGGAGGAGGGCTTTGGAAAGTGCATGGAGTGGGAGTACAAAGGGAAATGACATTGCCAGGGAACAGAGGTAGATTGATATTATTAGGAAGAAATTCTTCCACATGAGGGTGTTGAGGCCCTGGCACAGGGTGTCCAGAGAAGCTGTGGCTGCCCCATCCCTGGAAGTGTCCAAGGCCAGGTTGGAAGGAGCTTGGAGCACCTGGGATAGTGGAAGGTGTCCCTGCCCATGGCAGAGGGCTTGGAGTTGAATTATCTTTAAAGACCCCTTCCCCTTTAAAGATCCTTACCAGCCCAAACCATTCCATGATTCTATCATTTTATGATTCATCTCTGTTTTAGAGATTGCCAATATTCGCTCAAGATAAAAATATTTATTCTTGTTAAGTAATGGCGACTTTAGAAAATAGTCTGATCAAAGAACTGCTTTCACCAGGCTCAGATGCTTTCACTCATAATCTCAGTGCTTGCCCCGTTGTCTCACAAGGAATATTTTTCTCTCTTGATTGCCACAAGTAGATCCTTGTTCCGCCCAGATGTAGTAGTTGCTCTCAAACTGATGCATGAACTTCATTTCAACTGCTACAAGAGCAACTTCAAACTTAGAAATGTGTCTAGCGCAGGGCTTTGCTTTATAAACGTTCCTTTGTTAATGAAATTGGAAAAGTTCAGAGGAAGAATTTTCCATGAGTAATTCCTCATGTAAGTACTACTTAAAAGTCTCTTCTCTCAAATTCGCTTTGACAGCTCCTTGGGAAATAATAATAATAATAATAATAATAATAATAATAATAATAATAATAATAATAATAATAATAGTAATAGCAAATCTTAGCCTAATTTCTATATCAACAGAGTGAACATCTGCAGGTTTAGGCACTGGAACCCAAATATCTGGGTCCTCATCCAACATGATGCTCCATGCTACCTCATAAGCAAACTCAGATAGGGAACAAGACCCAGGCTGGTGCACAGCTGCTGGAGACCACCACTTTCAGAGGACACTGAGGAAACTCTGATGCTATTAGCCAAAGGGAAACACCACTTTGTGGTGTCTGTGTGTTTCCCAAACTCTTCAAAACTCTTTTTTCTTTCCTTACTGCCGTCCACAAGCTGATTCCACCTGCTGCCTCTTAAGAGACAGATTGCCATTTCAGGGAAACTTCATTATAAGTTTCTACAGCACCCTGTGAAGTGGTGATGGGATCCCCAGGGATTTTTGAAGTACAAATAATTAATCTGACGGATTATTCCATGGAGGGGCTGTCAATCAAGAGCGAGTTACTCACATGCCCTCTGTCAGGCTCCCATCACTCCATGGAACTCTTGCCCATGGTGAAGAGCAGAGGGGAGAGGAAACAGCAATGGCCAGGAGGTGCAGCCCTGCACAGGCAAAAGAGGCATTTCCCTGGGGCAGGTTATTGCTGCAGGAGGGCAGGAGGAAAATGAGAGACAGGAAAAAGTTGATATGGCCCTGCAGATTGTGCACCTTTGAACATTTCAGTGAGAGGTGACAATCCACATTGTAGCTCCCAGCTCACGTCCAACTCTCCTGCCCTGCCTTTGTCACTCTTCTGATATGAGTGGCCTGAGATAAACACTCACCCAGATTTAGATGAGCTTAGGGATAGATGAAACTGATCCTCTGGTTTTAGATTCAGAGCCTGAAACCATTGAGACATACAGTGAAGCACCAGAGCTGTGGGTACCTACAGATCTCCCTACTGCCCTGAGCTGCCCCACTGAATTGTTGTGTAAAATCCATCATGAACCACAAAAACAGGCAATGTGTGAAAATAAATAAAATCAGAAGGTAATGAAATGTTGAGTGCACAGACAGCACAAGAAAGTGTGGGTGAAGAAGCCTGAGGAACAGCCCTATGCACCAGTGTCTCCATCAAAAACACTGTGCTGATTGAACCAGCAATGTTCAAACTGGATAATGAAAAACTGTGAATCATGCAAGAAGCCCAGTGCTCATTTCACTGCCCTGCAGTTGTAACATAAAGGCTTTCCAAGAGATAAATATTCCTATCGTGATGAGTAATCTTTAAGTCTGCAGCTACGTCCCTCCCTTGAAAAAGGAAATGATGGAGTGCTGTTAGCACTGCCTTGTGCTCCTTTGATTTCAGCACTATAAATATTTCCCTTGTCACTGATACTGGCCACAACAAGGACTAAAAAAACCACTCTGAAAATCAAAAGAGAAGAAATCGTAAGGAGTAGGTTTGGGCTTTGCAGTGCACCCAGGACACATGGAGCTTTGAGGTCCAGCTCCTGGGAAGAGTAGCTTGTTTAAAATTAAATCAGTGATGTTTTTATCACGTCTTAGTCTTGAATTAGTGAAGAAAGACAAGAAGAGAAAAATAAATATAACTAGGCTTTGAGTGGACATGGTCTTGAGATTATATATTCAAAGCTTTATTATAGAATCACAGAATGGTTTGGGATGAGGGGACCTTAAAGCTCCCTCCATCCCATCCCTGCCATGGGCAGGGACACCTTCCACTATCCCAGGTGCTCCAAGCCCCATCCAGCCTGGCCTTGGACACTGCCAGGGATCCAGGGGCATTTTCACCATTCCTTCAGGTAAGAAAGAGGACATGTGAGTGTGAAAATGAGCTTGCATCACTGATGTTTCTTTCTTATATAAAAATATAAAACTGATCGATTTTTAAAAATAGCTTATTTTCTATTTTTATTATATCTAGTCTAAAGCACTGTCTGACGACAGACAGCCTATTAAAATGTAAGGTAAGAAAAAGTAAAGTATCTGAAAGGAGAACTTTTGTTAAGTGTTTATATAACACCAGTGCTTAGCCTTTGGTCTTCAGAAAACCTGTCCTAAAATTTAAATACTGGCACTTGAATTGATTCACATGGTCTTTACAAAACAGCTCAAAGATTATTCCCTGAAAGTCTCAGCAACGAAATAATATAACTGAAAATGTGAAAGCCTGTTGTTGAGGTTCTGTTTGTCAAAAGGATGCACAACAAGAATTTAGAAAACTTGTTAGAGCAACAAGGGCAATTGCTGAAAAACCCTCGTAGGTTACTTCTATACACTGCTTCTCCTATATATCATAAATAATACAGAGGAGAGAAGCCAAGTTGCATCCCTTTCTATCTTATCCGTTTATAAGATAGAGAAGGCTGTAAATATTTCCATAAATAGCCATTTTCTGCATAAAGCTGCCTGTGGAGAATGTTTCGACTCTGATTTCCAAAGAAAACAGAGACTTACATGATCCAACTTATGTGTGTATCATCTCATCTCTTCGTGTCCCCCTGACAACTTTTGAACCTGTTTCAACAAAATTTGTTAGAATTGTACATGCTTCATGAAAATTTACTGCCTGGGGGAAGACAGGGACCTGATTAGTTGCACCAGACAGAATAAGAGAGGCTCCAGCTACCCTTTACCAAAATGTAGAGAATCTGTGTTGGGTGGAGGCATTATTCATATCACAGCTATGGGAAAATCTTAAATTGGCACCCTAGTTAAACCAGAAAGTTCAAACCTGAGACACGTATCCACATGAAACATGGTTTTGTTAATTCTGCTGCTCATGGAACAGCTTGTTCCCACTTACATATTTAGTTGAAGATATTAGCAAAGATGGCACTTCTTCCATTGAAACTGTACTTTCCAAAAATCATCAGTTTTTGACAGCAAAAGAAAAAAAAAGCCTTTTTTGAGACTTTTTAGACTGGTGACTCTTCTGGACCATCTATGCAAGCAAACTCCTTACACAAGCATATGTCTGTTTCATTGTGCTGAAATATGAGTGATGAACATTTGGGCAGCAATCCACAGCTCCTCTGAGTGCAGGCTGGTGTTGTACACCAAAAAAAAAGGCACCAAGGTGTTTATGTTGACTCTGGGAGAATTTTTAAGGCACAGCAGAAAGGAACTACTCTGTTCACCACCTGGGAATGGAGCTGCCAGACCATCACAGTGGTCCCAGCAACTGGGTCCTTTATCCCATGGGCCTTTGGTGCTTCACAGAGGTTTTTTGCACCTAGACAAGTTCTTGGTGTGTTGCCTTATAAGTATATTCACCTTTTATTTACTGATCTCCCATAAAGCTTTTAACACCATCCCCCACATCTTTCTCTCTAAATTGAGATGGACTTGATAGGAGAGCTATTAGATGGATTTGGAATTGTAGGATGATTGCATCCAGAGGGTTGTGGTCAATGGCTCAGGGTCCCAGGGGACATCAGGGACACGTGCTGTCCCTCAGGGGTCCATATGGACACCAGTGTTATTGAAAATCTTCATTAATGACACAGGCAGAGGGATCAGGGGCACCCTCAGTGAATTTGCAGGTGGCACCAAGCTGAGAGGTGCAGCTGGCACACCTGGAGGCTGGGATGGCATCCAGAGGGACCTGGCCAGGCTGGAGAAGTGGCCCATGGGAATCTCATGGGGTTTAACAAGGCCAAGTGCTGGAGCTGCACCTGAGTCAGGGCAGCCCCTGGGGTCGATCCAGGCTGGGGATGAGCAGAGGGAGCAGCCCTGGGAGAAGGAGCTGGGGGTGCTGTGGGTGAGAGCTGGACCTGCCCCAGCCTGAACCCCCCTGCCCTGGGCTGATCCCCCAGCGTGGGCAGCAGGGCAGGGGGGATTGTGCCCCTGTGCCCCTGTGCTCAGGTGAGAGCCCACCTGCAGAGCTGCCTCCAGCCCTGGGCTCCAACAGCACAAGGACGTGCAGCTGCTGGAGTGAATCCACAGGAGGCACCAAGGGGATCAGAGGGATGGAGCAGCTCTGCTGAGGGGAAAGGCTGAGAGAACGGGGATTGTTCAGTGTGGAGAATAGGCAGCTTCAAGGTGACCTAATTGAGTGCTTCAGTACCTGCAGGGAACTGACAAAAAAGATGAACAGAGACTATTTATAAGGCTGTGGAGTGACAGGACAAGGGGGGATGACTTCCCATTTTCCAGAGGGAAGGTTTAAATGGGTGTTGGAAAGGAAGTCTTCCCTGTGAGGGTGGGCAGGCCCTGGCACAGGGTGCCCAGAGCAGCTGTGGCTGCCCCTGGATCCCTGGCAGTGTCCAAGGCCAGGTTGGACAGGGCTTGGAGCAGCCTGGGATAGTGGAAGGTGTCCCTGCCCATGGCAGAGGGGTTTTGGACTGGATGATTTTTAACATCTGTCCAACACAAACCATTCTGTGATTTTATTGTACTATTGCCACTCTTGCTCTGTGACTCTCCAGCATTTCAGATTCCTGTATCTCTTTGCTTTAGGAAGACGTGAACAGGAGCCATCCCCAGTTACCAACAGACTGGAGGCTGAAGCAGGGAGGCTTGACTCTGCAAGAGGACAAGATAATCTCAAGATCATTTCCCTGGTGAGTTCAGGCTCTCGGAGTGTGTGTGGCTGTGCCCTCCTGCCCATGGAAGTCTCCAATCTAGGTATGCTGTTTCACCTCTCCTCTACACCTGGCTTTCATTTAGGCCAGAAACTCATTTAATTGGCAGGGAAGGCAGTTTCTTCCCAGCTGCCTTTCAAAGAAGTTTCTCAGCTGTTCAGGGAAGCAGAAGCAGCCATACCCCTTCACTGGAGGACACCCTGGCAGACAGCACAGGGGGTGAGGGATCCTTGCCATGTGTTTGCTGCACTGTGAACACATCCAGGCTACAGCAAGCCTCTCAGTCCACCCTGTAGTTCTGTCACCCTCAAGGTTTGCTTTCAGGATGTTCTGAGGAGCAATTACTCCTCCAAATTAAAACATATTTAGTTCCTTGCAGGATATATGGGAAATGGGGTGGTAAAACAGCTATGCCATAACTAAAAAGCCACCACTTCTCACTACAATTACTACACAGAGATGGGAGAGTTGTGTGCACACATTACCTGTAGTACCAAAGCTTCTCCTTTGGACTCTCTCTCCTTAGAATCACAGAATAGTTTGGATTGGGACACCTTCCATTATCCCAGGCTGCTCCAAGCCCCACCCAACCTGTCCTTGGATCTGCCAGGGATCCAGGGGCACCCACAGCTGCTCTGGACACCCTGTGCCAGGGCCTGCCCACCCTCACAGGTATAAATTCATAACGAATTTATGTGGATTGGCATGTAAAAGCCAGGGACAGAACAAGACAGAAGTATATGTAATTAACACATTTTAAAGGTGATAACTGGAGAACTTTGAGTTTCAATACCTAAGCCAAAAGGTACCAGTTTTTCAGATGCAGAGAAATAACTGGATAATAACTATTATAATTAGACAAGCATATATAATAATTGATCCTGATTATTTGGATTCCTTCCCAATATCCCATCCATCTCTGCCATCCATCCTTTCTTTCAGGAGAAATGGCTTCACCTTTTACAGTCAGTCCCCGAGGGATGCACATGGCCCCATTCAGTGGGCCCTGGCAGGGAGAGATCCCAGTCTGTGACTGGAAATGGTCACATCTGACTCGTGGATTTATTTTTTTTTAGGAAAGGCCACGCCTAGGGATGAATATAAATAGTCTAACACCGTAGCTCACCCCCCTCCCTCTCTATCAATTAACAAATTACCAACCCAATAAGGGTCAAGAAGATTATATTCAAATTACAAACTGCAAATATTGGCTTATTTTGAGCTAGCTGGTATGAATTAACAGTCAGATTAAAAAATTCTTTTTTCTTTTGAAATACATTTCATCTGCCTTTACATGATGGCAGCCAAGAAAATTTTGTTCAGATTTTCCAAGGTGATTCACTTCCTGGCTTCTAACAAACCTGGTAAATGTCAGGTGCCAAAAATTTCTTCAACAAGATTTTTGAGCTAGAACGAAAGTTCTATTCCAAAGCATAACTTTAATAATTGTTCATGCTACTGTTTTTCTATTTTTGGGTCTTTTTAAGAAGACCTCACAAGAATTAGATTATTTGGTTGATATCTTCAGTACATTTTCAAACTCTTGGGGGGAATTTCAGATGCAGTTTTGATTTTGAAGGTCATTTAGGGATATGAACTTCACAGTTGTTGATGTCCTGTTTTTTCCTATTCATTCCTTCCAACACTGCAGCACAGAGGTAACACTTGCAATGTTTTTAGTGTCTTTTTAACCCTTCTTAAGTGCCTTTTCTGAAAGCAATTTGATCAAAGGCCCTCATTTTTGGAATATGCTAAGTATCTTCCTCCTAAAACAGATTTGCAAATTGGAATTCCAAACACTGAGGTGCATAAAAACATCTGATGCTTTTTGTACCACTGATGGGTCTGAGGGGCAAAGTCCTCTAAGTGTGGCAATAAAGCAGAGACAACCAGAGCAGGTGAATTGTGATCTGCAGGTGAATACAGGTCACCTCACTCTAGAGAAAAGAGCAGCTTTGCTATTTCACTTCCCAGAAAGAGCTGCAGAGCTCTGTGGGCTCTCTTTACAGATTCCATTGCCATGTGCACTTGGCTTATTAATTAAAACATATTCTTTACTGTTTTCAATACATTAAATTGAATGTGTCTAATGAATATCCAGCTGCACTCTTCTTTCTTTATACATAACAATTTAGAATCATAAATTGCACTCATTTCAACCCAGGAACATTTTTCCCATTATATGGCTGCTGGTGATAATGTATCAGACAGCAATAATGATGCTTGATTTTCATAAGCTGCACTAAATGGTAAGTGCTCAGAGCTACATGTTTTGATTAGCAGACTAAGCAAACCATGACATGAGAATCCTTATTTACACTGACTACCAAGAATTTTTTCACAAGGTGATTTATTCAGGCAGAGGGACAGTTTAATTGTACCTGACCTGCCTTAACTGAGTTCTAGATCGTCTCAAGCTGGACATCTGTGACACACACAGCACTTGAGTAATTGTCTTATCTAAGCTAGACAAGTAAAATCATATGCTGGAATTAATTCTGTGCAAGATTTACCAGGAAAAAAAAATAAAAAAGACTATTTTGATGCTGTATGTGTAGAAGTTGATTCAAGTGCAGAATATAGTCTGGAGAGGCCTGTAGACAAGAGAAAAGGTATTTTGCCCCTGATGTAGGTTTCTATGCCTTCCATTCCTTTCCCATCTTTCCTTCATCATTCTCTGCAGCAGCCCTGTGTCCCTCATGCCCTCCCTTCACTGCACAGCCACACTTCTTTCATTTCACAAGTGCAATGCCTTCCTGGCACACTAAAAAAAAAAAAAGCAAACACACCCATGTGTGCCTTCCCTCGCAGGCTCTGCCTTGTTCCTTCAGCTCCATCTATCGACGTCCTGAAAAACCAGCTGCCAGGGCAGCAGGTCCCTTCCACCTGCCCCTGCTCACACACAGAGGGGACCCAGGGCAGTTCTTCAGCACTTTGGGGGGCACAGCTCACCTCTGTGGGTTCAGGACAGCTGGTCAGACAAGCTGTACTCCACCACGCTCAGCTGGATGTTAATCCTTTGGGCTGTGACACAGACCTGCGGGTTAGTTAAGTACAGATGAATGCAAGCCAGCCCAAAGGAAGAATTGTCATTAGCATCATTGCCAGACTGCTTGGTTTGAAGGGTGTCCCAAAGCCTACAGGAGGCAATCAGTGTAAACTATAGAGAGGTGAAGAAATTAGGATGAAATAATGTGTAGCCACATGAAATCTGAGCTCTTATTTGGCTCAAAGTCACTGCTAGTGTTTGACCTTGATTACAAAGTACTTTTTCACTTTAAGTATCTCAGCATCTTTCACAGCTTTTCTATGCTCGTGTTTGAAGGAGCGTGTCAGAGCAGTCCCTCCTTACCTGGAATGGCACACACCCAAATAATTGATGGCAAATAAGGTCACAATGGAGAGAGGTTCCTCTTCCAGCAGAGTTGCATTGCTCCAGTCCATGCTGGGGAAGTCACCTCTGGCTCTGTGGTCAGGCAAAGGTGGTGGTGGCAGTGGGAAACTTCAGGGAGTTGTTCTGAAACACTGAAATTATTCATACTTCTAAATATGAAGTGTTTTTTTCATATTTATAGCTACTTCTTGATCTTTGGTTGGAAGTAAAATGTGAAGTGTTAAATATCATCTTGAAACAAGGACTGGGAAACTTTTCTCCAGCGATATATTTGGTTTAAATTTCTTTTGGTAAGTAGCCCAAACTACTGGATGTGCCTCTAAAAGCATTGCTGGAGATGGCTCTGAGTGCTGATTGTATTCAGAAACACACTCACAGCTCTACAGGTCTCCAAGCATTATCTGAACGCTCCCAGATTACAGACTGATGCTGGAAGTCACAGAGAAATGGGCATTTCCATCATCTCTGCTAGAAATGCCTTGACAACAGACTCTCCATGTCCTGGCACTTGTGGTTCCAGAAACTCGAGATGGAAGTGGAAGGGGAGGGGGAGATTAGAGGTATTTTGTTTCCGCCATCGTAATGAAAGATTTGGTCAGATACATTCAGCACAGTCAGAGACTGAGCAACACATCCATCATGGGGTTCTGAAGGGCAACATTATAGCTTTTATCTTCTCCCCTACATATCTGAAGTTTATAAAGTAATTTGGCAAGCCTTTCTGGAGATAACCTGTCACCTGGAAGGTTTACAGCCTCGCTTCTGCTCTGCACTACCTAAAGAGGGAAAGGAGGTGTACAAATCCATCCCTGTGAGCTCAGCTGGGCTGAGGGGAGGGAGCACAGGGAATGAACCTGGCTTGCAGCTTGCTGTGTCTGATAAGAGCTATGAGAACTGATAGGATGTGATCCAGCTCAAGGCTCTGCAACAGCAGAGGCAAGAATTGCATACAGGCATTTTGGGAATGAGAGACAAAGCTGAGAGAGAAAGTCTTGTGGGGGATACCCCAGAGAACTGGATTTGCAGCTCCTCCTGCTGCCACAAAAAAAAAATTGGTACTGTTCATATGAGGGCCTGACATCTCCTGGGAGGAGTTATAATCCCAGACACCTTAGTGTCTCCCCAGCAGCAGTGTCAGCAGCCAGAGCCTGGCTGAACCCAAACAGACAGGTACCAACACCACACAGCCCTCTGACCACTTGTTACCATGCTCTCTGAGCGTGCTGCTTCCAGCCATCTATTCGTTTTATACCTGGGCCCGTGGTGCCTGCAGCTTGGAACTGTTGTATCTGTGCTCACCACTTCCCTGCTCTGAATTGCTCCCCCAGCATGCAGGAGCCACACTTCATGTCGAGATGCTGCATTCCATAGAGACACATCCCCACCCCGGGCACTTGGACAGAGATTTTTACTAACTCGTGCAGTACTTTATTTTTTTCTCTATATCAAGCAGAAAAGCAGTTCCAGCACAAAGGCTGGTGTGGGTGGGAGAAAAGGCAGGATATGCTCATTATTCTGAAGGAAGCATAGGCTGAGGATACACAATGTCTAGGAGAGATGTCCCAGGAGAGAGCAGCACCCCTGTGCCCTGCACTCAGGCTATATGAATCACAGAAACACCATACAATGATTTGGGTTGGAAAACACCTTAAAGCTGATCCAGTTCCACCCTTTGCCATGGGCAGGGACATCTTCTACTATCCCAGGCTGCTCCAAGCCCTGTCCAGCCTGGCCTTGGACACTGCCAGGGATCCAGAGGCAGCCACAGCTGCTTTGGGCACCCTGTGCCAGGGCCTGCCCACCCTCACAAACAAGAATTCATTCCCAATATCCCATCTCACCCAGTCTTTTTTCAGTATGAAAATGGCCCCTTATCCAGGCCCTTGTCCAAAGTCCATTTCCAGCACTCCTGTGGTTCCTTTAGGTACTTGAATGCTGCACTGAGGTCACCCTGGAGCCCTCTCTTGTCCAGGCTGAACAGCAAGATCTGTCTGTGGCCGCATGAACAGCCTGCCAAGGCAAGACTCAGACACCTGAAGTCAGAAACACCAGATAAGGCTTGTCATTTTAAATAGGTACAGGGTCCTGGGGCATTCTTCAAGGCAGAAACCACACAGTCCAATGTGTTTGGTCAAAGTCCAAACCAAACTGCCTCTTCATACAAGTCATGAGACTGTGGACTTGTTCTGCAGCCCCATGCTATTTCTGCATTTTTTCACACACATTTGAGCAACCAGCGCATAATCCCCACAGCTGCACACTTGCACTGTAAATTTACTGTCTGGTTCACTACCCCCTCCTTACAAACACACACACACACACACATGTACATATAATTATGTTCTGCCTGTGCCAAGGCTGCAAAACCAATTCATAAACCACCTAAAATCTACACAGAAAATTTTATCCTCGACCATCAAGTTTCTGCAGTGACAGCTAGGTTCAGGTACAACACAGGGGCAGAAATGGTTTAGATTTTCATGTAGAAACGACCTAATGGGGGGTTGGAGTTTGCTTTGGTAGTGGGAAACACAGCAAATATTCCAGGAAGCTTCTAGCAGAAAGTTATGCAAAACAACAGCAATCATCTCACCAACTTCCAAACATCCTTCCCCTTCCCCCATCATCTCCAAGTTATTATCTGTTAACCACATTTTTAAACTGTAACAAAGAAAACAGAATAAAATCAATAGCTCTCTTTGCAGCTAGGAGGACAGAAATATTCAGCTCCCCAGTGGGAAAACCGGTTCTTTCTTTCTTCCTTTCCTTCTAATTTTATATTTCACTTAAGGTTCAGTGATTGAACAAAAGCAGACAAAAAAATATTGCAGTTATCTGACGTACAGAAGTGTAACATGAAGTCTGCTCATTATGGATAATATTTATGGCGGATCATAACGTTAAATTACAACTCAGCCGCCTCAGCCAGAAATTTGTAACACCACACATGTGCTTCTAATTAAGGGCTTTTGAAGTTGCCCTGGATATTTATTTTCAAGGGATTTAGTGCACAGAACGATTAAAGTTTGCTCTTGTTAGGAGCTCTGCAATCGAAAAAAAAATTAAGAGAGATTGCAACTGGACCTCAAACTAATATATACATTCATTTTTGCATGAGTGTATATGTGTCCATCTGTTTATCTATTGCCATAAAAAAATAAAAACGTGTGTGTTAACACAGATAATATATTAAAAAGAAGGAGACAAAGGGCCCTTTGTTTCAAATGTGGTCTGAGTCCAAAATTTGTGACCGTAATTTTGTTTATAGGAAATCCTTTATAATGCTAGTTTAGTGTTTCCATATGGAATTCTCATAGGACTCTTTTCTCCCTCCCCCTCAACCCCCCCATGTCCCTCTTTTATTTGGATAAGGCAAGAGAAAAGTGAATGTACATTCCAAAGATGCATAGTCATTCCGGATCAAATTCAATGGATTCTGGCAAGAGTTGAAAAACACAGATGCAGTGTTTTAGGTCTCCTGCTGTGCAGCCTCCAGCCATGAGTGTCTGGTTGAAGCACTTTGTAAAATCATGAAAACCCTATTAAATTCATGAAATATGATATACTGCGTTTTCAAGCTAACTTTCCATTGAACTGTCCATGAAGATGGAATTTGGCTGGCTGGCTTATGGTGCTCACAGACACACACAAACACACACACACACACACAGACTCAGGCATCCCTGTGTGCACACACCAAGATACAGCCAGGAGCTTCTGCAGTCCTTTATCCTCTGCTTCTTCAGCTGAATCTTCCTCTCCAAAACCAGCAGAGGCTGGGTCAAAGCTCAGGAGCTCCCATCAAGCCTGCTCTGTCTTTGCACCACACAACTCACACAATGACCCCCAGCAATTAAAGAGATCCTGATGTTTAGGCAGAGGGAAGTGAGCGTCCAACACAGCTGCCCCTCTTCCAACTTAAAACAAAATCCCTTGCTAGGAAACTGAAAGCAGCTTGATACTCTTACTTCATTTCCTATTGGGTTTCACATAATAAAATCATCATATGTTTAGGATTGGGTTTCTTTTCTCCTCTTCTAAATGAAAAAGTGAGAGCAGTCCCCTGAGGACAAAGGTCTTGCTGTTAAAATTGTCCTCGAGACACGGGCAGTTGCGGGGCCCTTGCATGCCTGTCAGAGTGAGAAAAATATGTATTTTTGTAAAGCTGGCCTGCCCTTGCTTATTTATGCCTCGGCACCCACGTGGCTGAAAGTTGCAGTAAGTCTAATGAAATGTGGCTGTACCTGAGCTCACCATGCAGCCACCTGAGGTTTTCCTTACCCTGTGTGAGGCAGATGGAGCTCTCCCATAAAATACGTTGTACTTCCAACTGTGTCTTTTATTCGAGGATCTGTAGGGTACTTCAGAAACACTGAGATTCATAAATGCTCAGGCCAGACAGGACATTTGAGCATTTGGCTTCCAGTTTTGGGATGCAGGCTTCAGGAGAAGAGGGATGCACTGCTTTCCCTGGTAGTTTGCTCCAACAGGTAATCAGTCCTGTTAAAAACATCACCATGCAATAAATAAGCAGTGAGGTTTAAGATAATATTGCTAACAGCAGGATTTAAGTTGTGTGTCTGTGGTTAAGGTTGTCCACAGGAGTCTTAACTCCAAAATTTTTTAGTAAAAATAGTGATAATGTGTATCCTTTTCTGTCCATGGTCTCCACCAAGTTCTGCTCCACCAAAACCACAGATGCTTTTTAAGATTTTGTGTGGAAATGGTGATTATATTTATCTTCATACATATCTCCATAAATATATCTTCAATTTTGGTACAAGTTTTCCCTTTTTTGTTGTGTACATTTGCTGTCAGTAGACGATAGAAAGATACAGGTTAATACTTGTTAATTAGGTTCACATCTTCTGATGAACAGCGTTATCGCAAGCAGTAAATCAATTCAAGACTAGAAATTGTTTTGCAAGTCAAATATCCAGAAATTTGTCCATGTAACTTTAAAATTCCAGATCCCTTCGGAATGGAAACAAAGGCTTAAATTCCAGGACCACAGTGCAAGTTTGACACATTTGCTGGCCTCAGATATGCCAAAAGAGATACAATAGGCTGTCTGCTATTTCCCATTCCAAATAAGAAAAGAAAAGGAATGCCTGAAGCCCCTTATGTACTCACTTTTTTGGTATAAACAGTTTCGAACTTGAGCTTGTTTCAACATTGTTGTTTCCTTAAGGGTTAGATGTGAATTCTCTGTGGTTTTGATTAGAAGATTTACCTTCTATAGGTGCCTGTATATCTCTATTTACTAAAACAAGAAGTCTAGGGTAACTTATTTGGACCTCCATGTCTTGTTAGACATTTGTTTTTGGGTGAGAATCCCTTATTTTTTCCTTACAAAAACACATGGAAATAAAGATATTTGCCCAAGTCTTGCTACAGCAATAATTGTCTAAGAACACAAACAAAAAGATAGGCATCAGAAATATGACTTTTGTGTTGATGAGGTTAGACTGTGGTATAATTCTATATCACGTACCAGCTAAGATATTTTACATGTCTTTAAATGTCATTGATATTATGATTCATAATGCAATGCTCTGTGGTCTCCCAATTTCCTTTAAAAAACTGAATCATACATTTGCAGGCACTAAAGTAACATTAATTAGCAAGGTTTGTGTTAACAGACATCTTGAGAGGATTAATGTGCAAAAATTAGATAACAAAGTGTATGCCATTAAGGCTTAAAGTGCTACTCCTGCTGTGTCATGTGAACATTTTATGTGGAAAAACACCTGTATTCTCCATCATGCAACAAAATAATGGGGACTTAACAAGCTTTACTAATTCGATATATAAAGTGGCAGCTACAGGAAGCATGTATTTACAGGCAAGGAAGATTGTTTAAAAGAAACAGACAGAAATGGCCTGGGAATATTTTACTGGATATCCAGTCAGTAAGCTGAGTGAAAATAAAATTTTGTATGCTCTTGCCATTGTCCTGGCCTCAACACCCCAAGCCCAGCCCTTGGTGGTTAGAGCTGTCACCACAGGGTGCACAACCCTTTTGACAAGGACACATCTCCTGCAGGGACACCTTTGGTGGCAGTGGCCAGTGTCCATGCCTTGGAGTCCCTATTATTCCAAAGCCCCCTGACACAAGAGGGAACGTGAACTAGAGGTGACAACAGGATGCCTGGTGCCTTCATTACCATCCCTGACCAAAATGTCACATCCTGCCTTGCAGTGCCAGAGCTCCCAAATTCTCCAGCCATGTGAGCCAGCTCCGACCAGAGCCCCGTGAACATGGATTTACAGGTTGTTTCCAGAAATGCCATGGAGGCAGGGAACACAATCCATAGAACTCACAAAGGTCCTTAACCCAGTTATTCTTATACAACAAAGCATAACAAAAGGTCATGGGCCTCTTGGAGTGAGTCCAGAGGAGTGTGACAAAGATGCTGCAGGGCTGGAGCCCCTCTGCTCTGGAGCCAGCCTGGCACAGCTGGGGCTGCTCACCTGCACAAGAGAAGGAAGAGAGAGGGAGAGCTCAGAGCCCCTGCCAGGGCCTGAAGGGGCTCCAGGAGAGCTGCAGAGGGACTGGGGACAAGGCAGGCAGGACAGGGAAAAAAGGCTGTAGACTCCCCATTCCTGGAGATGTTCAAGGCCAGGCTGGACAGGGCTCTGAGTGACCTGGTCTAGTGGAAGGTGTCCCTGCTCAAGGCAGGGGTGGAACTGCATGGTCTATAAGGTCCCTCCCAATCCAAACCATTCTGTGACTCCATGATTCTAAAATAAACAGAAAACCCCCCAAAAAGAACGGATTACACACACTTATGTAACTAAGCTCTCTGCTTGGTTTGAATTTGGATCAAAGTCTCTCTGTGGAACCAGGATCCTACTTACGTCTGGAAAGGCTGATGTTGGTTCTGCATTCAGGCAGTGCACTACAATCCACCCAACTCCATGACCAGCACAGAAAATTTTATCACCATGCAAATAACAGTACCTGATAGAACATTATCATTAGGACTGGCAGCAATAGCCAATGGCTCCATAAATCCTCATTTCTATACCCACAGCTATTCATCACTTCAAATCCCATTTAAGAGGCTTTTGGATCACAATCTCTCTTCCCCCTCTCCAACAGCAATAAAACCATGTAAAGAGAAACATTTTGGTTATTGCTTAAATGCAATGAAATGCTTTGTTCACCACACAAGTCACCAGATCCCAAATTCTTCCCTGCTGCCCAAGGCAAAACTCCAACAAGAGAGTTCAAAAAAACCATATCATTACTTACTATTACTTACAATTATTACTTATCCTGTATACTATGCATTGGAGAGATGTTTGCCATGGAGTAACTGGGATGGCACAGTTCAACAGTTTCTTCCTAAAATTCCCATTTAGAAAATGTATAAGGTAAAATGTTAGTTTTTCAAAATACTATTCCCCATCCACTTGCAAATCCCAGTAAGTTAAAAAAAAAAATCACCCTACTTTAAATCAATTTGAGCTCTCATGCTGGTGTTCTATTTTTAGATATAGGATTTATGTTAGCTGTTCTAACAAGCTTATATTCTTCAGTATTATTCACATTATTGTTACTATTAATATTGGGTTCCTTTTGGAAGCCTTAATAATATATCCCACTAGGCCACATGTTCTGCATACTCAGTCCAAAAAGATGGCTCTGCTCCAAGACAGTTTGGGATAGAAACATGGAACAAAGGCAAAGTTTGATACAGACAAACATGTGAAAACATGAGCGTAGTACCAGGCAAACCTGGTCAGCTGAGCAGGCAAGAGCTCAGCACACCAGACCCTGACTGCTACCAAATGTTATTGCTCACACCACTGGGCTGATTTCATTCAGTTCACTTATTCCTAACAAGGCAATTAGTCTCACCACCACGACTCCAATTTCCCAGTGAGCCTGGAAGAAGACTGGGAGAACAAGAGAAAATAGGAAGGAACTGATTAACATCAAATTCAACAAAGCTCTAGAACAGACTTTACATGGAAATACCCCAGGAGAAACCCAGCTGGGCTGGTTCTTAGATGAAGAAAGGGTTTGTCTATGGGGTTATAAGTTGGATTTATGGGTGGCAACCAGGAGGTGGGCTTGGTAGCCCAGGACTCATTGTGTGTATATAGTGGGGATTGTAGCTTTAGATACAAAGGAAAAAAATGCATAGACATATGTTTCAGAATAGCAAAATTATACAAAGAAAATAAAGGCTGTGAAAAACAAAATCTACACACACAAAAAAAAAAATTTACAGAGAACAGAGGCCACATATTACTAAAAAGTACCAGCCAATTTTATCACAGAATCAACACAGAGATTGGAAGAGACATTCAAGACCAGATAGTCCCACCATCAACCAACACCACCATAATCACTCTAAAAATACAGATGCCTCTTGAACTGTTCCAGAGATAGTGACTCCACCATCTCCTTGGGTAACTTATTCCAATACCCAAACACTCTTGCAGTGAAGATTTTTTTTCTAATATGTATCTACACATCCTCTGGCAGAACTTAAAGCCATTTCCTCTCATCCTTTCACTTCAGATGCGGCAGCCAAAACTGACCCTTAATTCACTCCACCCTCCTGTTGGGGAGCTGTAGCGAGTGAGAAGGTACTTCCTCCTTTTGTCCAGACTAAACACCTCCACCTCCCTCAGCTGCTCCTCCTTAGACATGTTCTTTAGACCCCCTCCACCTACAAGATTATGAAGAATAATTGCACTTGTACTGCAGATATACAAATTAAACTCTTATTTTCTATTTCCAGCTCCTGGGGCATGTCCAAGGCCAGGTTGGAAGGGGCTTAGAGCAACCTGGGACAGTGGAAGGTCTCCCTGCCCATGGCAGGGGGTAGAACAAGATGTTCTTTAAGGTCCCTTCCAATCCAAACCATCATATGAGTCTGTGATTCCACAATAGACACACTTCTGTTTGGTGCTTTGAGAGATTCCCAGTAAGTACCAGCTACACCTACAGGTCTCACAACATGTTTGGGAATATGTACCAGTTAAGATCCACAGTGATGATCAGTGGCTAAAGATTGCTTAGCCCCTTAAAACATTATGAGGCAGAGACCCTCACCCAGAACCCCCTGAAGTCAAGAGAAAGTGCTCAAAAATACTTCAGTGGGGTTTGCACAGAGCTCCCAAGGATTTGATTTCTAGAGCTGTTGATCTGTTGCCTTCCATGAGCACTAATTTTACTGACTTAGCTTTCAATGTAGTCCAGCTATCTCTTGGACAATTTCAAATCTGCCAAGTCAGATGGATGTGCTGCATGCCATGGTCCATAAAAATGAAAGGCCAGCTATTAATTGGCTTTGCCTTCAGCTTAGTGACTTTAGAAAAGTCCCTCTTTCAGCCACAACATATAATTTATCGAGATATATATTTGGATCTATTTATTTCAAGAACGAAATTGTCTGGTTTGGTGCCATTTATTTTATAAAAGAGATAATAAAAATGTAATGAGTATTGAGATTCAAAAGTGGAAATGACACAAAGAAAGCAATAATCATTAAAATAAAAATATAAACAAGTCTATAAACCAAACCCTCAAGACATTTGCCATGTATAATGTAACTTTTATACCTCTTACTTCATAATGCATAACTTTACAAGAAAATTAATTTAATGCTTTTGCTAACCTTACTCAACCCCAATCAAGTAATAGGTAGCAAGAAAAACAATTATATGCACACACAGTAAGCTTTCATTTAGTTCAAGTGGTGATTCAAGTATTTCAATAGCATAATAAAGACCTGAAATCTATTTAACCAATGGCAATACCAAAATCCCTGAAACTCTGTTTTTCACGTGAGACTGCTTGGATATTTAAACCCACATCAACTTCTATGAGAGGGCTTTTGTGGGATAAAATCTGTGTTATCTGTGCTGACTTCTATAAATTTCATCAGGTACTTCAGCCACGATACAGAAATAAACTCTATACACTGGAAGTGTTCAAGGCCAGGTTGGATGAGGCTTGGAGTATCCTGGGGTAGTGGAAGGTGTCCCTGCCCATGGCAGGGGGTGGAATGAGATGGCCTGTGAGGTTCCTTTCAGCCCAAACCATTCTGTGATCCTGTGATCAGAGCCAAGCAGAGCTTTGGGGTGGCAAATGGCCACCGTACATCCATGTGACATCATGACACCACCCGTGGTGCTGGAAGGGTTGTCAGAACAGAGGCAAAGGGCTGAAAAGCTCTTTTAAACCCTCACCTCCCTCCCTGAGGTCCTGCCCCAAGCTCCCAGCAGCGTGATTCCCATTTCACTGCAGAGGGAAAGGCTGAATCAATTTAGTCCTTACATCTACTCAGAGATAATTGGCTTAATTTTCCCTGTTGTGAGGCCTTCCTGCCTCCTGCTGCCTTCAAAAGACATCAGACTGCACACACACAGATTAGAAAATAGCACTGACTGTTAAAATGTTTGATTACAGATATTTCCATAATCACAAGCAAACATGTCAGACTTAAATGATCCTACTCTTAGGCTCCCCACCTGTAAAACACGAAACAAGGCACTTCATGCACTTTTCCAAAGCAAGGGCAGGGTTATTTCTAGAGCTGACTGAGGCCTTAGGCAATGAAGGAACCATGATCAGAAAGACCAGGGATAAGTAAGTATATGCTGCATAAAATATTTTAAGAGGCTTTCAGAAGCAGGAAGAGTTTCTTTGTACTAGTAAATCCCTGCAGGTTTTGCTGCCCCGAGTTCAGTGACACGGCTGAGATATCCATGGTCATATAAAGATTGCAATTCTCTAAGCAGCTTTGTGGATAGCCAAAGGCAAGATCTACAAACCAGTCATTATCACAATTCATATCAATTACTTTTAAAACTGATGAAAAGCCAAAAGCTTCAGCTCGGTAGGTGGCCAGCTCCAGTGCCTGATCCAGAGAAAACAACAGAGCAATCCATGTGTCCCCTGACTCCAGCAGGGATTGAACAGGGACTTCATGTCCTTGAGTCACCAATGCTGGAGCTTTGGACAGATCCTGATGGGCAACCAAGCCCACTGGGGCCAGAGAATTCAGGCACACACATTACTTCAGAAAAGCATGAGTTTAATGCAGGTCTGATAAAATAATGATGTTTCCTTCAGCCACCCTCATTTTCAGCTCAGTCAACAAGCACAACATCCTTCCATGTTTGGCTGGAAAACCAAGAGAAGTTTTCTGACCAAGTCACATCCCAGGGCAGGAGCAGCCAGGAGCCAGCTGCCAGCAGAGGTGGAGCAGTCACTGTGCCTGGGGCAGGAGTCAGGGAGAGGCTGCTGCCAGGCTGGAAGATATTTTGGCAGGCTGAATGCAGCCCACAGGTCGCTTGTCCTCTGCCTCATGCATGTCCATTCTCCAATGAGTCAAAAGTCCCTTGCACCAAGCCAAGGAACAAGGCAGGACCAGCAGTGCCCAAGGTCTCCTCACACCATCCTGTGGCTTATGAATGACTGCAGAACTTCAAAACTAGTTTCCTTTCCCAGATTCTCAGCTTCTTAAACTTTTACAGCTTAAAATACTTATCTCTCCCACTACCTCAACCAGCTTGTTGATATGTCAGTTGAGGAACATGCTGGTAAATTGGATGCAAATGTTTCTTCTCCTTTGCCTACCATGTCCAAAACATACAGTTACAACATCCTGAACTCACATAAACTCCCAACTGGGTTTCTTTCAGAACTATAAAGCTGATTTGACTGTTTAAATTGATACAAGGAAATAGAAACAAGTCACTTTACAGCCTCCAAGTTGGCTTCTGCTACCCAAACATCCTTTTTTGTGCCTTGAGCCTCAACAATTCTCCACCAAATGGGTCTGAGCACAAGTCATGAGTAGATAAGTTATTCCTAGCACATGTATTTTAGGGGTTTTTATACTCAGATATTTTTTTTCCTCATTTCAATTCCAAATATCTGGTTTCCCTTAATCATTCATATCCTTATTAAGGACCTTGCCAATGTCCATTTAAAGCAAATGATGCCTTCTTGAATGGGTCAGACCATCCAGAAAGCTACAACTTTTTCCTCTTGTAAAATCTATAATGAGAACTGTGTGAATAACTCTTTTTTTTTTTTTTTTTTGTTTAATGCTTGAACTGAAAAACTAAGAAAAAGAATTAGTATAGAATGAGTCTTAAAACTGTTTCATTTTTCTCAAAGGAATGAAAACAAGCACAAAAACACAATAAATGTTTTATTGCAGTACTTTTCTCCTTTGAAAAATTATCACTGAATTTAGCTAAACTAGGCTTTAATACATGCAGACTGTAACTCTTTTATTTTCCCTTTCTGCATTTGATCTTTTTTTATTTTCTTCTGACAAAGTACTCTGCTAAACACAGCTGTTACTTCTGGATGTGGAGTGACCTGAAACTGCTTTTTTTTGCAATAAAAGGCATCTTTCTCTCTAAAATTATTCTTTTATATCCACAGAGAGAAAGAGATCTAACCTTTTCCTCTCTTATAGGGCAAAACTAAGTATTTACTCGTGGTGGAGCATGGGAATCAGCCATGGGATTTGACTTGTGCTGTGGCCATGGAAAACATAACCATGGCACAGAGGTGACATACCTAATGTCAAGGGCAAAATTATTTAAAGTGTGTTTCTTCACTGATTGTGTCACCACAGCACTTCAGCTCTTCCTGGAAGCACAGGAAATCCCAGAGCAGCCTTGTGGAGAGGTATTTTGGTCCAGAGCAAGGACCCTGGGGTGCACCCTGAGTCTAACCCCACCTCAGATAGGTTCAGACTGAGGGATTCAAAGCAAGTGGAAGCAGCCCTTGGCTCTTCCCTTTGCATCAGGCAAGCCTCAGCCAAATCCCTGGCTTTCCAAATCAACTTTTCATGACCTCCAAACTAATCCCAACCTTTGCACTGGACTCAGTACAACTGGCAAATTTATATTGTAAGCCTCATTAAGCCTCCTTCGGTCTCATAAATCCTATATTACCCAAGAACTGGCTATGCAGAAAGCACTCAGGGTCACACAAGACTAAGAGTGTGGCATTTAAATAACTCACACTAGTTAGATGTTTCCTCCACATAACTGGAAGCCTTCATTGAAACAAAATGTTGCATTTTGAGCATTACAATAGAAACCAGCATTAAATCTAACCTTGGCTGCAGATAAGGCATATTCCTCAGGGTGAAAATTTACTGTGAGTAAAACAAGCTGATGCAAACTCTATTTTCCTTCACCGCTGTGCCAAAGTTCAGCAGTAAGGTTCTGTAATGCATCTTTCAAATCCTGTAAAAATAACTTGTACTAATAATACAGGGAATGAAAAAGGCATAAAACACATCAAGAGGCTAGAGCTTAAAGTATTCAGAGTGATATCAATATTCTCCATCACAGAACTTGCAAATTTGAAAATAACTGTAGATCTGTAGTCACAAGTTTCACAGAGGTTATCCTTGCTCTAAGGGCAGGAGTACATACCAAAAAAAAATTCAGAATAAGGCAGCCAAATCTACTGAGAACAGCACACAGCTTTTCTCTATGGGGTGAACAAAACTGAGCCCTAACCATTGTTCTGCAGTAAATCCTTCCATATTCATAACCCCATCTGAACACTGTCTTTTTACATGCTCCTCCTGCTAAACAAAAGACAGCAATAGAACACTTTTTTAAAAGCCCAAACTGTAAAAATCATGAACATATCTGGCCTGAACCAATTCTATAACTCTGATATTTTTTGAATCTTCAACTAATACATTTAAATTTTAAATTCCTAATACCTGCCTCCATGTTCTTCCAAATAACTTCTGCACCTGCAACAGATTCCCAGCCTCAAGCAGTACATTCTGCCTAGCCTAAAGATGATCCCCAAATTCGTTCACCTACCAAGCTGTGACAGTGAACTCAGTCTTCTTCACACACAGAGGGTGAAATTGGGAGTACCTTACTCAGAGACACCAATACCACATTTCCACCTCTTTTCCACTTGGACAACTAGGTGTTAATTCAGAAATTGACTATTCCCTGTTCCACAGGCTCCTATATCCATATATATATACATATAAATGGTCCCTATATCCGAACTCTCTCCTTTTCTCTCCTCTGGAAGAGTCAGACCTTGATCTCTCCCTGGATCTCTAAACTTTTTCCTCTGGAAGCTCAATCTGAACACGTCTCCAAGCCTTGTCTGGGGAATTCACAGCACTCACACTTGCAAATGATCCACAGAAGCAGTCTGGTAGAATGCTCTTTTTTTGTCTGCCTTCCCTTTCCTCACGAGCATGGACATTTCACCTAAAATATATTATTATATAGATTTTAGTCTCATTTATCCCCTGTACAATGGGTACTAACCCCATTCCCAATGCTAGCTTTGGACTGGTCATCCACTGGCCCCCGCTGCCACCATAGCCAAGAGAAACTTGGTAAAAAATGCCCTCTGTACAAAATAAATAAATAAATAAATAAATAAATAAATAATTTTTTAAAAAATAAATTAAAAAAAAATAAACTGGAATGTGCTATGCTTAAGTTCATAAATCTTAACCCTGAGACTGTTTCTAAATCCATAACTCAGTCAGTCTTCAGAAGACAGAAGGTAGATTTTGGTCTTAGTTGAAGCTCTTTACCAGAAGCATGTTTGGAAAGAGGAGATAGCACACCAGCATCTGTGGGTAAGGCTGAACCTTAGATAATACTTGACACAACTCTAGGCAGCCTCAGAATGAGCCAGCAATCTCCCTGCTCACCTCACAGCCACATTTACATGTGATATTTTAGATAAATAACATTCGATTCTAAAAAAATTAAAGCAAAACAAAACATTTTGAAAGATGCAAATTAAAAAATATATATTATAGCCATTTTTAATATCTTTTCTTGTTAGAAGCTTCTGTAAAGGAATGGGGTTGCTCTGCACACCCCTTCAAAATCCTCCACAAAAGGAAGAGCAAGAGAAACCTTGCTCCATCCTGCAGTAAACAAGTCCCCACTTGCAAACAATACCAGAAACATTATTTTTTTATCTACAACAGGAAGAGCCCAGAGCAGCTCCACTGAGACTGATGGATATGACCCTTCTCTCACTTATATAAGTGATGTTTTATTAACTACAGAGGAATGAAACCTGAGATGACAGCTAGACTCTATCACATAAGTTTTTATCTGCAGCTCTCACTCCTCTCCATCTCTCCCATCTTCAGTCTGATGAAAAGACCATTCACAATAGGGGGATCCCTTGCACTGCATTTCAAAAAGACATAAGGCCATTCCTCCAATGCACAAATGCCAATCCAATTGCACAGGAGTAGAACCTGGAGACAACACCCCAAATTAGAGAATCCTTGAAAAGTTTGATTTAGAAGGGACCTTAAAGGTCTTTTAGTTCCAATCCCCCTGCCACGGACAGGGGCACCTTCTGCTAGACCAAGCTGCTCCAAGCCCCATCCAACCTGAGTATCCCGCAACATGCCACACTTCACCATTTTATTCCAGTAAGTCTAGCAGCTCGGGAAATTTGTCCTGTCGTTTACAATCTTTGAAGTGCAAGCTTCAGACTCACACAGAACAGAGAGCAGAAGTGATGTCTGTGTTTTCAGGTGAGCAAAGCTGCAGACTTCAAAGGCTCCGCACTAGTCTGTGAAGCCTCTTAAAGATTGTCACCTGAGTTTATCAAAAGCTGGCAGAAAACGCATCCATACATCCAGATAAACGTATTCTTTGATCTGAGTGATAAAAACAACTGTTTTTCTTCATGTAAACTCCTTTTTTTGTAAATGTTTATGAACTGTGGGAAATTATGTCTCTGCCAGAATTTAAAATAAAGTGATTCAATGGGTTTGCCTTACACTTACCATTCATTATGTTCATAAACATTGCAGGAATCCCAATGGAGTTTTCAAGGAAGGTTCACGATGTTGTAGTTACCAGGGAAACACATGATAAATTGCTGCTATCTAAAAAAGAAAATCCCCATTAACTTTCTATTAAAGAGCAAGCGATGTGAACTATATGGAGAAATGCCTTTACAGTTACCGTATTAAAATGCTGAGTGCTTTGTCCCAGGATTAACCAAATAATGGCCATGCTCTGACACTTTAATTCACTGTGAACAGCATCTAGCACCTTACAATCTGTGTATGCCTTGCTAAGGACAGCCCAGTATTCAGCTGGATCAGCCCAGGAACAGCAGACACCATGTGATTGTACTTGCAGTTAAAATATTTACAAGCAAAGCTTTGCTAAGCTAGGCTAGAAAAAAACAGCAATGTATTTCACACCAAAACGAAGGGGTTTTGCCAACTCCCCAAGGCTTGTACAGGATATCCAACCCCAGATGAAAAGCTTAAAGGTTTAACAACAAGGTAATTTTGCATAGAATAAACAAGGTTTCTCAGTGCATGTTAACATCAGACATTTGATCTTGGAGCACAGGTGCTGCAGATCACCAATCGCCTGTCTGTAGAGCACTGATGGAGTCATGGATGCTCCAACCTGCCTTGCCCTTTGTGCTTCCTGGTGTGAGAAAACCACATGGTACCACCTAAGCAGCCACATAGAAAACCAGAAAAACTTCCTTGTTCAAAGCCCTCTTTGAGCTCTTGCTGGGTGGGCAGCTGAAGCAGGAATCATCACCCTTAACCACTGCCCCCCTTAAGGAGTTAATGTCCTTTTTGTCCTCATCTTTTGGGCACTCCCCAGCCTTTGAGACTCACCAAAATACTGCCTCCAACCTTACTGCAGCATGAACTGCCTAAAATCACCTTCAGCAGAAGCTAAATTAAATCTGCCTTCTGCCTCAATAAAATGTCCTGAGGCACATTTCCTTCCCTGTCCTCTCTTTCACACCCATCAGTTATAGTATCTCAGCCTGGCAGAAGGTAGCCCTCAACAAAGAACAGTATTTTCTCTGGCAGCTCCAAACTGATTCACATTTGGCTGCCCATGTCTGTCACACTCAAGCCTTACAGAGTAAGACCCTGAATCACTACAGTGAGTTAAAAGGATTTATTCTCATTTAAGAGGTCACCTCTGAATTGATGAGAGACATTCAGTAGCTGACTTACCCAGGTTTTCACTGTGAATTAATAAGAAAGCAGAGATATTGTCTAGTTTCTTGCTGTATTATTCCCACTTCTCTATTCTCTGTATTAAAGAAGGCATTCATTTCATTGGAACTCGTGTTAGGATGTCTAAGCTTTGCACCACAGGAGAGGATCTTTAGAAATACTTCTGACGAGTAGAGGCAGTGTTTATGGGATGTGGGAGTTAATTTTTCCCTCCTGATGAGACAGAGCAGTGACTCATTCTGAAAATGAAGACAGGCAGCTCATGGTCAGTGTGAAGGAGAAAGTCAGGGGGTCACATGAAAGTTAAACTCAGGAAGATGCTGGCACAACAAGGCAGGTGTGACCACCAGGACAGATCCTGTGCTAAAGGAGGAGTGGTATGAGAGGACAAGAGAACACAGAAATTCTTCATGGAAGGGTTGCTAAACATCAGAGTCCCCACCCCTGGAGGTGTCCAAGGAAAACTGGACATGCTAGTCTGTGTTCTGGTCTGGGTGACAAGGTGGGGATCAGTCAAAGTTTGAACTTGATGATCTTGGGGGTTTTTCCAACCTTTATGATTCAATGGAAGAATCTGCAAGGTTTAGACACAGCCTGAAAAAGCAGCATTAGCTGAAGGGGTGAGTGACAGCAGAGAGAAACAGGGAAAGAGGAGGGAAAGGGAAGGCACAGTGAGCACTACTGGCAGGGCATTGCCTTGATAGATCTGCAGGTCCATTCCTGCTCCAGGTCAGACAGGATATCTCACACTTCCCTGTCCCCTCTCTTGTAAGAAAAGGCTGGTCCAGGTGATGGTCGTGTCTCTAAGGCCATAACACCCTAGGGAAGGGAGGGATATTGGGTTCCCTCTGAAGGCGGGACACACATCCAGCTTCCCTTCCTAGCTGTCAGCTCACCTGGCTGGTCTCTCATAATATCCAGAGGCACAACTTCAGTTGAATGTTTGACATCACACAGCTTCACGCCACAGATTTAGCCCTAGCTGTAAATCAGCAGGATGCAAAATAATGGAACAAAAGTCTCATTTTAGTCTGTTGACCTGTTTTCTTTTTCCTTGCCTTATTTTTACTTTTACTGCTCTGCTTCTTAAATCTGTTCCTAAAATAAGCAAACCCTTTTTGTTTCCATTTGCAAAGGATTTAAAAAAAAACTAAAACAAAACAAAACAAAACAAAAAAAATCCAAAAAGGAGTGAGAGAGACACACAAACACAAAACGCCAAAAAGAAACAGTGGAGAGGTATGTGTTATTGGACAAGTGTTTAATTTATGGAACTTGGCCGGCAGAACAAGAGTTTGAATTGTACTTCAATAAGCGGAGCTCTTAGAATAAATGTGGCTTGTAAAATTGTTTTACAGTCTGCTTTGCCGAACAGCCAACACCTCATGGAAACCTTTGAAAAACATTCTGTTTAGAAGCTACGGTTTTTATATTTCATATTTTCTCTATTTGTTTTCCCCTCTGGTTTTATAACTGGAACCATATGCAGGAAAACAAGATTTTTGTGTCTTAAAATATCTACCTGACCTAACTAGTTTTATTATTTTAAAACAGATAGCATTTTGAAAATTCTTCACATATGAGGCACTTGGTTCAAACATGAAGGTGTACTTGTTTGATATCCCAGTGAGCTACAGGTTTCCTGAATAACCTTAGGACAGTCATTTAGCTGAGACTCATCACGCCTCTCCCTGAGTACACGTGATGCAGCTGTGTGCATCTGAGCTGTCTGTCTTTCCCATTATAGACAGAAAATGTGACAGCATTTGGGACATGATTCATCTGTGTAGGATGGGAGAGGATGAATCATGCTCTAGATGCATTTATTGACCAGCTCTTCACTGGAAGTCAAGGCAAGATGCTCAGGTACAGACACTCACACTGCACACACAAACCCTTCTAGGTCCCATCTCAGTGTCTCTGTGTCACCACAGGGATGAGGTAGACACTTCTGGAAGTAAAGCCATCCCATCCCAACGATGACGGGATGACCACACAGCTGGGTGATCTCCCTGGAGATGATTCTGATCACTCCATGTCAGCCATGGTGAGGCAACACAATGATAAGCCTTTGAAAGGTTATAGGGAATATAGAGAAACGGTTATAGAGAATATAAGAGGAATAGAACTAGAGTTAGGTAATATATCAGAAAGAAATTATTTCCTGTGAGGGTGATGAGGCCCTGGCAGAGGTTTCCCAGAGAAGCTATGGCTGCCCAATCCTGGAAGTGTCCAAGAATGGAAGATGTCTCTGCCCATGGCAGGAGGTGGGACAGGATGAGCTTTAATGTCCCTTTCAACACAATGATAATGTCCCTTTTATGAGTCCATGAACCCCTTTCTAGCAGCACCATTCAGGAGACCTGTGGTAAGGAAGCCAGAGCCTCCTCCTTCACAGTTACACACATGTGCATGTGTGTGTGTATGACTGTGGGTGTGCAGACAAGCCAAATACAAATGGTGCCAGCTCAGCTTCTACCACAGACACCAATAAAATCCATTAAATAAACTCTGCCTCCACTGGCAGAGTGGGAGATATTGCTGCAGCAGAGGGGGAAAGAAGTAGCAAACTTTCACCTTGGAGCAAAGTATTGCATTACATAGTACAGAGACTGGGAAAGGAAAACACAGAAAGACTCCAAGACCACACTGTAAAAGACAATTATCTAAATGAGGATGTAAGAGTCATATTTAGCCCCATTAAACTACTCCAATTGCTAACTGTTGTAGTTGTGCTTGTAAAGATATCATAGAACTGCTGTGGGATGTGGCTTTATTTAATGTCTATAATAGGAAAAGAGGTCAGTTGAGCACCTTTTCTTTCCTTTTGGGTGTTTGTTTGGTTGTTTATTTTTTTCCCCACCCTATTTTAAAGGTCTGTGGCTAAGGGTTTTGTACTTATTCTCAGAAATGTGCTTGCATGCATCCTCAGCAATTGATCTGAAATGCCCTGCTTTATTCATTTGCTTTCAACATCACAGGTTGATCTCTGGTAGAGCCTCACTTGGTAAAGTCATTACGACTCAGCCAAGCGTTCTGCCACCATCCCAAAGTTTTTCCCTCTAGCTGTACATGGTATTTCTTCTCTATTCCTTTATGGCTTCTTATGAAAGAAATGTGCTTTTGCAAACCGTTTTTTTTTCAGCGCCCTTGTGAGGCCACGTCCCTTGAAGTCAATGCATTTCTGATGACTGTGCTTTCAGCACAGAAGGGGAAAGATAATTTATCCAGGCTTGGCCTCAGGTACCTCAGCACATGGCCAAGCTCCCAACACAAACAGCAGCCCTGTACACCCTTTGGCTCAAATATTACTTGTCACCCTTCACATGGGTCATGCACCATCTCACTGTTCTGACCAAAAAATTGGTGGTTTGGGGTTTTTTTAATCTGCATGAGGCCACCAGATCACTGAAGGCTTTGTGATGGTGCTATGCTGGGAACACTTTCTTTAGCAGCACAAGCCAAAGAGAAACCCAGAGCTTGACCTGGGAGGCTTTAAAAATGCACATCTCTGTGCTGTCAGCACCCTGTGCCTCAAAATCAGGCTGCAGCAGCTGTGTGCTGGGAGATGAGCAGGCACAGGTAGGTCTGGAGGTGAGTCCTAACCACCTGGCACTACCCTGCAGTCTGGAAAATGTTCTTAACAAGCAGGACTGCTCATTACCACACTGATGAATTGGTGTTTGCTAACAAAAGGCCCTTTCTCAAGGAATTCCTCATCAGCCCTAGGTGTGCCATAAGTGATTCAGGCTCTCATTAGCCTTAATTAGATAATTGTTCGAATGATTTCTCTGTTATTCATGCAGCCTGTACCACTGAGCACCAGCCCATCGATAGACTGACAGGTGTTCTCTGCAAAGGAGAGGTGTTTTTTTCCAGGGTGAAATGATCCTGCGGAGATCAATGTACCCATCACAACCCTTCAGGATCTTATCCAGCTGTTGCAGCCCCTTGGGCTGTTCTTCAATAGAGCCCCAAAATTCACCACTGCAGCACTGCAGAGCTTTTCAGCACCACCAAATTGCTCCTTTTTTTTTTTTTTTTTGCTACTTCTTTCCCCTCAAAATTTGGTAATTCTTCAGCCTTCTCCTCCAGCCATGTCCCAAGCTGCTTTGCCATTTGAGGAGGGTGAGTGTGCTCCATCCAAGATGAGATTTAGTTCCCTTCCAATCCATAAGGAGAAAGCAAGCAGGAATCATAAAAAGAGGCTAGTTTGGGGTTTTTTTCTCGGCCCCAGAACTTCAATGCCCAATTTGATATAGTTTATAGGCCTGTTGCAATGGCTCAGTGATTTAAAAGCACTAGCCTGGGACTACATATTCCACTTCCAAAAACTTCAAGATTGACCTTGGCAAAGTCTCTTAGGCTGGAACTTCTCTTGCCTGCAAAGAGACCTCTAAAATCTCAGCCACCAGGCTCCCTCTGCAGCCAGTGGAAAAAGAGAGGCAGAACACCCTTTTTTTTTCCTTTCTCACAACTCAGCTAGGTATGCTAGGAAAAAGAGATACCAATCACTCTCTGGAGATATGAGTTTCTCCAAACAGAGAGGACTTGACTGCAAAGGGATCTAATATGATGGCATTGCCCTTAACCCCCTACAGTTAAATGATGTAAGCAAGAGAAGAATTTTAAAAACACACAGGTCCCACACCTCAGTTTCAGAGGGAATTGAGCTGTGCAGTGTTGTAAGTACAGGGTTTAGAAGCTTTGATATCACGTTTCTGCTTTGTAAAACCCACAAGTAATTTTTCCTGGTGGGGTTTAAAATGAGCATAAGCTTTTCATGTGCTGTGATGACTTAGACACAGCCCCTTGGTATTTATTCTCCCTGCTGGTAAGAGCTGTACTGCACAGCTCGTAGTGGTTACTGTTCACAGCAAAGGGACCACTCACTTTTCTTTATTGATGCATCCCTAAAACTTCAAGACCATAAGACATGTTCCAGTCTCCTTTACACGGATCCAGTGCAGCTCCCTGAGCCTACCTCAGCCCTTGAAATCCTTTGGAAAACACTTCAGGGAGAACATGAGCAAATAAACAAAGCAGACAAAATGGAATAGGATCACAGAAGCATAGAATTGTTTAAGTTGGAAAAGCACTCCAAGATCATCAAGTCCAACAATAACCCAGCACTGCCAAGGCCACCACTAACCCATGTTCCCAAGCACCACATTCACACAGCTTTTGATCACTTTTAGGGATGATGATTCCACCACTGCCCTTGGCAGCTTGTTCCACTGTTACCAGATCAATTGCTAAATGTGATGTGAACCTCTGCAGGGAAAGCAACCTCAGTGACAGCCAGGTGCTGGCTTGGCATTGTTCTAGAATTTCTTCTCTTCATTTGCTGTTGGCTTCAGACCCTGTGTGCCTCCCAAAAATTACTGGGTGCCTCACTAGAGCACCCAGGTTGAGCTCTCAATAGGAATAGCAGGAAAATTCTTTGGCAGTTGTGGGCTCAGATGGCCTGACTTCCACCTGAAGTGTCCACAGCTACACCCAAGGAAATTATGCATCTTACAAAGCCCCAGTGCTCATGGAATGTAACCAGACAGAAATACCTGGTTTTCCAGTAGGAGCTGCTCTCTTCCTATTTCATAAGGATATAAATTCCCCATATATAACCACTGCAAGTTCCCTCAGCCTAGAGGACACATGGGAGGAGGAGAAGGGGAACTCCAGCTCAGTGTTCCCTACACCAAAGTCTGCCTGGCTAGCCACAAGGAATAGCCAAAAATAACAGCCACCAAGGCTGCCTTAAACTGAAACCAGGAACTGGACTCAGCTTCTAGCCAGAATGAGAATACAGATCAGAAAACAAAGAGGAATAATAAAACCACCCCCCTCTCTCTTCTTTTTCCTTATTTGCTCCTGCACTGAGCACAGCTTCGCAGAACCTCAAAACCTCCCTGCTAACAACCCCATGAAACACCTGGGCAAGGGCTGGAGCCCCTCTGCTCTGGAGCCAGCCTGGCACAGCTGGGGCTGCTCACCTGCACAAGAGAAGGCTCCAGGGAGAGCTCAGAGCCCCTGCCAGGGCCTGAAGGGGCTCCAGGAGAGCTGCAGAGGGACTGGGGACAAGGCAGGCAGGGACAGGGCAAGGGGGAATGATTTTAAACTGAAACCAGGGAGATTTAGATTAGATAAAAGGAAGAAAGTCTTGGCTGTGAGACTGTGGTACAGGTTGCCAGAGAAGCTGTGGCTGCCTCTGGATCCCTGGAAGTGTCCAAGGCCAGGTTGGATGGGCTTGGAGCAACCTGGGATAGTGGAAGGTGTCCCTGCCCATGGCAGGCTTTTAGGTTCCTCCCCACCTAAACCAATCCCTGATTGCCTGATTCAAGGTTTGCAGATGTCTATTCCTTGCACAACCACAATTCTTGAGGTTTTTTTTTGTTTTGGGATTTTTTGTTTTGTTTTTGGTTTTTGTTTTGTTTTGGGGTGGGGGTTTTTTGTTTGTTTTTGGGTTTGGTTTTTTTTTGGGGGGGGTGGTTTGTTTTAGACCATTTAATACCTTCTGCAATCCTCTTCCTTTAGGCTAAAAACAAATTGAGTGATGCTTAGGCTTTGTTAACACGGTTTCACACAGCAGCCCCTGCTGCCGGTGCAGCCCTGGCCAGGCTGGGGTGGAGGTCACCCCAAAAGCTCTCTCTGCCGTGGGGAAGAGCTGCAGAACTGCCGGCAGAGAGAGCCAGAGCACCGGGGAACAGGAGCGGTGTGCAGGCTGCGCTCAGCAAAGCGCTGCCAGGAGCAGGGAGAAACTGCCTTTCTGCTCAAGGACCTTCTTCTCAGCGCATTTACAGCCGCAGGTATTTTTGTCAGTGCTCCTCTCAGCAGATCAGCCTTTCCTGCAGCCAAGCATCCCTCCCTGCTGCTGCCACAGGCTGCAGTGCTGACAGCCAGCATCCCCGAGCCATCCACAAACAGGATCCCGCCGGAAGATGGTGCCCATATTCCACAAAACAGGGGGCAAGCCCTTCATAGCACAGTCCACTTTGGGGCAACACCTGGAAGAAACCCAGCCACCCGATATGAAAATCATCAGAGCAAATCCCACAGCTGATGCCAGGCTCCCTCCCAGGCAGCAGGGATGTAATTTTGAGGGTGTGACCTGCAGTGTAGCTCAGCAGGCTGCAGTGCAGTTTATTTGTGTATTTTCTCTTTAAGGTTTATATGGTAATAGGCTTTTTAATGAGCAAAGCCCTGAAACTGTAATTGGAAGATTAATAAACCCCTACTCCTGCTGAATATTCACTTGCTAACTAAGGAGCACACAGCCCTGAGCCAATGCTCTTGTCCTTGTCAAAAGCCACATGTGGATGCTGATTTCTGTGCAGTGCTTTGATGTTACCCCAGGTTGCTCTTGATGGTCTGTCGAAGGCAGATGTGGAATGAGGAGCATCATAGATTCCTGGTGATACACAAAAGCACCAACTCACAACATTAAAAAGGACACACTCTTCAGCCTCTCCTCTTGTATTTTCTTATCCTCTACTCTTTGCTGCTGTCCTGGCAATTTGCATTGCTTGCCTCCAGCTCACTGCTGGACAAACTTCAGCAGGTTCCCTTCTCAAAACCTGCCACAATAGCTACACTCAGCCAAGCATGTCCAGCACACAGGTGCTACTCAGTTTTTTGGCAGATGTCATATCTCATGTCCAACCAGCAGCTTGTCACAGGCTGCATCAGGAGCTGGAGCAAAGATGGGATGCTGCAAGGCACCCTTGCCTCATCTCTCTTTTCCCCTGCAGCTCTGTGTCTGTGCCACAGCCCCAAGACAGCAGAAGGGCACTGAGAGGAGACACCACTGCAGCACACACCTCTCCCAGCAGATCTCTTCTCCATAAACATCCCACCTTTGATAAAAGAGATCACCACTGGGTTCTGGAGGTTGTCAGAGCCCAACACAAAAGGTTTTTCTAACACCCTGTTTCTGTGATTTACAGTTACCCTTTACCATCACCCAAAAGAGGATGGAGCTTGGCGAGATTGTTGTGACTGAACATCCCAGTGAGAGGGAGATGTACAAGAAGGAAATGCCAAGAGCCCAGGACCTGCTGTGGAGAAGTGGAAACTGGATCCACCATAGTTTTGGATATCTCACGGGAGAAATGGAAGAATATGGAGAGTGGATGAAAAGTAAGCAGAAGGATGTGTTTGGGGATGTCCATATTGCCAACAGAACTTCCAATGAAGTGTGCTTCACCCCCTGAGGCAGAGCAGAAGCAGCATGGCTCAAGCTCATTGCAAACTCTGGCCTTTTAATTATCTCACTCTCAGGAAGGCAGTCTCACTGCATCCTCTGTCCATCACTATGGCAGCAGGCAAATTCAGCACAGTCCTAAGAAGTCTTTCACACTTAATCAGTTACAAGTCATTAGCATCAAGTCTCACACAGCAGTGGCCACAGTCACATGGCAGGGCTGGGGCTTGTGTCTCATTTGTAACTGCCTTGGATCAGCCACTGTCTCTCATCCACCTGTGGGCTGATGACAGGGAATTGCCTCCTGATAGAGGCAGAGGCCCTTGAGTTCCCAGCCTTGGGGGAGCAATATGCACTGAGAGGGTGTTACAATGCCATAAGATAGAAGCCAAGACTGATCTCAAAGGTTCACTGTCCAGACAGGAGCAATGCATGAGCAGACAGTCCAACCTGCCTGTAATTACTGGGGGGGAGGCTTTGAGAGGCTGTGCAAGACTGTGGGTCCTCTGTCAAGGCTAGGGTTGTTAGCAGTGCACCTCCATCAATGTGAGAGAAATAGGAGACATCCATTTACAGACAGGCCAGTGTGATCTTCAGACACAGGGGAATATCTCCTCCTGTTTCCTTTTTTCTTCAGTGGTCTCTGCTTTGTAGACAGCTTTTCTTACTCAGTGTTCTGGAAAGCTTTGGCCACTGTCCTCTGGTTATATGTGAATTTTTACAGCTAATACTTGTGTCTGAAACTAAGTGTACCGCTCATACCTGTTGCATAGCTCAGCACCAAATATTAGTTAAAATAAATTCAGACAAGCGTGGTCATTTTCCTCTAAGGAAGCCCTTCCTCCTCCTCCTTCTCCTCCTTGTTTCTCCTCCTTAACCCTGCCTGGAAGGAGTTCTTAGGAATAAGTCATTGCACATATTCAGAAAATACCCTTACACTGCATGAACAATCAAATTAAGACATTGATTTCAAATCCTGAAGAAGAGAAAAGCTGCATATGCACACTGCATGAACATCTGAACATCTTGTACCTGCAAGCAGCTCCCCTTTCCCATCCATTCTCCCTTGCATCATCCTTTAATAACACACAGCAGTTCAGAAATGGTTGCAGTTTTCCCAGAAGAGAGGCAGAAGAAAAACTCAAGTCAATTTGCAGTAGGAGAACCAGCAGCAAAAAGTTATTGCAGTGCCCTCATCCCACCTTCCCCCTGCACTCACCTGAGGGATCTGTGCTGGTGTCTGTTTACTCTGCCTAGGTTCAATAACCTTCTCTAAAGAGCAATAACTCTTTGTCCTCTGGAAATGCCTCTTTGCCCTGAGTACAGTCCAAGCTATAATTACTGCTTTCCAATTTAGGTTCTTTAGCTCTTAAAATACCTTTCAGAAACCTTTAACCCCATCTCCTATATACACCATACCTCCATGTTCAGGGTTGCTGATTTTCTTCCTAAAACATCAAAATTGCTTCCTTTTCATATTTCCCTATATAAGTACAAAGTATTTTCAGAGTTCCCCTCTGCATTTGAATTATACACCAAAAAAGTCTGTCTCCTTATTGAATTTATAGCAGAGTCTAAAGTGATCTACCATGCAAGTAATCCTTTGACTATTCTCTGACCATTATAAATAAATTATTTGTTTGTCTGTCCCTCCATGAATTTTACAGCAGTGCCCAGTCCATCCTTATTAATTCTCAAGTGCCTGATGCAAAATATGCAGAGACAACAATCAATCAGAGACTTGTTTTACAGAACTGCTAATATTCCACCTGTGCTCTGTGCCCAGAAAGGGGCTGCAGAGATTGTGCCTTGTTAAAAAAAAAAATAAAAAATAAAAAAAAACATTTTCAACAGTGTTTTGCCTTGATCTCCCCCAGACAAACCCTTAATCATTCAGCTGGTGGACTGGATCTTGCGAGGGACCTCCCAGGTGATGTTTGTCAACAACCCTCTCAGCGGGCTGATAATTTTGGTGGGGCTTTTCATCCAGAGCCCCTGGTGGATGCTCACAGGCTGCACTGGAACCACTGTGTCCACGTTAACCGCGCTGGCCCTCAGCCAGGACAGGTAGGTGGCACCTTGTGCCCTGGATTAAAACTGATGCTTCTGATAGAATTCAGAGCCTACTCGGAAAGCCTGCTCCTTGTTAGAGACACAAGACTCAGGTGAAGACAGAGCTGTGGCCCAAGAAGAGCTGGCCTGTCCCTGTGGCTGTGTGTCCTCCTGAAAACAGGCAGTTCTTTCTCCCTGATGGCCACCCTCACAACCACGCAGGCCCTTTGAGTCACAACCACCCCCCTCCATCGTCCAGCAGTCCCCAAACTTTCCCTTTCCACACTGCAAGGCAGTACATCAGTAATCTCACTGCTTTTTCATGCCTTCCACCAAGGGCAGGTCATTTACAAATTGTATTTTTGTTTGTCCCAGTGGCGGGGCCTGTCTCACTCCTAAGGCAGGCTTGGCCTCCCTGGAACTGCTCTGGGCCACCCTGGGCAGGCTCCTTAGCCACACCAGAGGGGAAAGAAGGATTCAAATCTTAGTAATAATTTTTGCTTCCCTTTAGTTATTGGAGCTTTTGTTGAAAACAGAGCCCTGCAACTTTTCAAGTCTTATGTTAAAGCCCACCCGCCCCTGCCCAGCTCAGGACACATAAAAGGGGCCCGGGACAGTGTTATCTTATAAAAAAACACAAAAAAACCCAAAAAACCAAACAAACAAAAAAATAAAAAAATTTAAAAAATTTTTTAAATAAATAAAAAAAAAAAGCCTTTCCCAAATTTTTTTATCTTTACATATACATTTCACAAAAACACATCAACTTTCTCATTAGCCTAGCAATGTATCAATTTTTTAAAAAATCCAGCTCTAATTAATCCTTGTCAAACACAAAAGAAACTACCCAAATCTCACCAAATGAAACATTTCAAAAAACGTTTTCAAGCCACCACGGCCACCTTCAGCAAAGCTTTTTGCCTGTCACTTGTTTTGGTCACAGGTCATCCATCGCAGCTGGGCTGCACGGCTACAACGGGATGCTGGTGGGCCTGCTCATGGCTGTCTACTCGGACAAAGGGGACTACTACTGGTGGCTTCTCCCCCCTGTGGCAGTGATATCTGCAGCCTGGTAAGTGCCCTGCCCCTCCTAGGGACAATTCTCAAAGGATGGGTCTGGCTACAAACAGCTCAGACACACTGAGGGCCCCCCTGCCCTACACCAGTGACTGTCGTGGGTTGTCTTCTTTTCCAGGGTTGGGATTAAATGAGTGAGATGGGATTTCTTGTTTGGACTCAGATGTTTGTTAGTTCTTGTCTATATTACAGTATCACAAACCATGAGTTTTACAGCACGTCAGGCTAACAAACTAAAAAAAATCGGGTTTTTTGGGGTTTTTTTAGCTCTATCTCTCTCTCTCTCTCCACAAGGCCTTTTAAGGGTGAACTGCTCAATTACAAAATACCACCTAAATTATTTTTACTTTTAATCCAATAACCAACCATCTGGACTTTTTTACCCAAACACACAATATCACCTAGACCATGAAGAAGAAGGTGAAAAAGAAAGACTAGCCTTCACCCTAAAACCTCCATCTTGCTTTATATATATTACTATATTCTAAAACCTTTAAGTCAAAGTTTTCCACCATGTGTCATTACACACTTCTATTCAAACTCCACCCCCATGATCCCAGTTCTAGCACTCGATTTTGGAAGCCTTCTCCAGGGCCTCAGGTCAAATGCAGTGTTCTCCTGGGCGTCAGTGCCTGTCACACTGAAAGTCAAAAATTCTCAGTGACCAGGGCTCCTTCCAACAAGATTGATGGCACTGGAGGGTTGTGCTCGCCAGCACACAGAGCTTGTGGGGCTCATGGAGGGCACAGAAAAACTGATTATAGCCCACAGGTAAAGCAGCCCCACCCAAATCCTCTGGAAATGGCCCTCAGCAGCAAAACATGCACCGGTTGCAGCTCATTGCACCCAAAACCAAAATGCTCCTTCCTCATCCAGAACCAGCCCTGTGCTCATCCCGGGGCTGAATCCAATATTCCCCTTCTCAGATGTGCAACCACTCATGAGCAAAATTAATTCCTCCAAGTAGCTCCAAAGGACAGGCTGTGTCCTTCCAGGATTAAATTCTGCCATTTTTACATATGGATCTGAACAGCACTGCAGAATCTGTTTAACAGCCTTAACTGAAATTAATTTAATAGTCACATTTTAATCACTGTAAGCAGTAAGATGCAAGCCATTATTGGATTTTCACTGCTTTTAAGATCAGATTTGTTTTATATTTCATTTCTTTAGTCATTCTCAGCAAAGGTCATTTTATAACAATCTCTCAAAACCCAAGATATGTTGCAAGAATGTTTAGTTTGTCTTATCTGCCAGAATTCCTTGAGGCCTTTTGTTCAAAATTTTCTTTATTGTTTAGTTCACAAGTCTTGAGGGTAGAGCTGAAATATTTTAAAATCAGACACTTCAGTGATTTTTTTAACCGATACTTTGACTTTCAGCTATAGAAGTCAGCATTTGTTTAACTGTTTCCTTTTTTCCTGATAAGATGTGCAAGTGACAGAAGCTTTGTATTTCAGCACAGAAATTAGGACACCATTTTCACTGAAATACTGATTTTTATTTTTTTTTCTACAGCTGCAAGCAAAGAAATCTGTAAACTCCTTTGGGAACCAAACTTGTCAAAAAAAGAATAGGCTTCACGTGAGATTACACAGGGAGAACAAAGCATTTTTCCCACTGATAGTGTCTATACAGCAGGGCACAAGATGTTGCTTTTGAAATGTCACATAATTTGGATGGGATCGTTTTTTATTATAACCAGCTTAATGACCTTCTAGGGCTCAAATGCAGTTCCTCGAAAAATTAAAATGTTTAAATTTATTTTTTGTAAGCCGCAATGTTCGTTGCTACTTGGAGTAGACCATAAGAGCTATTCAGCTCACCTGCAGCAGAAGAGCTCAGCTGGAAGGAGAACACAGGTCATTTGCACCAAGGTCTGGCCATTCTTATCCTGGATTTCTCATCCTTGAGCTTTCTAGGACCCATAAAAATCAGATATTGCCCAATATGCTCCCATAATGTCCTTCGTGTAAGACACACACTTCAGGTAGAAATCAGGCAGTCTGGAAATGTCCTGATAAAAGCAGATCAAGCAAAGATTATATCCCAGGTTCTACAGACAAGAACTTTGGATAAGGCCATGATGTTTCAAAGTTTATATGCTTTTTGTGTTCTGACTCTAGGCTGTCTAAACTCATATACTTTACATGCTAAAAATATTGAATCAAGCTATTTAAAAACAAGTCTCAGTTTTCAGTAAACACTGTATGATTTTGGATGTTACCTGGGCAGCACAAAATTACATCAGTCAAGGTCTGAGTGAAGTCTGGTACCAACACCTTTCCCATCTGTGCCACACTGGTGGCTTCATCTTACAGTCTGCTGGGCCTCATAGTCCCCAAAAATAGTGTCTAACATAGTAAATATTTCCATTTTTCTTAATGAAAGGTTTTCCACCGTCTTTGGTCATGTCTTCTGCTTTATTTCTCTTCCAGAGCCATCTCCTGATACCCTTCAAACTGTTTAAACAAGAACAAAACAAAACAAAGGCCCAAAAAAGCAAACTGCATAATTTCCAACTCTTTTCTGTCACCTCCAGACAGCAGCTTTTTTAGGCCATCTAAAGTTCTCCACAGTCCTTCACATGGCATCCCCAAAATTTCCTTTTCTGATTCTTGTTCAAATTTTAAACTGAATAATAAGCCAGATTGCCTGTCTCTGTTCATGCCCAAATGCTGTATTGGAATCCATACGTGGATGTGAGATTATTTTTTTCAGAAAGATGAACAGCTTTCTACAACTCTTTATTTGATGCAGATTAAGATATTAAGGTATTCCCCACCTGACATTGCTACAAGGAATTGTACTGGCCTTTATTTGCCAAAATTACCACTTTGTGACCAAAGAGGCAGGCTGTCTCATCACTATAAATTTATTATTTATCACTATAAAGTTATTAATTGTATTTCTTCTCCTGTTCTCAGCCCAGTCCTGTCCAGTGCTTTGGGATCCATCTTCAGCAAGTGGGACCTTCCTGTTTTCACTCTGCCCTTCAACATTGCAGTGACCCTGTACCTGGCAGCCACAGGACACTACAACCCCTTCTTCCCCACAACTCTCATCAAGCCCATAGCTGCAGTGCCCAATATCACCTGGTCTGACATCAATGTGCCACTGGTAAGCTTCACACCAACAGGTTTATAGTATTTCACTAAGAAGGTGTGCACGAAGGCATTCACCTCTGGGTAACACTTTCAGCTGGGTCAGAATGGCTCAGGAGCAATTCACAGAGGTACATGGCTTGGTTCAGTGCAAACAGAGCAATGCACAGAATCCTCAGGGATGGCCCTGGTTGATCCAGCAGAAAGGCTGGTAGAGCCTGAGGGAGGAGAGAACATGAGCCTCTCATTCCACTCAAACTCAGGTTGTCCCAAAACTAGTCTTAAGAGTACATCATGGATATCTGGATATGGCCTCTTGCTGTCCAGATATGGTTAAAAAACATCAGCAACACAGTCAGTGTCAATAGGAAAGCTCAGAGGGAGCATCAGTATTTCAAAGTGACAGAAACTCATTTGTACCCAGTCCCCTCATGTGTAGCTCTGGAGGGTCGCCTTCCCGAAGGAGAACAGGGTAATGGATCCAGAGGGTTGTGGTCAATGGCTCAGGGTCCCAGGGGACATCAGGGACACGTGCTGTCCCTCAGGGGTCCATATGGACACCAGTGTTATTGAAAATCTTCATTGATGACACAGGCAGAGGGATCAGGGGCACCCTCAGTGAATTTGCAGGTGGCACCAAGCTGGGAGGTGCAGCTGGCACACCTGGAGGCTGGGATGGCATCCAGAGGGACCTGGCCAGGCTGGAGAAGTGGCCCATGGGAATCTCATGGGGTTTAACCAGGCCAGGTGCTGGAGCTGCACCTGAGTCAGGGCAGCCCCTGGGGTCGATCCAGGCTGGGGATGAGCAGAGGGAGCAGCCCTGGGAGAAGGAGCTGGGGGTGCTGTGGGTGAGAGCTGGACCTGCCCCAGCCTGAACCCCCCTGCCCTGGGCTGATCCCCCAGCGTGGGCAGCAGGGCAGGGGGGATTGTGCCCCTGTGCTCAGGTGAGAGCCCACCTGCAGAGCTGCCTCCAGCCCTGGGCTCCAACAGCACAAGGACGTGCAGCTGCTGGAGTGAATCCACAGGAGGCACCAAGGGGATCAGAGGGATGGAGCAGCTCTGCTGAGGGGAAAGGCTGAGAGAACGGGGATTGTTCAGCCTAGAAAGGGAGAAGGCTTTGGGGTGACCTAAAACAGGCCTTCCAGTACCAGGAGAGATTGTGTAGGAAAGGTGGAGGGACACTACTTATAAGAGGCTGGAGAGACATTTGAAGGCATTCCCCCCAAAGAAAAACTGCTTCATTTTGAAAGGGAGTAGGTTTAGATTTGGTATTAGGAAATAACTCTTCCCTGTGAGGGTGGGCAGGCCCTGGCACAGGGTGCCCAGAGCAGCTGTGGCTGCCCCTGGATCCCTGGCAGTGTCCAAGGCCAGGTTGGACAAGACTTGTAACAGCCTGGGACAGTGGAAGGTGTTCCTGCCCATGGCAGGGGGTGGAACGAGGTGATCTCTAAGGTCCCTTCCAATTCAAACCATTCTAGGATTCTGTGAGTACTCAGAGTCCAACTCAGAGTCAGGGTTTCTTCCTTCCCTTTTCAGCCACTAGCTTGGACAAAATATCTGCTGTGTCCCTCAGGGCACAGACAATAAATAAATAACAAGCCTTTTTATGCAATCTGCTGCAGCTCTTGCAATCCATCCCAGTTGGTATTGGCCAAGTCTATGGTTGTGGAAACCCCTGGACTGGAGGCATTTTCCTTGTGGCTCTGCTCATCTCCTCCCCACTGATTTTTTTACATGCTGCAATTGGATCCACCGTGGGGATGTTTGCAGGTAAGAAATACTGACCAATCATTTTTGCTACCAAGATATCTTGATACAGGCTGGATTCTTTAAAGTTCAGACTTTAAAGTTGCATCAGCTTGGCAGTAGTTGGGGCAGCACTCTCATTTTCCAAAATGTCTCCAAATTTGAAAGCTCCTAGTAAAGGTCACACAACAGTCACACAGCGCAGTGCGGGCAAGAACAGAAGCAGGTTTTCTCTAAACTTTGTAATTTTTGTTAGATTTGCAACTCAGCCAGGTAGTTTGTTCCACCTTACTTAACCTTCTAGCCACTGGATATGACAAATCCCATGGAGAGCATGAGGAAACCTAGATAAAGGCTTTCAGAACTAAATTATTGCTACGACAATTGTTTTAAATGATGACCATAAGCAAAGGTCTGCCTCAGAACTAATCAGTCCAGGAAGAGAAACAGACTTTTCTGGGATGCAGTTGGCTCAATCCTGCTGTGGATTTGTCAAAATACCAAAAAGAATGCCACTAAAAATGTTCTGTCTCTCCACTAACCAGAGAGAAACAATATTGAAAGAAGCAGACCCTTGAAGTTAGACAACATTAATGGCACTTAAGTGACCAATTTTAGCAAATATTGATGATGAATAAATGTAGTCTGATTCTTGGGAAAAGGCAGTGATCCAACAAGTTCTCTGTGCTCTGAAGCACTTTGTACAAGAGGTATCTGTCTTATATTCATGATTTTAAATAAAACTGCCCACAATTTGTATGGCTAAGAGCATATGGCAGGTCTTGTACAGGTGTGACATTCAATCTGGAAAGGAAAGGTCAGTGGAAAGTTCCTGGGGACAAGCATGGTGATAAAACAGAGGACAGATGAGGACAATATAGCAGGAAATACATAAATATTACAAGCGTCAGGAAAGTGGCCTGTGCACTACATATTGACCTTTCTTTTTCACTGGTACTCCTGAAGCTTGTGAGAAATCCTGCAGAAGTTTCTGAGAAGTCAGATTTGGGGCAGACCCCCAGCTCCCATCCCCATGGAGAATTTCCACTGCACAGGTGAAATGACCACCTATATCTCACAAATGTCACTAGGAAAAAATGGAAAACTCTGCTTGCTCCCACAAGACATGCAGTTGTGCCTCTAATATTCAAAACTGGGGTATGTATGAGGTTTAACAGTGTGTGTGAGCACAGCTTTCTGCAAAAACACCCAGGTGAGAAGGTTCTCCCACACTCTGGCTGGATCCTCCACCACTGTGTGTAGCTACAACACACTCAGTGAATACACTGGGAGTTTTGTCTGGATTAAACCTTTGAGACTGGGCCAAATTCCGCTGCAGGGATATTATCAGAGCTCCAAAATAAAGAGCATCCTTTGACATCCTCCCTTTTCTGTATGTGTGAGAACAGACAAATCTTGATGTTATGAGGAAGAGACGACAGATTCCTCCGGCAGGTTCCTGTCATGCCTGACCCTCACAGCCTTGCCCTTTGTCTCGCAGCCCTGAGCATTGCATCCCCATTTGACAGCATCTACCTTGGCTTACACAACTACAACTGTGCCCTGGCCTGCATTGCCATCGGGGGCATGTTCTACGCCCTGACCTGGCAGACGCACCTGCTGTCCCTTGCCTGTGGTGAGTATCTTTTATATAAAGGAAGACAAAAATCCTGTGGTGAGTATCTTTTATATAAAGGAAGATAAAAATTTGTTCAGGTGGGCAGCTCATGGGGAGCACAGGTTTAGAGCCAACTCTGTCTGTCCCAAAAGTAGGTACTGTACAAGAGCTGTTTCTCTGGTGGCATCAGCATTGGGCTTGATTGTGGGAGTGCAGAAAGAATAGCATGAGAGCCTGACAAGGTGGAAACATCTAGAAAAGGTGGAAGTTCTGCTTGTGAAATGAGCACAAATTAATCCATGAGCATGTTTAACAAAGTAGCGACTCAACAAAAACATAGAAGCAGCCTTTTCATAATTGTGTCACTGAGGAAAATGTGTCATAAGAAGGGAGCTGTTGCACCAGGTCAGTTTAAAATCCATCTACCCAAAGACCCTCATGTCCAACAGCAGCCAAAATCAGCCACTATGGCAACAGTTTAAGAAATTTCCCTTAAAGACATTCCTCTGAATATATGCCCAGGCTCCAGTTATCTTTATCTCAGTGTCATGAGCACAGTTTCTGGATTTCTCAGCAGCTTTTCCTTCCTTGACATAGCCCCTGGGTGCCTCACCTTGCCTCCTGTTCCTGCCATCCCTGGGGTCCTGGGGCAAGGAGACTTCTTGGTAATTGGTTCTGGTATGAAGCCACAGGGCAGAGAACTTCTGAAGTCCAGTTTCAGAATGCTGGAGAATTCCTGCAATTCCCACTGCATGTGGGTCAGTCATGACAAATAAAAATAAATTAAAGATAAAAGAAATGCCACCATCACTTCATCTTGACAAAAACATGTTCTTCATTCACCATCCATCTCTACAGAGCAGATAGGACAAAATGTAATCACAGAATCATTTGTGCTGGAAAACATCTCCAAGATCCTAAAGTCCAACTCTTCCCCCAGCACTGCCCAGGCCACTACTGACCCATGTCCCCAAATGCCACATCCACATGGCTTTTAAATCCCTCCAGGGATGAGGACTGCTCTACTGCCTAGGGCAGCTCTGCCAGGGTGGCACAACACTTTCTGGGAAGAAATCTTCCCCTAATATTCAACCTAAATCTCCCCTGGAGCAACTTGAGGCCATTTTCTCTGGGGACATCTCAGCTAATTGTTGAATTCCAGCAGTGATCCTCACATTAGGTAGCTGGGAGGATATTATGCTATGCTTTTGGACAACGTTGCTGGCTTTTATATTTTCTTTGGAGAACTGAACAATATTTTTCTCATTCTGAGCCCTCTTTGATCTTCTCTTCTCAGCATTATTTTGTGCTTACTCCGGAGCAGCTCTTGCTAATGCCCTCTCTGTGGTAAGTGTGGGGTTTTGTGTTTTACCTAATTTTTAAATTTTTTTTTAACTGCATCTTGATTTGCTCACATATAATGTTGAAGGAAATATCTCAAAATTCTCCATGTCAGCTTTGACAACACTGAAATGAGAATGTTGCAGCCAGTTGGCACGTCTTGTACAAGCCCTGTGTCAGCTGAATTGTGCCCCTGAAGACTTTATATCTGATAATAAGATTTCAAGACCTTTGGAGCATGTTATCCACAACAGGGTTGTGTATGTATATGTGAGTTACAGCAACAGCATATGGTTTGAGAATAAATACTTAGCTGAACCTTATCTTTCAGCAATTCCAAATTATCTAAATTTTCATTTTCTTCTTTCAAGGTCTTTATCCAACCATGCCCACAGATATTACTGAAGTTTGAACTGGGTATGAGAACTAAAATGAGGGGGAGACAGTTCTCTTTTGTACAAAGTTATTATATTTGGACAAATCAAGAAAGGAGTGAAGACAGAAATGCCAGGCTCTGTTTCTTCTTTAAGATCTGAGAGATTAAAGCAAAACCATATTTTAATTAAATTGATTTATTAACTTAAAAGAAAAAAAAGATTAGAACTAGCAGCTTTGTGCACTGAATGTTTTCATCTGGCACCCTCTCAGTACTATGTAGATCCCTGCATATGGGCTGCTTTAAGCACACCTGCTTTTGGGAAGCATCAGGAAAAAGGACATCTACTTTTTACCCCTGTGATCTGGCTTTTGGAAGACCTCAATTCAGGTCCAGAGGTGAGGGAACAGAGAGGGCTGAGGGTTGGATGTGATGCCAGTGTCACAGAGTCACTGGGGAGAGTGAATATGCGTGAATGATACTCTCCATGTTTTACAGAGGAGAGAGGGTAGAATTTGGCTCTTTTATTAGAGAATTCAAGTGTCTGCGTGTGACCTGGGTGTCTGGGCTTTCACTGCAGTCATCCGAGCCCTGGAGCCTGATTCAGTTGCTTCAATGCTGGTGCCAGGCTCCACTCAGCACCAGAATTGAAGCTGCACCTCTGGCAGGACTGATGTCTGCAGCGTTGTAACAGTGGTGGCGTTTTTGCACCGTTTAATTAGTGGTTTGTCTGGAGTCTCTTCTGCCTTCATTCAGAGGCAGGATTAAAAAATACACGAAGGAAATGAATTTTCTTGTATTCAGGCTTGGTTGTTTATTAAGTCTTATCAAAAGTACAGAAAATTCTGCTTTTTTTAGCTACCAGCTAAAAGTGAGCAAAACGGAGAGAGATCCAGCTAGCTACAAGCTTAAAGCTAAACAGTCCAATAGAGAATTAACATCTCTATTATTTATACTTTTAACCCAATAACCAAACTCCTGTGCCCCGCAGTGCAGCACTAACTGTCCAACTAGAAACTACTGCCTGAAATCATGAAGAAGAAGGAAGATAAGCACTGAAAGACACAACACCCAAAATCCTCCATCTTGTCCCAGACCTATTACTATATTGTAAAAAACTCAAATTTAAAACCCTTCGCCATGTGAAAGCACACACTTCTATTAAACTACACACCCGTGATTTTAACTCCATCACTCAAATTTGGAAACCTTCTCCAAGGCCTCAGGTCAAAAGCAGTGTTCTCCAAGGGGGTCAGTGCCAGAAAGCACAGAAAGCTGAAATGTTTCTGGGATCCAGCAATGTCAGATGCTATGTGCAGCCTCACACACTCCAGGTGGGAAACATGCCTCAGCGTGGGCAGCTGGATCTACATCTGGTAGCCACGGTGTCTCCAGGGAAAGCCAGACCCTCCCAGCTTCCCAAATGCAAGAATTTAGCAGTAGGCAGACATAGGTTGAGGTGTTAGGGCATGGGTTGGATTCGATGATCTTGAAGTTCTCTTCCAATCTGTGAATTCTGTGAGTTCTCTGAGTTCTGTCAACTCTGTGAATAAGCAAAGAGACCAGAAAGTGGTACCAAAGTGCATCCCTGTGTGTGTTCTGTCCCCCCCCAGCTCGGGCTGCCAGTGTGCACCTGGCCCTTCTGCCTCTCAGCGCTGTTCTTCCTGCTGATCACGTCCGAAAACCCGGCCCTCTACAGAATGCCCCTCTGCAAAGTCACCCACCCAGAAGCCAACAGGATCTACTACCTGAGAATGAAGAGAAGGGCATCAGAGAGCAAGAGGGAAGAGCAGAAGAGGAAGGAGCAGAAACCCTCTGACAGCCCAAATTTAAGCTCTGGGGGTACCCCACTGTGCACCCCCAAGAGCCGCCACGCTCATTGATGCCGGGCACACACAGCTGTGCACCTTGGGGGTAGTTTGGGGGCAGCTTTTCAAACCTCACTCAGGCACAGCACAGCCACAAACACCACTTTTGCCAGCAGTCTGCAGGCTTGGGGATTCAGCATTGCACACCAGGGAAATCACGGTTTGCCCTTGAGCTAAGCTTTCCAAAAAGCACTCAGGTAACATAATAACAGCTGCCTTATCAATCCACTGGCTGGTAACTTGAAAGTCACCTCTTATCAATAATAATTATAAGAATAGGCAGAAGAACATTAAAGCTGACAAGAGGCTGCATTTAATTTCAGAGGTGTAATTTAACAAAATAAATATGCTGAGAAGGCATTGGTGTCTAATAATAATAAATAATGTAAGAACTAAGTCAAGAGCTGCACTTCAAATTAAGAGCATGTATATTTGAAAGGGAAATAAATAGACTGTTCTCTTCCTTTCTTGTGTGCCATCAATGTCTAACCCTTTTAATACCTCTTAACAGCTACAACACACACAGGTAAATATTCTTACAGAGCACATCCTGTAGCACTTTTGGTGCCATCTCCTGGCTCCTCATTAAGTGCCAAGGCAATGAATATATATGCTTTAATCAGACTAGAAGAGTGACAAGCTAGCAATGATCAAACATTCTTCTTTTCCTTGAATAATTTTCTGTCTTAAAAATAGAAGATCTCTCTCTCCTGCTGACTGCAGGATAGCAAGTCTGAATCCCTACACACATCCAGTGAGAAATAAAAAACTTCATGAAAAGAATGGGATAAACATTTACTGCTGGTGGCAGTTCTTTCTCTCCCTTTCCTAGAAGAGCAGATCCTTTCCGTTAAACCAAGAAAAATTAACAAGACAAAGGTTACAGGACAGTTACCACTGCCACTTTATGCCTCCTCGATGTCCTTATAACAGGGAAGCTCCAACTGCCCTAAGGAAGATTTTCTCAGGAGCCTTTTCCAAAACCTCTGTGAAGGAAGCCTGACAGAGAGGCTTTCTCACTCTAAAGTTGTTTTACGAGGTCAGTTTAAAATGACAGACCCAAGGGAGGTGAAGATTTAAAATCCAAAGGGACTGTGCAACCACAAACACTCAGGTGAGATGCTGTCCTCTCTGCCTCATGATTCAGGGCTGCTTTGCAGATCCATGTGAGTATTTTTGAACAGGTGGGATCCCAGGTCCAAAAAACACTTTTTTAAAAAGGTGAGCCTGGGTGCTGCTCATGGGATTATTTGTGCCTTTATCTCCAAAAATCCAGCAGCAGACCAGCGTCTGCCACCCCTCTAAATGTCTCCAAGAAACAGCATCCAAGATTGCATTCACCCTGGGAGACAAAAACACGGTGTTGTTTATGTTCAGAATTTTTTTTAACAGGGGAGGCCATTCCAGGAATTTTGGTAAAATGTAGGTCCTACTTCGTCTCCTCTCTGCCAAGACATCCTTTGAGCCATGATATCAAACCAACGCTAGCACAAAAACAGTCTCCTGTGGTCCCTACAAACTGCAAGATCAGAGACTTCCCCCTGTTGCTGCTGCTGTAGAGAGACAAAGAAAGGCAGAATAACACAAAAGGTGACACACCACTGTCTGAAGACCTTCCCTCTGCAGCAGTCAATGAAATATGAAGCACACAGAAACTAGGAGAGCTTATTCATGAACAGTTTCATTTAGCTCATGCACAGAGTTAGAGAAATATTTGAATAGTAGCAATGCAAAGTTACTGGAAAAAGTACTGCAAAATAATGCTGGAACCATATATGTGAAGAAAAACCCCAACTCAATTAGTTATACCCAGCATATTGTTTGTTTTCCTAAAAATAACAGTGAATCCCAGGCACAATATGGCTATTGGAAAGGATTTGTCATGTAAGTGCCACAGCAGGCATTAATTCCTCAGCCACAAGAAAATCCATCCTGAAATCAATTAGTAAAGCAATTTCTAGAGTTGAAGCCTTCCATAAAAAGTAGAGTATAAACAGCTTTTTTAAGTCTCTAGCTAATCAAAAGATTTGAGTAACTATAGCCAGCACTAATAATTCTTGAAAACAGGCAAGACAAATCAAGTGTCTCCTGCAAGGGAACAGCAGACAATAAAAGCACTAACTGAAGCTATCAGTGGTAGCCCAGCAGTCTGATACCTAGAGAGTTCCATAAAAATTTTCATTAAGAGAGATAAAACGTACAGTTTTCAGTGGGACTAATAATTTTGAGACAGCTCCCAGAGATCTAACATAAAACAAATATGACTATTAAAGGAGGGGGGGGAAAAGTGTCTTCAATGGTTAGAGCCATCACTCCACCCAGCTCACCTTCACCTTAAGTAGTATTAAATAAATGTTCCTGTACAAACCAGCACCTGGCCTAGCCATAGCACATGCAAAAACCAACCTCCTAAAAATTTGCCTTAAAAAATAAAAGAGCAGAAGAGACTAAGCAAAGTGAAGGAATTGCAAGAGAGCTTCCTAGAATGAAGACAATTTATGTGGAGCTCAATGTAAAAAATAGTATGTACACGATGCACTTTCAAGAAAGATGCTTACTTCATTGCTCCAAATATTATTTTTCTTACTCTTGTATTTGCTTCATAACCCATAAAAGGGAAAAAAAAAAGGGCACCTTTGCTCTTTGAAAGGAGGTTCTCAACTCTTCTCCCGTAGACATAAGTGCTTCTGTTGATAAGAACAGTCACAGAACTCAGACAGAAAAAGCTGGGACAAACCGTTTAGATGTCCTGGATTGGGAATTGGTGGCTCCAGGATGACTTACCTGTTAATGACTCCTCATGTGGAGGGAAGGGATTTGTTTTCCCAGTGGAGATTTGAAGCAGAGGTCAGAGCCATGCTGCCACCTGCACTGGAGCATCCTCACTGATGAAGCACAAAGTTTCCCTCCTGATTCACAGAAGCATGGAATCCTTTAGACTGGAGGATCCTGCTAGGATCTTTGAGTCCAACCACTCCCCCAGCCCTGCTAAACTTGCCACTAACCCATGTCCCCAAGTGCCACATCCATATGGTATTTAAATCCTTCCAGGGATGGGGACTCCATCACTGCCTCGGGCAGCCTGTGAGTGTTTCACAGCCCTTTCCATAATGAATTTTTTCCTGCTATCCAGTCAAACTGGTTTCTATAGTCTGATCTTTGGGACCTAATCACCTCCTCACAGGGGTCAAGAGCTGATGGGAAGAGCAGCACAGAGGGAGACCACAAGAGGAGGTGGTGACACCTGGGAGGACACCCAAGGTTGCAGACCTGGAAAACCCGATGCTGTACCTCCACAAAGTGATGGGGAGAAGTGGCTGCAGCACTGCATGGCACTCACAGGCCAGGCAGAGCACAGTGGGTTAAATCTGATGAACAGATTTCCCTGTTGGCCTCTACTCTCAAGCAACCAGAGCTGCTTTGCAGCAGAACCTGGGCCCTACTCCCTGTTCCATCAAACACTGCAGTGAGCTTAAAATAAATATTGTCCCTTTTTTCAGCCCTTCTGCAATGTGACATCTCTTCCTCCCACACCTGCAAGCAATCAGTGCAGACAGGGGCCTGAAATCATCAGATACAGGGAGAGTTGCATCTCTCCCCAGCACCTAGGCTGCTGGCACAGGGTGCCAGTCTGCTTTCCAGCAGGCACCAGAAAATACCAGGAAGGGCTCTGTGTTTCAGAGGGGCACTCCAGCAACATGGGACTTTCCTACAAGCTGAAAAACCCAGAACTTCAAAACTTGTCAGAATAAGATAATTCCTAAAAATATCCAGCTGCTGGGGAGTTGCTCTGTGCCCTGCCCATGCCAGACATCTCCAGTCTGCAATGACAGACGTATTGCCCAACACTGCAGAATGATTTGGGTTTTCTGTAGATCACCTTTGCCAGGGTTGCAGAAATATCACCACTCTGAGGGGGAGACCTGTTTGCTGAACGCTGTTCCCTCACTCCCTCTTCCTCTCCGTCAGTTTTAATTTGGGAGATGGAAGTAGTTCAAACAGGAAACAAGACCTTGATTGCAGTTGATTTTACAGTTCTCAGGGGGTGTTTTACAAACTCCAACAGCTGTTGCCACAGCTGGAATTCACACGTCCCAGGGGTGGGATAAGATGTGGGATGGCTCTGTGGGAAGCAAAGGTTTCTTCCACCACGTTTTACCTGGCAATGAGTTTTGGTTCCTCTGACTTCTCATTCATCAGCTCCTGAGTGCGCTCAGCAACCTCTGTGCACTCAAGAGCTTAAGGTCTCATAGAACTGCATCCACACATCCACCTTCGGGGGAAGCTTTTTGCAGACAGTCAAGGCAGACACAAATCCCTGCTCCCAAAATGTGCATCTTCACACAGCACAGCAGGGTTGAAGCACCAAGAGTGGGCAGAAACCCTTCCAAAAACATCCAACTACATCACCACTCAAAATGCACAGTTCTTGGGGCTGTTTAGCACATCCCAGCCCCTGCAAATTAAACTGTGCTGTGCACTGAATTGCAAAAGGCAAGGGCAGAGAGACAGAGGCATCCTTGACCTGTGCAGCTTAGGATGGTCTGGAATCTTTTTCCCCCTGCACACCCTGTCCTGTACCTGACACTGCTTTTCCACACTTCTCTCATCTCAACCAAGTGCTGACAGGTCTGTTGTTCTGTCTTCCAAAATCTCTGCTCTGCAGAACCACTTAGCCAGAAATCAGGTAGAGATTTCCTGTCTTTGGAGAAAACAAAAAAGTCAGAGGTGATGACAAACTGTCAGCCAGCAATGGTTTCTTACTGTAGCCAAGTGAGCTTAATTCACTTGTGCAAATTAAATCACATTTAGGACATTTTGCCCTTGCAGAAGCTGAGTTATCCAATAGATATGACTTTTTTTTTTTTAAATTTTGCCTACCCGAAAATGTGCATCTTTACAGCAAGTGGATTTATACTTCTTTATGTTTGTGCACAAAAATGTCGCTCTGTAGTGCTAATTGCAAAATCCTGTAACCACACAGAGCTAGAGTAATTCTCCCTCTATCCATTGCACTATTAATTTTCAGTTGTTTCTAATGTCTGATGGTTCATTCCTGGATGCTACCAGTCCTCTTTCTCTTGTTGATCAGCAACCCGTGCTATGTACAGCATCTTCCACTTCTAGTGTGAGCTACTTGGCAAGAAGGTAGTAATCACTGGGATTTATAGGCTGAAAGAGCTTCTTGTTGAAAGAATAATAGTATTCTGCTCTATGTTAAGGCCTAACACATACATCTCCTACAACATACAGGTTTGTGACAATGGGTTATTTCCTTGGAAGCAGCCATACCTAGGGTGAGACTCACAGCCCTACCATCAGGGCAAGGGAAGCAAAAAGAGCAGGGAACTTTATTAAGCTGAGAGTAGATGCAGGGAAGTGAATTTATTCTCAAACGTGAATGAGGAAGCAGAAAAACACTTTGCCTTGTGTCATAAAAAGTGGCAGGTTTGGCCAGCTCTGTCATATCTAACAGGATCCTGCTGCATTGAGGTAGGTTTAGAAAAAGAGCCTTCTTGAATCTGGGCTTTTCCTTGGAGCCAGGAGAACAGGAGAGGGGTCAGAAGCTGAAATTAAAAATTTCCCACTTGTTCTGAAATACAGCAATACAGTCGACCTCAGGCTTCCAAAGCCCTCCAGTATTTCAGATTGTTTCAATATAATGGTTAGACTCAATCATCTCAAAGTTCTTCTCTGAACTATTCTATAATGCTATGATTCTAATGTGGATGATCCAGTCTGCCATGCTAGAGATGACCAGGAAAACAGCCTCAAGGTTCAGACTCAGGCATGAACCAGAGATATTTTCTCTCTCTCAGCTCCTGAGTCCCAGGATTTGTGACTCAATCTCATTACCACAAGCAACCAGACCAGCCTGGAGAGATGTCCATTGCTGGTAGGAAAAATGATCCAGCTGACTGGAAAAAGGGAAGGGGACACAAAAGCAAGCAAAGAGAACCAGCCAGAACAATGCACTGGGCTTTTCTTTGACCTGTATTTCATTGGGTTTCATGACTCACATGACTGTCTGGTCCTTCCTGGAGCCTCAGACACATTTCCTGACCTGGACACCATGGGCACCTTGGCACTGGTGATAGGGATGGTTCCAGAGAGCTGGTCCTCATCACCAAGCTGCTGAACCACCACTGCAGTCTTTGGCATGTATTGGCCATGGCTAACTGGTGCCTTTCCAAAAATGTCTCTGCTCCAAGTAGCAACAACAGTTTTGAACAAATACCTTGAAAAACTTGCAGCTGAAATTGAGGAGTTGTTTTCTACCCCAGCACTCAGAGCACCAGCCTGCAGGAAGAGAGTCTGCACCTCTCTCTGAAGTTGCCACTTGTTTTGCCATGACAGAGAAGAGCTTTTTTTACACACTACTGTAGCTGTAAGACAACTACAACCTTCTCTCCACATATTCCTGCCCCACTCCTATCCCGGGATACAAAGGCTGTTGCTCCTAATCAATAAGCTGGTTTCCAGATATCACTTATGCACTCTTGGAGGTGCATGGACCCAGAAGGTGAGTAATGAGAGCATGTCAGGGTGGACAGAAAGGACAGAGGGTCTCCAGAGCAGGTAGGAAGAGGAGGGAAGTGATGTGCATGCATAAGCAGAACTGGTAATTTTGGGAGCATACATCATCAAGAGCAGTTCACAGAGCAGCAGATGGGCTCAGAGCACAAGGAGTTTGGACTATGCCAGGGCGAGGGAACTGCTGTCTGTGAGCCCTCTGAAACTGGAGATCTGAATATTTGCTGCTGTTTCCACAGCTGCACACGTGGCTGTGCTGGAGTCACACCACGAGAGGGAGACGGACACCAGAGCAGACTGTGCTCCAGGGCTCACCCAGCACATCCCACTGCCCCACATGGGAATGACAAACTGCAGCTTCCTCTAGACAATCTTCACCGGCCAAAATGCAAGCATAGAAGCATCCCACAACAGCTCAGCTGTTGGGTATCTCTGTATAAACCCAAAACTATTGGCCTCAGCAAACAAGTCCAAGATTGTGACAGACCCTGTGGTGCTCTGTGCTGAAACAGATTTTTCCACTCTTCACTCACTCGTAAAAACAAGATGATGAAAAGCAAAGTGGCCACAGATGTTGATGTGGGCTGACTTGCTCCTCCAGGAACCCTGCCTGTGGGACAGGTCAGGCCACAGCTGGCCAGAGGAGCTGTGTCCTCAGCCAGGACATGGGCTCTCTCTCACCATATGGCTCTCTGCCACTCCTGCCATACTTCCACTACCACTGCCAGCTCTCCACACACCTCCAGAGGAACCCCAGACTGGCAGCAGTTCTGGAAGTGAAACATTAGGTTTGGTCAAGTCAGCCCAAGTGAGCTGTAAAAGTCCCTTACCTCACTGTAGCAAATTTGGAGCATCATCTCATTTTGACACTCTGTCAAATAGCATCCTCACAGACAAGTTAAGGAAATATGGGCTAAATGAATTTGAAGCAAGTTGGATTGAGAATTGGCTGAATGGTTGGGCTCAAAGCGTTATAATCAGTGGCACAAATTAGACTCCAGTCATTAGTGGTGTAAGCCAGGCATAATAAGTTTAACTTGTTAATTAATGACCAGAATGTTGAAGAAGGGCACACCCTCAGCAAATCTGGGGAAGGCACAAAGCTGGGAGTAATGTTGGGTATACCAGAGGGTTGTGTTGGCATACAGAGGGTCCTCAGCAGACTGGAAAAAATGACCTGGCAAGAACCCCTTGAAGTTCCATAAAGACGTGCAGAGTCCTGCATCTGGGGAGGAACAATTCCATCCATGCATGCTGGTGGCTCTCCAGCTGGAAAGCAGCGTGTCAGAAGAGGCCTGCAGGGTCCTGGAGGTCACCAAGGTGGCCACAATGCAGCAAGAAAGCCAATATCTCTGTGGCTGCACTAGGAGGAACATTGTCAGCATTTCCAGGGAGGGGATCCCTCCCTTTCTCCCTCTAACACTGGTCACGTATCACATTTCCACACCCCAGTCTAGCAAAAGCAGACCAGGACTTGGGGTTTAGTGACCTGCAAAGCTCCATACATGGATTTACACCATTTTAAATCACTCGTTGGAGTCCAAGATCTGAAGCAGCACCCTGAGCAGACCTATTCCCACTGGTAAAACCTGAGTCAAGGAGCACAGCCAAAAACAGCAGTAAAAGCCAATCTGCTACCAAGTGCTTTTAATTCACCTTTTCAAGGCCTCTGAGGCTTGAGAGAGGAATGAGGCCAACGTGTGTGAAGCTGAATTAGGGCCATTAGAATCCTTCCTGGCGCAGCTGACCAGTTCAAGCTTTGTACCCAGCCTTGTACCCAGCAGGCAGACTCCTGCCTAGCAAGCTAAACCAGCCAGGGATCATTCAGCATTTTTCTGAGATCCAATGACCAACGCCTGTTCTGACCATGTCAAGCACTGGGCTTGGTCCAAGGGATGTCCTCAGGGATACCTTCCCAGAGAGCACAGCAGAAGGAACATCAAGCATCCTTGCCAGCAGAGAGCTGATGATGTAAGTGACAGATTTAGAGCTCTTAAATCACACAGAGCTTGGCTGTCAGACACCAACACCAGCTGCCCTGTCCTCAGCAACAAGTGCTCTTCACACACACCTAAAATCAAGAGGCAGCTCTCTGGGCCCCTGTGTTAACTGAATGTTCAATTTGCACACCTTTACCTGGTCCACCAGGGCTGGTGTTCCACTCCTAGGCAGGTGATACATGACAGCCACATGACAAACAGGTGGCACACCACAATCCTTCTGCCTAGGAACGGCCATTGCAGATTCAGTCTTCCCACCCTGAACACCAAGGGATGCCTACATCCTTGAGTGGCCAGCACTGGAAGTTAGTGATGGGCACCAGAACTGGCTCAGAGTTACACCTGGGAGGTTTTCTATCATTCCTACCTTTCTACATCAACGCTACACAGAGGGAATCTCAGTCCTCAGGCAGCCAGGAGGGCTTTGCCTAGGGCACACAGCTGCCGGCAGGCATTTCTGCATCCTCCCCTGCAATAGCTGGCTGCACCTGGGATCCAGTGATTCTGTCACACGGCACTGGAGGGCTTCCCTGCCCTGCTCTGCCTCCAGCCCAGAGCAGGCTGCTGCCAGGGACCTCATTCCCACACGGGCATCAGCAGACTGTGATCCTGTTACTTATTAACCAGCCCTGATAATCTAAACAATGCTCCACTCCAAGATATCCATCACCGACCTGCCAGCCACTGCCTTGTTTGTGTGTCACCCCAACCTGTCAAATACCTCATTAAGGCACCAGAATCAGACAGAGCAGTCCTGAACCTGGCTCCTTTGTGCAAGGACATGTGGTGACAGGGCAGTGGCTTCATGCTGACAGAGAGCAGTCGAGATTAGATACTTGGGAGAGGTTGTTCCCTGTGCGGGTGGGGAGAACCTGGCACAGCCCCTGCTTGTGGCTGCCCCATCCCTGGAAGTGTTCCAGGCTGGGTTGGGCAGGGCTTGGAGCAATCTGGGATAGTGGAAGGTGTCCCTGCTCAAGGCAGGGGGTGGAATGGGACGGGCTTTAAAGCCTCTTCCAGTCCAGCCCATCCTGGGATTCCGTGACCCTGACATTATCTCAGTTAGTCAGAGCATGGTGCTAATATCACCGAGGTTGTGAGTTTATCCCCTGTATGGGCCATTCACTAGGGGTTGGACTCCTTGATTCTTGTGGGTCCCTTCCAACTCAGAATATTCGATGAGTCTGTGATTCCCTGGACGAAAGAAATACCCAGGAGTGAGCCCTGCCTGCCCCCTGTGCTGCACCCCTTTGAGGGAGAGCTGAAAAGATGTTGATTGAAATAACTTGAAGCCAGACCTAGGCATCCCTGAAATATGAGAGGTGTGAAGCTTAAAACTCAGTCTGAACAGAATCCCTGTGAGGCTCTCCCATCCAAATCACCCAGTGCATTTCCCTCCTTTGGACATGCAAGGATTCGTTTCATCAGTCAGAAAGCAAAGGCAGCCCAGTGAGAAACTAATGGTAAAAGGAAAATATGTTAACTGCACTACAGTGAAGCAGCTTCCCCTGCAAAATTTCACGTTCTACTGGGTGCAAAGGCGTGGGATAGCAGTGTCTGGCTCACCCACAAGGGCTGCTGCCTATTTGATCAGAGGAAGACTAGCTCTTGCAGCAGTGCTAAGCTGACAGCTTATATCAGGTGCCGACCTCTTAGGGGAGACAAAAAAGCCAGTGTGCTGTTAAAAACATCTCCATCAAAAGAGATGCACCCCGGGAATGAGAGCAGTGAGAATTGCATCCCTCCAGCTCATGTGCATGCTGAGGCTGTTTCCACAGGGCTGGGGGAAGCAAAGTCATAAAGCTAGATGGGCTCTGGTTCAACAATAAACCATTCTCTCCAGCACCCAGCTCAATTTGCAAGGTTGATTCTCTCAGCCATCACTGTGAAAGAGTCCTAAAGTGAATTCTACTATGGCTTAAAGTAGCTTAAAAGGGTCCCTTAAGTTCATCATCTTCTTCTCTGCCCTTCCTCCTGCATTGCTATTCAAGACTTCCCTCTCCAGCCTCTTCTCTGTCATTTGCAGCACTTTCACAGCCTTATAAACCTCTCAAATACACTTCTGGTATTTCAGATTTCTCCAGTGAGGTGGGAAGGATAGGGGGGTTTTTTGTTTGTTTTTTGTTTTTTTAAGAAAAAGAAAGAAAAATACCCCTTGAATTTCTCAAATAATTGAAAAAAAAAAAAAAACAATTAAACAATTTAAGGTCACCAGGTCTACCACTGCATTTCATTAACAGAACAGTGCTTCTGAAGGCTACCCAGAAACAGTACAACTTGACAGGCTGCTGAACACAAAATGCTGTGTTGCACATTGCCAGGTCAGAATTTTGATAGGGAAGAATGCTAAGTTGTATTGGACAAGGAGGATAATGCTGCAGAGGTCAAGCTCAGGTACACTGAGAGTCCATTTTAAAATCTTCTGGTTTTTTAAGTGGTAGAAAAGGAGAAAGGACAAAATTAAGGGTTAGTTAATTAAAAAAAGAAAAAGAAAAAATAAAAATAAAAAGTAAAAATAAAATCATTAAAAAAAAAAACAGCAAGAAAGAGGACATTTGGACAGATTATTGGCAAGAGACCCAGGATAGAGCAAGAGGAAAGGTGGAGAATTCAACAGGGAACCTTCTTAACATTCACTTGGAGCTCACCAAGTGGGAGGAGAAACAAATCAGTAATATCAGGACAGGAGCCATGCTAGCCTATATAAGCCGGTGGGACATTTTCTTTTTCCCCACTTTCTGGCCTAACCAGCAAACCTACAGCTACTCCTGAGCTCATCTGAGAGGTAAGAACACTCTGTTCTTTCCTTTTAATGCACCCTGCTACTGACTTATCTGGTCTTTCCTCTCCCTCAAAATACCCGGCAAAGAGCATTTGAGCATTCCTGCTGAAGGAGAGCAGCTGAGGCTCAGAAGGAGCACGAGAATATCAGTTATCAAGAAGTTTCTAGCAGGGTGAGGATTTATTAGTGCTGCTTAGCCCAGGTGGCTGAACCTTGGAGGAAAAGAGAAAAGAAATAAATAACATTTAAAAAAAGAAATAACTAGAACTCTTTAACATTTCCTTTTACTGCCTTTCCATTCTGCCAAATGAAAATGTCCAGATAGTAATAATGCACAATTGATGTGATAGTGTCTCTGTATTTCTCTGTCCCTGAGAGACAGGTCTCCGAAATCTGAATTACATGTGAGCTTAAAAATATTTGAACTTGAGGGGTGAGCTTTCTTTTGAACTAATACTTTGAAATGTACTTTCTATGGGAGAACCTGAACTATTTTCTTCCAGTCAGGGTCAAGTGCATTGTGCCCTATTTCGAGGACTGTGCTTGTGCTTGTGTGTGTTCCTATGCCTAACACAATATTAATCCAGCTTTACTACACCCCTGCTAACATTACACGGGCTGTGTTGGAATTAGAGCTGCTGAGAGTCTGGCCCTTTCCTCCTATTGTGCTTGGATGCAGGAATTCCTCTAAAAACAGGCTGCACACAGCGCTTGGCTGCCCGCAGACTTCACAGCAACAATTCAGAGAATGCAAGGTACAATGGCTGCAATTGTGCAGTAGCAGGTCCTCGGGTCCTTGCACAAACAAATACCTCGCCATAAATTAAACCCTCAGAGAAATTTTGGCAGGGAGAGAGGAAAATTCCAGAAAGAAGAGAAAGCAGTAGATAACTTTGCTGCACTTTCACAGGTAGAAGCCCCACGTCCAGCTTTGGAAGCGCCCATTACCCAGGAGTACAAACCAGCCAAACTAAAAACTCTGTCCCTGTCCCACTGCAAGCACAACACTGCTCTTACCATGCACAGCACAAAACCAACGTGTGGCCAGGCTTGTCTCCTCCTCAGCAGGTGGATGAAGGAGTATTTGCAGGGCCAGATGCTGCAGGAGTGCAGCCCCAGCTTTAGCAAGGCATGACTGAGATGCCGTGGGCATGGCGTGACAGGGAGGAAGTGTACACAAGTGGAAGGAAAATTGATTTAGGGACACATGGGGTTGCATAACGTCAGTACTTTGCTACAGGGCATTTATTAACTCTGAAAGGATGATTAAAAAAAACACGGTAGATTAACATCTCAGCCCTGTGATGATTTCATCTTCATAAAAGAGAAACATCTTTTATGTTTTCTGTTTTGTTTCGTGAGAAGCTCTCACATGAAAATGGTTTTGAACAGTTTCTCTGCACTTACAGCACCCTACAAATCCCTTGCACTTGCTCCACTGAGATGAAAAGTGCATTCAGACTGGCTCTGCCTGGGTTCTGCTGCTGCTCCTGCATCTCAGCAGTTACACACCAGTACTGGGAGCCTGCACTGCAGGGCTGGGACACCTCTCAGAGTTTATGTGAGATGAGGCAGTGTGCTCCAAGCTGTCTGTCTGAGAACGGGACTTAGTCTTTAAAAAAAAAAATTTCCCCAGACTAAGCAAGAATTAAAAAAAAAATAAAAAAAATTACCAAACCTGCCCCCCTGCAGAAGCCAAGCAGTCTGTTCCAGCAGAACACTCCTTTTGCAATTCTTTCCTTCCTTTGTGCACTAAGAAAAAAGAACACTTCCAGTGAAAACTATTTGTTTGCATGCTTCAACTGCAGGTCTTCAATAGAACTGCTGCAGACCTGCAGTTGAAGCACACATGAAATCCCCATCAGAACATGTACACTTCAGTCTGCATTATTATTCAGACATCTCTGTGTTAAAATTCTCTGAGCATATCCACAATTCTGAGATAAGACACCTTTTGTATTCTCTCCTTTCTTAAATACCTGCTATCATCTACTCCCTGAGGCAACATCATGTGTTAACAAATCATTAATCTATGCATATATATGTTAGGGACTGCTTTGTAAAATCATTAAAAATGCCTAAAAAATTTTTATGCTGGTGCCAGTTTCCAAGTGTTTCACTACCTCTTTATGGTCTTATTGGACAACTAAGTAGAAGTTGTACAAGTCCTTCATACTTTCTGTTTCTGAGCAGATGGGACAAGCCTCAGGGCTCTGGTGACAACAAAACCCCCTCACACAGGATGCAGCCCCCACACAGTGCCTGGGGTGGGATTCAGGGAGGTCATGAAACCAGTGGGGCTGGATCTGGGTCTTTGCTGTGTCATGAAGACCCCATCCAGAACCAAAGGTTTTCTTGGCCCATGCTCATTTCCCACCTGGCTGCTCTGCAGGTGAGGAGGTTGTTCAACAATGGTTTTGTTCTCCTTTAGCATAAATAATCACAGAATTGTTTGGGATGGAAGGGATCTTTAAAGCTCATCCAGTCCCACCCCCTGCCATGGGCAGGGACACCTTCCACTATCCCAGATTGCTCCAAACCCCATCTAGCCTTGGGCACTGCCAGGGATGGTTCAACCATCGCTGCTCTGGGCAATCTCTGATATCCTGACATGGAACAATTTATTCCTAATGTCTAATCTAACCCTGCCCTCTCTCAGTCTGAAGCCACTGCCCCTTGTCCTGTCACTTACTACATGCTCTACTGAGCAGATGAAGTCCCTGTGGTTCCTCTCTGGAGACCCATCCCAAGACCAAATGGGACTGCCTGAGGTGTTGGAATAGATGAGCTTTAAAGGTCCCTCCCAGCACAGAGTATTCTATGATTCTATGACATAACAAACACGAGTTTGGGCAGCACTGCTGGAGGGAAGGTAACCAGGATCACTCTGCAGTCTCTGTGACCCTGAATACTCCACTGTGCTGGGTATTCACTGAGTGTCAAGTTCAAGACAGGTTAGTACAAGTGATTCACCAGGTCACTGAGTCTTTTTGCCCTGCCAGCTGCAGTGAGCTGGCTTCATTTCTGCCCATGGAAACCCAGAGCAGAGAGCTCACACTTGCCTTTATATGGCAAAGCAATGCAACAATTTTTGGGTGAATTCCTCTTCTTCATCCACTTTTATCTCCACTCTATGAGTGGACCGGACAGTGACTCCTGTATTTCAGATGCATGCTACAACCCGTTCTGCAGACTCCTGAGTGCAACCTCACTCAGCACACAGGGGAGCACCTAGGGCATGCCAAGGATCTCACAGCACCTCTCTGCACTGCAGCAGCACATCATTTCACGGGTTAGCAACAGGGAAAGCCCAAGCTGCATGAAGAGAGAGATCCTGTAAAAGCAAAATATAAATGCACTTTCACCAAATGGAGAGCATTTATTTTGGCTGGAAATTTTTATTTAGCTGAAAGTACATTCAACTCACTTATTCCAGAATAAAGTATGAAAAAAGTGAATTTAAGGGATTAAGGTAATGAATTATAACAAACCCAAAAAAAGCCTTCCTCTATCAAGATACCACCTCCAGAACCACTCTTCCCTCCTTTTCTTCCCTAGCCTTTTTATTCCAGGTCCTTACCTTCATGTCCTACACAAAGCCAAACTCAATATTTTTCTGTATATACTGGTCCTATAATCAGCTTCTCATATGGGACCTATCCTTTTATTAGCTGGGCTCTTCCAGAAGGTAGAAAATGTCCATTTCTTATTTGTGCAAGTATTTGCTGCTTCCTGAAAGGTCACCACCAGCCCTCCAGTACCATAAAAGTGAGAACCTGGCCAGGATTAACCAATGGTGCAATAACCAGGCATTTCCCTACAGAGACTCAGAGGTACTTAACCACACTGGAGGGTCTGGAAGTGCAATGCCCAGGGGTGAAGGAGCTTCAGTACTCAGCACCTATCTTTCTGAACTATGAGTTCTCTCCCCCAGCTGCCCACTAGGCTTTTAATAAAGTTTTGAGTGAGTAAAAGACTAACACAAGACCTATGTGTCTGTATCATCGTATTTAGACTATCAACTCTTAATCTAAATTCATTATGTCTTGCACAGGCTGGTACTCACCAGTGTGACCTGAAGAACCTCTGGTTTTGTATTCATACAACACACTTTGTCTGGTGTTTGTTTGATAATTACTAAGAATTAGTTCAGGAAACAGAGTGTGCTCCAGGAGCAGGGATTTTTATTTATTTGCTGACTTCATATTCAGAATTGGCTCTTAGACAGACAGTGAATTGGCAATAGGCATTGTTTTTTACTGTTAGGTGTAAGCCTCTAAACCACATGCCTGAATAATGCTGTCTAGGCTGGATGAGGTGCCAAAGATTATTCCAGCAGCTCCCTGTGCAAAGGGTGGGTGTCCCAAAGGGGACCCCATCTCCCAGTCCTGCACCCCAAACACCTTATTTAGGCCAAAACACCTTTGCTGGGCCTATAACAGTCCCCTACCTTATTTAAACTTTTTATAGCACCTGCTAAATTTAATAAGTGTATTTTCATTAGTCTCTGAGGATTTCTTCCTACAGCTTCCAGCATGCAGTCCCCAGTATTGCCTCAGCAGAGAAGAAAGCAACATGACTAAGGCAGAGTGGAAAGCAAGAACTGTGAATTTGGTCATCAAACTCTAGAGTCAATGCTGGGTGCTTCTAAAGATTGGTCAGCTTAAAGTGCAGTTCAAATGAGAAAAAGCAGTATATGAATGCATGTGAGTGATGGAATAATGCACTATGGACAACCCCAGGCTAAGCCTGTGCTCATGAGAAAGGTTGAACTGATCCCAATAGGTGAATTATGAAACTTAATTTAGGGGCCTATTATTGATAGCTGATGGATGAATTCAAACTGGAAATATGGGTTAAGCAGCAGAGAAGCTTAATAAATGAAACATCTTGTAACTGCATGGAAGCCTGGGAGGAAAGAGCATGTGAAGAGGGAATGTGCTCGTGAGACAAAAGAATCAGGTGTTCAGAGTAAGGATTTTCCTCTTTCTGGTTCCAAAGTAACATGTGGTGAGCAGTTATGTGGTAAAGAGAATAAATGGGGATCAGAAAGAGACATTGTAATGAACTCTGGTTTTTTTCCTTTTCTCTTGAATTTTACCAAAGATTCAGAACACCAACATGGAAAACTGTGTTGATGTCAAAATAGACACCAAGGGAGAAAGAATGCCAATGAAGCAGAATCCACTGAGCACGGGTGGGAAGAGTTTCTGCAGAGCTGTGGGTTACCTCACTGGAGACATGAAGGATTTTGGAACCTGGCTGAAAGGTAACCTACTTCATCATGACTAATGACAGCGGATTCCAAATAAAAAGTACATCAAAGGGGTAATAACTAACTTCTCAGTGATGTGATTCAAGTTAGAGTAGTATAGAAAATACCTCTACCCTGATTTATGTCCGTTTTGTAGGGGGAAAAAAATCAGCTTTGTGCAGAGATCCACGTACTGCTTAAATCTTGGGGATGTCTGAGATGACATTTACCTCCCAGCATGCCATGTACAAAGTGAATTTAGTCCCTCAGAACACAGTCCTGGATGGTTTTTCTGTACTCTGCCATTCTTCTTAGCACTCCATGTCCTTTCAGCTGAGCAGTTTCTGTCAAGCCTAATGCCACTGTGAAGTTAAATTACACATAGTTAGGTGTGTTTGGTCCCTGTAATAAATCAGCAGTGGGATGCACACATGATTTGCCATCTGAGCCACAGACATCATAAATTAGCTGGTTCATATGAATCTGGTCCAGGGTACTTTATAACACAGGGTTCTGGCAACCTCACTGTTCATCTCAGTTTTCCAGCTGTAAGACTTCACTGTGGACCATAATAAATCCCTGTCAGGCTTTACAGTCCTGTTGATTCATTGCTTCAGTCGTGGTGCCAAGTCCCACTGCCAAAACTTTTCCTGAGTTTCAAAAATACCTCCCAAATCAGTACCATCTGCAGACTTTAGGGGGCTTGTTTTATTGCTGAATTTAATCTTTTCCAGACAAACCTCTCCCGATCCAGCTGCTTGACTGGGTGCTGCGTGGGATATCCCAGGTGATGTTTGTCAACAATCCCCTCAGTGGGCTGGTCATTCTGACTGGCCTCCTGCTGCACAACCCCTGGTGGACACTCACTGGATGTGTGGGAACACTTGTCTCAACTTTAACAGCACTTATTCTGGGTCAGGACAGGTAAGTCCATCCTTTTCCCCATTTCAGCCATTTCAGTGCTGATTTATGTCTTGGATGTTTGATGTGGATGAGAAGCCTGGATTTAGTGTGGGGTGTCCCTGCCCTGCATAGGGTTGGAACAAGGTCGTCTTTAAGGTTCTTTCCAACCCAAACCTTCTATGATTGTGTGATCCAGCCTTGATCTGGTCTGGTAGGAGCAGACAGATCCTCCCAGCAGCTGCACTTGGTGCAGAGGGACACTGGAAAAAAAAAATCTAATATGGGTGGGTGAGTTCCGGCAGGTCATCCCTAAAAAGGGGGCCACAGCTGGCTGGGGAGGGAGGGCTGATGTGAGCAAAGCATCCTGAGGAAGGAAAGAAGACTTCAAGACAGCTGTTCCCTCCACACAGATCAGCCATAGCAGCAGGCCTGTACGGCTACAACGGGGTCTTGGTGGGACTGCTGATGGCTGTGTTCTCTGCTGATGGAGACTACAACTGGTGGCTCCTCCTGCCAGTGGCACTGGTGTCCATGACCTGGTAAGTCAGAGGGCTCCTCTGCTTCTCCTTCCAGCCCCAGAGTCCCCACAAGTGAGACTGAGCTGCTGCGTTTCTATGCAGACAGCAGAGGAACACACATGTACTGTTAAATCTGCATTATTTACGCTTCTAAACTCAGATGTAATCCAGAAACAAATAAAAATACCCACATAAATAATCACAAATAATCCCAGTGGGGAAAACAAAAATCAGTGGCTGATCACGTGTAATTCAATATTCTGAATGTGAGTCATATTGCTGTGATGCATCAATTCATTTCTGTTTCAAGAGGAACATTATTTTCACCATTTCCTACCATCATCAACCACAAGTGTTTCATCCATTTAAGTCACCATATAAAAATGTCATGAAAATTTACTCCTCCAAGCACAGAAGCTGTTCAGTGGTCCCAAGACATGATGGTTGACACTAATCAAAACAAACAACTAATAATATTTTACTCGTATATATGGCACCATAATCCGCTAGGTATTTGGCCAGCAAAAAATTTTGAAACCTGGTCTTTGACCCCAAAATGTCTAGTTGCTAAAACCACGCATGTAATTTGTCTGCCTGAAGTTCGTGTGGTGTTACAGTCACTTTGATGTCAGCTTTTACTGCTGATCCACAAGCTTGAAGGAGGGCACACAGCCACATTCACAATTCACAGCTCGCTCAGACCCAGGGTATCATAGACTCAGTCCACTTCAGGTGCTAAAAAGGTAAAGTAAACACTGAGCTGGGGAATAACTCCATTAAAGCACTGCATCCTGTCTCCTTCTTGCTCACCGAATTCACCATACATATTAACATAACATGACAGGAGGCTGTGCATTGATAATTGCCTTTGGAGGGGTAGGAAATTTATGGAGTGACCTTTTCTTGTCTCTGATTTGATCAGAAAGATTGGGGAAATGAAACAGATAGAAGGAGGAGAATGGGTTTTTTTTGGTTTGGGTTTTTTTTTTTTTGTTTTTTTTTTTTTGTTTTTTTTTTTTTTTTTTTTTTTTTTTTTTTAGTTTTTTTGTTTATTTTAAATAGACCAAATTTTCTGCAGCTGGGTTTATGGTTGGATGTTGTTCTGGTGTGAATTTTGCCTAAATGCCAAGCTTCTAGTGAGACCATTGTTTTTCTTCTTTCAGCCCTATTTTCACTAGTGCTTTAAGCACAGTTTTCTCTAAGTGGGACCTGCCTATTCTCACCTTGCCTTTCAACTTGGCCTTGACCCTCTATCTGGCTGCTTCAGGACCACACAACCTCTTCTTCCCTACAACTGTCATTAATCCTGCAACAGCAACACCGAACATCACCTGGGCAGATGCTGAAATCACAATGGTAGGGTGTCTTAAGGTTAAAACTCTCATTCATTTACAATTAAAAACACTACAGAAATATATTATCTTCCTTTATTAATTCCTATGCTTTGGGTTTGATGGGACCTTAAATGACCATCCAGTCCCTGCCATGGTCAGGGACACCTTCCACTGTCCCAGGCTGCTCCAAGCCCAGTGTCCAGTCTGCCCTTGGACACTGCCAGGGATCCAGGGACAGCCACAGCTGCTCTGGGCACCCTGTGCCAGGGCCTGCCCACCCTCCCAGCCAGCAATTCCTTCCCAAGATCCCATCCAGCCCTGCCCTCTGGCACTGGAAGCCATTGCCTGTGTGCTGTCCCTGCCTGCCTTGTCCCCAGTCCCTCTGCAGCTCTCCTGGAGCCCCTTCAGGCCCTGGCAGGGGCTCTGAGCTCTCCCTGGAGCCTTCTCTTGTGCAGCTGAGCAGCCCCAGCTGTGCCAGGCTGGCTCCAGAGCAGAGGGGCTCCAGCCCTGCAGCATCTCCGTGGCCTCCTCTCGGCTGGCTCCAGCAGCTCCAGGTCCTTTGTTACTCCATTATGGCCTGGCAGTACAAAATGTGATTTATAGGAGAACAATTATCCAAAATATAAGGGTTTACTCTAGGAATGTACATGTTTGACAGCTTGAAAATAAGAATCTTTTCATGTGCATTTGGATCCAAGTGTATCGATTATAATCTTCAAACACTCTCTTGAATCTAATTATCCATTTCCATTTCTATGCATATACTGATCATCTCCCCAAAGCTAAAGTGGTGCTGAGAATTCCAGTTAACTCACAGGGTAATTTTAATTTTTCAGATACAGTCTGTTTATAAAATTACATCTTTCTGATTAGACATGAGCAAGCAGATATTACTGTAGTAGAATGGGTAAAAACTTGAGTGCAGGTACACATTCACGTATTTTTAATTTATATTCAAGTGGGACCTTTCCAAATGAACATTTTATTCTCCTGGATTACACCATAAACAATACAGATACCGGAGTAACTATCTTCTGTTCAGTTCAGCAGATTATTTTAAGGGGTTCCCAGGGAGTGATTAAGAAAAGGAAGTTAATTGACACTAAATAGAAACCCACAAGTGACATTTCTCAAAGAATATTTACCATGGCACATAGTTTTATGGGGATTGTATATGGAAAAGTGCCTCAAAACCATCTCTAAGCCGTGACTAAGCTGGGCTTTGTCCCACCAGCCCAGCAACTCTTGTCATATTTCTAGTGAATCCCAAGGGAACCATCCCCTAGGTTCACTCTCATGGTCCCTATGGATATGTAAAACTGGTCAAGTCAGCAGCACATGCAAAGAGGATGATTAAACCCTTTCACAAAATCTTTAGTTTTGATCTTAGAGCAAAAACCTGGCAGAGGAGCTGGGGCCAGGGAGCAAGCCATGACTTATTTCCATTGAAGAGGAAACCCTGTGGAAATGCCCTGCTGTCTCCCAAATGTTCCACTTAGAAAGAAAGACTGCATCCAACAAATGCCAAACATGAGACTGGCCAGGAAAAATTGATTTAAAAAAAAAAAAAAAAAAAAAAAACCTTACAAAGCTGATAACAAATTGTCTTGTTTGGTTTGGTCTGTTTTGTTAATTTCTACAGCTCCTGCAATCCATTCCAGTGGGCGTGGGCCAGGTTTATGGCTGTGACAATCCCTGGACTGGGGGAATTTTCCTGATTGGTTTATTTATCTCCTCTCCACTCATTTGTGTCCATGCAGTGATCGGCTCAGCAGTGGGGATGCTGGCAGGTAATGATTTGGCTTGTGCCACAGATTTATATATAAAAGCATGGAGAATAAAACAGGAGCTACAATAAGTGGAGCACTTAAAGTCACAAGTGTTTCACCCACTGGAGAATGGCTGCTTGGGAACAAAATAGACTTCTGTTTTAAGAATTCTTTTGATTGACTTCCCCATTCTCTTACCTTGCTTTGTAATGGTGGAAGCCTTCAGAAGAAAGAAGTGTCTGTTGTGCTGAGATTCATTTTTACCATGAAATATCTAATTTCTGGGTGTATCCTGGTGGGTTTAGGGGCAGATCAGTGAAAGTTGTAGCCATCAGCCTGAATGTGCAGGCCCCAGGGATGCATTTAAGGTTCACATGTAGGCTCATTCACTCATGTGTGTTCTGTGGAAATCAAATCACCAAATTCAGCTCAGCAGGAAAATTCTGCCGCGATTCCCTTAGACCACAGCAACACAACCTACAAGCAGCTCCATGCACAAACGCTGGCTGGAGCCTTTGAAAACCTGGATCCACGCCAGTTCTGCATCTCTTGGTCCAAGGAACGACACTTCTCTTGATTTTATTTTCCAGGGCTGAGCTTAGCAACACCGTTTAACCAGATCTACCTGGGGCTGTGGGGCTACAACAGCTCTCTGTCCTGTGCTGCCATCGGGGGCATGTTCTTGGCTCTCACCTGGCAGTCACACCTCCTGGCCATGGCCTGTGGTAGGTACCCAGAGGGTTTTCACCTCTCCTCGAGGTGAGGCAGGATGCCTTTGCAGCTGGGCAGGGCTGGAGGCAGATGGGCACCTCCAGGCAGGCAGGTGGGTGTGGGTGAGGCTGACGAGGGGAGCTGAGTGATGGAGCCACAGCTTTAAAGCACCCCGTGCTTTCATTTTTGGCCAAGGGTTGTATTTAAAGCAAGAGCTGTGATCAGTGGGCACATGTTAACTAAGGTCTTTGAAACCAGATGCTTTCTTTTGAGTCCTTGATTGTGTTTGTTTGCTCGTTGCTGGATGAATCTTGTTGGTTTTTTCCAGCCATAAATACCAACTCAAATTCCTTCTTTGAAGAAGGATATGCCTAATCTTTGAGGAGAGTGGAGCTCTGCTGTAGTTAGACAGCACACATTCCCCATTCTCTTGAAATGGATCAAAGGCATGAGCTGGGCAACACAGCGGGATTCAAGAATTATTTATAAGGCAATTCCATATGAAATTTCAATATTGGAGTGAGCTGGGAATGAAACTATTGCTCATTCAGTGCTCATAAAAGAAAGGTTTAGCTCTGTATGTCATTGACCCACCTTCAAGCCCTGGAGGCAGGACAGATGAGGGTGGAAGGGTTATTTTCCTATTTAACTCTATCCATCAAGCTACATACTTTCCATGTCAGTGCATTTTTCAAAAGCCCTTGATACCATAGCATATTTTTCATCACTCCAGTTTTGTTTATTTGTTTGATTGGTTGGTTGGTTGGTTGGTTGGTTGGTTGGTTGGTTGGTTGGTTGGTTGGTTTTGCCCCTCTCCTAAGCTCCAGGTTGTTGGAGGGGGCACAGGAAGGGGTTGAGCAGGGTACTGTCCAGACAGGGTCACAATCATTGGTTGAGCTAGCCAAGGCACAAGGAGAGGTATTTCTCATTGATGTTCTACTCCATGAGCAACTGAACTCACCAGGAACTGCCTTTCTTTTTCACAGCACTCTTCACTGCATACCTGGGAGCAGCAGTGACTCACATGTTGTCTGTGGTAAGTAGTGTATCAGCTAAGGGCTGGTTTCCATATACTGAATTTGTCCCTGGCTTGTCAGACAAAACACCAAGATGTGGAAAAAAATTCAGCCAAAGGCAGAAACAGTCTGGGAGAGGGGTTACTATCTGCCCAGGGGGTCAGTGTGATTCCCACTGGGACAGGTGACTTGGAATCATCATTTGCCATTTTCCATCCTTGGAGTTTGCATGAACTTCCACAGCTCAGCTCTTGACACTTATGAGATCACAGAATCGTGGAATGGTTTGGGTTGAAAGACACCTTAAAACTCATCAAGTTCCATCCCCTGCCATGGGCAGGGACACCTTCCACTGTCCAGGTTGCTCCAAGCCCCATCTATCCTTAAACACTTCCAGGAATGGGGCATCCACAGCTGCTCTGGCCATCCTGTGCCAGGGCCTGCCCACCCTCACAGCCAGGAATTCCTTCCCAATATCCCATCCAGCCCTGCCCTCTGGCACTGGAAGCCATTGCCTGTGTGCTGTCCAGGCCGTTGCCCAAAATCCCTCTCCAGCTCTCCTGGACCCACTTTAGGCACTGGCAGGCTGCTAGGATATCTCCCCTCTTTCAGATATTTACTTCATGCCTGAAGCAATTGGGAAAAGGGCCCTGCACATGTGTAAAGAAATATTAAATTTGGGTTAACTTCTTTTCTCAGTTGCCAAAAGTCAGTCAGTACAACAGCCCAGGGAAAAGCTGAATGTTTCTGGTATCCACTCTCCTGTCTCATCTCCACCCTCTCCTACCTCTTGTCCTCCCAAAAAACACACAGCAAATAGGTAGTTTGTTATTTTTCTTTGCAGTTTGGGGTGCCATCAGGAACCTGGCCTTTTTGCTTGTCTGCCCTGATCTTCCTGCTGATGACCACGAACAGCTCTGGGATCTGCAAGCTGCCACTCTCCAAAGTCACCTACCCAGAAGCCAACCGAGCTTATTATCTGATGATGAAGAAACATGAGAGGTCTTGCTGTGAGCCATAGAGACCCAGGAAGAGAGAAACTCAGCAGATTTTAAGGCAAGAGCACGAGGTGTTTGCCCAGCAGACTGTGATTTGTGTACTACAATGCTCAACACCACCTTCTGTGTGGAGAGACTTTTCCCACCACATCATGTTTGCTCTATTAAGAAGATTTCTATTAGATAGGACTGTGCTGTGCTGGAAGATCCTTTCCCAAGATCAATCTGTTGTGATTTTAAAGCACATATGTCTGAAACTTGAATTATAAGCAATGGGAAAATGACTTATAAGCTGAAAAGAAAAATCTCTTTGTGAAATTGAAGACACTGAAATCAGACATAAAGAAATAAAGAGCATCTTTCAGCACATGAGGGGACTTCAAATTAATGGCTAAACAGCTTTTGACAGCAATAGGAGGCATCCTAGAGAGTTTCCTTGTAGCAGAGAAATAGAATGAAGAGCACTCTTTGCCAAATAGAAAATAGGTTGTGAAGAATTTTACCTGGAGGACCTCTCAAACCCCGTGGAGAGAGATGTTCATTAGCAATCAACAAACACAAGATGGACATGATTTTTTGTGATTTTTGTGTTAATCTCATGATTTCTCTTAATACTTGAACTTGGTGATGGGTTAGCAAAGGGGGGGACAGCACGAAAGTCATTGCTGTCCCTTTCCCATGCAATAAAATAGCTCTGTTCAGTCAATGCACAAATAGAACTAATTTGAGCTGATCTTCTTCTCTCCCTACTTCTCCCTCAGCCCACGAATATCAAACAGCAAAATGCTGCTCTGTCCCCTGCACTGTCCCAGCCTGCTGCTGAAGCTCAGGAGGCTCAGGGGGGACCTTGTGGCTCTGCACAACTCCCTGACAGGAGGGGACAGCCGGGGGGGATTTGGGATCTTATCCCAGGGAACAGGGACAGGAGGAGGGGGAAAGGCCTCGGGCTGGGCCAAAGAGGTTTAAATTGGATATTGGGGATAATATCTTTGTAGAAATGGTTATCAAGCCTAGAAACAGGCTGTTAGGGGCAGTAGCAGTAAAAGCTGTGTGGAGGTGGCACTTGGGGACATGGGTCAGTGGTGGTTTTGGCAGCAATTCCATGATGCTGTGAAGCTGCTGCTCTGCCATTTCTCTCTGCCCCACAGTGGGAAGGGGATGTTTGAGGACCAGCAGAGCTCTGCAGGACGCCAGCCATGTGCCACCCCTGCCCAGGGTGTGCAGGTGGGGAAGAGGGAAGCTGGCCCTGCTCCCAGCAGTGTGGATCACCTCCACAGGGATTCACTCTGCCACCTCTCTGCCTGCCTCGCTGGCATGCTCTGTCTCATGTTGAAGCTCGTGTCTTCACCAAAAATATTCCACGTGCTCAGGTCCTTCAGCTGACAGGAGCCCACATGCCTTAACGTCACACCAGGAAAATCAAATCAAAACCTGTTTTTCTTGTAGCAGATGAAATAAAGTCTAGCGTGATTTTTGAGTGTGGGAAGGGAAAAAAAAAAAAACAAAAAACAAAAACACTTATTTTTTAAAACATCACAAAGACCTGAGTGTAAAATATTTGTCTTGAACTGTTGGCAGTATCTTCTGGTGAACTTTTAGGTTTTCAGATGTTCAACAGTATTTCTGTATGTCTGACACTCACCTGTAAAATGTAGCATTTCCATGATTTACGTAATAAATACCTACATAATATTCTGTGGAGTTAATTTCTAGAGCAAACGTTCATCCTTTTTTGAGTTTGGTGTAAGTTTCTCTCTCTTTCTTAAGTTCTTCCAAAGATAGGTTACCTCTTAAACAAGTAGTGTAGAAAGCACTGGAAGAGAAAATTTTTAAATCAGTGTGTGGGAAATACATAGGAAACTTTTAAATTCTGCTCTTTGTGCTTATCACAGAATCACAAAATCGTTTGGGTTGAAGGGTCTTTGTTCCACCCCCTGCCATGGGCAGGGACACTTTCCACTGTCCCAGGTTTTTCCAAGCCCTGTCCAGCCTGTCCTTGGACACTGCCAGGGATCCAGGGGCATCCACAGCTGCTCTGGGCACCCTGTGCCAGGGCCTGCCCACCCTCCCAGCCAGCAATTCCTTCCCAAGATCCCATCCAGCCCTGCCCTCTGGCACTGGAAGCCATTCCCCCTGTGCTGCCACCCAAGATTTAGCCAAAATCCTCCTCCAGCTCTCTTGGAGCCCATTTAGGCACTCAAAGGAGCTCTAAGCTCTGCTCAGAGCCTTCTCCAGGATGAACAGCCCCAGCTCCCTCAGTCCCTTGGCATTTTGTGGCATCAAACATTCCTAAACCTTCAAGTGCAAAGTCTGGTTCTACACAGGAGGCACGGCCTGCCCGAGGCACAGCACTGGGACAACAGAGAGCTACAAAAACCTCCCCAGAGCAGGCAGTGATTCATTCCCAGTCTGCTGGACCCCGGACTGGGGTTAGAGGAGGTCCTGCTCTGTCTAGAATATACCTGGAGCAGGCACAGAGGGACGTGGAGATATCCTGGGCTTTGGAGCTCCTCTGCTCTGGAGCCAGGCTGGGAGAGCTGGGGGTGCTCACCTGGAGAAGAGAAGGCTCCAGGGAGAGATTTTTTGCAGCCTCTCAGTACCCAAAGATCTCTTTAAGAAAAATGTGGACAAACTTTTCATCAGGGCCCGTTTTGATGGGAAAAGGGTTGATGGCTTTAAACTAAAAGAGGATTGATTCTGATGAGATAAAAAGAAGAAATTTTTCATGGGTAGGGTGGTGAGGCACTGGCACTTCTCACCACAGCCAGAGATATGGTGGTTACCCTGTCCCTGGAAAAAGCCAAGGTCCAGCTGGACAGGTCTCTGAGCCACTTGGGGTAGTGGAAAATGTCCCTGCTCATTGCAGGGGGTTGGACTGATGACCTTTGGGTGTCCAACACAACCCAAACCATCCTCTGCTTCTAGGATTTATCAAGCTGTGGTGCAAAAAGGCATTTTAATGTGTGAACTGAGATCTTCCCACCCATGAGTGCCCCAGAGAGGCAAATCTACAAAGGCTGCTTTCCCCCTTATGTCAAAAAATGCACTCCAGCAAGAGAACACAATTTATGTCCAGTGTAAATCAGCAGATTTCCTCTGACTGGTGCTATTCCAGCCTGCTGTTGCTGAGCAACAGAGACATTTTGGCAGTACCATAAAGAAATCATATGTACAGAAGTGAAAAACAACAAAAGATGAAGGCCGTGTCCCAGCCATTTAGAAAGATTTTGCACATCATTCAGAATTAATTCTAAATTTTATACTATCCAGCGAATTTACTCTTCCCATCAAGCCTCAGAAAATAACAGCTATTTGGAAATTTGACATGTAAGTCAGTCAGAACATGCATATTATGCTTTTTCCCATTATCCTTCAAAATACTGTCTTTGCTAACAGAACTCATTTATCTTATTATTGAAACTGGGGTTTTTTCTGTTTGGTTTTTTTTTTCTTTAGATCAAATAATTACTATTCAGATAACCCTTCTTTTTCAAGCGCCCTTTTTTCACTGTTGTTTCTGATACACAGGTGATACCAGACTCATAAGAAACATGCTGGGCAGAAATTTTGGGGTATTTTCCTGGACTGCCTCCCTCCCAGTGCCAGGAAAGAGATGTCACTGTGTTTACAATTCTGACATGAAATACACATACACATAAAGTAAGTAAATACTATCAAAAAAATAATTTGCAGGAAAAAAAATAATTTTAAAAAAAGCATAAATAAAACAGTAAAGTTAAAAAAAAAACTATCTGCTTTTTACTCAGATGAACTGCCTGACTGCCACTTCCTAAGCCACTCTCATTGTTGGTGTCTGATGTGCATAATTCCCTCCAAACTCCCAGTTTCATGTCAAGTGCTCAAATCTGGGGAAATGCAACAATGCAATATCCTTTATCTGATCCTCTGGGACTGCTGCAGGTTCTGTTTGGTTCTACTGTGTTTTTTCTCTTACTGTGAAATATAAACAGTACAAAGAACACTGGTGTTGATAATTATCTAATCTTTTGAATCTTGACACTAAGTGCAAAGGAATTGACACAGAGTTTGGCCATAGCTGGGCATAATTCACCTGCTAAGAAAGATGCTACCCACGAGGAGGCAGGGCTGTGCATTGAAAAGATTATTGCTTGGTTATTTCTTGATTGTTTCCCTCTCCTTCAGAGTGCAAGAACCCCATGACAGGCGAATTGTTAGGCACAGATTAACACCTTTCTGAAGTTTCTCTTTGTCTTGCCATGGAAGACTGCCTTCAGGTGGTCAGGCCCATTTTGTTACCAGCAGTTGGGCTTTTTCCAGATTTGGAATGAGATGATGAAACAGTCTAGGTCTCAAAACAAATACACCTCAGTGACTTAAGGCCCTCACTCTCCATGTTCTCAGAAGTAGACCATGAAAATTAATTTCACATATATTGAAACAGAAACTGTTTAAAAAGGAGTTGGAGGACTTGATATTTCAGGGGTGTGGGTCAGAAGGATCATTTTAGGTCCCCAAAGGTGCTTTACTAGCTAAGGGGCTGTGAAGGTTAAATTATTTACCTGGAGGCTGAGGCCCCCTAACTTGGTATTGCACTCCAGTGCATAGCAGAATCATAGAATAGAGTCACAGAATGGTTAAGGTTGGAAAATATCATCAAAGTTGCCCCCAGCACTGCCCAGGCCACCACTGACCCACTTGTCTCCAAGTGCCACATCCACACAGCTTTTAAATCCCTCCAGGGATGGGGAATCCAACACTGCCCTGGGCAGGACCAGACAGCTCTGGGAAAGGACAACCCTTTCAGTGAATAAATTTTTCCTTAATACCCAACCTAAACCCCCCCTGATACATCTTAAGGCTGTTTCCTCAAAGCAAAAATTTTTTTAGAAATTCATCTTCACAATGTTTACCATTTAGATTGGAATATAACTCTAAGATCACTGGCATGAGGATTTCCCACAACAAATTCAAACTCTTAGAAGGGAGCAACAAAATCAATCCTGTCAACAAACAGAAGCACCTGTGAGGGGAAATTCAGCCCAGTAGTACTTGGAACACTGGAGCAATTGCTTTTATTTTTAGGACTAATGATGTCATCAACAGTAATTTTTTTAGTAAAATAAAACTCCATATGCATAGGTGCAAAATGAGGGTCTAAACACAAACACTTTTTTAGAAAGTCTGGATTTTTTTTTTCCTTTTACCTCAAATGAAAATATATAGATTAGAAGAAAATGGACAGAAGCCATGGTCTTAGGAAACCGACTAACTACAAATCCCCTCACTTTAGATTAAACATTCTTGGATTGGTCATCAGTTTAATCGGATAAGGCTGAGATCAGTGGGAGGTTAAGGATCAGATTTGCTAATTAGAACACTTAGAGAAATAATTCTAGGAAAAGCCTGCCCCTGGAATGGTGCACTGGGAAGGAAAAGAAAGAATCTTTCAAGTGGAGTTTTCCAGCAAACAGTCCTGGCGCCTCAGTCACGAAGCAGCTACAAAACTCATTGCAGTGTATGGTTTTGGTGGGGGAGAGTCTGACACTGTGTTGGAAAGTGTAAATCCATGGGAGGCCAGGGAGATGCTGCAGGGCTGGAGCCCCTCTGCTCTGGAGCCAGCCTGGCACAGCTGGGGCTGCTCACCTGCACAAGAGAAGGCTCCAGGGAGAGCTCAGAGCCCCTGCCAGGGCCTGAAGGGGCTCCAGGAGAGCTGCAGAGGGACTGGGGACAAGGCAGGCAGGGACAGCACACAGGCAATGGCTTCCAGTGCCAGAGGGCAGGGCTGGATGGGATCTTGGGAAGGAATTGCTGGCTGGGAGGGTGGGCAGGCCCTGGCACAGGGTGCCCAGAGCAGCTGTGGCTGCCCCAAAGCTGGAAGTGCTCAGGCCGTATGAGGATCCAGGATATCTCCCCTCTGATCCACTCCAGCATAACCCAGCACATCCCTTATCTCCAAACTCACCTTTATCTAAACTGTGTGGGTGACTCAGCCCTGCCCACACACAAAATATCTTCAAACACCAGCTCTCCCTTCCCAGGCGTCCTGTGGTGCTGGCCTAGCAGCAGGAGACACCGCTGGGTAGATTTTCTGCCAGGCACTTTGAGCAGAGAGAATTCTTGCTACACCAACAAAACAGCTTTGTCCATGGAAAAAAAAACCCTGGGGGATATTGAATCTCTGTTCTTTGCCCCAAGATACACCTCCTCTTTTTGGCTATCCCATCGTGAATGGCTCTTTGAGCCATCACTCCCTTTTCCATTTCCCCAGTCCTGGTTTGCTTGCAGTGCATTGGTGGTGCTGCACACGATCACCAACCAGTCTGGAAAGAATTCTGACTTCTCCACACTGCTAAACATTTCAAATTCACTAATCCTTGGCATTCTTTAGCCACAGGTTAACACTCCAGTTTCTACCAGAACTTATCCAGTATCTCCTTGTACTCATGTTCCTTCACTGTCCATCTGCAGTCATCCACGAGCAGGATCCTCACTGGACTTCACCCCAGCTGCCCTCAGCAGCTTCTTGGAAAGTACATGCCATTCAGTTCTCTCTTTAATTAAAACAAACAAACAAACAAAAAAACCCTAAAGACACAGAATTCCATTTCTGTGGGATAGAGAATGATAAAAAGCATGCAACCTGACAAAAGGCTTCACAGCTCCAGCAGCTTACTCCATCCAGGTGCAGGGCCAGCACCAGAGAAATGGGAGATCAACACTGAGGCGTGCAGAAAGGGCAGATTACATGCCACTTGACCACCTTTTAATCTCGTGATACAGAAGACACTTTTAGATTGTATTAGTTTAATTGGGAAATACAAAAAAATTGATTCAAGAAAGAAAGGATCCACTCAGCAGTGGACAAAACACCAAAACACAACGGGGTTTAAAATAAGAGAGCATATAGCTAATAATAAGATTACACATAAATATAAATAATATACATAAATTTAAATAAGATTACACATAGCTAAAACATGAGTGATACAGCTTTGGGATAAATTTGCCATGTTGTACTTTTTTTATTTTACTAAGACAAAGGTGAATGCTGATTCAAGGCAGAGAGATGAGATGGAATAGTTTTGAAAGGGCAAATTCCCCTAATAAACCAAATGAGAGATGTTTGACATGGCCTCAAGTTGTGCCAGGGGAGGTTTCACCTGGATATTGTGAAAATTTTCTTCACAGACAGGATGGTCAGGCATGGGAGCAGGCTACTCAGAGCAGTGGTGGAATCTGCATCCCTGGAAGTGTCCAAAAGGCATGTGGCACGTGGGGACATGGTTTAGTGGTGAATTCAGTGCTAATTCAGGTTCAGGACTGAACTCTGTGGTCTCACAGTTCTTTTGCAGCCTTAATGAGTCTATGATTTCACATTGAGAGCTGAAAGTCCTGCTGGGGAGCAAGAGCAGAATAGCAGGAGCAGAGCAAGGAAGGAGATCTGTGCTCATCCCTGAGGTGTGCTGGGAAGCAGCAAAGGGGGTATCACAGAAATGAGGGACACCCACCATGCTTGAGACAAGGCAGTGTGAGACTGAGATCCAGGCTTACCCACTGAATATCAAAGCTCCTTTTCATTGTTACAGAAGTGTTCGTTGTTTCATATTTTGCCTCCAGTGGAATTTCCAGAAGAACATTTTTCCCCTGGCTCCTACATCCCGAAAGCAGAAGTTGTCTCTCATCTTCAGCACCAGCAGGTGCCAAAAGAGGAATTACACACGAGGGATGCAATCTGCCCAGCTCCAGCCTAAACTCTGCTGAGACTTTGTGGGATGGTCCTTCCCAGCAAATCAAACCATCCATCAGGTCCTTCCCAGAGCTGGAAGACTCAGCTGGAATCCCAGGGCAGGAATTCTGCAGGGAATCCACCAGGCTCACACACACCAGCCAGGCAAAACCAGTGCTGCCCTTCCAGCTGGAGCACGTGGCAGGCCAGGGGATTTTGAAGCCCAAATATCTGAGGAGGAATGCCCACAAGAATGCTGTGCAGGAAAGTCACATTGTCCATACAACAATGCTTCTCCCAGAGGAGCCTGCTAACTTGTATGCTGCAGGTTTAAGTCATAAATCTAAGGAGGCAACAGAAGCCCCATTTGTGATGTGACTGATAATCATGCCAGCAATTTTTGCACATTCCTTTGTTCCATTTTCCTTCCAAAGAATGATGGCTGTTTGTAAGGCTTGCAGAGATATGTGATTCTAGATGAAGCTGTGAGAAAGCAAAAAAAGAAATGCACCCAAACAGTCTGACTCAGACACGTGGGGCTGTTCCAGTGCTCCTCATGTACACATAACCAAATTTTCCTCTGGTCACAGGAGGAGCAACCACAAACCAGGACTGGAGAAGACAGCTGCCTACAGGCATGTTACAAATCCATCCAAGATTTAAGTTCTCCTGGGAACTTATCCAAAAACATTCAAAAGATAACTCAGAATTGTTTATATACTCGGAGAAAAATGGCAAAACCCTGACTATTCAAAATAAGTGAACCTGACAGACAAATGAGTGATTATACCTCAGAGGATGTACACGTCTGCTCTTCCTCTCATTGCTAAATCATGGGCTAATCTTTCCACAGTATGATTATCTGTAACAAAACAATGCTCTTTGTCTACAAGAAATTGGCTCTGTTTCATGAGCATGGGCTTAATCAAAATTTCTCTCTATGACAGTGGTGGCAGAGTTTTCCCAGAGCAGCTGTGGCTGCCCCATCCCTGGAAGTGTTCCAGGCCAGGTTGGATGGGGCTTGGAGCAGCCTGGGGTAGTGAAAGGTGTCCCTGCAATGGCAAAGGATGGGACTGGATGAGCTTTAAAGGTCCTTTCTAACCCAAACTGTTTTATGATGCTATGACCTGCATTCCACTCCTTCAAAGCCTGCTGTGGATGGCCTCAGTCACCCAGCTCCCCAGCAGAAAGAGAAACCTCCTTTCCAATCTTGCCTGCTGGGAATTACAACATGGGCAATCCAGGGTGATGCGTTTTTAACCCTTTGCATGCTTAAGGACATGCAGCGAACACGGCAGAGAGAATTTCAGACACCCCAAGGTACTCCCAGACCCAACCTAGTGGATTATGGAAACCCCAGGAAGAGTCTCCAGAGGCTCTCTGGTTAAGTGCAGCGAGGTCTGTGAGGATGTCACATGAGAAGCAGAGCTCTGTGAAACCTGCCTGCCCTGTCTGCCCAGGAGTGCCATTAACTGCTCTCCCCATCCATCACGTCCACTCCCAACCAGCACAGTCCCTTCACCACCTGCTTTACCTGACCTCAGCCCTGGACTGCCTGTGTTTCACCTACCCTGCAGAGTGAGCAGTGCCATCGTGCTGATGCCCTGGCCCCATCCCACTGTGCTTCAAGGCAGTCTCTTCACAAAGGTCACAATCCATAAAGGGGGCTCAGGGCTGGAGAGAAGCGAAATTACTGCATGGAAAAGGCAGCAGCAATCTCTGCTCCCTGTGACAGGGACAGCACCCAGGGAATGGCTGGAGCTGTGCCAGGGAGGTTTGGGTTGGATTTCAGGGAAAGGTTCTTCCCCCAGAGGGAATGGGCACGGCCCCGAGGCTGCCAGAGCTCCAGGAGAGTTTGGACACTGCTCCCAGGAATGCACAGGGTGGGGTTGTTGGGGTGTCTGTGCAGGGCTGTGAGCTGGACTCCATGATCCTGTGGATCCCTCCCAGCACAGGATATTCCATGAAGTATCCTCATGAATCCTCCCTCCTGCCTTCAGCTCCCCAGCTCTGCAGTTCTCTGACCCTGCAGCATCACCTCTGCCCGAGCCCAGCCTGCTCCTCTCCTCCTCCTCACCCTCCCACCACACTTCCTCAGCTTCTCTCACTCTCTGTCGAGCATCTTCCCTGCTCTGGTGGAGCTTCCCTTCCCAATCCTGCTTGGACAGGAGTGCTGGGCTTCCAGCAAGGTCCTTGAGCCAGCAGCCACGTGCACACAGGTTGTGAGCAGGGAGTACTGAGGAATGTAAATTATCTATTGTTTGCTCCAACCCACATGAGGTGAGAGTGGATATGAACAATGCACTCCCCATAGCACTTCTCCTGCACCCTATCGGCCTCTGATCTTAATCCCAGGAGTCAATGCCATCATCAATCACTGCTAATGAGAGCGAGCTCCCCTAGGCAGGGCCCTTATCTCACTCTGCTCTCCGGAGCCACATGAGGTTATGTCAGTCCTGCAATTAAGTAAAGGTTACACTGGCCTGAAAGGGTTAGCACCGGCTTTTTTGGGAACGCTTCTGTGCTGTCAGAGACCAGAGCAAGCAAAAAAAGCAAAAAAGGAAAGTTGTCTTCAAACTGAAAAAGGGTGGGTTTAGATTAGATATTAGGAAAAAATTCTTCCCTGTGAGGGTGGTGAGGTGCTGACTGACACAGGGTGCCCAGTGAAGTTGTGGCCACCCCATCCCTGGCAGTGTCCAAGGCCAGGCTGGACAGGGCTTGGAGCAGCCTGGAATCATGGAAGACATCCCTGACCATGTCAGGGAGGTTGAAAACGGGTGATGTTTAACATCCCCTCTAACCCAACCTATTCTATCATTCTATAAATTCATTTACATGCTACAATTCACATGTCACTTCCATTTTTGGTACCTTCTGATCCAGCAGACCCCAGTGCCAACAGCACAGAAGCAGCTGGTTTTGGACACTTACCCATACTTTGCCACCTATTGCCACTAAAGGTTCCATTTCCTACCAGAAATGTTTCCTGAGGTTAAGGTAAAGAGTAAACACACAGGCAGTAACTCTGATTCTCTTATTCTGCATTTCTGTGATTTTGATTTAGTATGTCCTCTGTAGCCCTGCTGCCTCCATCAGCCAGAAAATCACATCCACTGAGAAAACCAAACTCTAAGGAAAACCTCAATGAAAGTTAAACTGCATGAAAAGCCCACCACCAAACTGCTTTCTGGGGAACCCCTGCCACAGGGCAAAAATTACTCCTTCTCTTGGCTCTGCCAGAGACAAATCAGTCCATCAGACAAGGGAAGCTGCTGCCTTCATCTCTCTCACCTAATTCCTGTCCCAGCTAGAAAGGAGCTGATCTTGCACTGGCAGGCTCTGCCAAGAATTCAAGTCAAGGTCTCCTGTTTCAATAGCAGTTCAGAACACTGCTTGCTCTTCACCCAGGTCATGTACTACCTACAAAATTATTTGTTGTGGTCTCCTTAAAGGCACAAGTTTCTACAATGCCATTAAAACACTCTTGCCTCTGCCTATAACTCAGCTGCAGATTTAACTGCAGCACAGACAATCCTGGGACAATCAGGTCAAGGCTGTCAATGAATATTGCCTCTGGACACAGTTCATGGAGAAGAGTGATCACTCAGCCCTGCCTCATTTATTATCTCAACAGCTTGGCTTCAGATCTGCAGCTTGGGAGCTGTGCCTTCCCTCCCTCCTTGCTACCACACGTGGTAACTCAGCACCCAGGTCAAACCCAAGGTTTGGAATTCAGTTCAGGAGAAAATGGATGAAAACCCTCTGTGCTGTGCAAGAAATTACACAGCAGAACAGATTAGCAGATGCAGTGGTATCCTCTGGCATTTATTAGTTTCAAACTCATGCTGGGCCATATTTAAGAGTAGAGATGATGGTGAGGTACACTTGCAAGGTGAGAAACCTGTGGATGATGCTTGCAGATGCTGAAGAGCAGTCAAAGCCCTTCTGGAGCCACACAGCAACAGGTAATTCCCAGTGGAGAATTTCAGCAAGGGGAAATGGATAAACAGTCCAGGTTTAACCACCAAAAAAAACCGCACCAAACCCAACAAAAAATTCCCACAAACAAAAGAACCAAACAAAAGCCATGATAGCATTCTGGTTAAACTTTGCATTTAAATCAGTGAAAACACTACAGACTATCAGAACTTAGGAAGGACAAAGGACAACAGGATTGAACATTTCCCAGAGAAGATGCCACAATAAATGTCACTCCAAAGGGCACAGAATCTCAGGCAAGGCAGGGTGTGCGTGAGTGAGTGACCACAAGAGGTGTAGGGTTATTCTCCAGAGGCACATCCTAGAGAGGATTCATTGCCACAGATCTCATTCTGAGTGCCTTTGAATCTGTTTGGAGCCCGTGAAGTGAGGCAGCAAAGCTCAGACCATGGTCAGACCCACCCTTTCACTGGCCAGGGTGTTCTGTCAAGGGAAATGTGCTTCAGATATTGTGTGCCCTGGTGGGAAAAAGCAGCCCACACTCCTTCCCAAAGGAGAGCAGCTCTCATCCCAGAGCAGGGCTGTGAAATCTGCAGCTAGAGGAGCATAAATCTCTTCAATCATCAGCATTGCCCGTTCAGCAGGGACAGACAGAGCACATGAATCTCCAAAGGCTCACTTTCAGTAGGAAGGGTAGGCAGGGACCTCTGTTCTGGTGGCATTTCAAGTGCCTCTGATCAGACGTGTCATTTGGATCAGTCTGAAGGGATGCGTGGTGTCTCTGCCCTGCCAGCTGGCTCAGCCCCTGGCTCAGGCTAATCCCAGTGTCACACACAGGCCAGGCCAGCCCCTCTGTGCTGGTTTGGGTGACAGAATGGCCAGGCCAGGACAGGACACTCCATGGCTGGTGAGCTGAGATGGGTCTGAGGGGGGCTGGCAGTCCTAAAACATTCCACAGCTCTCACTGAGCAGGCTGATACAGATCCCTTGTGAGTCAAAGGTCTCTTGGGGTTTCTGTAATGAGTGGCCACATCAGGCTTGTCAGCACAAAGCTGTGGTTAGAGCAGAGATATCTACACTGCTGGCTGGGCTGGGGGCCCCAGGACCATCCCCTTGGTGGCTTTGACCTGCCTTGGTATGGGCAAAGCAGAGACCAGCACAGCACTGCAGCTGTTCCATGGCCAGGACAGAGGATGTGAACAGGCAGGGGCAGAAATGCATGAATTTGGGAGATCAGAGAAGTTCATCCACCTCAATGGATGTGACTGCAGAATCAACAAACAAGAGAGAGGCACTTCCTTTGCCTTTTTCCACTGCCATGTTCTGCCCATAACACAAGCTGTTTTTCATGCAGTAATTGCCCACTAGGTGCAAATTACCCAATTACACACTTAATTTGCTTTGGCTGATGCTCACCAGAGGCAACCAGGGCTCACCAGCACCCGTGTTCCAGCTCCATCAGCCTGCCAACACAGCTTTGGTGATGGAACAGCCACAGACTTAGAGCAATGGGATGGCAGGCAGGAGAAATTCCCAGGTCAGGAGTATTGGTGAGAGGCTGAGCACACACCACAGGGCAAGTGCCTGAACCTGTAGACTTTCAAACCAAATCAGCAGGAGCTTGAGGCAGTGGTGACAGTGTTCTGCAGCACCATTCAAAGCCAGGAAACACGATTAGTGTCACCAACAATAATGATGCCTGCGTTTGACACCCTCCATCCCTTTCTACTTTCCCTGCTCTATAGGTTTACCCATTTTTTTTTCTGCCTCTTGCTTTGTGAGCATTGTAAATGGGGTAACAGCACTACTTAATTAGTGGCTTGTCTTCATTTTCTTCTGTTTTTACTCAGTCAGGATTAAAAACACGAAGGAGAATTTTCTCATGTTTGGACTTGGTTGTTTGATAAATTTTGTCTAAAGTACCAGAGAGTTCTGCAACACTTTCAGCTACCAGCTAAAAGTGAGCAAAATGGAGTTGAATTTAGCTAGTTACAAGGTCTTTTAAAGCTAAACAGTCCAATAAAGAACTAACACCTCTATTATTTATACTTTTGACCCAATAACCAAACTCCTGTGACCTGCCGTGCAGCACTGACTGTCCAACTAGAAACTACTGCCTGAAATTGTGAAGAAGGAAGATGAACACCGAAAGAGACACCACCCAAAATCCTCCATCTTGTCCCATACCTATTATTATATTTTAAAACCCCAAATTCAAAACCTTTCACCATGTGCAATCACACACTTCTATTCTAATTACATACCAGTGATTTTAACTCCATGACTCAAATTTGGAAACCTTCTCCAAGGCCCCAGGTCAAAAGCAGTGTTCTCCTGGGGGTGAGTGTCAGCACAGAAAGATCAAAACTCCCAGGTTCCTGGGATCCAACAAGGATGAAGTAGACGCAGAGGGAAGGTGGAGAGCCCACAGCAGCTTCACAGAAAGGGGAGCATGGCTCCACTTTCTGCTGCTGACAGGGACCAGACAGAGGGAAAACCCCTCTGTCCTCCCAGCTTCACTTCCCAGTACTTCACAGACAATCCCTCCAGGGAAGAGAGCTAGATGTGACAAAACGCCAGGCTTTTGCTTCAAATGTGTGCAGGCTGGCACTCTCAGAGGACTAGGAACACACAGGATGCTGAAGTAATTGGAGGAGAAAACCTTGGAGCTGAAGCTGAGACATAAAGGGAGGGAAGGGAACACCTGCCTTCACTCTGGTCTCTGAATCAGTGTGTGGATTGTCAGCAAAGTCAACAAATAACTCTTTGCTTTGGTCCTCAGTGACAAACCCGGACCAGGAGGGATGAGCTCTGCCACGCTCATCTCCAGCCACATGTTGCAATTTGGGTACAGATCATCACAACCCCGCCACAGAGCCATGGGACCATTCAGGTTGAAAAGCCCTAAAAAAAAAAAGCCCTGGTTGAAACCATCCAGTCCAACCATTTCCCAGCACTGCCCAGGCCACCACTGACCCCTGTCCCCAGGTCCCACATCCACACAGCTTTTAAATCCCTTCAGGAATGGGGACTCCACCACTACCCTGGGCAGCTTTTTTGTGAAGAAATTTTTCCTAATATCCAATCTAAACATCCCCTGGGGTAATCCCTCAATCATTCATCACAAAACACTGCAGGAATTTCTTAGGGAGGCAGAAGAAATGTCATTATTTGCAACCTTTAAATTTACTAGTACTAAGACCAGAATTTGATAAATATGGAAGGCATCCTGGTTTTGGTATTGGACCAGAAGCAGGCATCCATACTGAAATCTTACATATTATTTAAGTACAGAACAGGGGAAAAATGGTCACAGAGTTTGTGGATCATATAGCCATGGATGATTTTCTTAAAAATTATTTTTTGGCTGATTCAAATCATTGTAAATCTTTTCAGCTATATGTTATCAACTGTGTATTTAAAACAGTAAAATGCTTCATACCAATAGCCATGGTCCAAGAGGAAAATCAGTCTACAAATAAAACTTGGAGGATTTGTAGTTTTGTTCTGATTTACCAGATATTTTTCTAGGAGATGCTGCAGTAAAACATTAAAGAGGAAGAGGATCATACTGGTGTTAACTGCAGCTATTCTTTACATGAATCATTTATGCTTCACTGTAACAAGATGTTTTTAACATGGATTTCACTTTAATCTTTTACTTCAATCCACTGAGTCCCACTGTGCCATGAGTGGTGAAATGCTTGAAAAGAGTCACACCACCAAAAACCTTACATCACAAATAGATAAAATCAAACTGCACATAGGGGAAGAAGGGGGAGGTACAGAGAAAAGGCACATATCACAGGGGTGATAGGGATTACAGGTCTCTTACTTGCTGCTTCCACCACCCTTACCCTCAGGTTTCTCAGCTGCTGGTGGCATGAATTATGTTTTACAGCTACTAAGGGCAGTTTACTAAGTAATCAGACCACTGGTCCTGATGCTCCTGCCCAAGGATGACATGCAGAGGGGACAGGGCAGGGACCTAAGCCAGTATTTGAAAAATTAACACGCTTGGCTGAGTAGCAACAGGTCCAAACAACCATAAATAAGGGCTGGATCCTCTCAGAGCCTCCAAAAAAAAACCCCTAAATAAAATAAAAAGTACCCAGAAATCTCTCTCTTCGCAAACACTGTGAACAGAAGGGAGAAAGGGGTCAGAAAGCAGCGAACACACTTCACACTGCCACATCTCAATGTCCCCTTCTAGGAGGTTTTCCCCGAGGTCAGAAGGAAGCAGAGGAGGCAGGAACAGGGATGAAGCTCCAAGGGGAGCCCTGCTATTCCTCCTGGGGTGGGCGCTGGCTCTGGGCACAGGGAAAGCAGCAGCAGCAGAGACTCAGCAGCATCTTCTCCTGTCTCTGGGAGCCCTCCAGCGGCTGCCTGCAGCTGGAATCGCGGAATGCTCCGGGATGGGAGGCGCCTGGAGCATCATCCATGGCCAGGGACACTAGAGCAGGCTGCTCCAAGCCCTGTCCAAGCTGTCTGTGAGTCCTGTGGGTGCTGCTTTCCCTGTCACCATCCAGGAGGGAGCCAGTGGAGCCCTGCAGCATCACCTCAGGCAAGGTGAGATTATCCAGGCACACACCATTCTTCCCTCCCTCTGGCCTGAAGCAAAGGCAGCAAACCTCAGGCTGAAGCCAGGCAGGGAATTCACACCCCAAGGCTGTTAAACTTAGCCACGAGTTTGCCATAAGGGAGAAGAAAACACCATCAGCTCTGCAGATGAGCAAACTGCACAGTAAATTTGCTAAAGCTAAACCCAGAAGGAAAGCAGCAAGCATTTGCACAAGGAATCTGGGGAAAAAAAAAAAAAAAAAAAAGCTGGAATTCATCTTGTTTCAAAGGAGGGAATGACTCATCAGGGTCATATGAGTGTGGACAGAGCAGGGTGGCAGGGGACACCAAAGCACTCCTCCACCAGTGAACCTCGGCCCAAGTGTCTTCAAAAGAAGAGTGGTTTGGGGCTTTTTTATACACCTAGGGATGACAAGATCCAGTGAGCACAAGGGGTAAAGCACAGCTGGTTTGAAGGCTCCAGGCTCAGGAGAAGGAGCTGCCTTAAGCTAGGACAGTAAGAGCCTTGCATGTCACGGGCAGGTTGTGAGGATTTCCTCTAGGCTGGTGAGTGGCTAGCAAAAGCCATTCCCCCTTGCCCCATCACACACATGGCATGGATGTCTGCAGCCCCAGTCTGCAATTCCCTCCCTTTAGCCGGAAAATGGTTAACACTGTGATTCCTTCTGGTGTAATCTTCATATGACTGACCACAAAACTATTAATACCTGAACCCAGGGCTGGTTCAGCTGAACAACTCATTCCCTCCAAACAGAAGAAAACCACAACTTCTTCTACCCCTGGAAAAAACCTTTTGTGACTGCAAGACCAGCAGCTCAGATGTAAGGGGATGGTTCTGGCTTGCTGATGCCCCTCAGGGGAGAGCACTGAGCAGCATGAGAGAGCTGGGTTTGGTTCTCCTGTGCCTCCTTCGCATCTCCAGGAAGGGTGAGTCCTGAGCTTGCTGCCAGCCCCTGCCTGATCTCAGCTTCTCCTCTCTAGTCCGAGTGCCAGGGAACTGCCTGCTGCACAACCTCCCCAAGAACTGCACTCTCCATCACGTTGCTTAAAAGTATCCTGAAATTCCAAGTGCAGGTGACAACACTGGGAAAACTCAGGATTAGCGATTGCCTAAGAGGTTGTCAGTTTGTGTAGGGGGGTTTTGCATTTTTCTGTTTTCCCAACCTGAGCAGGAAGTTCATCCAACTTTTCCCCAGCTTTGCCAGGTGGAAGCAGCATTTTCATCACTGCTCTGCTTCATATTCCTTAGGAGTTATTATGCAGCACAATATTTTCCAGTTCCACTGAGCACTTAAGCTCACATTTAACTTCAAATATGCGCTTAAATTCCATTAAACTCGATAGGATTTGTTTGGCTTCACTGCCAAACAGCGTTTTCCAGAGCAAGGGTAGTGGCTGAGCTGGTCCCCAGCTCTTGCTGTTGTCTTCATGACCTTTCCACTGACAGCCAGCAGTAACACTGACCTGACAACTCCTTTTGGGAATTCCCTTCTGTAAGGTGTGCAGGCTGTTTGCCTCTCTCTTTCTTGTGAGAGCTTCAGTTCCAGGAGCAAATGGAGAATGGATATTAACAAAAGGAATATGAAAGACCTACCATGCTGAGGCTTTAGAGTTAAGGGTAGATTATACACTGGAAGTTGACAACTCCCTCCACTCATAACTAGGCAAACTGTGTTTCCATGGAAATGGGCGGAGATGCTAGCATTAAAAGCACTTATTTTTAACATTATTTTTCATCTGGAAGGCAAGAGGGGGTCTACGTGCTAAAAAAAATTACCAAAAGGTGTTCTTTGCTTAAGATTGAAAACAACAACAGCAAAAAAGAACAGGTAATCAAAGGGGTGGCAGAGAGAAGCAAGTCATACTCAAAAGCACACAATCTACAGTTCTCCTAAAGTAAAGGTTACAGTGAACTTGCTGCAAAATAGCTAAAACAAGAGCAAATAAGCTAGAAAGCAACAGCAATTACTGTTTTCAGTGCCAGGTCCTTGTGCTCAAAGCCCATGAGCTTCATGAAGCTCCTGCAGTGCTGCAGCATTGTTTGTTAGATTACCTGGGCTGGAAAAGGTGCCCATACTGTTATTGTGTATGACAGGGCAGCACGACTCCAGATCCCAGTAATCAAAATACTGGCTTGGAGCTGACTCCATGTAAATATCTGAACAGAGAACTGGCCCTAGGATGGCCTTTGTCCATTGTGTAACACACAATAGGTTAACACAAGCTGCACTGCCACGGAGATGTTTGTCAAGTGTTATGGGGCACAGATACAGGAACAAAAAACAACTCTTATCTTTGAGTCTACAGTAATCTGACAGCTGAATGCCCATGTGGTGGAGCCAGCAAGACCAGGGATGGGTGGAACTCCTTACAGGATGCTTTTACATTTTACAGGTATTCTCAGCTACTGAGAGCCCCTGATCTAATGAAGGGGGTTTCATAAGACAGGAATGTAGGCACAGATGTTTCTGAAGCCACAATCTGCTGCCACAGCTGTTGATAGCAGCAGAACAGTGGGTAGATAGACATGTCTATATATTAAACTAAAGAGGGGAGATTTAGATTAGATATTAGAAAGAAATTCTTGGCTGTGGGGGTGGGGACGCCCTGGCACAGGTTGCCCAAAGAAGCTGTGGCTGCCCCTGGATCCCTGGAAGTGTCCAAATCCAGGTTGGATGGGGCTCGGAGCAACCTGGGATAGTGGAAATGGCAGGGGGGTGGAATGAAATTAATTTTAAGGCCCCTTCCAGCCAATTCCACTCTGCAATTCCATGATCCCTGCTTGCTTGCAGGTGTGCAGTGCAATGGCTGGTCTGTCCATGTCCCATCTGACGTTACTGGGGAGCTTGGGAAGATGGTTATCCTGCCCTGCACCTTCACACACCCCTACAAGACATTTGACCGGGCTCTCACGGCCATCTGGAGGATCAAGGAGCCTTACAATGGCACAGTGATCTTCAAGTGTGTGAGCCAGAGCAGCAGCGAGCTCTGCAGGACTGCCATCAGCCACAAGAACAAGTACAAGCTGCTGGGCAACCCCCGGCACAAGGACCTGTCCATCCGGGTGGACAACGTGACCTGGAGTGACAGTGAGAGGTATTTCTGCAGGGTGGAGCTGGCTGGAGACGTCCAGGACAAGTATGAGAGCAGGAATGGGATAAAGCTGCATGTGATTGGTAAGAAGGCCTGAGAGGGTGTTGGGTTTTCCTGGGATGTTTTTTTCTCTTATTTATATTTACATATATCTGTGTACACACACAACAGGATGGGAATGCTGGAGCAGCTGTCTCAAAGCTTTATTCCATCACATCATCAGCCTCATTTTACAGAGCCAAGCAAGGGGGATGGAGCAGCATCAGCTGCCAGCACAGCAGACCAAGTTCTCTTTGTTACAAAGTCTTTTAACAACTTTCTAGCCAATAGCATAACATTAAAAGCTGACAAGTGTTTGCTCAGGCCAATTAATAAAGCCACACGTACATTTTGCTTTGAACAAAGCTTGCTTGTAATAGCTTAAAACAATGGATGAAGCTTCATTATTAAGCTTACATATTTCTACTATCTTCTTTAACATTTTTTAAGGCCTATCTCTACACAGCTCACAGCACGGTTGTGTCTTGTCCTTGCATCTTCAGCATTCTTGCATTTCTCCATCTGGAGATTTGCTTTCACGCAGCATTTCTAAGAGTTTTATACCTTTTCTATTTCCCACAATGGGCAAAGGAGGCAAAGCCACACTCTAGGGAAGAGCCACAAGGGTGTGGGAAATGAAAAATGGTAGCAGAAGTTTACCTGAGATGGTTTTCCAAAGGGTTCTGTTTTCTTTCTACATTGTAACAGGGAAAATTCACTGTTCTTCTCAGTCTTCCAATCTGAGACAGTGAGCACAGTACAGGGAAGGGAATAGGAACACAACTGGTAAGGAAATGGTGAGGCTCTGGAAGAGCCCACCAAAAGCTGTGCACCCCACTTTGTGCCTGCAGCACGGGGTCAGGGCAGGCAGCAGGGCAGGCTGGGGTCAGCCAAGATGAGATTAAAGACATCCTCTCCATCAGAACCCAAACTGGACAGCCCAGGGGCTGAGCACAAGTTCACAGGGGTTAGCACAATGGGGCCTGGGTGGTAAGAGGGGATTGGAAACACAAGATACCTGGTACTCAGGTGCCATAAATCTGAAATCCTCTGGAGCATGAAACACGAAGTTTTTCCTGGAAAAACAGCTCGGAACAACAAATCTCAAATGATAATCCCACTTCCCAGGGCAAGCTCACAAATCAATGGGAACACAGGAGGACTTGGAGGCAGACTCAGATCTTACCCAGGCTTACGTTGGATGGTTTTGCTTCTGAGAGGGAAGTTCCTTATGCCTGCTGTGCAGTGTGGGTGTCCAGATGATGAGCTTGGCTGTTTCTTGAGGAGTTTTGCACAGTTGAGGCTCTCCTTCAGTTGCAGCAGCTCCTGAGCACCCACACACAGCAGGACCAGGGCAGGATGGCAGCAAGACCTGTCTCTCAGAGGCTGCCTGGGTTTTAACACCAGAGGGATGATAACACACACAGATACTGCCTGGGAATGGGCCCTGAGAGTGTGATTGAGAGGGAGTAATTAGTGCTTAAAAGGTTAATTTAAACACCAAAACAGACCCATGACACACAGCCTCAGATTCCTCTTGCACTACATGAACAAAGGGGAAGACATGTGGCTACAAACTCTATTTTTGTTGTCCAGTCTGAAAAAACTGAATTCTTGCTCTTCCTCAGTGAGGACACTCATTTAGTGCCCTTCTCTTCCTGTAACACCTTTTAGAACACTTCCAGGGATGAAGGCTCCACCATCTCCCTGAGCAGCCCCTTCCAATGTCCAATCACCCTTTCTTTGAAAAAAAATTTTCCTAATGTCCAACTTGACCTGGTAACTCTGGGGCTGGAAAGAAAATCATCTAAAATAGGTTGTGGCAAGAAGCAGATATTTTCCCTATAAGTAACCTGGCAAATCTGGCAAGCCTCAGGCACTGAGCAAAGGGCTCACACAAACGGGTCCATCCACGTGCGTTCTGGAGGTCAGAGATGAAAGGAGCAGCCACGAAATGCTTGTGCAGAACACTGTGGGTGACATGTCCTGGACCTTGTGGAGATGCAGCCAAGTCCAGAAAGGTCACCAGCTGCACCTGTGCCTACAATGGTGGGTGGCACTTCTCTGCCTTCTGCCACCAAGGAAGGGCACAACAGATGAAGTTGACCGAAGTTCAGAAAAATGTGTGAGCCATTACTGGGTAAAACAAATAGAGTCCACATCCTTGCATTCAGGCTTTGCTGGGTGAATCCTTTTGCCCCTCTATCCAACATAGGCTGGGTGGGGAAATCTAGGAGAAGAAAGTGCCAAGAAAAACAAGGAAGGAGAGGACTGATGCCAACACCCAAAGAGTTATTAAATAGTTTTGTTGAAGAAAATCTTTAAAGCTCATCTTGTCCAATTCCTGCCATGGGCAGGGACACCTTCCACTGTCCCAGGCTGCTCCAAGTCCTGTCCAGCCTGATCTTGGGCACTTCCAGGGATCCAGGGACAGCCACAGCTTCTCTCAGCAACCCTCTTTTAAAAAAAAATTCCTCCTTATATCAAATCTGAATCTTTACTCTTTTAGTTTTGAAATATCAACCCTTGTCCTGTCACAAGTCTTGTTAAAAAATTTATCCCTATTTTACTTGAAGCCCCTTCAGGCCCTGGCAGGGGCTCTGAGCTCTCCCTGGAGCCTTCTCTTGTGCAGGTGAGCAGCCCCAGCTGTGCCAGGCTGGCTCCAGAGCAGAGGGGCTCCAGCCCTGCAGCATCTCCGTGGCCTCCTCTGGGCTGGCTCCAGCAGCTGCACGTCCTTGTGCTGTTGGAGCCCAGGGCTGGAGGCAGCTCTGCAGGTGGGCTCTCACCTGAGCACAGGGGCACAGGGGCACAATCCCCCCTGCCCTGCTGCCCACGCTGGGGGATCAGCCCAGGGCAGGGGGGTTCAGGCTGGGGCAGGTCCAGCTCTCACCCACCAATATCCAACTTTACCCAGAACAACGCTGAGGGTTCACCAAACCAAAACTTCATTCCAGGTGTTTTGCACCTGCCTTTGCAGCCTAACCCACTTTCCCTGCCCTGTTGTGATTCCCACAGCCGCCCCCAGGATCATTAACATCACGGTCAGCTCCAGCAGGGACCACACCTTCCAGGCTCGCTGCACAGCCGAGGGAGAGCCAGCCCCTGCCCTGAGCTGGAGCGGACCCCCCGAGAGCAGCCTGAGCTCCAGCAGCATCTCCGGCCACCGTGTCACCAAGGAGCTGCGGTCCCTGAGCCACGACGGGAAATACACCTGCACTGCAGTCAACAGCCACGGCAGGGCGGAGGGAGCCGTCTACTTCTACAGGTTCAGGGCATCCGACAGCTCCTCCTTCATGGTCCTCATCTTCGTGCCGCTGGGAATCAAGGTGGTGGTTCTGCTGGCTATCCTGAGCTTCACCTTTTTCTCCAGAGAAGGTCAGTGTCCTGACTGCCCCTCCATCCCACTGGATGCACGGACAAGTCAGGCAGGAGGGGACTGGGTTTGTTTGGGGGGACAGAGTGTTAATGGTTTTATGATTTTCTGCCCTAGGAGAAGGATAGTTCTAGCAGGAAACCTAAGAAGAGCCAGAAGCTCTTGGCTGACAGAGGGGCCTTTGGAAATTCAGAGGGAGCAAGAGTTTCCCTGTGCCCAAGAAGAAATGTTAATAAACCAAGAGGGAAAATTAGTGGAGAACCTACTGCCTACATAACCAGATTTTTATTGGTTTTTTTCCCCTGAATTACTATCTCTTTCCCTGTGGCCCACAGCCAGGATTCACCTTTGCTACATCCCACATCCCATACCATCTCCTGGGATGAGCATCCTCATTTTACAGAGCTCCCCGTCAGTCCCCCAGGGCCTCACTACCCAGCACTTCCCCAGCATTTGTGAAATCCCACCTTCCAGCCACGCCAAGGCTGTGAGGTCAGCTTACAGGAGATGAGAATCAGCCCGTGGACTGAGGGATACAACATCCCAAGCATCCAGGAGGCTGCTGGCCCCCAGCCCTGCAGTGCTGATGAGTGGTGGCATGGGCAGGACTGACAAGAATGAGATGTCCCATCACTGTGACTCGTCTGTAGGGAGAGTCTGGTGTCACATTCATGGAAGCCACCACTTGTCTTGAACAGTAGTAGTTGTCAGACCAGCCAAAAATGCTTTGCTCCTTATATTCCAGTGCCTAATTCCCAAGTACATGGAGGGGGCCACATGCCTGACATCAGGGCTTCTTCCCATTCACTGGAGTGTCACAGCAGCTCTAGGCCAGTCCTGGCTCCCCAGCCCCCTCTGACCTCATTGCTAACCCACATCATCATTTCCACTTCACAGGTCCCTCCTCTGCTTCATCCAGCCTGGCCAGGTAAGGATGTCTTGCCTTCTACTCGTGTTACCCTGCAGGAGAGTGAGCATGGCCAAGGTGAGAAATGCAGCTTGTCCTTGGTCTTGGTAACAATTTTCTGGCCTCAGAGCAGGCTGCTGGGGGAAGGAGTGGGTTGAGCTGATGGCCAGGTGAGCCAGTGTGAGGGAACAAGGATTGGACACTGCTGGGAGGAGGTTCTGGCTTGGGCACAGCTGAGAGGAGACCCCAGTGGTGTGAGGACAAGGGACTGGGAGCAGTTTGGAGAGACCACAGCACACGGCTGCTGTACAGCAAAGGGCTGACAGAACTTTAGATGAGGCACAAGCCCAGAGCATGGCTGGAAGGCTGCAGAGCCAGGCTGGGAGAGCTGGGAGCTGAGAGAGCACAAGAGAAGGCTCCAGGGAGAGCTCAGAGCCCCTGCCAGGGCCTGAAGGGGCTCCAGGAGAGCTGCAGAGGGACTGGGGACAAGGCAGGCAGGGACAGCACACAGGCAATGGCTTCCAGTGCCAGAGGGCAGGGCTGGATGGGATCTTGGGAAGGAATTGCTGGCTGGGAGGGTGGGCAGGCCCTGGCACAGGGTGCCCAGAGCAGCTGTGGCTGTCCCTGGATCCCTGGCAGTGTCCAAGGCCAGGCTGGACAGGGCTTGGAGCAGCCTGGGACAGTGGAAGGTGTCCCTGCCCATGGCAGGGGGTGGCACTGGATGAGCTTAAAGGTTCCTCCCAAACCATTCCATGGTTCTGTGATGCCACGTTAAACCAACAATGGATCATCCACCCAAGGGAATGATCAGGGATGGGGATTCCTGTGCTGACACTGTGAAACATAAATCTTCCCCTCCCACTGCACCCCAGTTTGTAATGGAGCAGAAAAATTTGTCCCACCAAAGATGATGAGCTTAGCCAAGTGTGCAGGGAAGGTATGGAGGTAGCAAACAGCTCAGCTCAGGTGTGACAGGGCCTGATTCTAGGGCTAGCATCCATACCACGCTGCCACAAACCTCTGGCATTTCTCCTTACCCAGCACAACACTGATCTTGGACACTCCTGACAGCTGGGGTGGCCAAACTTCTGGGATAGAAGAAATAAATTAAAAAATAAACAAAAAGTCCCACCAAAACCAACCCTTGATCTAGTGGTAAAGAAGACTTATCTGAGGTCAAGGATAATTACATCTGCATGGGGCTGCTCCCTTTCAATTTGAGTAATTTCTTTGTGATACCTCCTTCCTGAGTTACCCCGCAGGTCTCCTTCCCTGACCTTTGCCAAGAACAATGGATATTCCAGTAGGACAGTGTACAGGGCACAGTCAAAGAAACAAGGACCTTAATCTCACAGTAAAATCTGTAATTACTTGTAAAAAAGCATTAAAAAGCCCAGTTTAGCTGATCTATCAGGGTCTAAACCACATTGTACCCTTGGTTATATTTGCTTAGATACCTACACAGGTAAGAAGGCTTAAAGCCATCACTCCTATGAGAAGATCCTCCTCGGGAGAGGATTGTCCCAACCTCACGAGGCTCTGGGCAGGACAGTAGCAGAATGGATGCTAAAGGTGCAGAGTATTGCTCTAAAATGTAAAAGCTTTAAGGTGTAGAACAGCAGTTGCAGCTCAGACCCTTAAAAGCTGCCGTGAGGTGGAAGAGGATCCATCTCAGAGTGCTGCAGACGCTTCCTCTGACATCCCCTGAGCCCCTGGCAAAGCCCAGAGCACTTTCCCACTTTCCCCACATCTCCTCCTGCCAGGCCACAGCTGCCAGAGTGCACCTACGAGAACTGTGACCGCAGACACCAGAGCCTGCCCACGGCAGGGACAGCGCCCAGGCACAGCTGAGGGGCTGGCCAGGATCCATCCCCATGGATCTCCTTCCCCAGGGAGCACAGGACCAGCCTTGGCCGAGGCTCAGGAGGTGAGACCAGCCTCGGGGAGCTTGGGACTGCATGATCTGCAAGTGCCTTCCACGATGCTATGAGCTCCTGCTTCTCCTCAAGAGTGAGAGTAGCCCTTACAGGGAAAAGAGAAGAGTGATGGAGCTGGAAGAGCAAAACATGGTCAGTTTTAACCTACCTGTGTGATTTTAGCCCGTATCAGATATTTAGCAAGCAGGCAATAGTATAAAATTGCCTCACAGCTTTTTGCTTTGGTATTCCTCAAACATCACTCTGAAAAGCCGTTTTCACCACTCCACTTCTCCCACCATATCCAAGTGGGCTACTGACACGACAGAAATCCTAGCGGTGGAAAAACACTACTGGGATTTCTAATGGGGTTTGTTTCTTTTCTTAAAAAATAATTATTATTCCTAAACTACCAGAAGAGCTTATTTTAAAGGAAATCTTAACTTTAAAGAGGCATCCAAGCAAAAAAGGAAGACGTTTTCCAAAAACTGGCAGAGCTGAAAGCAGGACACTGGGAGTCTAAACTAGTCTGTGTTATAACTCTGCTTCAGCTCCTAGTGCCCAGAAACTCAGAGCTTTGTGATAAATGTTCCAATACACAAAACTGTTGGGTTGTTTGGTTTTTTAATAGCTAAAAAATATTTCTAAACCATTTCTATACCTGTGTTACACAAAGGAGTTTAAGGTCTGACTACTCATTTCTTAAATCTCTCTTCTGAGATGAAGTCACTACTACGAAGTGTTAGTAAAAGTCACAAAGGCCAACCACAGACAAATCACTAACCCAGCTGTGAACATCCTCCAAGATCAGGTGAGCAGATCCAATTTATGATAGAGGGCAACGTGGGGCAACCTGGAAAGGCAGGCAGAGGCCCAGGATGGCTTAGATGAGGAGGAGGAGAAAGGATTAAGAAAGAGCAGGTGGCTTGAACTTATTTTCATGTTTATACTGATGGATTTGATGCTCTGTGCATCCATCCCAGTGCAGCAACTCCAAAACTGGTCCCCAAACATCCTGCTCCTGGTAACAATCACCACATTGCTACTGAAATACCATCAAGCTTGCAAGCTCAACCCCAGGCTGGTAATCATTATTTTAAAGTTCACCTCTTCATAATATCTGCACTGGGAAAGCAAAGCAGAATACTAAATGACTCGGCCAGAATGATAAGGGAAAAAAAATAAATGCAAGGATATACTTGAACCTGATCTTTTAAATCCCTGCTTAAAATCCCAGCAGTGACAAAGCCAGATTTAATAAAAATAAGAAGAGATGCGAAGAGAAAAGGGAAGTTACAGCAGACAGTGTAGTCACAGACCTGTAAGCTCAGTTTCACAAGTCACAGTCACAGAGGAAAGAGACCTCAGAGATATCAGTTGGACAAACTGAATTGGATTTCTGAGCCCTTACGATTTACATACATAGAGTAATGAGAACTCACTTCTACCTGTGCATGGGATTGAGGCTTGGCTTCCTGAATTTTTCTCTCAAAAATTACTTCTTTAACTCAAGTAGTTTGAGTGCAAATAGAATCATCAGACCTCATGTCCCAAAACCATCTCCTCTCCCCCTGGTCCTCATGGGAGACTCAAACACCCACTCAAACCAGTATTCTCAAACCAGTGGAAGGACAAAACACAGCAGTGCACCCACCAGGACACTTCTGGTATTGAGCAGGGAATGCCAAAGTCCTTCCAGTAAAACCAGAAGGCATAAAAAGTCAATCTCTTGGGCACCACTTGGACTCCCAAGCTCTGGAGTTCACATGTGCACAGAAAACTGCAAAACAGGTTCAGACTTCAGCCACTGCCACGCTGATCATTAAGCCAGAAGACTGGTGACACATAGAGCAATTATGTTATCTGTTATCTGATGTGGATACTTCTACAAAGTTGAAAACATCACAGTGTCTGTCACCAACTGCTTGATTTTCCATTTTTATTTTGCATGGTCTTTGCAGACAGAGCATGTTATAAATACAACATTTGTAAAAACGCAACAGCTGAAACAATTCCTCATTTTGAAAGTGCATGTCAAACACATATTTCTGACTTCTTCACATTTATATGCAACTGATCAATAACATTGAACCTAATAAACCCAGTGCTTTTAAGTCTTTGGGGGGGAAAGCAGCAGAATGTATTCCTCCAGACATGAATTTTCCAAAAGAGTCTGTTAAAAACCATGCTGCATTGGTGTCTGGTTACTATACAAAGGGATATACATATATATATTTATTTATAGGCTCGCAGATAGAGCAAAGAACTCTAAGACCACATTAAAATGATGGTGATCTAATGACCCAGCTGGCATAATTAGCAGAACCTGCCAAGAAGGAAAAGGTGATCTGTCCTCTAGCACCAGAACCATGGTTTAAGAGCAACAGCTCAAAGCATTATTGACCAGACAGTAGGTAGCACATTTCTATCCCCTATTGACCAGAACTCATGTTTTAACGTGCAACCATGTCAAAACCACAAAGGCACAATTAATGGAGGAAAACAAAAAGTGATCAGTTCCTTCACAGAGCTGTAAGGGACTAGGACTGCAGGACCTTGGGCCAGCTCAAACAGGTCAGTGATTAAAGGGACATCAAACAAGCACCAGGAAAATTTTGCCTTCTGCTTTTCCTAAACAAAAGTGCATCCTATGATCAGACAAGGCAACAAAACCAGTGATCATTCAGCTCAAACAACAGATTTACAGGCTCATGGTTCATGCTTTGGCAACAGAATTTTAACAAGTGATCACCAAATTTAATACAACAAAAATAACTCTTCACAGTGTCATCTAAAATCCTGTCATGTCATGTCCAGCCAGGCAGAAGAAAATAAGCTGAAGTGGTGGTTGTTAAACATTTCCTGCTGTTAAATATTTCTAGCTGTTAAACAACCAGACTTAGTAATTAAGGAATCCTATTTAACATGATCATAACTGACTGTTCCCCTCTCAGACACTGGAGATCCAGAAAATAGTCTCTGGACTTAAATCCCCTTGAACTTGGCTAGAAGTTACTTGCATTTAATCAAGCAATATAGATGCAGACACACTAATATTTAGAAAACAGGAAAAAACAATGTTCTCAATTCCTATTTTTGTTGGTATTTACAGAAGTGGGTAAAGATTGCAGGCATGCCTCTAAACTACGGATTTCTGTGGGATAGCAAAAAAGTCAAGATTTAAAATACCATCCTTTCAAATACAGGGATTTCACAAAAATTGCTAGACACACACTCATCAGGTAAGACTCAGAGGTATCCTGATTAAGAAAGTCAAACCTCTTTTACACACAATCCTCCACTCACTTTTGAACTGGCCTGAGTGATGGCACAATGGAAAATAAAAAAAGGCACCAAGCAAAAACTTCAGACACTACAGGATGAGCTGTGCTGACTAGTGATTTTTACACCTATCCCCAGGCACCCTTCTCTTCAAAGGGCACCACACACAGAAGATAATCAAGTGCTTTCAGTAAAAAAACAAACAAACGAACAAACAAACCAAACGCAAACCATTAAGCAATTCCACAGGCCTAAAAATCAAAAGGAAAGCAAGAAAACCTTGAAGTGGAGAAAACTTGACAGTGTGCAGTTCTTATTCACAGGTCTGACTTAATTAAAGTGGAACTCTGAAGGTAAAAATCACTTGTGCAATAAGGACACTGTTTGTAAACCAAAGCCACCGCCGGCGCTGCTACCGAATGCTATCCAAAAAATGCACTTCTGGGTACAGTGTGTTCACCAGGAGGGACAGGAGGTTATTGCCATCCCGAAGGCAGTGCTCAGGGTGCTTGATGAACAGAGAGGCCTGTGAGAGCTGCTCTTGGTAATCCGTGTATTGTTTGTTGGATGACATGGCTTCGAGAGCAGTCAGTGCCTACAGGGAAAAGGGAAGATTCTGTTAGTTTTGTGTATTTTGGTCCATAACACAACACCATCTGCACAATTCCCCTAAAGGATCCTCACTTACTACAGAACCCAGCACAAAACAGTTGCCAACTAACATCCCATAACAGTGTTTCAAGTCAACTTGTATTTTTCAAGCTGTTCTCTCTCAAAGATCAACACAAAAACTATTAATTGTTTAATGTTCTATTAATGTTTCCTAGGATTCCGTAACCCAAACATTGCCAAGTATCTGCTTCATGAACTCAAGATGTGTTTTCACAGAAATTATGTCAAACTACAAGCTGCAACACACTTAAATCTTCACTTTAGGTTGTTCTTATGAAGACACTGTCTTTCACAAAAGTATTGTTTCGCTCCCATTAACAGTATTAGATCTTAACTGCCAAGTTAAAAATACTTTGTAGAGATGTCTATGTTGGCAGGACTAACAAGGGCAAATGTAGAAAATATTTCTGAACAAGTTTTGTCCTTTTTTTAGAGCAATAAGCTGTACCAAGCAACTTTGCTTTGGTTCCTAACCAACTCCTCCTTCCTCTTCTCAAGCACTTACTGAGAGAACACCACGGTCAGTGCACATGCTAAAGGGGGAATATTTATTTGTCATAGGGCTTTTAAGCCCTGACCTCACATAAACAAATGTCAGTGTGAATGTAGCCCTGCTTTATCACTGAAAAGCAGTGCAAACCACAGCAGCACTGTTTTTTCCTCTTTGTTTTAAATTCCTTCCACCTGCTATGTTCCAAACTTTCTGAAGTTGGGCTTTATAGACCTAAGTTCATCATCCGCTTTTAAATGTGTAAGATTCAGAAGTAGTGCCTTCATATTAACACAGAACACCATGTAAAGTTTTACCCAGGGTACTTTAGGACAGAGTCAAACACAAAGTTTACCAACAAGGTGAGAGCAGGATTTACCTTGAAGAAACGCTTGTAGCGACTCTTACAAAGCTCACCCCAAAAGCTAAACGAGCATGCAGAGGGGGCATGTCAAGCAGACAGAGATGGGCACACCTCACCTGCTGAGCCTTCTGAGACAGCCTGGGCTCTGACCCGGCCTTGAGGCGCACCTGGCCCTCTGCAGGGATCTGCACCAGGAGGAAGGCGGACAAACTGCGGGCAACCACCCGGAACCTGCACGGGGAGAGCACAGAGGGACAGGGTGACACCAGACCTGCAAGGCTCAACAGCAGATGAAGTGTTAAGATCCATCCACGAGGTACCTCTTGCATGAGGAACAAAGAAAAGGCGTGAGAGGATCTATTCCAGTGCATTAGGAATTGGAATATCACAGTATCACAATCAATATCACAGAATCCCAGAATGGTTTGGGTTGGAAAGGACATATAAGACCATCTTACACCATCCTCTGCCACGGGCAGGGACACCTTCCACAAGACCAAGCTGCTCCAAACCCCATCCAACCCAGACTTGAACACTCCCAGGACTGGAAGGGGATCCCAGTTTCTCTGGGTATACACACAATAGGACACAACACATACTAGAAGATAATACAATACCTTTATAGGAAATATTGCATCTGTTTCAAGCCTAGCTGAAATAGTCATTACCTCACACCTGAAATACCCCTCAGGTGACAGAATGTAAAACACTCCTGTCACCCAAATCAAGGGATGAGTTGAATGACACCAAGAATTCAGGGCAATTTGAAAACAGCACTGCATCCCAGAAGGGCTTTATAAACACAAAGTCATGTTTAGGTGCAGGATTGAATTGTTGTTCCACAAACATTTATGGGGTTCTTTTCTCAGCATTCTTTCCAGAGTGAACTTGATTTTGACACCTAATAATCAAGCTTGGTGTCTCTGTTTAGAAGGTAAAGTGAATCACAAGCAAGCACATGCTGCTTTGCACATCTCTTAACGTTTCCAATACTTCAAGGTTAGGACAGAAATTCCAATGTGTTTGTTTATATACAAAATCTCGGGAAGTCAACTGAAGCAGTTTTCTACAGACCAGGTGGAAGTACCTTCCTCTAACAAACAGTCTGCATACAAACTTTGCTTGTGGTGGACACTAAATCAGATTTAGAACTGCATTTTCTTTCCTTTTTCACCACAACCTTTGCAAAGGTTCATACTTGCTTCTTCACCTGATTAACACACTCATGTGCTATTTCTGTGACAGGCCCAAAGAACATTATACATCTGGGGGAAATGTGGACTCTGATCATCTTCTGACATTTTGCTGGACCCAGAGTGGGCATTCTGCACCCAGGCTGCAGTTTGTTTAACACCATGACTCAAAACAATTAATCCAACACAGCTTCAGCCCTCACCTGGGTGACAAAGGAGACCTCCTGCCTAATCCAATAGCACCAAGTATTCCAGAAGTGAGTCTCTCTTCAGCCAGCTGGCTCTGCCTGCCCTGGATGGACAGCAGGGTTCGGATGACAGATTCAATCAGGACGGGGTCATCTTGCTCCAGCTGCACCAAGGATAGCTGCATGGCTTTATGCCACCACAGAAACAGCTTTGCCTCTTCCTTTGCTGAGCTTTAGGTAAAATTTAAAGAAAAACGTAAGAGAAAATAAAAATTAAAGAGTCAGATGAATAGGTTAAGAAGTTTATTTCTCTCCTCATTAGGTCTATGAAGAATTCAGTTTGTTAATTAACAACAGCTAATTTTATCACATGAGGATAGCATAATTACACTACCCCACCAGTCATTATACTGTTGTGACTGCTACTGCTATGGATTTGATCCACCAGCTAGCAGTTTTAAGAGCCTGTAACAGGACAAAGAACAGTGCTTCCTTTTAAGCTTTACAACTGGAAATAAATGATACTGCAGTCGTAAGTGGATTTAAACTTGCCTAAGACTTGGCACAAAAGGAATGTAGCTGTATCTCTACTCCTTTGTTCTTTTCTTTACTTACCAATAAAACACTTCAGGAAGGACTGGATGTTGTTACCACAACAATTTAGATATTTAATATGATCCTTGAGAAAAGGAAACATTGAAGTTTTTTGTTGAGTAAAGCCCCAAGTGAAGTTCCCCCATGCTATTTTTAATCTTTCTCCAAACAGTTGGCTGTTTAAGTTAACAAGCTCAGATTTTCCACATAAAGCAACAGCACGAGTTTCCTGCATCAGACTATCCTCACATTACTCCTCCCAGTCGTTTCCCATTGCAGGCAATGTCAGATCTGATGTTTACAGCAAGGTTTAATCGGCTTTATATGGTGGCTTTGCTGTCTCCTTCATGCCTTGGCAATGAAATTACTACAGTACCTACCACAGTGAAAGTATTTTTTGAATTTCAAGAAACAGTGGGAACATACATTTTTCCAAATTGTTCTTTTATAGAAAATATGAACATTATCAACGTTAACAAGGAAAAATAATAATCAGGCTTGCTAAATCCTGGCAATTTCAGCAGCAACTCTAACTACAGTTGTTACCTACATTAAATATTTTTATTTTGACCCCAAAGTTTTGCATCCTTTCCCCTCAGAACCCAGTTATCTAAGATGTTTTACAACAATACAGGCCACTAACTCTGGGCTTCCCATCAGATCCACTGGCTGCAGGTTTGTTTCAGAGCTGCTGCACAGTCTCCATCCAGCAGCTTTCAATACCATTTCTCTCAGAGTGCCAGACCGAATATCCAGCACATAACTCATCCCACCTTGTGGACATGCTGGGAAGTGGAACCCAGAATGATTCAGTGTTTGCTTCGAGTCATTTTTATGGAGCACAAATCTGGGCTGTCATTGAAACCAAGCTTGTCTGACTGAAAAATTACTGAAACTCACTACTTTTCTAGCAGATTAAATTCCTTCTTCCATGTACTTTCTGTTGGCACTGCAGATGGACAGACCCTCTATTAGTAGATATAGAAGGACAGGCCATTTCATCCAGCACTCTGTTGAAATTAACTTCATTAATCAGGGCTGCCTAATTATATACCAGCTATACAACTCTAAAAAAAATTTAATCTAAACAGTAATAATAATCCAAAAGTCCAGGCACATTCAGAAGCTTTCATACCTGGGGTACACTTGCTCCAGCCATTTGCTGATGGTCAGCAGAATTTTCATTTCATTGGTAAGGGTTTGGTCAGTGTTCAGGCATTGCAGCAGGTAGACATAGAGGGTCAAGTAACTTCCTAAAGACAGGCACTCCTGCAGGAATTCTTCCATGGTTAGCTCAGGAACTTGGAGGGAAGCAAGTATAGGGCCCCAACCTAACTCCTGGTGGTGAGGGGAATCTTTGAAGAAAGCAGAAGGAAAGAACAAAAAACATGTGAGAAAGCAGCACTTGGTAAAACCTAAGAACCAGGACTACTAGTTAAGAGAATCTGGGCTGGTTTAGCTGTTTTTCAGGTAATCAGCATGTCATGCAACTCTGATGGAGAGAACAGAAAAATTCCACTATCATAGGGCACCTCCTTGAGGTCAAGGTGAGGTATTTTCCCAGCATTCAGCCAGGACTAAAATTTGAACATTTTAGCAATGGAATTAGAAGTATTTCCCTCAGGTGTACTGAATCTTCCACACAGTGAAAGAAATAAAAATGTAGTTCCACAAGGATTATGTAAACAGAAAAAAGAAAATAAAAAAATCACGCATACCACACTTTCAGAATTTTACCAAAGCAGAGTATTTTTTTCTTAAATTAGCTTACAGAACACTAGAGAAGTGGAAAAATGTCTTCAGTTCTCTTGGGGTGTTTTTTTTTTATAAAGTCCTCCACTTTAGCTGCAAAAATGGCAACACTACACAGAGCAAATCAGTTTTCACAGAGATGGGTGTGGATATTAAGAAAACAGACAGTTAGGGCAGCTGTAAGACCCAAACCCCAGTCACAGAGTCCCAGAATGGTTTGGGTTGGAAAGGACATAAAAGACCATCTTATACCATCCCCTGCCATGGGCAGGGACACTCTCCACTATCCCAGGTTGCTCCAATCCCCATCCAACCTGGCCTTGGATATTTCCAGGGATGGAGAAGCCACAGCTTCTCTGGGAAACCTGTACCGGGGCCTCACCACCCTGAGAGGGAAGAATTTCTCTCTCATACCCCATCCACCCTTGTGACAGCGTGAAGCCACTTCCTCATGGCAGAGGGGCTGGAACAAGGTGATCTTTGACCACACTTCCAACCCAAACCAATCCGTAACTCCGGATTTGTGCTCGGTGGCATCCCGGGGTGAGCAGAGGCTGTGGGACAGAGACAGGCGCCTACCGCCGCTGAAGTAGGAGGTGATGCAGGCCTCGGTGGTCTCGGCCATGTGGCGCACGGAGGCCAGGCTGTGGCAGGCAGCTGTGAGCAGGGGCATGGCCAGCAGCCCCTGCACCCTGCCGTCGATCCACCTGCGCAGGCTGCCCCGCAGAGACTCGGCCGTGGTGATGCTGGAGGTGTTGAGCATCATCAGCGTCTCCATGAACAGGCTGCTGAGGGCCAGGTGGCGTGTCTGCAGATCCATGTCTGCAAGTCACAGAACACAGAACCCTCTCAGCAAAGGGCACCGGGATCCAGACTCAGCCTCACCACTGGACACTTTCTGGGGAAAGCCTCTTCCTCGTGACACACCCATGGGCAGGAAGAGACACAACCTCTCACAACCATTTCTGCGGAGCACAGCGAGACACGGATTTCACCTGAACTCATGGCTTGACACAGGAACCTCAAGACAGTACTAATACTAAAAATGAGATCTAGGTAATCTCACTGCACTATCCTGGGTGTCTGGAAAAATTACACCACTAGGGTACACCAGTATACCTCTTCTACTTCAACACTGTCAAATTACCCCAGTTTTACGATTTAGAGTCATAGAATATTAAGGGTTGGAAGGGACCTTAAATATCATCTAGGTTCCAACCCTCCTGCCAGAAGCAGGGACACTTCCACTAGATTAGGCTGATCAAGGCCTTACCCAATGTGGCGTGGAGCATTGCCAGGGTTGAGGCATCCCCAGCTTACGTGGGCAACCTGTGCCAGTGTCTCATCACTCTCATAGCAAGAATTTCTTCCTAATACCTAACAATTTTCCCCACTTTCATCTGTACCCATCACTCCTAATCCCTCAGGACCAGGAAAATGGATTTGTGCCATTCTTCCCTTTAAAGAAAGAGATAAATGACAAGTAAAATAAAAATTAGAAAAAAACCCCAAACCAACAGATGACAAAGAAATTAATCGCTAAAGCCTCTGTATATCAGCCAGTTTTACTCACAAACATAACCCCTACTTTTAATGTTGGTTCTGTCACTTTTGACAGCTCTGTAGGGCAAGATTCATGTTTTTGCTTTGTGCTAATATACCACCTATGTATACATCACCAAAGCACTATGCCCTGCTGCTCATCAGGGAGACATGAAAGTAATACAAATAATTAAATCGTCACAGATGTTCATCAATCCACTCAGCAGAATAAAGGATTTTGACAGTCTTGAAGCCATTTGCCATTTCCTCAACACAAACCTGGGGGGTTAAAGATGACTACATCATCTAGCAACTTGGCCATTTCTTGTTCCAAAATTGCAAGGGTTATCTTTCCACTTTGTTCTAAGGTGCTGAGGAACTGAACCACCTGGCGAATGTATGCTCGGCACTTCAGTGTTGCATCCTGTCAAACAAAATTAACATCAATTAAGGGGGGGGGGGGAAGAAAAATCACACATAAAACTCCTTCCATATTCTGTAATATACACAAGCAGCCACAAAAAGCCAAGAACACAAAAGCCAAGAACAGCATGGAGATGCTCCAAAACTAGTTCAACTCACAAGGTGGACGTGACTATCTGAAGATGCCCCAAAGCCTGCTGAGATTTTCAGGAGCTTCACGATCAGTTCAGCTCCAGCATCCTTAGCAAGGATAACAGAGGGAGGGTAGTGACTGTTGCAGTAGCTGATGATGCTTTCGTAAGATGAAATGCCCACAAGCTGCCAAGGAAGGGAGCTGGTCTGTCCAAGAAGATTTATGAGTGGAGATTCCTGAAGATTTAAAGAGATGAGTTTAAGCTACACACATCCTCCTTGCAGTTTTCAATTCATACTCACAGTACTCAATACTGGAAGGAATCTCTGGCTTCAGAATTTGAAGGAGATGGAGCTGAAAACCTACAGAAATAGGTGACCTTAGGGAGTCTTTCTGAAAAGCAATTTCTTACTCAAGCAGTATGCTAACACATGTATTTCGTCTCTAATATTTGCAGAATTGTGTTTAAGACTGTTGCAGCAGCTCTAACCAAGTACAAAAATCTGTGAAAAATGTTAAAATTCAACATGTAAAAACAGCTAGAAAGATATGGAGACCTTTCAAGTTAAAGTCACTTCAGTACAGGTTTAAAAGAGGCATTAAAATATTATTTTTAAAATCACATTAATATAAGTTCACAGGAGAAACTGTGTCCCTCAATTTTCCATTTAGTGATTCATCCACCAGCCTGGGGGACTCCTCATGTGCTTATTCCCATCAATACCACTCTGAACAGCACAGCAGCCCCACAGTCACAGAGGCAGTGCAAGTCAGCAGAGGTAAAAGTCCCTCTGTCTATGAGCAGCTCCCATCTATTCTTGAACATCTGCAGTGAAAAAGAGCCCCTGGACACAGAGAAACACCAAGTGCCATGGAGCTGTGTCAGAAGTTTAGACTGGATATCAGGAAAAGGTTCTTCCCCCAGAGGGTTCAGGCACTGCCCAGGCTCCCCAGGGAATGGGCACGGCCCCGAGGCTGCCAGAGCTCCAGGAGAGTTTGGACACTGCTCCCAGGGATGCACAGGGTGGGATTGCTGGGGTGTCTGTGCAGGGACAGGAGCTGGACTCTATTATTTCTAACTCAGAATATTCTGTATCCTATCCTATGTTTCTACAGGTTTTAGAATGAACAAATACTGGAATTGTGGTGACAAACCAGAACTAACTCAAATTACACTACTTCTACAGGAATGTGACACTGGTACAACAAGTACTCCTCAGGCTGCTCGTGCCCTGGGACACAGGGCTGAGAAAGGCTGAGATTTAGATCAAGGTGTCACAGGAGTGCTCTGGGAGGCAAAAATCTCTTGACACTACATCAGTTTAACACACTGCTGGAGGGAAGGAGGGAATTCCTGAGGCTGACTCACACCATGTGCAAACAGCTATCTTCTGAAGCTCGAGAAGCTTCTGATAAGCAAACACATTCAGGTCAAAGCACATGAACTCTGGTAATTTTCCTAAACTGAAATACAATGATGGTCAAAGGCTGCTGGTGACATCTTAGTGCAGCATCTTGTAACGCCTCAGAGGAAATGGAGAGCAGAAGATAGTGCAAGTGGAAGAAAGCTGACATATGTGAACTGGGACTTCTTGAAGATGATCAAGACCTTCTGAAGAGTCTTTCAGAAGCAATGAACTGGATTTAGTCACATCTCGTGTCCTTTCTAATAAAGGATAGTTTTTAAGAGATGGGTATGAACCATCACAAAAAATTACCTGTTCGCCTATGAGCTGTTCCTCCTTTGCCAACAGGACCATCATGTACAACAAACAGACAATCATGCCATGAGTCTGAGGATGAGGGTTGGGACTCCAGGCATCAGAGAGGACACTGACCCAGTTTACTTCACATAAAACATAACCCAAGAACAAGAAACAACTCTTGGGGCTGCCTCTTTCGATCTAGGAAGGAGAAAGGGAAAAAGGTGTGGACAATGTAAGATATAAGTACTTTTATACTTTTCAGTTCCATAGCCAACCGTAAATCTACAGCAGCATTTTAGGTCATTGGAGGAGTAGACAAATGTCTTTTCTCCATCATTTCCCCCTCTTGCAGCTTTACCTTGTCTCAGATGACTTGGAAATGAGAACAACATGGCAATAGCATAATATATTAAATCTAACTAAAAGCATTAAATACACATAAAATAAATGAGACATTCCAGTAGATCAACAAAGAGGGAGCTGTACAGCTCCTCACAACTTAGTTAAGACTCAAAAGCACTCCTTCACAGAAATCCATCATAAATTGAGCAGCCGTGAATGCCAAAAACAAACTTTAAAAGCCTGCTTGCAAAAACAGCTGTGTCCTGCTCTCCAGCTATTTTCAAGGGCGGCACTGACTATGAACTTAATTCAATAGATGCCACAAACTCACTTTAAAGAACTCTTCCATAAGCATCTGGTCTGGATGCATTTCCTTCCATGGAAGCCTTCTGAACTCAGTGTGGAAAGCATAGAGAATAAACTCTGGCATTTTGGGGGCTGTGCAACACTCACAGTAATGCATTAGGTGTAACCAGAGTGCCCCATGGTGGCTTGGCAACAGCTTTTCTAGAATCAAAGAAGACAGACAAATTAACAATTGAAAAAAATTCAGATAAAACTTGATTTCAGAAGAAAGTCTATTTTTGAACATGGAAGATTTGCAAATTACACTAAAATACACCCAAAGAAAAACTGCACACTAAACTTTTGGGGTTTTTTCCTCCAAATCAACATGTGGGGAGGCTTAGGATTTCATGCTCACCTTTGAAGCTCTCATGCAAAAGCTTGATGCAATCTGCAAACAAACACACCACAGTGGAGGCTACAGGAGTGTCACTCTCCAACCAAGGGTAGCAGGGCTGGCTACTGAAAAGAAATGCAACACAAAGTTCTGCATTCAGTTACCTGAGCAGAATTTAAATATTCTAAGCAGGGAAGTACAGGTATCAGAAGTCCTCCCAATTTCAGCTTTTTGGGACTCCCCTCTTCTTCCTTAGAAGAGCTGCATGGTTCACTATCCCACCATCACTATCCCACCAGATCCACTGAGTAAGCAGAAATTACTTCTTTGATATTTCATAATGAAATTGAAAGAACAGAGTTTCTCAATGACATTATTCACCAACAGCAGAAAACCTTACAACTTCAGCACTGAAGGTGCACTCACAACTCCGAAAGCTTTTAATTTTGAAAGCAAGCAATATTTGAATGGATAGTACCATAACTAACTTTTTATGTGAAGACAGAGGTACATGAGGCAATAGATCTTCACAGCATTCATTTAGCCTAAAGTTTCTTTATATACCACTGGCATTTGGGGTTGCATTTGTTTGGCTTTTTTGTTTTCTTTTAAACAGGTATTATATATATTATGAAAGCTAAAAAAAGGGAATCCAAAATTCAAGTTTCAGTGTTTTTAAAACTGAGTGAAATCCTTCAAATAATCAAGCTCTGCTCGTAGTATTACAAGATCTTTCTCATATCTAAAATAATTATTCTATCCAAAGCTTGGAAAATTTGATGTAGGTCATGAATTACTTCAGTAATTATTAAGGAAATTACAAAGTGAGAGCTATTTAAATGGAAGGCAAGACAGCCACAAATTATTAAAAACCAGATAATAATGAAAGCCATTCTTATAGGACTAAAGTCCCTACTTTAGCAAAAATTGATTTAATTTTAAAATGCAATATATACCTTGCATCTTCTTTCTCCAAGACCAGTATCCATGGCTTAAAGAGTCCAGCAATGACGGAATACAAGGACTGCAATGCTAAAAGGAAACAAAACAAAGTTGCTTTTTTCCTTCAAATCAAAAACAGTGAACATATTACACTTTTCTAAATTTGCATATAATATCCTTTTCTCATTCTAGCATTCACAAAATTATAGAATAATTAAGACTGGAGAAGACTTCCAAGATCACTGAGTCCAAGCATTCCATCAGTCCTTTCTGGTCAAATAAAAATTTAAAATACAATATGCTTAATAATAACTCTAGTTAACAACAGGGCTGCTTTAACAACCATCATAAGCATTTCGCATTGTTAAGATGTTTTATTAGTATAACTTTAATAACACACCAGAGATTGTGGGTGCAATGATGCTTCACACTTTATACCTGCACATATTAAAATGTGTTAATTAAAATAAAAATTAATTAAAAATTAAAAGAAAAGCCAACTTTCTCCAGATCTAAATCATGCACGATGAAATTCAGTAGTGTCTCCTTCCAAATCTCTGCTCAGTGAAAAAGACTATTTTTCTTGAAGAAAGTACAATTGCCTCATAAAGTAATTTTGAAGCAAACTCAAATATAAAAAAGCTTCCTCTCAGATTATAAAGCACCAAGTCCTACGTGGCCATGAAGCAGCAGCAACATTTCCCATCTGTATTTTAATACAACCATTATTGCACAAATGCAAAGAAGATTTTACTGTATATTTAACTGGCCCTTAACAGAGGGAATTAGAGAAATCAGGTGTCTGTTCTTATAAAATCTGCTTTTAAGACACATTACCTGCTAAAATTCTACTACTGCCAACAGGCTCTTGGGCTAAATTAGCAACTTCAGTGTCAATCAGTCGTTTAATGAGATACTCCAGGAATGTGTTCACTACAGGCACATAAGGACTCCATTTTGAAAACAGGCCAAAAGTCCTGAAGTCCACAGAGGCCAGTCGGAGTTTGCAGAAGGATGTGGAAAGCCATTCTATTGTCTCTCTGACCTGCAAAAAGAAGGAAGCTATTAATCAGCTGTAGAAAGGCTGCACAGCAGTGTTATCTGTCACTGGAGGGTGTCTGTTTCACCTGAAAAACATAAATCAACCCAAAAGGCACCCACCTGTTGTGGGGAGAGGAGAGTTTTTGCAGCATCCCTCATCACAGGACCTTCAGCAGAATCACTTTTCTTGAAACTGCCCTGCTCAGTCACTGCTGAATCACACCCCAAAGCTTGAAGTGATGCCTTCCAACAGTCAGGGCTCAGAAGCTGCTCTGATGAGCCTTAGGAGAAAGAAGGGAATTCATTCGTGAAAACCAGAAAGATGTCAGTCTCTTTCTCCAATCAAGTCAAAAAAGGTTGAAATTAGAGCTCCCTGCTACATGAAAAATTAGGTAATGTGGGAGTTTGAAAGCCCCAGGTTTAAGGGTGAGAGATTACCTCAAGTTTGCAAATGTAATCAACATTTCCTTTTGGCATCTACATGTTTCTCTTCTTAGACAGCTTCCCAGGCACTTTGTACATTCCTGGTTGCAAATACACATTAAGAAACAGCTGCTGCTTCAGCAGGTATGGTTTGACAAACAGAAGTACTTCTGTTCTCATTTGAGGGGCACATCAGAATATGGGTGGCATCAAATGTCAACCAGGACATTTTCAGCAGGTTTCAATGTCAGTTACACATTTTCATAATTCCAGCTCTCTGCCTGATATTGAAGGGTAATCAAAAACTGAATCAAAAACAAGGGTTCTTCATTACAGACCATGGCATAACCATTAATAGGTGCATCCATTAACAGAAGACTCTCCTCTATCCTTCTCCTGTTACATGGGCTGAAAAATCTGTTGTTACTGATTTGTGTGCCTTGACCTACAGAAGAGCTACAATATGTCTAACAAAAACACATCACATAGCAAGGCACATAAAAATGCCCTAGGTAGAAACCTAGGGAAGCATAAATCACTCTGCAGTTTACTGCACAGAATTCATATTTTTAAGCCAAGGCTCTGTACAAAGGCTTAGGATGCATCACCTCAGATACTCACTTTGCACAAACAACCTTAAGAAATCACTGTAGTGGTCAGGGAACTGATACTGGAGAAGGTTAGTCCAATGCTTGCAGAAGATATTAAATGGCATCAAAATATCTTCTTCAGGTTCCAGGCCACATGCATTGAGAGCCAAGTGAATGGACTCCAGGAGCTGGGTGCGCTCCGAGAGAGGCGGCTTGGCCACGCTCAACCACTGCGTGATGTCAAACTGCAACAGAGCACAGGGAGCATTTGTCAGCAGGACATTCAACAGACACAACACCTTTAGGAGGAGGGAGAAGTCACCAGCAAATTAAATCATGACATTTCTATGTATTTAAGAAAGACCTCATGAATCTGCATCTCGTTAGCCCTAACGCCAAACCTCATTCTTCAAAGGCTATGATTTAGCATACTGCAGATTTCTTTAGAACTGTGAAACAGCCCTGGGCAGAAGGGCTCAGATTCATGAAGATGTGTCTGAGTTTCCACACAAGCATTAAACTTATGTGGAAACTCAGATACAGCCTGTACATTTTCAGGTGGAGGAGCAGAGCTTTCACAGCTCCTTGAACATCAGCTTGGACCTTGGTAGCAGGGACAGTACTGGCCACTGCCACCACGGCCATCTCAGAGTCCTGCCCAGGACAGACTTCCTCCTGCTCTCAGCTATCTCCCTGTAACTAAAGAGGGGGATCAGAGCAATATCAAATGCCAAGTGTTACACTACTATCTCCATTGGAAGTATCGTGAGTAACAGAAGATGTGCAAACCACTTGCTATTACCATACTCTGCTTTAAGAGAGGCAGGAAGCACATGGGTGCCAAACAGAACTGGAAAATGCAGACATAGTCCCAAATGTTGATTGTTAGATAGACAGCAGATTGTAGATAGTTGGCATTCACTAACTATTGTGATGAATGGGTTTGCAGAGATACCAGGCAGAAGAAATCATCGAGAGATGGTTTTAATTTTAGCAGTAAGCCCTGGGAAGCACATACTGATACTATCCGGGCTGGAAAAGGCTACTTAAGCTATTTGCTTTTGACTCCAGCCCCTCTTGAGCTTAAATTCAACACTTACCATTCTGCATGACCAACGCATCTCTACAGAACCTGTCAATGCTATTTTAAAGTACCAGATTTGCATCTCTTTCCTCTTTAGCTTAAGGACACGATCTTTAGGCAAAGAACACCCACAGACCAGACTTTACCTTTGTCAGCAGCATGAAGACAACATCGCTGTTATCCTCACTCAGAAAGGCCACAACCTTTTCGTATAAAGTCACAAATTCACTGGGAGAGGCAACAGGAGTGAAGTAAGGAGAAAGGAGAGTACAGAGCCTCCGGTTCTGCAGGATCGTCTGGAGCAGACGCTTGCACTCTGATTTGGTCCCACTGATGAACACCTGAGAAAAGTGGGAATGGTGGAAAAAATAACAGCCAAATGTCAGTCAGCCGGAAAATACACCTCTTAATCTTGTTGAGACATGTATAGTTTTGGTCCTTTTATAAAAAGGGAAGTTTTTCTCAAAAACAAAAGACTGAGATTGTAAGACTAACATCAACTAAATGCTGTTATTCCACAAGATATATCACAAAACAAACATGCTCACTTTAGACCAGCATTTGTGGTAACATATGTTGTCTAAAAACACCTAGAAAAACCATTTTTTCCTGAGGGAACAGCATTAGAAAATGAATCCTGATTTCACCAGCCCTGCTTGATAATTGGAAAAATTTGGCAGAATTACAGATGTGAAGAACTTCTCAGCCCTTCAGCTGTTAGAGGTGCTCAAAGACAGCTGCACATGGAAATAAGCTCTACCCAAGATAAAAATAAGTATCTGGACCCAAAGCAGAGGCTAATCATTTTTCTCAGAGCACAAACACAGCAAACATTACCACCACCAGCAAGCACTTGTCTTCTCAACCACCAAACTTCTGATAAAACTCACTACACAGGGAATACTGCAAGGCTGCAGAAGAAAGGTGTCTAAATACAGAGGCTGACGAGATGTGCATCAACCAGAAAGTGACAGGTAAAAGCAAAGTCTATGCTGAAACACTGTTATGAACTGAAAGTATCCAAACCTTAGTTACCTGGCCAAAACTCCAGCATTTAACTAACACAATGACAACTTATTAACACTAAGCAGAGGCACCTCAGAGCAACAGTTTTTATTTTGCTTAAATGCAAGCTTCACCTCTCCTAAGGACTATTACACAATTAGTTGAAAACAAAATGGCAGAGAAGCTTAGAAATTAACTTTGAGGCTTCTGAACATGTTTAGGACCTCCCCCCTCTTGGTAACAGCAAGTGAAATTGGAATAAGCATCAAAAAAATCAAATTCTAAAAATTTAGAAAATATTTTCATATTCAAGAAATAAACTCACTTGGCCGAGAATCTCAATGCAGGACGTGAAGAACTGTCTTGTGGGAGGATTACGTTGGGTTTCATCACACACATATTCTACCAATGTGAAAAACAAACCAATTCCAACTTTCTTGATTGCAGGCATAGGCTGCACCTTGTAGATATTTATCAGGGCCCTGAAAATATTAAGTTAAAAAGACAGTTTAAACTTACATACGGAGAATAACCTGTGACAATAAAGGTTTCTTGCCAACATATTGCCTTGAGATGAGTATTTGTGATACTCCCTGAGTATCCCTTCTTCTCATAGCCAGACTAAAAAGTCACAGATTTAGCTCATGTAATTTTTCTGCCTGAAATGGATACTTGCAAGCCTTAGAAAGTCTCCATAATCAGCCAGAAAGTGAACACTGAAAGATTTCCAAAGCATAGTCCCAATGGATTATTTCTCCCTTTAATCATGTACTCTCATATTCTGATGGCATCTCAACTGCCTTTGTATTGCAAAAAAAATATCCCATTTTATTTCACAGGCTCAACAATAAAAGAATTAAAGCAACCAATTTTTTTTGTGTATTGCCCAGTAAATGTTTCATTGAGATCAATTCCCTGTCTTCACTAAGTCTGAATTAAAACAGGTGAAGAAGATGCAATTCCCAAGAACTGGCTCATCCACAGAATTTTTCAGATTAATGATCAAGAATGAACAAGTAGTACATAAATCCTTTTACTTGTATAATCATAACGCTCTATAGTAAAACGGCTACACTAAGAGAATCTCAGAAGAAATCTGGAAGACTGAGGATGAAATTGCAAAAGTGGACCTCTGGGATGAACTGCAAAAGGTCTTCAAGTGAGGAAGAGGGCCTTGGTTGACCCCATTTTATTCACACTCCCCCAAAAATCTGGTATTATCTAGCCCTCTTCCACTGCATCGTTTTGTTTCACCTATTGAATAACTACTTCAAATTGCAGTACTCTTTCAAAGATTTATGTTCTGCATTACAACAGAGAAAAACCCACAGAAAGTCATATTCAAATCATGCAATTTAGCCTATGGCTGAGACAGCTGTGGTACAAGTTTGCCACTTCCTGAAGTTTAAGAGAGCATCCTTGTCATCACTCAGTGTCCTTTTACAGGATTAGGAGGGCTATTATGCACAGAACAATAAAAAGAAGTAGAAAACAACGAACAGAAGTAGAACACAATACAATACTCAGCAGTGTGCCCTGCTGAGGTTGAGTGACCCTCTGATAGTAAGAATTACCGTGCCACAAACACACAGGTCTCAGGATTCCAGCTCTGCTGCTGGCCCGAGCTGATGAGCACATGGAAAAACACACGAAACCAAAATGGAAACACGAACACCACTGCCCAGAGCAGCAGCTGAACAACGTACGTTATGAAATTCTCCACGTGTACGGCTGCCTCCACAACACCCAGGGAAGGCGGCTTCATGGCTTCTGCCTGCAGCTGCCTCACTTCTTTACGCAAAGCATGAAGCTGCTGGCTCACTGCTTCATTTTTGTGCTTCCCTTCAAACTAAAGGATAGAAAGGCACACGTTCATTTCAGAACCAATACAGTTTTGCTAAAACTCTTCCATGTTGCAGCTGTTTCTAAAAATGAAGCAGAGTCCAGTCAGAGAACCCTGAATTTGGATGGCTTTCCTCCTGAGAGCTTTGATCAGATTTAGTACATCGTGCCCACGTACACCTCCTTGGTCATGTTCCTAATTAATTATCACACACACTAATAGAATTCATGTCTTTTATCTAAGGCTTTTAATCCACAGGGATTGAAACTTAGAGAGGATCAAAAAATTAATTTAATAAGCAACATGGGAGTATTTCCATAAACATTTTCAAGCTTCTATTCCTATCTGCAAGCAAATTCCCACATCCATACACTGGGAAGCAGTTTAGAATTGATGCCATGAGCATAACAAATTATGCAACAACTTATTCTTCAGTTGTTGATCTGCTTCTCCTTTTGAGCATTACACATGATGTGTTTTGGATCACTAATATGGATATGGATTTACTTGATCAAATGCTACCATTTTCGTGATAATTGAGGCATTTCATGCTCATCCTCTATGTCAACAGCCCCAAAAAAGAGGTGATGCCATGCCTCTAACCTGGATGGTGAGCTGAGCTGCTCCCTGGCACTCTTTATTTGAAGTTCCCCGGCACTCCAGGTGGAGGGTGATCTGCTCCTCCCTGTTGACATACAGCTTAGGCACTGTGTCCAGGATCTCACTGTTCAGAGCAACATGCTGAGACTCCCAGAGAGCTGCAGTTCTGAAAGGCATTTATTAATAAAATTACCAAAATATTTCCTGAGAACAGCAATGATAAGAATTTATAAGAGACGAGACTTCAATTTACTGTGCTGTACAAAGACTCATGACACTTTCCTGGAAAACATAAAAGGTTATTAAATGAAATTGAGCTAAAACTTCAAAGTAATAGCACTTCAAAGTAATAAAGAATCAGGTTCATAAGAACAAAACCACTCAAGTATGTATGAGTTCTTTTGAATTACTTGATATGACAACCTGGAAGGAAACTAAACAGAATAATCTCAGTAGGAAATGCAATTTTCCATTGGAAATAAAAAGCAAAAAAAAAAAAAAAACACCACAAAAAACAACCACCAAGCTGGAGTGTGATAATTCAGTCAAAAGTGGAAAAAAAAAAGAAAAAAAATAGAGAACCCACCTAAAATTGATACTGGAATTGTTTAGACACAGCCTCTTGTGGGCTTAGTACTTTTTGTTCTGGTTCATACTATTGTTATTAAACGACTACATTCAGTAAGAACAGCTATAGATTGACCAGTTGTGATTGAAAACAATTCAGCTGGCTTATCTGAGTTGGAATATTAAAAATAGAAAGTCTATTTCATTCACAAAGCTAGCAGAACCAGAAATCAGGTTTCTCTCCTGGGTGCTTCATATTGCAACTACTACCTTAGTGCAAAAGGGTTAAATAACTCATTGTCAACAAACCTAGCCTAAAAGGAGGTTTTATTTCAGGAAATACGCCACATGAGAAAACAAGTCTGATGTAGTCTCAGCCATTAGATAAGACTTGTGCACTCTTATGTCAGTTGAAGAAGTAGAATAATAACCTGACAGACCAGAAGAGAGAGTAGACCAAGGGGACAAGAAGCAGAAATCAAGTACTGACGGTCTTGTGCTAACACCACAAATGAGGCTGCCATGAAGGGCATCTTTAGGAAGAAATTGTTCCCTGTGAGGGAGGTGAGGCCCTGGCACAGGGTGCCCAGAGCAGCTGTGGCTGCCCCTGGATCCCTGGCAGTGCCCAAGGCCAGGCTGGACATTGGGATTTGGAGCAGCCTGGGATGGTGGAAGGTGTCCCTGCCCATGGCACTGGATGAGCTTTAAGGTGCCTCCCAACCCAGGCTATCCTGTGACTCCATGATGATTTTAAGGCACTGCTGGACACGCTGGGAATACTAACAGTGAGGCACAAGGAGCACAGACACGACTCACTTGGCGTGCTGCTGCAAGACGTTCAGGTCCTTGCGCATGAGTTGGATCGCGTCCTTCTGACTCACGAGAGTGGCAGAGGAAATCACTGGCACAGGAGCCCTCATCGTCTGCAGAGGCAGAGGGGGCTTGGGAGTATCAAGCTTCTTCAAATTATTCATGATCCTCACTTTGGCTACAAAAGAATTTTAAATAAGCAGAAGCAAGTTTGGTCAATGAGAAAAGTTTAGGAGAAACTGAACAAAAACATTAATTTTTCTGCATGAAACAATTTTTCACTGCAGATAAATATTTCTCAGGTTTCCTCATTAAAAAAAAAAGAGAAAAATCATTCAACTGATCTCATTGTTTTCAAACTTTATTTCACACAGCTAATTTTCAGGACCAGCTCTTCCATCACTCAAAGGTTAGGATCAAAAGACCCACTGGTTTTCTCCAAAAACTCCCATCTTCCAGTCTCCCTGTTACTCCATTTATTTTACTCATCTGACACAGACACCCAGACAAAATTCTAAGCAAAATTTATCCCCCTTTCCCTACAACTCATCCTCACCTCTAGTCCTGTCAATGTCAATTCCTTTTCAGAGTACAGACTCTCTCTGGATCAGTCTTCTCCTCCTGCTGATTTCTATTCAGTTTATTTTCCATTCAGTCCAAACAGTGTAAATTCACCTATGAGTCTATTCCAGTTCCCTTCTATTCCCTCACTCCTTCCTTTTCTTTGGACCAGCCCCAAATCCAATCTCACTACATCCTTAACGTACCAGCTATGACTATCACCCCTCTTGAGCTAGAACAACCCTTTCACTATGCCAAAATTCCAGGGAAACACACGGGGAAATATAACACAAAACAAAATCAAACAAACAAAACTAAAGAAAAAATCCCAGAGACAATATGTTTTCAGATGCAGTTGGTTTTACCTTTGCTTGTACCTGTCTGTCTCTAAATTTTGGGAAAATGTCTGGAGCACACTCTGTCCAGAGGAACTTTTGGGGAGCTCACCCATAACGCCCTAGGTCCACTCTGTGACACGGCAAACTTGAAGCCAAAAAGCATCAGTGTTGGCTTCTCACATGAAAATCTTAGTGAGGAAACCATGACAACTTCATGGCAAATACTGTACCCGCAGAAAACAAACTGTATGAAAAGCTTTGACAGGCATCATCAAGCTCCTAAAGAAACCAGGGCTTTGACATCCCAGTAACTCTTTAAGGTGCAGTTTCCTTAAGGATATTTTTATCTCTTACCTGACAAAGGGTTGGTGAAATCTGTTTCCCCTGCAGAAGCACAGGTTGCATGTGATTCAAGCTGAACCTGCAGCCAAAGGTTCAGAGCTTCCTGAAACTCATGGTGTATGAGTTCCACATTGACATACTCCATCCACAGATCCTGGAGCACAAAAGAATTAAATTATCATCCCCGTTTTGGTCAGCCCCATGTGCTGTCCACCCATCCTAGTAGCTAGGGAACTAAAGTAAGTACATAAAAAATATACCCTGTAGTTTAAAGTCATAGGAGATTTATTATTCAGGGCAAAAAGTCTAAACTGAAGAAAAATACTGAACTATTTTTATTACATATACCATACACATATATCCACTGAAGAGCATTTGTGACACCTAGAGATGAAACCTGACACATGGTATACTTTCTAACATGTAAGAGACAAAGGGAAAGACGATTATTCAAAATCTGCTCCTAAAAAGGGAATACAAGCAACCAAGGTAGTCTAAAACATAATGGCATTATTAACTGCAGCCAGGCTAAAGTGGACTGCATTTCCAGCAGTCTTATACACTGAAGGAGTGAAAACAAAGCAAGCATAAAGAAATGCCCTTCCAAAATCTCTCCTCTTGCAGGGTTTTGCTTATACTAAGTCTTTAGGCTTGAAGAATAGAAAAATGCACACTCACTAACTTATATTTGAACCTGACATTTTACAGACTACCAACACAAGCAGGTTTTGGGGTCCAGTCTTTTGTTACTGACAGCTACAACTTAAATAATCCCCTAATACTAACTTAGAACAAAAAAGGAATTATAGAGCAGTACAGAAAAAGGATTGTGTTGCAAGAAATGACAGATATGCAAGGAATCTACATTTGAGTCCTCTTTCAAACATAAAGGAAGGCAGTTTGGGATAGCACAGGATTTTAGGAAAAAAGGTTAGAGCCATGAAAGTATCATACATCCTGTATGTGTACTAAAGACCAGTAACACAATTCTCTCACTAATTTCAAAGACTAATGGTAGCAAGTAGTCTTTAGATTTCAGATTGCCACTGTTACTAGCAACTCACCTGTTGATTCTGCATGACTTTAGCAAGTCTATGTGCATCATACTGCTTTGGCAAAGAGGGAATGTATGTGTCTCCTTTCTGGAAACTCTCTTCTTCCAACCACAAAATTAAAACATTACAAAGCCTGAGGGGCAAAAAAAGGAAAAAAGGGGGGAAAAAAATCAGTGTGAATTTGATTGTTCTAATGTTAGAATTAGGGCAACAAATAATGCTACAAGGTTTAAAAAAGGACATTTCAGGTGTTTTTTCACTTGTTTACTGTCAAGTTAAAGACCAGCAGTGGAAAGAAGGGACTTAGAAAAATATGAAGGGAAGCAACAAAGAGTATGAGAACAAATTCTGAAAAGGCAATCATTTATGCAAACTAGCCTAAGACCCAGGACTGGAATAGTCTCTTATGTCAGAAAGTACCACCACAATCCCATCCAAAAGACCAAAGGAATAAACAGAGTACACATGTGCAAGTTTGGCTTCTCACCCCACAACCTCTCTGCACTGCCTGTTTCTAAAAGTCATGCCTGAGTTAAGTCACATCTTTTAATTTCTTTTCAAAGCCTCATTCATGGCTAGCTCATTCTCATTTCTCCTTTGTTAAAACTTTAACATAAATACACCTTCTTTTCAGCTGACATCACTCCACTGACTGCTACCATTTTCACAACCACACCATCCAAGCCTTCCTGACAAGGAAGCACTAGAATGCCATTAAATCTTCACACTGTGGTATTAAATACCACTAGCAAACTCCTGCTTCCTTCATCAGTGTCATTGGTCAAAAAATGGAAGTAGACCAATTCCAAGCATCAGCCCCTATAAACCCTACCAATAATTTCCCTCCTGTCTAGGAAACTAGACAGGTCATTAAACTTCCCGAGCATAAGATTTATTTGGGTGTAGAGCAGTCTGGTTTTCTGTTGGGATTGGAAAACCTATTTGAAAGGAAAGACTGAAAATATTAATCTAGTTCATCCGGTGAGCATCTCTGGATTATTTTTCACAGACAACCAAGCGGGATTTATGATCTCCCTTGTTTGTGTGTACTGTACCTACTGAATGCTGAGGGGAGCACTGAGCAAGAGCTCAGATTCCACACATCCAGGGCCACTGAACAAGGGACTCTTTCAAATAATCCTTTCAAGTACTTCCTTGCAATAGTCACACACTTCCTCAGGTTTAGTGTACATGAGGTATAGGTATCTCTTAGAAGCTACTATCTCTAACAAAGTGAGCATTCACCAGCTGAGTAGCAGTGAGTGACTGTGTCCCCCTCCTTAGCCTCCTCCAAGACAAAAGGGGAGTCCCGTGGCAAGGTTCTGGTAAGCAGATTTACCATTTTTCAGGTGGCACAGAACACACTTGGCAGAGCTCACCTTCAGGCTGCTAATCAAGCAAACTGCACTGAACCGTGTGCTGAAGTCCACAGTAAATTTCCTGATGCAGCAATCTTACTCAGACATAAATTCAGGCCCTGGTCTGTGACAAACATATATACACACCAAGTAGCCTTTTACAGTTATAGCTAGTGATGTGCATACGAGTAGCAGTTATGCCTAAATAATAAATATTTTGCCAGCACGGGGCTACCATTCATGGCAAAGCTTTTCCCCTAAAGGGAGTGACAAACTTATCAACGATGTTTTATTTTAAGTAGCAAAACCAGTCTCCTCTCAAAATAAACAAGTTATGCAATCAGAGGAATGGATCTGAGCCCAACTGTGCACTTGGGAACAATGGGTCAGTGGTGGTCTTGACAGTGCTGGGTTAAGGGCTGGACTTGATGATCTTGGAAGGCTTTTTCAACCTGAACGGTTCTATGATTTTATGCTTTTAATAAGTGCCTGCAGTACATCTAAGGTCACATCCCTTCATTTCTCACACAGCTACGACTGTGCTGTAGTAGTTACTCAGGCAGTTACATTGATAAACGTGGAACTGGAAAGGCTTTTTTTACCTGACGAGTTCCTTATGCAGCTCAGGTGAAGTCAGGTAATCAGGTGAGCAGCTGGCCTTCTCTGGTGACCTGTCACTGCCCTCAGGACTCTCCACTCTCAGGGCTTTACTGGCAGCGTGGTGGAAGTCTGCCATCTCTGTCAGCCGCTGCTTCATCTCATTTAGCAAGTTAACATGAGCTGCACTCTGAAAAAAGCGTCTTCCAATACAGCCATCTACAGGTAATCTAAAAATGAACAAAAAAGCGTAAGTAAGTCTTGCTGCAAATGTCAAATCAGCATCTCTGTAGATAAACTGGCTCACCAGAGAAGCTGCTGGTACCCACTGCTTTCAGGAGCAGTCAGTGTAATGCACTGACTCTCACTTGCTGTGCACTTAATTAGTGCTTGCTAATCTGCTGGAGCAGGGCAGACTCACCCATACTGTGGTCCTGGTCGGTGAAGGTACAGGAGGAAGAATTTCTGCCAGATCAGCGGCAGGAGAGGGTGAGCTGCAGGGGTAGCAAGGGCCTGGTGAGCCCAGCGGTAAATCATGAGCCTCTGAAGGGATGGGACGATGGGCAGCTTCAGCTGGGCCTGGGCTTTCTGCAGAAACATTTCCAGACAAGTGTGGTGCTGTAACAGGCTGTCACAGGTCAACTGAGCAGATTAGCACAGCACGAACACTTGGTAATTACAGTGGAGAAAAGTTTGGAAGCAGTCACACATCTGTTACAGGCCTTGAAGGATGAGCTGCCCATCTCACAATTATGTTGGGAGAGCAGACCTACATCTCTGATGCTTACACAACCCCAGCATGATGGCTCTGACACAAGGCCAACATATGGGCTACTGGTGTTAATTACACTTAATTACTGTTCTTCCTCACAGAAGTAGATATCCCCCGTTTAAATCTCCAGCATGCTACTTTTAACTTTTTCAAGATTACATTTAATATAGCACTAGTGAAAATTCAAAATGCAAAGTGTAACTAATGTCAAGAAAGAACACGGAAGCAAAAGCAGAACAAAACCAAAGCAACCTATGAGTAGCAGCCTCCCATTTTAGCAACACCACAGACACACTAAATTGTTAAACAGTCTCACTCCGAGCTCCCCTGGACTGTGTCTGAAGCAAGGGAATGGGAGGCTTTTCTGAATTCCCAACACTGGGAGCAGACCCTGGCACTACCTCATCTCCTACACCAGACCTCTGGCATCCTTTTCCACACACTCCTTCTGTTTTCCAGCTAAATCAAGACAAACCAAGACAAAGAGCAAACGTTCTCCAGACCAGCTCCAAGGATGCAAGACATGTACTTGACACTGCCCAAGCAAACCTATTTTCACAGAGACACTTCCTTCACTGAAATAGCTAAGATGAAGGATGGGGTAAAAGGTGCTTTGAGAATGGACAGCTTTGGTTTCCACTTGCCTCACTCCAAAAATTCTAACTGAATTTGAGCAAAGAAGCTGGAAAATGCTGCAATGTGGCCTGAAGTACAGCTTATTAAGTGCTTGTAGAAGGAGAGACCTAAATAGTTTTGAAAGCCTTGGGAAATAATTCAGAACACAGAGAAAAGTAAAAGCCAGTCTTCTGCACAATTCAGGTCATCTGAGAAATCATCTGTTTGAAATACAGACACGTTTTCCCACCTGAAAAATAACCACTCCCCATATCAGGGGTATAGAGTAAATCCACTGAAGGTTTTGAGGCATTTAGATGACTGAGAAAATAATGCAAAAGCACAAACTAGTTTTCTGTAAATACTGATATAGTAAAATCAGGTATTGCCATGGCAGCTTTTAAATGTAAAGGAACTCAAATATACTCAAAATGTATAAGAAAATTTCCCTACAGTATATTTTCTCCTGCACAGCCAGGTAAAGCGTTATTTATGCATTTATCTTGGTAAGAAAGCAGTACATAAGAGAAAAAACTAAATTATACAAGGGAACACTTTTCTCCAGCAGTTCTCTCTACTTAATAAAAAGGGATGACCAGCTCTCTCACCTTCAAAGCTTGATCAGGAGTTAAAGCATTGATAACCAGCTCCCCCTCCACAACTCTGCGAAGCTGTGAATCTTCTTCAAATATTGACTCCATATTTAACACCATCCATGCAAACCAGACCTGGACAAGACAGAAATGACAGAATATTGATAGTAAAACAGCAGGGGGCAGGATCAGGAAGCTTGATGATTTCTTAAGAGGAGTAAATAGAAAGTAAAAAAAGTAAAATTAAATAGATTCTCTCTGCAGAGTCGCAAAAAGCAGTATCACATCTCAATACACAAGACCTCTTTATCCTTAAATTCAAACTTCCCCTTTGTACAATCTTGGGGAAGAGGAGGAAAAGCAGACACAACTGACAGAATTACCCAGGGAGCTCTGGAGGAAACAACCTTCTCGAACTCAGTAAAGTAAGATCTCCTCTCTTCCACCTGCACTACACAGCTGTATCTGGTACTGCAAGGTTTTTTTCCTTTTTTCTTGAATAAGGAGCTCACTGAAGCAGAGAGAAAGTAACTCAAATTCAAAAGATTTATCAGATGAAGACTGATTAATAGAAAAGTCAGGCTTTACAGATTTTGTCAAACAGATCAAGCACAATAGTAGATTAGAAGAAAATTTAACTAGTATGTCGTATTATACGAATTCTTGGATGCAGATTAGACAAACTCTCCCTGTGCAAAATACCCGTGTTCTTTTTAGTGCAATAAACCCATAGCATTCTCTTAGGCTGAACTTGGATTTCTTTGCAAGAAAACTCTGGGACGGGAAGAAAAAGTGACCAAGAGAGAAATCTAAAAAAAAACAAAAAAACCAAACCAAACCAAACAAAAACCCCAAAACAAAACAAAACCAAAAAACCCACAAACAAAACAAAAAACAAACAAACAAAAAAACCAAAAAACAAAAAACCAAAAAAAAACCAGACAAACAAAAAAAACAAAACAAAACAAAACAAAACAAAACAAAAAAAAAAACCAAACCAAACCAAAACAGACCCCTAGACCAGTATGCTGATTTTCCCACAACAAAACCCCACCATGACACTCACCTGAGAGGAGTTGGCATTGCCCTCCACAAAGGATGGTGTGACATTGCCTGCCACGATCCAGCTGACCAGTGAAGACAGCATACCCTTGTCACAGTGATAGCCCAGAGCATTCTGCACAGAAACAGAAAACATTTGGGGTTTTTTCATGACCAGATGATTTAGAAGCTACAGGTGCATAACTCAATCTTTATTCAGGTTCCTTTCTACCTCTTGCTGCTACTTTCCAACCTTAGCTCTGCCAGGCACCACTGAAATGCCTGCTTGGACTTTCTATTTCAGTGAAAACATCCTGTTGCAGTGACTATGTCTGGTTTGTTTCAGGAGAGTGAGCTCCACTTCTGTCCTAAACACTCCATCAAATATTTGAAATGCAAAGAAGACAAACTACAGTGGAACTCACATGAATGCAAACTGTGTTCCAAACTGGTTTTAGTAGCAATTATTATCACTATTATAAAAGATATGACATTTAATTAATCTTGATCAACTCAGAAAAAAATCAGATAACCCCATCATCACTCATCATCATGACTGGCTGTCCAGAGAAGCTGTGGCTGCCTCATCCCTGGAAGTGCTGAAGAAGAGTTTCCACAGGGCTTGGAGCAAACTGGGATAGTGGAAGGTGTTCCTGCCCATGGCAGGAGTGGAATTGGATGGGCTGTAAAGATCCCTCCCAACCCAAACCATCCCAGGATTTCACAGCCGTTCTTGTTGCACTCCAGGAAAACACATTCACATCAAAATCCGACCGTGCAACACACGAGCTGACCATTTACTCAACAGCCACACTGAAACACCACAACAATTTACCTTGTGCTGCTGGTAAAGCAGCTTCTGCACGCAGTCCTCTTGGCTGTACTGAAAAGCAGCTTTGCACAAGTCGTCCAGCAGGCAGAGAGTGGCACGGTCCCTGTGCCACAGCTGCTGGCTTGTGAGCACCTGCACCCAGAACTCCAGGACTGCAGCTGGCCCCACTCCATTTGGATGGTCACTTAGAAAAATGTGAGTCTGGCAAATTAAAGGGGAGAACTGGTCAACAGCTTGCAGCTTTTAGTAACGTTTAAGAACTTACTGGAGGACTGTTTGACTTGCTTGAGGCTGTGGAGCTACCCTTAAATTAAGTAATTTACAAAACTCTCTATACCCAAGTAAGGAGAGCTTTGTCATCTACAGCCTCCAAACTTCTACAGATTCTGAAGCCTGGAGAGCAGAGCACTCTGTGCAATCAGCAAAAACAGACACAGAAGCCTTAAGCAGGACCCTTGCAGGCATAAACAGCACCTATTTCCAAATTCCAGGCTGCTGATCCTGCAAAAGGCCTTCCCAGATTAAGCCTATTTCCATTATCCCTCTCTAATGTTAGAGGGCCTTGGGTTTTGACCTCCCTGCACTTAAAAAAACCTCTGCAGTTCCCTAACTCAAGAACATTTTTCCATTTCAGTGCCCTAAATTAATGGTAAAAAGCAGAGCTTGCAAACATTAGTGTCTCTGCTGCATTCCTCAAATAACACAAACAAGAACGCAGTGCTGCATATTACATTTCCTTTTTTAAATAGTTTTGACCTGGTATGGGAAAATGAATTTTCCAAGAAGTCTGAAAGGCAAATATTGTTGTTAGTGTCATATGTATTGCCAGAGTAAGGCAAATTTAACCAGGAACATTTCAGGAAACCAAACCCAACTACTAATGCTTGATACAAGGTATTCTGTGATTGAACTGCCAGCTTCAGTATCCTTTCTAATCTTTAACACTAACTCAGTCAAAGAAGCTTGGTTTTAAACACTCTCTCTCTCTCTTCTTTTTTAAATAATCTTCTTACCTGTATCATACTACTGAGCAGCTTAACATTTTCTCCATAGTTCACTCCAGTCAAGTGCTGTGTCACTTTATGGGTAACCTGCTGGGTCACTCCTTGAGGGACTCCACTATCCAGACGAAGAAACAGTTCCACGTAAGATAAAAACCTAGAGATGTCAACAAATTAAATTAAAGTATCTCCTACTCCATATTAAACAGAAAGCCTGCTTCTAGAGAATTTAAAACTAGCCCAACAGCACCAGTGAGACACATACAGAAAGGCTTTGATTCACAACCACAGTGCAGATTTAATTGCTCCAGTTCAGCCATACACTGGGCACAGTGTGAACATTTCACACCAGCCTGTAATTCAAGGCAGTTCATCAGGACTAAATACAGTTCTTAATCTACATCAGGACCCAAATCTTACTCAGGATTTGTCTGGGAGACTGTCAGGTGTCTAAACCAAAATATTATTATTATTAACTTTCACTGCAACTATGAATAAATTAAATAAACAAATGTATAAAATTTAAAAATGAACATATTATGAGCATATAATGCTTACTGTTCATTCTTCAGGAGGTAATATTGGCAAGAGTAAAACAAGGGCAAAATTTTATCCAGCACGTGGACTACTGTTCTCAGATGTCGAGACTGGACTAGTACACCCAAAAGAGGGATCCCTTCAGCACAGAATTTCTCAATGCTGTCAGAAAACAAAACAAAACAAATTAAGAAAAATGCATTCACTATCAGCAGAAAGGGAGACAAGGTGTTGACTTAATTCTCATTAACTGAGATGTAAATACATTCATAAATTTACACTTGATCTTTGAAAATCTAAATAACTAAATAGAGAGTTTTTTCTTCAGCTATAGAAGTCATTCAATTGCTGACAGATTTGCTAAGTATTTCCTTCTCAAATATTTACTAAATATCTCCTTCCTTCACAAATTTCTTTCTGGGGATCAGTGTCCCATCTTTCAAAAATCACTGGAAACGCAAGTTTTCATCAAATTTCTATAGTGAGCTTTAAAGCTCACTATTCCTGCCTAACTTGGACAACTTGCCTTCTTCTCCAAGAAAAAGAAGAGCCAAAGGCCAAACAGAGAAGGTGTAGGGGGGAGAACAGACTAAAAAGGTTCTTTCGTGTTTTATTTCATGCTCAAAGTTATGGAAGAATTTCCACTCTCAACTCAAAATACCTTATTATCAGTCTCAAACTACTCCAGTGCTTTAAAGTATCTATGGCATAACCTTATCATGAAACAACGGCTTCCTTGGGGAAGGAGAAGAAAGCCCAGATTATTTTTAATATTTAATTAAATTATTTTAAAATTTATTTTATTATTTTAATTATAATTTAATTATTTTAAATTATTTTTTCTTAAAAGAGCAACAAAATATAATATGTAGAAAACAAGTCAGTGAAAATTTTGAACAGCATAGCACATAACCAAAGGGATCACAGGCTCAGGGAAAACAGTTCTGGTGAGAACTGATCAAATTTTGTGTGGCTCTGTACCTCAAACAAGAACATTTGGTGGCATCCAAAAGCCTTACCTACAAACCAGCTAAAAGCACTGGAAAAGACTGTGTTGGAACACAGTCATGCCTAAGAGGTTCACTACTCTTATAATGCTCTTTATCTACTGTTCCCAGAGTGAGTGGGTTTTTTCTCACTATTTTCTGAATGCAGTGCTGTCCTGATAAAAGAAATTACCGAGAACAACCCTTTCAGTAAGTATGGTTCAAAGTTACTCCTGTCCAGAGGAGTTAACCCTCAGTTTCAGCACTAATTCTTATGATTGGACCCTAAAGTGCAGCCAAAACGGCAAAAAAAACACTACTAGCAAAATAAAGGAAATAGCATGTTGCTTGAAAGAATTCAGGAATAATTTCTATACACAAAGGACTATTTAGCACTAGAAGAGGCTGTCCAAGGAGGCAGTGGACTCCCCATCCCTGGAGGTGTCCAAGCAATAACATGGCACACATTGATCTGGGTTGGGTGACAAGGTGGGGATTGGTCACAGATTGGACTTGATGACCTTGGAGGTCTTTACCAACCTAAATAATTCTGGGATTCTGTGAAACTACAGTCACAGAATCACAGAAGGTTGGAGTTGGAAAAGACCTTGAGATTATCCAGTCCAAACTCCTCCAAGGCAGGGTCACTCAGAGCAGGAGACAAAGGAATGAGTCCAGGTGGGTTTGGAATGGCTGCAGAGAGGGAGAACCCATGACTTCCTTGGGCAGCTGTTCCAGGGCTCTGCTATCCTCAGTGTAATGAAGTTCTTCCCCATGCTGAGGTGAAACCGATTGTATTTTAGTTGTGGCCATTGCTCCTCATGTGGTCACTGAAGAGTCCAGCACCATCCTCTGGACACCCCTTTGAGAAGTTTATCTGCATTAATGAGATGCCCTCTCAGTCTCCTCCAGACTAACCAGGCCCAGCTCCTCCTCCTAAGAGAGATGACAAGCTGCTCGATCCCTCACATCACAAGCCCTTTGCTCTTTAAACACGCACAAAGCCGTTAACAACCCGCAGCTCAGCAACAGGGAGGCTGCTCAGTCCCTGGGGCCATCCACCCAAGGCAAACCCCCCAAAAAGCCCTCACCTGTGGCCCAGGGTGGTCATTGCCAGTGCCAGGTAGCAGCCAATGGGGATATTTGCCTTCACAGCCTTGAGCAGGGGGTGCAGCGTGACCGACTCGGCCGTGTCCAGCGCACTGTCGCACGCGGGCACAGCCAGTCCGCTCTGCTGCACCCCACGGTCATTCCTGTGCAGCTTCAGCCTCAAAATCAAACTCCACGCCCACTGATTGAAGGAACTCTCTGGCGTTTCCCCATAGCGAACGATGCTGGCCAGGTAGGAGACCTGGAACAGAGCAGCAGGAGCAGCAATGAGAGGAAGCACAGCCACGACGCAGCACGTGGTGGCACTTGGTCCATGGAAAGGGAACTGGATGATCTTTGGGGTCCCTTCCAACCCAAACCTTCTAGGATTAGACCAACAGCAATTATTTTTTAGACATATCATGTAGTTTATCTAAACACTCTCCTCCTGTGGCTTCAATTTCTACCTCCCTCTCCTTCCCCCCATCCCTTTAGGTAAAGGCTATCAACATACACTGTCTGGTTAAATTCTTCTAAGCTAGATGCCAACCTTGAATTAAATCTTAATTTTAATACTGAAGGAAAAAAAAGCCAGACACAACCTTTCAATAATGTTTAAAACATTAAGACTGCTGGTGAAAGGAAATAGAAAAAACCATGCAAAAGTACTATCTGTCAACAAAAAGCCTAAAACCTGGCAGCCTCTCCTTAGAAAAAAGTCTGTATGTGGAAAGGCAGAGTCACAAATGTATGTGTCTACTGTCATAATGACCATGTCTAGATTTGTCTAGAATTGTAAATCTCTTGGGAAAAAAAATGTACATGTTCTGACAGAGCAATGTAAATTGTAGAGCTGGAGGGCAGTGCAGATATTTCATCCTCTCTGAGCAGGGGTACAAGAACCTAAGCATTACTTTCTCTCTAATTCTAGTTATAGGCTCATGCAAGTCAGGATAGATTAAACAGCACAAGTGGAAACTAGCGCTAACACTGGCTTAAAAAGAGAACTCATCTGGCTGGCACAAGATAACAAACCATGGTTAAGTAGTACAGAGGAGCAAGTCAAAACAGAGCAGAGACAACAAAGAACATTCACAGTGTGGGAAGAAAAGGTTGGGGGAAAAAAGTATAGAGGAAAACACCATACAAAAAAATACTGGGAAGACAAAGCCTAGCACAATGCTAAAACCTCTGAATAAATAAATATAAGCATCTTTGACTGAATATCTATGGAGGGGCCTGAAGAAACAAGAAAGTTACTTGGAAAATCAACGGCAATTGGCAACATGTGGTAAAATTTCAAACAGGTTCACCTCAAATTGTTGAATTGCAAGCCACAGCCACTGCATTTCAGTTGTTTCCTCAAGCTGTAAACATTGTGACAGATTCTACTTATGTAGTAAATTTGACCTGAAAATTGGATAAGGCTGCTTTATCTGAAGTTGATCATTCACCTTTATTTGATATATTGCTGGAATTGTGGAATACAATTCAGCAACCCACTGAACCATATTCTGTGCTGCAAATTCGCAGTCACACTTCTTTGCCAGGATTTTTCACAGACGGAAATGCTGTAGCTGACGCTCTTGCTGCCAATGCTGCCTTAACAGTCCCTGATCACAGGCAACAAGCAATCTTATCTCATCAATTTTACCATCAGGGATCTCAAGCTTTACAGCTGCAATTCGGCCTCAGTAGCAATGGTGCTCGTTCAATTGTTGCTGCATGCCCTGACTGTCAAGGTTCACAAGTTTCTGCATATTATGGGACCAACCCCAGAGGGCTGCAAGCATTGCAACTCTGGCAAACAGACATCACTCAGATGACTGATTTGGAAGACATGTACATGTATCAACTGATACTTTCTCTCATGCTATTGTAACAACTGCACATGGAGATGAAAAAGCTGTAGGTATTATTCATCACTTTCAAAGAGGTTTTGCCGTTTTAGGAGTACCTCAGCAGATTAAGGCTGACAATGGATCTGGTTATATATCTCAGAAAACACAGCATTTATTAGCTGTTTGGGGAACTGTACTTAGTACAGGTATTCCTCATTCTTCCACTGGACAAGCTACTGTTGAACGTGCTCATGGCACACTGAAGCACCAGCTTCAAAAACAAAAATGGAGAATGCAAGAAGAAACTCCCTAGGCAGTTTATGCGTTGAACTTTTTATCCGACAGGGAGACAACTTCTTTACTTCCTTGTTTTCCCACCTTTCCTCTTTAATTTCGAAATCAGAGCTGCAAAAGCCTGCTCGTGTGCAAGTGAGAGATTGGGTTAGTGGCCAATGGAGTGGTCCTATAGATTTAATAACCTGGGGAAGGGGTATGCTTGTGTCTCTGCAGAAAATGGACCATGCTGGATTCCTGCTCACTGTGTTAAGCCTTACCTGCAGCACACAGGAAGGAACAGGATGGAAGATTCCACCACAACCAAAGCACAACGTGTGGGTGACACTGTCTAAGGCTACACATCAAGACACGCTGTGTTTATCAGTCTCCAATCCTGAAAATCCACACTCTGTGTGTCTTGTTGGTGTACCTCTTGACAACTGGCCTTGTCCCTCACAAGCTTTTAATTGTAAATCAGTGAATCCCATACAAAATGTAGATTTTTTGGAACAGTATCTGTGCACACTTGCCTCAAGTTACCATTGAGCCACAGGAACTAGAATTGCTGGGATCATTGCAAATGGATGCTTGTGTAATGTTTAGTTACAAGAGGAAAGAGAAGACCAAAGGGGGGCTGCCTCAGAATGTAAATGCAACATTAAATGTATACAGAAATGCAAGCTTGTGGTGTAACTACACCTCACATCATACAGCACGTGTCTCTAATGTGTCTTTGCAGCTGCCAAAAGGTGTGGTTTTAATCTGTGGTGATTGTACTTGGGTTGGTATTCCAAATAGGATAACAAGAGATCCGTGCAGTTTGGGCCAATTCACTCTATTGCTGCCCAACATTATAATGATGCACCAGAAAATAAGAAGCAAACGATCACTTCGACATGAATTTACTTCTCAATGCCAGGATAATATGGCTTTTTGGGGACCTGCTTCTATTGCTCCTGCATCCATTTTGGCACCTGGAGGAGCTGCAGCTCATGCTCTACCCTCACTGAATAAACTTGGTTGTTGGTTAGCTAAACAAAGCAATGACACATGTGTGGCTTTAAGTGGGTTACTACTAGGTGTAGATAGCGTTAGACATTGCCACTTTGCAAAACAGAGCAGCTATTGATTTTTTGTTGTTAGCACATGGTCATGGATGCCAGGATTCTGAAGGCATGTGTTGCATGAATTTATCAGATCACAGTGAATCAATCTACAAAAGCACTGCAAATTTGAAAGAGTCAATGAATTACAGGTGATGAAGGATAGGGATGGCTGAATAGTTTTTTCAACAGTTGGGGCATCACTGAATGGCTTAAAGCCTTCTTGAAGACTGGATCGTTTATTTTGCTGGTGATTGTAATTATTGCTTTGTGCCTCCCCTGTCTGCTTGGATTTTTGCACAGGGCCCTGCAAAAATCCTTGGCAGCTGTGTTTGTAGCTCAAATATAAAAAGGGAAAAGTGTGGAGGGGCTTGAGACCTGGCCTGTAAGCCAAACTGAGTTAGTAGAAGTAACATCAACTGATGAATTCTGAGTGTATCCATAGCAAGGAAGAAGACAAGACCATTAGCATGGAAACTGATTTAAAAAGATACCTGAAGGACTTCTGTATTTAGACTACATGAGAAAGTAAATGTGTGTGTGGGCCTTATTAAATTTTTGCAAAACTTTTGCCAAATATATTGACACTAATTGCTTTGCACCGATTAATATAATAAGGTATTGTGATGCAGTCAATAACTTAAGATCACACTTTGTTAAGAGTGTATAAACTGGAGAACACACGGAATAAAGAGGACGCCACTGTTATTCTGTTCAACTGTGTGTGCGTGTATGTCACATCCAATCCAACGGTGACAAATATCCAAAACAGGGATTTTTTAACTTTGATCTTTCCATCCTTCCTTGCATCCTGTAACTTAGGGCTATCCCTTCCTGAGCCCAGTGTGCTGTAAAATCAATTTAAGAAATGTCTGTGGTGTGTTCAGGTCACATAACACTGCCCACTGCTGAAAAGCTCCAAAAGGGATTAACACTTGAGTCTTCAAATGAGATTAAGAGCTGGAGTGAGCTCTCTTATGATCACCAGTAATGATAAATAGCCTTGCTTTAGCAAGTACTATCTACCTCTGCATGAGTAAAGGAGGAGCAGTTTGTGACTATTCACAAACCTGCAAGCGGGTCAAAATTAAATGTCTTTTTCAAGGAAGATGGAGAGAGACTGTTTATAAGAGCATGGAGTGACACGACACAGGGAATGTCTTCAAAATGAGACAGAGTAGATTTAGATCAGATATTAGTAGGAAATTGTTCTCTGTGAGGGTGGGCAGGCCCTGGCACAGGGTGCCCAGAGCAGCTGTGGCTGCCCCTGGATCCCTGGCAGTGTCCAAGGCCAGGCTGGACAGGGCTTGGAGCAGCCTGGAACAGTGGAAGGTGTCCCTGCCCATGGCAGGGGGTGGGACCGGATGATCTTTAAGGTCCCTTCTGTCAAAACATTCTATGATTCTGTGATTCTCACACAGATTTTCAACAGAAGCCTGACAGTATCTTCAAACCGCTCTGTGGGTGCAGGCAACATTGAGTGTTATTATGTTACGAAATTGTAGTTAGACAAAGAATAGCTTTAAAAAGAATGAAAAAAAAAAAAAAAGGAGAAAAACAAGATCTTGCCCTAGAGCTTTTCCCACTTATAGCCATCCATAAGTTATTCCTTGTAAGTAAGGAGAAAGGATACCTGTTTTATGCTTTCAGAAAGCAGCCCAGCATATGGCTTTTGGGAGAGATATTTCTGATACGCTTCCAGGACCATCAATGCAACTTCAGAATGGATAGTTGGATCCAGGTGAAGAGTATTCTGCTAAAAACAGTGTCAAGACATAAAAACTTGAGTCGTTTAAGAGGTCTCTACAACTGTACATTCAGCTGCACCACGGAGAAATAAATCCTAATATTTTTCTTGCAGTTCAAATTAATTATTGCAAAATCTAGGCAAAAATCTTGCCCAGTGAAAAAAATTCAGCTCAATGTTAAAGAGTACCAGGCTCACAATGGGCAACACAAAGCCCAATAACAAGATTATTTTTTTAAAGGCATCACAATATTCACTTTCCATGTGCATTTTATGAACTTATGATTACTAATGCAAAAATCCATAGATGCCTTTTTCAAATACATAATACAGACACTTGAACTCTTGCCTTTAAACACAAAACCAAATCCCAAGACCATGTTTTTTGTACAAAAACACAGCAATTCCTCTATCAACTGCCACATAAAAGAGCCATTTTTCCCCATACCAAAGGGTACAGACATGGTGTTGCTACTGCACAGCAAAGAATTGTTAATTTTCCCTAATATTCACTTTTCTTTACATGTCCACAAGAAACAGAGAGAAAAAGTAAGTCGATATTAATGTACAACCATCAGCATGGCAAAGAGAAGAGTTCAGGATCACCAAATGCACAGAATGCAATGCTAAACTAAATCACTGAACACAGGCAACATTATTCCCTCAGTCTATTCCTGCTTTTTTCTGAAACAGCATTCACCCTCAGTTATATCCTGAAGTCAAGGAGCTCCTAGAGTAACCCAGTATTATGGAATAATTCCTGATAATTTCAGTGATGCTCAGGGTTTTGAAATGTCTAATTTCCATCATTATTTTTCTTGCTCTCTGAAAAACATACCTAGATACCAGCATGCAAGCTACAGTCACACCAGGCTCCTACACATTTTTCAAAAGATTCCTCTACTTTTACAGTCAAAAGCATTTTAATCATGTGACTCATAAAAAATTGTCGTATCAACTATTTCCTCATTTAGAGAGGAAAAAAAATCCTTGCTTAAATATCTCTTTTAAACTCAGCTGCACCACTATAAGAAAGCAGCACAAGCAAATCCTCAGGCAGTGTGCTGTAAAATAATTATGAAATTCTCATTTTGTGCCATTAGGTGTACAGCCATAATATAAAAGCATGCAATTAACTGTTTTGAAATTCTGTTCTTCTCCCAGGTTGAGCTAAACTTTTGCTCTGAAAAACTGAGGAGGTTCAAGGCTTCTGTTCTCAATACCTACATGCTCACCAAATCCCCAGTTCAGCCCTTCCAAGATAATGCAAGCCAGTTTATTCTCCACTGTTGTCAGGCTGTAATTCAACAACCAGTCACGGATCAGAGCTATCTCAGATGAAGAAGGCTTCCACAGGTACAGGGGCAGTTCTTTAAATAGATATAAAGAAACCTTTGAGGAGAGAGAGCAAAAAAGTGCAAATCAGTACTCAGCACACAACAATAATCAGCACTGTGCCCTGCTATTTTAAAGTGAAGTATGACCAAAAACCTCCCACAGACGGGTCTTTAACACATCCATTCATACCAAGCCATGTCTTATCACACAACCTGGTATGGCCTCTAGGTTTAACTGGGTGTGTGATTTAAATTATTTAAATTATAGACATCAGCACTTACCATCCCCACTTTATCAATGGTCTCTCTAATCCGATCCAGCAGTACAGAAATAATCTGTGTGTGGATGCTGGCAATGGCTCCCAGGAGTTCTCGACCAACCTTGGAAAATGCTTCTCTTGTGGAAAGACTAACATAGGACACCTGAGAAGATGAGCAGGGAAGAGAAGTTACTGCTTCTGGATGACCTCCACTAACACGGAATTAAAAAGTCTCCTGGAAAATATAGGACACTCAATTGCTCTTGGTCATTGTAAACTTGATAAATGCCCATATGAAAAGTGAAACTGATTTCCCTTAAACACCAGGAAAGTTCTGTGTCACAGTGCTAAAAAACATGCCCAAAACTAAACACAGGAACAACAGAGCCACAGGCACTAAAAATAATCTCACCAAAAACAACAGAAAAAACAACCTATAAGGAATTCCAGAGTTACAGGTTAGGCCTGTATGAGAAAAATAAAACAAAATAAAAGTATTTTTGTTTATTTGTTTCATTCTGGCTTTGCTTACAGAAAATCTGTTCTTTTTCCCAGAAAAAAACAAGTATTTCAGGCAATTTTAATTCAGTAATTTTTGTTTAAAGTAGCACTTTTTTAATTCCATGGCTGAACAAACTACAGAAGCCATGAAAGTTTCACACCTCCCACAATTACAAATATAAAGAGCATTTTCATTATTTTCCTGAATGCACCAGTAACATTAGTCACCTCATATATCTCCAAAACAACGATTTTGATAAAATCCTCATCAACATCAGTCCGTTTGGTTTGTGCCATCTGAGCAAATGTGGTGAGCAGACAGATTTCTTCTGAGCAGTTCATTGACTGGAGATACTTTTCAAACTGTGCAAGGTGCTCTGGATCTAGAAAAAAAGTCAATTAAAAGAAACATGATGAAATTGCAATAGGACACACAACAACAGCATTTATAGAGTTATTCACTCAAATTCCAAAGAAGTGATCTGTGGAGATCATTCCATGCCAACCACAAGTAAAAATTCTGCAAGTATCTAGTCCCAAGTCTTGATTACGCCCAAGAGCTACAAAAAAGGGCCAATTTTAGTTTCCCAGGTACAATACAAGCAAAAATACTGGATGCACTTGTTTGGAATCCATCTCTGAAAACAGAGAACTGAACCTGCACAAGTAGGAAGGCTAAGAGATGTTTTCATTCAAATTCAAGGGAGGTTTACTTTTAAACTCTAAAGAGATATTGCCAAAAACAAATAAACATTCCATTCCTCAGGGTGTGGGACAACAGGAAGGTAAGGATACAAAGGAACCTGTACAAGGCTTTAAAATGTATTTTTAATTTCTTCCAAATAACTTTAAATAGAGTCTGTGCAGCTAAACAAGCCCTGAAAGCAGCATTTGAGCTGTAAAAAAATTTTCAGGAGTGATCTACCTTCTCTGAACCAAAACATGCCAGCAAACACTGTTTACAGTGATTTTTTTCATAGCAGCTGAATATACAGAAAAAGCACCCATTGTGCACTCAGCTAACCTGAACACACGTGTGCTCAGCATGCCTGGGATCAAACACGTGCACTGGGGTTACATTCTATTTTAAGGGCTTTCAAGAATTTTGCAACTCTACTCCAACCTGAGAAGGTCAGGCTTGCACAGGCAAAACAGCTCATGGAACAGCATGCTAGAGGATTGTGTAATTTAAGAAAACAGTTTCTTCCAAACAGTAAGAGAAACTGCACTGCTGATAGACACAGCAGGCAAACAAAGGGTGCCTCATCCATTCACCTCTACTTCCTAAGGATATTTTTTATCCTTACTGCAGAAGTTACAGACAACTGTGTTTCCCCTTGCACTTTAGTTTTTTTAAGATGATGCAAAAGGATACTAAAAATGACCACATCATTATTGCATCTAGAGGCATAGCAGAGTCACCCACAGTGGGGAGAAGGGGTCAGCTGTGGGCTCCACACTGACCTCAAACCCACACCAAGCCATAGCCTGGGACTGAAGATGGGGACAAGGAATAAGGGAAGCAGAGACTCCACCTAAATCCTGTCGTATCATAGAGGAGAAACAGTATCTTCACCATCCACTTGCTACTTGACCCTATTCCTTTCCTCTAATCACACTACACTTCAAGTTCAGGGCACCCTAAAAATCACTGACTTCTCAAATCCAGATACTGGCAGCGAGGAAACTGTGACCACAAATAAAGAGATATGCTAACAAAAGTGAATTGGGGGAAAGCAAACTTGGGGTAAATTACTTCATTACCTCTAATTGGAAGATTAATCTCCAATATTTAAATGGATCAAACTTACAAAAGTATGAAAAACCTGTGACCCATCATCCACTTTTGGGTGTAGCCCCTGGGGGGCTTTGTCTGCCCAAAATGTACCTGAAGGCCCTTCAATAAATACAACTGCTTTTTTTTTTTCTTAATTTTATCTGGCTTCTGTTTTTAGGTAATTTCAAAAAGGCATTACTCCCACCTCTGTGGATTTGATGCTTAAAGCTTCCACCAATTACCAAGGCTTGCTTATACTTGCAGGTTTATCACCCTTTTCTCATGTTTATTTGGGAGAGGAAATCACTAAAAAAGGCTCTCTCCCAAGAGAATGTTAATGTCATGGTCTTCCAGGGTATGAATTACAAGAAATTAAGAATAATTTGTTATGTGGCAGTTAAAAGAAAATATTTCAGAAGATTAGACGGGTTTCACTGAAAGAACTGTTGATATTCCGTCTGGACACTGGTGAAAAAAACAGTATTATACTGACAAAACTCATTGAGGAGAATGAAGAGGATAAAGAAATCCTGCATCAGCATACCAGGGACTTTGAAACAAAAGTTAGCTAGAAGCAAAACAATGCCTGGAAAGGATAATTATATATATTAAAAAAATTGTGTTTGTTACTGCAACCTATAATAGATGCAGTAAAAATTTTCTAGCAAAAACAAAAATAAAGACATTCTACTGAAACAGTGTAACAGCTACTGTTTTGGCTGGCAAGTCTTATTAGATCAGCACTTAATCAAGTGCACACAACTACAATCTTGGTATCTCTATGTAAATCGCCTTAAATGTTAGCTGCGTTTGCACAGAGCCAAGATACTCGGTAACCTCTCAGAATCACCATTTTCTTTTGCTTCTCCATCAAAACTTTGTAGATGGGGTAACAGCTACTTGGGATACCAGCCAGCTGAGAAGTAAAACTGACAAAAATGAGATTTGTTCTCCCTGAAGGGAGCAAAGAAGCTGTAAAGTAGGGAACAGTAAACTGTTTACCTGTCCCCCTGTCAATCAAGTCCTGAAATACTATCCATGAATGCAGCAGCAGAGGGAAACTAGCATTCCAGCTGGCCTCTAAATAGCACTGCTATAGCTGAAAACACCACGTTCACTGTGGAGATCAACATGGGACAAAAGTCAAGAGGAAGTAAAAATAAAATGTTCCACTTAGGACAAGAAATGCATGAAAAGAAGGCCTGAGATAAAAGAAACATAGTTGGGGATGATAAGCAGTCTCCAATAATGTGAGTTACTAAAGCCAAAATTAGCAAGTTTAGTGGGGAAAAAAAAGGAGGACACTAAAAATACATTATTTGTACAACTACCAGCAGCTCAACAGTCAACCAGTAGCAAGAAAATAAAAACCAACAAAATCCAACACACCTAACCAAAAAATTGCCACACTAATCCTAAGTGATACGTCTGTACTTTAGGATTTAAATCTCACTCTCCAAGTACTGTTGAAGGTCAACATGGGAAGTACCTCCTGCATGTCCCTCCTGCAGCTCTGAGGCAGCCACAGAGAAAACAAGGGCATTAAAATCTATCAATTGCTGTTAAAATGACAATTTGGGCAAACAGGTACTGGAAAACCGTGAACTGCCCAAGACATTTCTGTGGCCACTGGACCAGCCATGCTCAAGGGTGCAAAGAGTTAAACCCACAGCTGATGCAGCAGCAGGTTGATGGATTAGAACTGGTTCTGTGGGGGGGAATTTTACCTTTGAGTCTTTGCTTGTAATCAACAGGTTGAAGAGTAGAGCAGAGCTGCTCCAGGTGCTCGTTCTCAGCACAGTGCATGACGAAGAAGAGCCTCCAAAGCATGTTGCTGGACAAGGTTCCATAAGGCATCTCAGACATGAACAGCCAGACTCCCAACCTGTTGGATTTGAAGAGGCAGCTAGGAACAGCTCCACCCTGATAAATCCCAACATTTGGAAAGGAGACGTCTCTGGCCCACACCTCTGCTACACAACAGAATTAGGAATGTGAGGATGTGTATTAGCACCTCAGATTCTGAGCCAACCTCATTCTGAACTGGCCAAGATTTCAGAGCTTCTGTCAGTTGCTACAATTCATGGCCTAATTCCTCCCCACCTTGATGCTACCAATGCACTGAAAAATCCTACTTATTTCAGACTTGTTTAAACTTTAAGTATTTAAAGCTACTCCAAATCCCAGTTTCAAGTATTGAACTCCTCCAAAATTAAGCCAGTGAAGGGATTACCCACCTTTTTGCCTTCAGAACATGTAGAACAGCTCTGAAAAACAGCTCATCGAACTCCAGTTGCAATTTTTCCACAGAGTAGGGTTGTTCTACTGATCCATATTGTTTATTGCCACTAACATACTGGGCCCAGTGGTCACTCACATGACACACTGTCATCCTACATAGCAGAGCAAACAAAAGCCAAAGAAGGATCATTAAGTATGTCACCACCACAGGAAAACACAGACAAGAGCAACACGATCAGAGTCCAGCCACAAGACACATGTCCAACATTTTTCCCTCTGGGTTCCAGAGGTTTCTATATAAATTGCATCAGTCAAATTTCTATGTTCTCCCTCCTGGGTTTTACAAGCAAACAAGGCATAATATTCAGTTATACCAAATTAGGTTGTGTGTGACCTTTGGAGCCTTAAATAACTGTACAGGATGAAAGAGCTGTACATACAGAAAACTCATACAGAAATAATTACACTGAGAAAGTTACTGCCTCCATAACACAAAGAAAAAGATGGATTTTTTTTCTAATTTGACTGTATTCCCCCTTGAGAACGCACACATAGAAGACAATGCTAGAGATTTAAAAATGAAGAGCAGCTTTTAGGCTTCAATTACATTTACTTACTGCAACAACAGGACAATTTTCAGGGAGCAAAAACCCCAAAACAATTTTGGGTAACAACTGAAATCAAGCAGTAACATCAGTTATAGATAGGGGAAATTCAAGGGATTTCTGTTTGTTGGGTTTCAGTGAGTACCCAAGACAAGCCTAACAACATGACTAATGGAAGTCAGCTGGTGCTCCATAGCTCACCTGGCCCCTTTGCACCCACAGCATTTAGATTTTGTAATTCTCCACTTCAGATTCCCAGACTGCCTAACCCTGAACTGAACAAATGTCAGAGCAAAACCTACCTGAGAACTGCTTGGGTTTGGGTTACTTTGGTTGTTTGATGTTTGATTCTGAGGATTTTTCAGCAGCTCTGAGTATCAAATATATGTATAAAACAGATTCAATCACACCACAGAGAAAAAAATTCTCTTACTTGATGAGCTGACCAATTCTCTTCACAAACTGTCGGTACCGTGCTCTGTTAAACGTTTCTAATCCCACAGACAGAAGTTCCACTAAGGAGTTTGCAAAGGCAAAAATCTTCATCATCTTTTGGGGAGATGTTTTTTCAGGAAAATAAGCACCTTAGATGGAGACACAAAAATAAGAGTTAAAAAAAAAGTGTGATTTCTGGATTTTTAACTAACTTAACAAGCACTCAAAGCAACAATTCACCATATTGTGAATTGAAATGTATGCTATGTTTATGAAATGAACACTAACTACCTGCTAAGTATGAAAGTACAAATAAAATATGCAGGTAATAAGACCTCTGGCAAACAATTACTTGTCCAGAGATTAAAAAAAAAAAAAAAAAAAAAAAAAAAAAAAGAGAAAAATCACATAACATTACAATTAAGAGGTGAGGAGGAAAAATAGTTCTGAAAGCACTTTTGGAAGTTAACTGACAACCAAATCCAAACTAAGGGAAAAGAGTCTAATGTTTTGCCTGCATGTTGCTATTACATTTTTATTTAACCCATACACATGGCATATACTTCCATCTCATCTCTTTAGCCTGCAAGCTGCTGCACAGGTTCATTATTATTATTTTTCTCAGAGAGTTTCATAATACAGTAGCACTCTTGGCAGTGGCAGCCATTAATTTAATTAGCATAAGCAAAATGAAGAATAAGTCTCTAGCAACTGGCTTACCTTCAGATGTAAAGCCGAGGAACTGCTGAAAGAGTTCATGAAATGGGAACTGTGACAATAGAGCAATCAAATCATCTTCCAAGAGTAGAATCCAGCTTGTTTCAGGATCCTCATCCTATAGACAAATACAGGTGCTGTCAATAGCTTTACAGTAAAGCCAATAGTAAAGGGCTTCACTATTGCACTAATAACAGTTTTGTTAGGAAAAACTGAAATATTTCAATACTCTCTGCTAATACTCACTACTGGAAGCTCCAATCTCTACAGTTATACCACAGAGATAAAAGGAGACTAAAACAGAAGTAAATTCAAATTATCCTTTTTAACTTAAGTCAGATTTTCCTCATCCATTTCACAAAGATCAATGAGCTTGAACAAAAGCATAAAGGACAAAAAGAGAAACAAAAGAAGTCATCTGCTGTACCTCTTCTCCTCCTTCATCTACCAGAGTCCAGTTTCCAGATTCCTTTCCAGATGAAGAGGAACTTTTCCTTTCACTTGGTTTCATGTGGCACATGAAGTCCACACGATTTCTGGTTTAAAGTGAAAAATCAAGTGTGAAAAATTAGAAAATTAAAAATCCTGAATTCAGTAATCTTTCAGTTAAGGGAAGATATTAAAAAACCCAGATGCAAGAGGAAGAAATTAGCAAGTAAAGCAGAAAGATGCATGGCAGGAAAGGCCCTGGGGGTGCTGGTGCCAGCAGCTGGACAGGAGCCCAGGTGGGCAAGAGGCCAGTGGCCCCTGGGCTGTGTCAGCCAGGGTGTGACACAGCCCCAGGGCAGCGCTGTCCCCTGTGCTGGCACTGCTGGGACACCTGCAGTGCTGGGGACAGCTCTGGGCCCCTCAGGACAAGAGAGACACCGAGGGGCTGGAGCGTGTCCAGGGCAGGGAACGGAGCTGGGGAAGGGGCTGGAGCCCCGGGAGAGGCTGAGGGAGCTGGAAAGGGGCTCAGCCTGGAGAAAAGGAGGCTCAGGGGGGACCTTGTGGCTCTGCACAACTCCCTGACAGGAGGGCACAGCCAGGTGCTCTGCTTCCAAGTTAAAAGTGACAGGACTGAAAAAAGCCTCAAGCTGCACTACAGGAGGTTTGGATTAGATATTAGGGAAAATTTTTTAATGGAAACTTGGTCAGGCACTGCAACAGATTGTTTAGGGCAGTGGTGTAGTCAACATGTCTGGAAGTGTTCAGAAGGCTTGTGGATGTGGCATCAGAGGACCTGGTTCAGCAGGGGACACAGTGGTTCAGGTTTAAGAGTTGGACTCAACAAACTTATAGATGTTTTCCAACCTAAACAATCCTGTGATTGTAAATGACTCTAGGATAACCTGGTTCCTGACATGCAGGAGCTGTAACAGACAGGTCTCAGCTCTTTCAGCAGTAAAAGCAGACCCTGTGGAGGCTCTGAGCTCTGGTATCAACATTTAGAGCAGCACCCCAGACGCATTAAGTTGGCCCTTGTTCCAAACACAAGAATTAAAAGGAACTGGCAACGCACATTCCCTCATGATACACTGCTTTCCCCAGGTAGTTCTAGAAAGAAAATGTAAAAATAAAACCCTTTAAAATAACAGCTTTCAATAAACAAGACTCCCACTTAACTCAGACCCAAACTATCAAGATCACAGTGACAGCTCTGAATACCAGCAGTTTGATTTTTTCACATCAAATTTTGGGCAGAGGGAAAGGCAAGCTATGCATTTTATCTGGAAAGTAAAACCCTTTTCACTCGTGACTGATTTCATTAATCAGCTTCTCCAAGCACCACACTCCTACTAGATTTTAAAAATAAATTTTAAAAAAAGGATAAAAAATATATCCAGAAGTCCAATCAGTGTGTACACCAGCTTAACATCTTTACTCGGGGGACTCTATTGCAGAGACAGTATTAAAAAAACAGGCCATGGTGCAGAGCAAGAAATATTTCAGAATAAAACTGTGGGTTTGTCAGTCTTCACAAGCTATTTCACAGCTGAAAGAAAGCTGCATCATACCGTGTACAGCACAAGGAGGCACTGCCAAGGCTGAATTTTAAGATGAATAAGTAAAAGAGTTTGAATTAAACTGTGAATCTATATGCGCCTGCTTTTATGACTTTGCCTGCAATGAACTTCCAGAGTTTTAGAAGTAGATTGTGCGTTTTCTAGTCTTAAATAATCAGAGCATATTTATAAAATCGTGTTCATACTTACTTGACAGGAGACATAAGCAAGGCAAGAGACTGCATGAAATGGAAGACACCCGAAGGGTTACCCAAGACTTTGATCTGAAATTAAATGCAAAAATCTAAGTAAATCTAAACAAGAAAAGGGCAAATTATTCTCATAAAATTCACATTTCTCACTAGTTTTTTGTTAAGACTTAAAAGAATCCATAAAAGACAACACCCACACCCTGAAAAAAATATTGCCACGGCAAAACACTATGACTTGTCCAAAACTACTTAGAAGAACTAAAAGAGGGAAGGAAAAAAAGCCCTGATCAAAAGCTCCATAAAAAAGACGACAACCTGTCTCTTTGTGCCACATGTAGGTCCGGGCACCAGGGCTAATTCAGACACTGAGCAAAGGGGAAGATGAAATCTCACCACATTAAGTTAATTGGACTCAATGATATTAAGGGTCTTTCCCAAGCTAATTTATTCTGTTCTATACTTCTGTTGTATTGTTTGCCTTTCCAGCTAGTGTAATTGTTGAAGCCCTTTTCCTCTGACTGGATTTCCAACATTTTCTCCTCTTAAAAGACCAAATATGTTCTTTGCAAGGGTGCCTTTGTATAGCTGCACTCCCTCTGACCTAGACCTTTGTCCCTGAACCTTCCAGGGAAATCAGTCTCACTTCAATGTATAGCACATAAAAAAATCTGGTCCTCTTGATCGCTTACACAGAGCTGAATCCAATCTCACTTTTTATACACAGCTGCTTCTTCAAGTCTAAATATGCTTTCCACATTTTGGAGAAAACTCCCAAAAGCTGGTGGATAAGGCCTTGACTCCCTTTCATGGGATCTCTCCAGTCCAGAGTGAAGTGTGCTCCCCTGTTAACTGCACATGGTTGGCCTGACGTGGATAAATGCATTCCCTGACAAACCCCTCACTGCCACCATGATTCCACACACCTGGAAGGGCAGTGTGGGTCATGAGGGATTAAGCAGGCACAAGACACTCTCCTCCCCTACCCACGCCACTCCCACTCCAACCTGCTGACAGTAAAGAATTAAACATTCACACCTGAATGAATGGACAAGCCCACTCGCTGATGCCAGCTGGACACCGAAGGATGTGGTTGAAGAGGAAGAGATGGTCACCTGGACAGCCAATTCTCTGCAGCACAGACACCTAGAGAGAAGTATATTCAAATCAAGTAAATAATTTTGAATTTCATTTCCTTACAGTCTTGCTAACTACAGTAATACTGCTCATTTCTTTTCTCACACATTCTAACAAACCTGAATTTTCAGAGCTTGTTACAGGAGAATAATATTTAAAATCTGTTTGTTTGCCTTATGAGCCACAAACCATTTTCTTTGGTGTAATTATTTTTTCTACAACTGCATTAAAATCTAATTTACTTAGAAACTGGCAAGAACAAAAGTTTCTCAAACATGACAAGTCTGAACAGTTCTAATTTCAAAATAAGTAAAAGCACAGTGAGTATTATTAAGTTCACTGTGAGCAGTGTTGGCTGCTCAGGTGCCAATCCTCACTAATGCTGCTTGACTTTTATCACAGAAGAGAATCAATTCTAAAGATCTGCTAAGAGATTCTGTTTTTCAAGTAGGACAAATCCCACTCAAAAGAACACTGCCCATGGGACAGGGAGCGAACCAATAACACTTCCAGAAATCACTCCCGAATTCATCTTGTGTGCTGGATCAGATATATCCATGTCTACTCCCTCACCAGTCTCTGCAGCCACATGAGAAGGTCACTGTGAAACTGTGGATCTTCAATAACCCTGCGAGTGAAGCTGAAAAGGACACTGATACATTCCTTCAAGTGGCTCAAGTCTGAAGAGAGATTTTCCGACTGCTTTGAAACTGTAAATTAAAAACAGAATTGATGAAGCTTTGACAAGAAGTAGCAGCATGAACAATGGGTTTGGGGCTGCATCTAAAACTGCTCTCTGTACCTGCAGACATCAAGATATTTCAACACAGCTGCCTGCTAAATCTGTCAGAATAGAATCCTTAGAATATAATAAAACTCTGGACACTAATTGTAAGAAGAATATACTATGGTTACTCTCACAAAAGGCCTTCCCTCAACATCAGCTTTTTAAGAACCCCTATTTACTACTATGCATATAAACTTTCTGGGAGATGGAGTGCAAAGGGAGGAGCAATAAGGAAGAAAAATATCTGGGGTAGGAGGAGGAGAAATACTTTAGCTGAAGTATTATATTGGCATGAACTCAAACAAAACATTTAGGACGAAAACCAAAAAGACAACTCTAAAGATTAAGAGTTTAAGATTTCAAATAGCCTTCCAAAGAGGAAGTAAAGCAGGAAAAATATCCAGCTCATTTTAGAACTGGGAAAAAGAACTGCATTAGATATTGCCTTGGACAATAAAAGATTGGGAATTTGGGTGTCCCATCCACATAGTATTTCTGTGGAGTAATCAGTGTCCATCTGCAGCTCAGACAGTAGAAGTCACTCCTGCAGTTAGCTTTTACTGCCCAGTGATAAAGCCAATTCTCAAGGGTATTAGACATTTTCCTCTGAGGAAAAGCTTTCACTGATCCCTACATCAGATCACCAGTTTTTTGTAACCGAGGAGTAACACTCCACTACACAAATTCCACCACAAGACTCCAAATCTGCAGCTGCACGAGGTGCTGGGCACCCTGACCGGGACTGGGAGCAGCCCAGGCCAGCAAACACACCTTGTTCTTGCTGCTGCAGGGCCACAGATCTCAGCAGGGACGAGCTGCTGAGCAACCTGTAAACATAGGACTCGACTTGCAAGCGGGACAGCACTGAGGTGTAGGAGTGCAGGGCCAGGGTCTGGTGGACGTGCTCTGCTTTGGCCTCAAACAGCTTCTTCAGCTCCCCCAGCACGCCCTCGTTCAGCTCCACTGTCTGGTAGCGGTGGTGACCTGTCACCTTGCACTGATCTGCACACACACCCTGGAAAAAGGAGCAAATATCTCATGTCAGCGGTTCTGACATTTTGTTGGGTCACCCTAACAGAAATCAATCATGATATAACCCTCTCCTAAACACATCTCAAAGCTTTCATAAAAAGGGGATATTTCATAAATGGAAAGACAAACATTTGGCAATATCCTATGTGCTTTTTAGAGCTACTGATTACTGAAGACTCATATCCTTGGCTCCTGAAGAAAAAATATATTATAAACCCTCAGCAACTCAGGTTTAGAAACAGCCAGGAGTTATTTGCCTGTAGCACTGACAGATGTGAACAAAACCAAGTGTCTCACTCCCAGTGAGTGCACCTGCTTCTTAATTTACAGATTTCCACGTATATTTGGATCTGCTATTTTAAACCTAAAACATTCACTGGAACAAGGTAAGCATTTCCCACACTCTCAAGACTAGTATTTTGCAGCAATTCCCCACTGCATGTTTAAAACATTCAGAAATTACCTGCACTCTAACCTTTTCCCAAAATGAATTTAAAAGCTCAGGTCAGTTTTCCTCTGCCTCATCTCTGCTTCTTCAGCACAAGAAAAATACAATAGATAACATTCCTGTTATTCTTACAATAACATTCCTGTTACTCTTTTATGCAATCAGGAAACACTCCTAAGAGCCAGCACTTTGAAAGCTTACCTTGAAAGCATCCCTGTGTTTCCTAAGTTAGCAGAATAAGAATTTTAAATTGGTATAAATACAACAATTATTCTGTACACACAATAAATATACAGTGAATTGGGATGAAATAAAGCAATCGTAGACAACTCTGTGATGACCTTAGAGGATGAAGGAGTGAAGCCAAAATTGTTCTTGAACAGAAAATTATCACTGTAAACTCTAGAATCCAGTGAGGCTCCATGTTATTCCCCGAGAAAAAGGAAAAAATTCAGGTGTGTTCAATTCCTCAACTCTGATGAACTGCACTTACAAAAACAGTAAAATCTACCCTATGCATAGTTGTTCAGCATCTCTGGACAATTTTGATGATGATAAACAGCATCAGAACAATTTCATTCACTCCCACTGTAACACTGAGCTCCAAAGGCAAGTGTCACAGAAGGAGTCTGGAGGAAACTTTTCGGATGTGTGCCCCAAAGCTCCATAAACACCTCTCGTTTGGAGACAAAAATCTTACAGAGTACCATGCCCACTCTGGAAGTAAGAAAAAACACAGCTATACTTATGCATCAATGGAAATTGCTCCTACAGTTGGCAGCAGGCCAGCAGGACATCACTGCTACAGTCACTCCCAACATGTCCCCACCTCTGCTTGGAGTGCTGTGGTACAAACTTCACCTGACACCACGGACAGAACTGGGTGTACACACCTCATCCTTTCTGACCCCAAAAGAAATCGCCAACACATATCCTACTGCCCTGCACACGTCAGAGGTTAAAAAAAAAAATCAAACTACAAACTGTCTTAAGTCTCAAGAAGATGATACTCTGGCATCTGACAGTGGAGAGACAGAAAGCAGAGGCAATAATCTCTGGACACAGAACTTCTAGAGTCAGAGGAAGTACAGAGGAAGCAAAGAAGTTGGTAAGAGGACTGGAGCACCTTCCCTATGAAGACAGGGTGAGAAAGTCGGGGCTGTTCAGCCTGGAGGAATGTACAGACCTCACAGCACCTTCCAGTATCTGAAAGGGGCCTACAGGGAAGCTGGTCAGGGATTCTTTATCAGGAACTGTAGAAGGGGAAATTTAGGTTAGATATTAGGAAAAAAAATCTTTACTGAGAGTGTGGTGAGACACTGGCACAGGTTACCCAGGAAGGTTTCCCCAATCCTAACAGTGCTCAAAGCCAAGTTGGATAAGGCAACAACCTGGTCTAGTGGGAGGTGTCCCTGTCCATGGAAGGCAGAGTTGGGATTAGAAGATTTTTAAAGTCCCTTCCAACCCTTAACATTCTGTGATTCTTTAACAACAAAACAGCTTAACTACAATAAACCTGCCAACAAGTGAAATTAATTTCCAAATAGTCTGCATTCAAAAGTAACTTCAGCAACAGCACCTGCACAGTTTTCTGCTGTTCCTTGAAAGTCCATAATCTCCCCTTCACATTTTGGCAGTCTGTTGCCATGGCCTGCAACTCTGCCTCAGCCAACAGCAGCTGCTTCCTGCAGCGCATGTAGTTCAGCAGCAGCTCGTAGAACTCGTGTCTGTCCTGGTGAGCCACACTCTCGAATTCCTCGGCATAGGAGTCAACGTTCTCCAGCCAGGAGCAGGGCTCAAAGATTTTCAGCTGCTCCCTGGTGAATGGCACCAGCTCAGGCTCGGAGGGCAGCTCTGGGTAGAGCCTCTCGTGGTGCAGCAGGGGCTTTACTGCCATGATGGTGGGCTTCTCGTAGGACAGCTCCAAGGACAGGTCTGGATAAACCGGGCGCGGAACGCGCGCCTTGGGTTTCTCAGAGCGCTGGGAGGTGCTGGGGGGAAGCTTCTCTGAAGAGCAGGCAAGAGGATCTCTGAAGTCTTGTCGGTTTTCAGCTCTTCTGCCCTGTACAAAGCCCATCACTAACAGGGAGGGAGCAGCACTGGGCTGAAGGGTACTACTCAATAAATCAGAATTTCTAGATCCGCTAGCAACTGCCTCCACAGGGCTCTGAGGTTTGTCCAACTCGTTCTTCTCGCTCTTCTCAACATCCCCCACACATTCCTCCTGGGAAGGACCAGCTTTGACTTCTTCTGCATCTTTGGGAGGCTCCAGAGCCACTGCCAGAGCCCCCTCATTTGCTGAAGATGAATGACTTTGGGGGATGTCAGACACATCATTTATAGTTTTCCTACTGTCTACTTCATCTCTGAGCTGAATTTCTGTAAATTCTCCAGGATGTTCCACTTGCACTCTCCTGGCTTGAGAAGACCCTTCTGCCACAGGAGGCAGGAAAACATCATCAGGTTCTTGTACTTGGGGCTCCTCACTACTTTTTTTCTTCTTTTCCTAAGAGAACAAAAGATTAACAGTGTCAGTGCCAAGTGAATCTCTCCACCTTGCATCCCCAATCCCACCAATACCAAAAGTAGTATTTGTCAGCATTACGACTCCAAAAGCCCTTTTAAACATATTAATTTTCATAATACTAAAGATAAAAACAAATATACCAAACAAATCTTTGTTCTCTAGCTGCTTTATGAAGACTGTCTACCAGTGTATGTTTTCTTGGTCTTGCTCTTGCACAAGGCTTCAACATTTCTAAGTAAAAATCTATAAATATCACAGGACAGACTGTTTCATTAACACAGAAAATAACCAACACAACGGGACCCTGATACCTAAGAAGAGTTACTCAGTTTCACCATATTGACCAAAAAAAAAAAAAAAAAGTTACTCTGATCCAGACGCATCTTAAGTTCTACAGAATATTTTAGTTACTGGGAAAATATTTTCAAAACAGTAATTTCAAAACAAAACAAGTCTGGAATGCAACCCTTAGCTACATTCTAAAACCATGGTAACACCTGAACAATAACTGAAAATGCCTATTTTCAGCAGGCAGTACACACTAGAGATGTAGAAAAACTTAATAGTGCCATTAAAACTGTAAATCAATTTAAAATTACAATTAGTTTGAGGGTAAATAATTCCCATAAACCTAAGCTAAGGTGTAGATTAGCTTCCTTCTCAAAAGCACAGCATAGGAAATGAACTAAGATTTTGATAACCTGTAAATCATTTGCCACTTGTATAACAAAAAACTGGCAAAGTGATTAGCCAATCTGTCAATTGTGAAGACCTAGCACTTTATTAGGAGCAAAACTGAGGAGTTAGGTCACAGTGCTCCAGTTTTGGATGACCCATATAACGTAACAACGAACAGAGGTAAAATGAGTACAAGCTTTTAATATGGGAAAATAATAATAGGGAAAAGATAAGTTTTGGAAACTTGCTCACATATTTTTACTAAACATCTGAATGTTTTTGCCTTAAGAGAAAGCGTAAATGAAAACAGCTCAAATCATGGCACTAGCTCACCTTGACCTCAAGGCTAATTTTACTCTGAACATATGGTCACAGGTCCTTTACACAAAAAGGTAATTACTCTGGCTTTGCTTTCAAACTGTTTTCTGGTGTATTAAAACCTGTAAATACTTCTGATCACAAAGCATTTCTGACTCACTAGCTAAAGCTGCAGGTCAGAGGTTAAAAATACATCAGTGCAATTGTTTAAACCAGGACTTGTCATAATAAGCATCTCCTGACAATTACCTCAAAGTCAATAATTTCCACAGAATACTGTATCACTAAATCATATTTATACAGTGTATTGATCCACACACTTCACAAACACATGCTGGCCCTCTCTCCTCTACAATCTCAACATTTCCTCTTGCAGTCCTCGTACAGAATAAACTCCCTTTATCTCTCAGTATCAGCCTGCATCCCTCCCAGACACAGCTGTTTTTAAAATTTATGATGTGCCTTTCAGTTCTCACTTCCCTAGGTAAAAGAAAAAAAAAAAAGAAAAAAAGGCATAATCATTAAAAGAGATTTCATCTGAGAAAGAACGAGAGAAATCAAGTTCTGAATTAATATGGAGGAAAACTCTGCCTAAGTCACATATCAAAGAATCCCAGAATGGCTTGGATTGGAAAGGACCTTAAAGACCATTTCATTCCAACCCAAACCATAAGTAGGGACACCTTCCACTATCCCAGGTCACTCCAAGCCCCATCCAACCTGTCCTGGAACACCCCCAGGGATGGGAAAATGTCATCTGGTCATTAGTCTTGTCCCATGCCTTACCACTCACTTCTCCTTGCACATCATCAATGACCTGAGGGTCATGCTAAGGACACTTCAAACTTTTCAGGAAACATCTCTGGAATAACCTTGATGCCTTTTTAGGATTACCTAAAAACAGCAGCCAGACAAAATTAAGGGGAATAAAAAGCAGTTGTATTTATTGAAGAGCCTTCAGGTACATTTGGAGCAGATGAAGCCCCCCCTGGGGCTACACCCAAAACGGACAATGGGTCACAGATGTTCACACTTTTACAAGTTTGGTCCATTGGCTTATTGGGGTTAATCTTCCAGTTACAGCTTCAGGTAATGAAAATATTTACCCCAAGTTTGCTCCCCAAACTCACTTTTGTTTACATTTCTCAGGGCCTGAAGCAGTGAGGAGTCCTTGATTGCCAGACCTGGAGAGGAATTGTTCTGACGAAAATAGGAGAGCAGTAACTAACACTCCATACGGAGTTTAGAGTTAGACACTAAAGACCTGCACAATTACAAATATATGAAAGATGTAAAAGCTAAAATCCTAAGGCATCAACCTGAGTGCCATACACAGAAACAAGCAGACACAGGGTTTCCTCTTCACCATTTCCAAGTGCACTGGTTTTGCCACCTCCCTCTGTTTGAATTAATCTGGTGCTGCTGGTGCTGCACAAGTTTAACTTTGGGGCTACTATTGTCAGAAAGCCCTGGGCTCCATTCCACCACTTGGCAGCTCTGTAGCTGAGCCAGCCTTTCTCTCAGATCACAAGAATTCCAGCTTTTCAAAGGATTACAGCTTTTTCTGTGGCATGGGAATGGAAAAGTCCTTAATGTGACTGACCCACAAACTGCATCCTCAGGCACGCCCGGGCACTAACAGAGGTGAGCACCGTAGTAGCAACACAAATTCCAGAAATGGGTCATGTGCAGCACTGGAGAATCCAAGGTTCTCACATGTGACAACCCCAGTGAATTGTTTCACAGTGAATTTCACCTGGAAGGGATAGCTAAAGACTAGAGTCACCACACACATGTCCTAAATGAAACAGCAGTGTCATCCATGACTCACCACCTTCCTGCAGGGAACCAATTCTCTTAGGCAGCAGTTTGAAGGTTTAACTGCCTTGCACACGCCAGGGGCTGAATCAAAACCAAAACAATGACACAGTAACTCTTCCGGGATTGTTTTTCCCTGCAATCTTTACTTGCCTTCCATTCAGAAGCACACCCACATCTGACATTTAGATTTAGCCCGGGTTTTACAGAACAGTGGTCAATTAATTCAGTGTTTTCAAAGAGCTTTGACAGTCATGACTTGAATGTCCTTGCTCTATACGGTCGTCCATAGGGACAACAAGAAAGAGGTTAAGAAACCAAGGAAAACATTTCCACTTTGTAAGGTAGTTCAGATCATTCCTATAAATATCCTGTGTAAAGAAAATAAAGCCTTCAGAAAGCTGTCAGTACTAATATCAGGAACAAGGAACCCACTCAGCAGAGGATAAAAACCTAGGAAGGGTAAAACTTAAAAAACTGCAGCATCAACTTAGGAAGAAGCAGCACTATCATGTGTTACACACAGAATCATGTTCTCAGCATTTCAAAACCCAACACAGACAAAATGGAGTAACACAGCACCACTGAATAGTCTGGGTCAGAAGGGAACTTAAAGACCGTCCAGTGCCACCCCCTGCCATGGGCAGGGACACCTTCCACTGTCCCAGGCTGCTCCAAGCCCTGTCCAGCCTGGCCTTGGACACTGCCAGGGATCCAGGGGCAGCCACAGCTGCTCTGGGCACCCTGTGCCAGGGCCTGCCCACCCTCCCAGCCAGCAATTCCTTCCCAAGATCCCATCCAGCCCTGCCCTCTGGCACTGGAAGCCATTGCCTGTGTGCTGTCCCTGCCTGCCTTGTCCCCAGTCCCTCTGCAGCTCTCCTGGAGCCCCTTCAGGCCCTGGCAGGGGCTCTGAGCTCTCCCTGGAGCCTTCTCTTGTGCAGCTGAGCAGCCCCAGCTCTGTCTGTAGGACAATCTCCCTACACTATACTAAAACACAGGTAAGTTCCACTGCTGCACACTGCCCCAGCCCTCCCGCAGGACACAGGACCCCTGAGGAGGCCGTACGACAACATAATAAAAACCTTGTTTACTTCCTGCTACAGCACAAGGCCTATCATAGCTCCCACCCGCCGGCAAACACGACAAATTCACAGACAGAGAGCGCAGAACAGCAGGGACCATCAGGAATCTTTTTACGAAAACAAAGAAAAAAAAACCCACAGCAACATCACCCACACACTCTCCCCCACTCTCCACCCTTCACCATTAGAGGCCGCACAAACACAGATGTAAACACGGCCTGGCGCAAACACCCCCCACACGCAGGACCCTCCCTCGCCTCCACCGGCCGTGGTGGAGGCCCCGAGCCGCCCTCGCTGCCGCGTTACCTTGGGGCGGGTGCGGGCGCGGCGCGGGGGTCGCACGGCCTCGGCCATGGCCGCGCTGCCCCGCGCTGAGGCGGCTCCGCGCCGCGCAGGGACCGGCGGAGGGACACGCCCCCAAAGCAGCCACCAATCACAGAGCGAGACGAGTGGAGAGACACGCCCCCGCAGTGCCGGCCAATCACAGGGAGAGATGGTCCGGTGGACGCGCCCCCACGGCAGTGACCAATCGCAGAGAAAGCGATAGGCAGTGGGACAAGCCCTCGCGGCGTCGACCAATCACAGATAGAGAGATGGGCGGTGAGGCACGCCCCCGCTGCAGCGACCAATCATAAGGGGCGGCTGGGGAGCGGGCGGGGCCGTGGCGCTGTGGACGGGGCGGAGAGAGGGGAGGGCGGAGCGGGGGGAGGCAGAGGGACCCAGAGAGCGTCGGTGGGGACAGACAGACGGACACGGGGACACAGAGACACTGTACAGAAACACACAAACACTATACAGGGACAGACCAATACTGCAGGGGGACAGACCGGCACTATACGAGGACACACAGACACTGCCTGGTTACCCACAAGAGCGTCCATGGGGACACGCAGGCCATCCATGGGGACAGACAGAGCACCCATAGGGACTCACAAAGTGTCCGTGGGCACACAGACTGTCCGTGGGGACCCCACAGACCATCCCTAGGTGAGTGGGGTCTGCTGTAGGGACACAGAAACCAGCCATAGGGACACACAGATTGTCCATAGGGACTGACAGACTCTCCATGGATGAGCAGGGTCCACTATAGGGACCCAGAGATCATCCACAGGGACATACAGATCCTCCATAGGGATGCAGAGATCATCCACAGGGACATACAGATCCTCCATAGGGACCCAGAGATCATCCACAGGGACATACAGACCATCCATAGGGATGCAGAGATCATCCACAGGGACATACAGACCATCCATAGGGACCCAGAGATCATCCACAGGGACATACAGATCCTCCATAGGGACCCAGAGATCATCCACAGGGACATACAGACCATCCATAGGGACCCAGAGATCATCCACAGGGACATACAGATCCTCCATAGGGATCCAGAAATCATCCACAGGGACATACAGATCCTCCATAGGGACCCAGAGATCATCCACAGGGACATACAGACCATCCATAGGAACACAGAGATCACCCACAGGGACATATAGGCTATCCATAGGGACCCAGAGATCATCCACAGGGACATACAGACCATCCATAGGAACACAGAGATCATCCACAGGGACATACGGACCATCCATAGGGACCCAGAGATCATCCACAGGGACATACAGACCATCCATAGGGACTGACATATCATCCATAGGGACAAACAGAACCCCCATGGGGACACACAGCCTGCTCAAGGGACCCACAGACTGCCCAGAGGGTCTCACAGAGAGTCTGCAGTGAACCGGAGACTGTAATAGAGACTCAAAGACGGTCCATAGGGCCAGCCCGAATTTCTGCCACAGGGAATGTGGGATGAGAAGCCAAGCCCCCACCAGCGAGGATGGGGAGTGTGAAGTCACTTCTGTCTGCCTCAGGGCCTGAGACACCTTCAGAACAGCAGGAATGCTGGCTCAGCCCCAGACTGAGGGGCTGCTGTCCCTCAGATCCCTGTCCTGGCACCCAGCCATCCCCAAGGAGCCACAGCTGGAGCAGGGCACAAACCCCAGAGGGAGCAGGAGCTGCTTCTCCCAATGCCCAGGAGGATGAGCCCCTCCAGAGCCCAGTGACACTTTGCAGAACACATCACAGTCCAGTCAATGGCCTGGAACAGGCACTGTTCTCTCCATGGGACGTTGTACTTAGGGCTTGAGAAGTCTTTATGTTACTAAAGTGTAACCTGGAATTTGTAGTATCCACGGGAAATGTAAACTGTACATAGGTGTAGGGGGAGACCTGCCCCAGCACCCCGATTTTGGGATTATTTCTGTATTTTTAGTAAATTTCCAAGCCAAGTTTTAGCCTCACTGGGGACCTCTACATCCAGAAAAAGCAAACAGCAACTGTTCAGTCAGTGGAAAAATCCCAGAAAAGAAACCATGCAAGTTTTTTCAGAGCAGATATTCTTCCGGTGCAAACAGCCCTGCATGGTCTGCAGCTCATGGCTAACCATAAGCACTTCTCATGCCATTCTCTTTCGGGGTGTTTTCTCCCACTGCTGTGCTGGTATTGAGCAAGGACTGAAATAAAGGCTGAGCAAGGATGTAATCTTGTAGGTTTCCATCCAGGAGAGACTTTGCATGGATCCCAAACCCATCGCCAATAGAAAGTGAACATGATAACTTTAAAAGAGAATGCATATCCAGAATACGAGACTCAAAACTTATTTTTTAAAATATATATTTATAGAATTAAAACTACAGCAGGCTCCTTCAGAAGAGTATTTGTATCCTTGTTCTTTCAGAAATAAATAGGATAGCTGATTCCTTGGCATGTGCACTCTGCACAGCTCACTGTGAGGCAGCAGGGCAGATGTCAGAGCTCAGTGTCATCTTCCCCACACAAGCAAATTCAGTTAAAACCCCAAGGACTGGTGGGCTGAGGCACATGCTGAAGCCATGCAGATTCAACTTGAAAAAAACATTGTAAAAACAGCAAACCCTGTTGCCCCAGGTTAGTTACCTGGCACCAGGTTTAGACAGGTAAATTGTGTGTTTATCCCCATGTCCTGTGTCCCTGTATCCAGTGTCATAAGGCAGCAAGGAGCAGTGAAGCAGCACTGCACACAGGGACATCAGAGAGACCAGCAGCCCCGACCGAGGCACATAAGCTTCTGAATCAAACCATAATCATTATCTATATATGTGGTAACAACAAGGGCAGGAACTTTCAGGAGATGTGGTCAGAAAACAAGTTTCATGGCTCCAGCAGTAGGTAAGTTTGTTTCCTGTGGTGCATAGTCAGAACAAGTTCCGAAGTTTATAGAATCACAGAAGTTAATTAAATCACAGAATCAGAGAATCCCAGGATGGTTTGGGTTGGGAGGGACCTTAAAGACCACCTAGTTCTGATGCCTTAGGATTTTAGCTTTTATATTTTTCATGTACTTGTAATCCTGCAATTCTTTAGTGTATAACTCTAAACTCCATATAGAGTGTTAGTTACTGCTTTCCTATTTTGGTCAGACAAAACAATTTCTCTCTAGGGCATCAAGGGAATATGGGAATCAAGTTTACTGTCTCAGGCCCTGAGAAATGTAAACAAAAGTGGGTTGGTGGGGCAGAAAACTTGGGGTAAATGACTTCATTACCTGAAGCTGTAATTGGAAGATTAACCCAAATACACAAATGGACCAAACTTACAAAAAGATGAAAATCTGTGACCCATTGTCCATTTTTTGGGTGTAGCTCCTGAGGGGCTTCATCTGCCCCAAATGTACCTGAAGGCCCTTCAGTAAATATAACCACTTTTTATTCCCCTTAATTTTGTCTGACCTCTGTTTTCAGGCATCAGTTCCAACTCCCTGCTATGGGCAGGGACACCTTCCACTAGACCAGGCTGCTCCAAGCCCCATCCAGCCTGGTCTCCAGAGCTTACCAGGGACAACCTGATAAACCTAAAAGCTCACAAGACCATCACCAGAGAGGTGGTAGGAAGAGTTGAATAAATTCCTTCAGATCCTTCCTGGGACCTCTCGGCAGGCTAGATGTGACACAGCCCCTCCCTGGGTAGATGCAAATAATTTTCCAGTGTCAGCACTTAAGCTTGAGCACAGCTACAGCTAAGCCAGATACACAGTGCAACCACTGGTGCCTCTCTAGGTAAGATTTCTGAGAGGTAAGAGCAAAATTTTACCTAAATGACAAGTTTAATCCCCGCTAATGAAAGACTTTAGGAACAGGCAAAAGCCATCAGGAAAAGGCAAAATTTGAGATCCGGGAGGGATGCACACACCCTGAGCACAAGCCAGCGTGCTCAAAGCATCATGCAGCACTCCTCTCAGCACACACAACTTCTGAGTTATCTAGAGAGTGGGAGGCTCCAGACTTTCTAGACGGCTACACTTTAGAAGAACTTCAAATCAAAAACTTCTTCAAAAACACAGATCACCCCTGTGTCTGGTCCTTTTCTTCCTCTGAGCGTGAAGATCCATCCAAGGAGTTTGCTGATCAAAGGCACAGATTTTAGTAAGCGCTTTCTGAATGTACAAATAATTATCGGAGTCCTCAAATATTCTCTTGAAAAGCAGAAGCACTTCAGCTCTATGTGTCTGGGAATAACTCAAAATACCATCTCTGCCACGCTGGTCAGACCAACAGTGTCTTCTGCCTTCTGGAAAACCTAGGGAACAGGATCAACAGTGTCTAAACCACAGCTACAGCTCAGACAAGAGATGCGAGGGCTGACAGGAGCATCACGTTTTCCAGTCAGTCACCTCAAAATGTCATTCCTTAACCAATGGCCATTCTTTCTCCACTGTCCCTCATCTGTGTAGCTTCATCTCAAATCCTTTCTTACAGAATCTCAGAATGGTTTGGGTTGGAATGGACGATCAGGACCACCTAATTCCAACCCCTCTGCCATGAGCAGGGACACCTGCCACTATCTCAGGTTGCTCCAAGCCCTGTCCAACCTGTCCTGAGTGTTCCAGGGATGGGGCAGTCCCAGCTTTTCTGGGCAGCCTGTGCCAGGGCCTCACCGCCCTCACTGGGAAGAATTTCTCCCTTCTAGCTGATCTAAATCCAGCCTCTTTCAGTAAAAACCATTCCCCCTTGTCATATTACTATCTACCTAGATAAAAAAATTCCTCCCCCTCTTTCTTTTAAGGCTTCATTTGTTCATCGAAAGTGGGTACTTACTGTGACTGCTAGAAGTGGACCAAGCTGTAGCCATCAACTGTGGCATAATCAGGCTCCCCTGAAACAAAGAGCACAAAATTTCCCCTTAGGTTTCCCATGAGAAGTGCTTATTATGTGACTTTAAAGAGAGCAGAAGCACCACACATTGGCCACCCACGTTAAAGGGATGAGATGCAAGAGTGAATGAGGCTCAAGCCAGGCTGGGTGAGCTGGGGGTGTTCATTTGGAGAAGGCTCCAAGGAGACCTTAGAGTTCCTTCCAGAGCCTAAAGGGGGTCCAAGGGAGCTGGGAAGGGGCTCTGGGCAAGGGCTGAAGTGACAGTTCGCTGTGTGGCCAGAAAGCCCAGGAAGCAGTGACTCACCTGGTGCAGTGGTCGGGGTGGGCAGGGGTCCCCTCCTGCACAGAAGGAAACACAGAGCTGAGGATCTGCTGGCTAAGGCACTCCTTAACCTTTGCCCTGGCTCTGCACCCCCCAGCTGCCTCCCCCAGAGCTGGTGGGAGGGCAAGAGGTTTGGCCAGCCTGGGCTTTATGGAGACCTGACAAGGCAAGTCATGCTGGGCTCACCACCCACAGCCCACTTGGCAAACATGGGAGTTGAACCTGACACAGTGGGGAGAGGAAAAAATAACCAGAAAGCACTGACTTGGGGAAAAATTCACAAGTGAGCCTCAGGGCGTATCTCTGTACATGCCTCTGACCAGAGTGAGACATTAGGAAGCCACAATTGGACATGACTCCTCTCTCAGTGTGGTAGCCAAAGTGGCAATTATTCATACTTGGCATGAGTCTTGGCCCCAGTCATCATCTTGCCCCTGACAGAAAAACCCTTCACAGCGTCCTCCCTGCCCAGCTTCTGTCCCACAAGAGTGAACCCAGCTCTGCAGCTCCTCCCTCCACCCACAAATGCTTTTAACTCTCCTCAGATCACACCAAGAGCCGTGCAAGCAAGTATTTTCCTCTAATACCCTGAAGTCAAGCTTCCAATAAACTGAAATGAACAAAATATGCCTGTTTTCGGGGAGTGAGCATCACTTGCAATAGCAATTGCAGTTGTACGTTACACACCTTACCTTGATATAGGTACAGGAGCTGGACTTCTTGCAGGAGTCACATTTCTCTGGGCATTGTAGTAGTTTTCATAAACAACAGGAGCTAAGAAAAGTTGACAGTAGTAAAGTACAAGCCTCTTACAGACATAAAATACTTGCTAAACCAACTTTCAGCTGCTAAGTCTTTCCCCTCTCTGAGAAAATGCCTGATCAGGAAACTAAAAAACAGGACTATGATCTCCATGGGCTGTCAAAAGTGGCAGAGAAACTAGTGCTGCATGCCAACGAATGAAATGCAAAATTTGTGTTTTCTGCACACAAAATGATGCTGACCAGAGTAGCCAGCTCCATGAGCAGAGCAGCCAACACTACTTTCTGAGATTCTACTAAGCTCTTACCTGGTGCCAAACTTCCAGTTTTGCGTAAATTTACAAAAAAATCAACATCCTTCTCAATGCTGCACATTTCTAAACTCTTGCGGATTTCCTCATACTTCTGCAAAAGGGAAATAAAGTGCATTTGTATATATCAGGTCAAAAAACAAGGCTTTTCCCCAAATGGTTAGCACACAGAGGGTGAAAGCCTAGTATTCACACGAGCTTCAGTGTCAGGGAATCACAGAATCCCGGAGTAGTTTGGGTTGGGAAGGAACTTTAAAGCCCATCCCAATCCACCCTTTGCCATGGGCAGGGACACCTTCCACTGGCTCCAAGCCCTGTCTAACCTGGCACTGGACATTTCCAGGGATGAGGCAACCACAGCTTCTCTGGGCAACCTGTCCCAGGGCCTCACCGTCCTCAGAAAATGTGGGAATTCCGGAGGAAACCTCATTTGCAAGAGTTTTGGCCAGTCCTTCTGCTTGCCCACTCATGTCTGTGGTCAATCAAGGGCCACAGCCCAACCCAGACATAACACAGCTTAGTGCCCAGGAAAACAAATTAGGCTTTGCTATGCAGAAAAATGAAGATTTTCAGCTGAGGTACCTCATCATTCTGGACACAACCCAGGGAGAGCTGGTTGACATGGAGCCAGAGGGCGTTACGGAAATAGTTGATGCGCTCACACTCCTGCGTCTCAAAGAACTGAAACAACACAGAAAAAACTGTCCATAACATCTTTAAAAACAGGAGGAATCTCTTTCTTCCTGATTGCTTCTCACCCCCATGTGCCACAACAAAGCTAACTGCCCCGAAAAGTTGGTGCTGGTCTTCTGCAGGAAACAAGGGAGCTGTGATTCCTCCGGCTTGTCCAGAGGAGAAATAATCCCTCTATGCAACCAGGTAATTCAAAGGTGAGTACTGAGCTTGGAAAATCTGCAAGACTAATGTGGAGGGGACCACCCAGCACATTTCTACCTCTGGGAGACCAAGCCAGCTTCCTAAAGGCAGTAGAGGTTCCCAAGGTACCCTGTGCTCCCGTGGTCCCAGCCCACTTCCCTTACACAGGTACCCTTAAATCACAGAATCATTTAGGTTGGAAAAGCTCTCTAAGATCATCAAATCCCACCATTACTCCTGCACTGCCAAGGCCACCACTAACACATTTCCCCAAGTCCACATGTATGTGTTTTTTTAACATTTCCATGTTCCAGACATGGAGCAATAAAAAAAAACCACTGGGGATGTATGAAAACAGAAGTGTGTTGACTGGTTGGTCTTCTTGCTCTTTCCTGCCCACCCTTTTTCCAAGCAGGTTTAAACCCTTTTGAAATCCACTGTCTGGTACACCTCAATTTCACGTGCTTTTACACATTTCCATGAACATCCACGCTTGTTACCACTTATGACCTTTGCAACACATGGAGAGGAGAACTTCCATATCCACCTATTTGCAAAAGTGAAACTGCTGCTTCCCACTCCCCACCACAGAATCATTAGGGTTGGAAAAGCTGTCTAACAACATCGAGTCCAACCAATAACCCAGCACTGCCAAGCCACCACTAAACTGTGTCCCCGTCCTAGAGGCATCCAGAGAAGACACCAAAAGCACACCAGCACAGAGACACCCACGCACACCACACAAAACAGACAGCAAATTCCAGTTCAGAAGAGAAAAGGAGAGTAGCAGCCTGAAGAGAGGTAATTTGGAAGGAATCGGCACAGCTGGGAATGGGAAAGCTGGTTGCAAGCCTGAAGCAGATCTGGGATAAAATCTGTCTTTGCAGTCTCTGTCCATCCCCCAGTCACAGATCACAGGCCAGCAGCAGAGCAGCTGCTCAGCCCTCTTGCTACCAGCCTGAAATTCCCCAGCATGTGCTGGAAATCCCTGCTGGACCTCACTTCCCTGTGAGGCAGTCTGCTTCAGGCTGATACAGCCACTCAGAGGGGTTCCCACAGTACTGCATCTCACTGTCTGTGTGTCACAAGGTGAAGAGCCCTTGGCACAGTGTGCGTGTTGAGATGGCTTCACCAGCACCTCCAGCCACCACCAGCCTCTGCTGGAAAGTCATGTGAAGTCCTTCAGAGTTTTAGATAGTCTTCCAGGTGTTGTTGAGTATCCAGAGGTGACCACAGCCATTCCACATGACAGCCACGCCACACATGCAACCAGGTAGCGGGGAAAAAAATGTCACTGCCTTGACTCTGTCAATTTTAGAAGGTGGTGGAAAAATAAAAATAATAAAATAAGAGCAGAAACCTTGAAGCAGTGGGGCCTTGAATCCAGAAGCCATGCTTGAGACACACACAGGGTTAGCTGCAATACATTCACTGCCAGGGGAACACACGGACAGCAAAACTCACACGGTCCCTGAGCCCTGCAGGATTGCAAACCCACAGGACCACGCTGCCATGTGGAGGTTTTTAGGGGCATTTACCTCACAAGCTTTGATGTGCTCATTCTGCCACTCTTCTCGGATCTTCTCCATTGTGGTCACACTCTGCTGGTAACTCCTGTCTGCAAGATAAATCATATTTTGGCTGAAGGTCTCTCTGCCATGGCAGTGGGGTTGGAACAAGATGACCTTTAAGGTCTCTTCCAACCCAAATCATGCCATGATTCTGTGATTCCATGACTAACATTCATTTAAAAAATCCCTTCACTAGAAGGTAATTCTAGGGCTGAGAGAAAGGCTGAAAAGGTCGGGACATCAGGGATAAAGCAGAAGGACATGGCTTTGGTGGGGCCATGCAGGCTTTTCCAGGGAAGTTGCCCACTGCCACTACCTTGGGTATGTGATTCCTGACCCAAGAGATGGAGCTCACCCACGAGGCACACCATGGCTGTACAACCCCCTGCCCCTGGAAACATTCCCCTTTGCCCTCCCAACATGGCATTTCCACACTCACCAGTGTCCTCCAGTGCTGATTTCGTCTGAGCCAGCTTCAGGAACAGCTGCCAAAAACAGGAGAGACAAGGAAGGTGGAGAAGAGGCTGGGTGCATCATTAATGATTCTGGAGCGCCACTGGGGAACATCACCAGCCACCCCAAAACCCAGAGCTGGGAGAAGAGCCATGGGGCATGAGAGCTGCAAGAAAAGACATCCCCTTCCCCCTCTCTGCCATGGCCACCTGTTAGTGGCTGACTTCTTTTTTCCTCTGCCTTCAGTCAGAGTTGGGATTGAAGCACGAGAGACAGGATTTTCATGTTCAGACTCAGTTGTTTATTAATTCTTATCTAAAGCACAGTGAGTGTTACAGCACTTCTAGCTAACAAGCTAAAAATGACAAAATGGAGCTGTATCTCACTTGTTACAAGGTCTTTTAAGGCCTAACTATCCAATTAACAGCTAACATCTATATTATTTATAGTTTTGACCCAATGACCAAACACCTGTGGCCCGCAGTGTGGTATTTTCCATCTAACCAAAAACCACTACCTAAAACCAACAAGAAGAAGGAACAAGAAGGAAGAAGAGCCAACGCCCCAGAACCAGAACCTCCATCTTGTCCCATACCTGTTACTACATATTCTAAAACCCCAAATTCCAAACCCTTCGCCATGTGAAATCACACCCTTCTACTTAACCACACACCCGTGACTCCAAATCCATCACTCAAATTTTGGAAGCTTTTTTCGATGCCTAAAGTCAAAAGCAGTGCTCTTTTGGGGGTCAGCGCCAGGAAGCACAGAAAAGTTCACAACTCCCAGCAGGCTTCAGGGTTCCAAGAGGCACCCAGCTTGCCTACCTTCTCCTGCTGCTTCTGCGTGACCAGGTTGGCGTTGCGGTGCACAGCCTGCTCCGCCTCATCCTTGTCGCGGCAGCGCTGCTCGTACAGACGCTTGGCCTAGGACAGACACCAGACACACACACCCCTCAGAGCCAGGCACAGACACACCTCATGGGGAGGGCCCTGGAAAGCTCAGCCTGCGAGGAACAGCCTGCCTGCAGAGCAGGGAGTGGCACAAAAGCTGCCCTGCAGCTTGGGAAAAGCCTCGCTCGCAGGCTGCTCTTGGAGTGGGGTGGAAAAGCTCCTGGCAAACAAAGGCATGGGCATGGCCAGGGAAGGGCTGGGGAATGGGCAGCAACACAAGTCTGATGAGGAGCAGCTGAGGGAGATGGAAAGGGGCTCAGCCTGGAGAAAAGGAGGCTCAGGGGGGACCTTGTGGCTCTGCACAACTCCCTGACAGGAGGGGACAGCCGGAGGCGTCAGGCTTTGCTCCCAGGGAACAGGGACAGGATGAGAGGAAGTGGCCTCAAGTTGCATCAGAGGACGTGTGGAGTAGATACTGAGAAAAACTTCTACACAGAAAGGGTTTTCCTGCCCTTTGGCATGCCATGGGAAACAAGCTGCCCAGGACAGTGTTGCAGTCACCACCCATGGAAGTGCTCAAAAAAGGTGTGGATGTGGCACCTGGGGAGATGGGTTAGTGGTGGGCTTGGCAGTGCTGGGCAAATGGCAGGACTCAAGCATCTTAGAGGGCTTTCCCAACCTCAATAATTCTCTGATTCTAAACCATTTCTATCTATCCATGCAAGGCTACCACTGGCCATGTCTTTGGCGTGCTCTTCACTGTTTCTGAGCACACCCTGCACACCACTCAGACAGAAACAGCCTCAAGAGTCACAGCAGAGGAGGTAACCCCTCTCATTTTAAGCCTGTCCCAGTGCTTTGGGTGTGTGAACAGCATTAGCCCACATTGCAAGAAACAGCAGCACGTTAGCTTTACCTCCATGGTCTTCTTGTACTGGAGATTCCTGTTTTTGTGAATTGCCTCCATTATCAGCTCTATCTGTGAAGATAACAGATCTGGGGTCAACACATCACTGACCATCAAAGCTCCAGGACACACTGTGAGGCTTAGAAAAGGAAGAGCCACAGACCACACTGAGATGTTTTTAAAGACCTACATCCACCCGAATCATGCTCACAAAACTCATCTTTTGTGCTTCTGTCTAAGCCTTGAATTGTGTATGCAAAGGAGCTCTACAAATTAAATCCTAGCAATATATAGTACTGTCTCATCTCCATAGACTCTGGCAAAACTGGGAAGCCCAGTCCCCCTCTGCTAGGTCCAAACCAGTCCCTAGTTCCAGCAGCTTTCCCTGGTTTTCCAAACAAAGGAATCTCAAGCCAGAAGTAGTTTAAAAGGCTTGGCCATTTTAGCAGCCCCTATGGAGATCATACAACACTAGAAACAAATGCTTTAAGAACATTCCAGTGCTGTGGCTGGCCCCAAAAAGCCCACGAAGAAAACGTGGAAGTGAGAAGAAGGAAGTTGGAGGTTACTACACAGCTCAACACAGTTACAACACATAGGAAGGAGCTCAGCACTTCCCAGCAGCACAGGCAGTGGGGGCGTGGAAGGGGCTGAGACACGGCATGAGACAGCAGGGGGATCAGCCCCTTGCTGGGGCAGGAAGGCACGTCTGACCTTTTTCCGATGAAGCTTTTGCTTTTCCCTGAAATCCTCCATCTTCTTTGCTTCCTCCCGAAGGGTTTGTGCCAGCTGGATGTGACCTTGTCCCACGTTGTCTATCTCTGCAAAGAGAAATTAAATTAAATTAAATATATATATATATATATATATATATATATATATTCCTAAAGAGACTGTTTCTCAAGTCAACTTAGAACACATCACACATCCCCTTTCAGAAATGTGAAGAAAGTTCCAGCTTGTTTGAAGCAGCCTCCAAGCAGTGCTCACCAATGAAAGGATCAGTCCTGCTGGGACTTGCTCCACGGTTTGAGAAAGCTCTCCCCTTCATGCAGCTAAATCTAGGCATGCTTCAACGCATTGCATTGCCCCAGGCCAGCAGGCAATAACTTGGAGCACAGAAAAAAGAAGGCTAAAACAATCTCAGGCTCCTCTTGCTGAAGGTAAGAGGCCACATCATGAAACACCACCCCAGCAAGTCCACCAAGGGAGCAGAGCCAAATGGCAGCTCCTTATTCAACCCCCAAAGCTGCTCCAAACCCAGAATTGTGAATTGTCAGCAGTGGTGAGGGCAGAGCCTTGTTGGGGAGGTCCACAGGGGCAGCCAAGAAACCCAGATCAGGCAAGAGATGGACTGGGCACAGGATAGCAGAATGCTGACCCTCAAGGTGATGTACCATGGCAGGATGTGACACATGGCAAGGTACAGTGGCCAAAGCACCTTCTTTTAGATGCTCCAGTTGGAATCACACAATCATTTAGGCTGGAAAAGCCCCCTTAAGATCCTCAAGTTCAACCACTCCCCAGCACTGCCAAGGCCACCACTGACCCATGTCCCCAAGTGCCACATCCACACGGCTTTTAAATCCCTCCAGGGATGGGGACTCCACCACTGCCCTGGGCAGCTGCACCAGGGCTGGACAACTCCTTCCATGAAAATATTTCTCTCATATCCAATCTGTCCAGACACAGCCTGAGGCTGTTCCCTCTCCTCCTGTCCCTGTTCCCTGGGATAAGATCCCAAATCCCCGCCGGCTGTCCCCTCCTGGCAGGGAGTTGTGCAGAGCCACAGGGTCCCCCCTGAGCCTCCTTTTCTCCAGGCTGAGCCCCTTTCCAGCTCCCTCAGCCTCTCCTGGGGCTCCAGCCCCTTCCCCAGCTCCGTTCCCTGCCCTGGACACGCTCCAGCCCCTCGGTGTCTCTCTTGTCCTGAGGGGCCCAGAGCTGTCCCCAGTTTGAGGTATGAGTTACTGTGTGTTTGTCCAACAAACTCCAGATGAGGTTCCCAGCTTCCTCTGTACATAAACATGACCTCTGAGCTGCATCCAGACCTGAAAGCCCAAGAGATCCCAAAATGATGCCCTGTGGATCTCCTGTCTCCACACATGTCTTGGCTCACTTTGTCCCAAACCTCACACACTGGGATGAACCAGGCCAGCAGTACAGCCTAAGCCTGGACTCAGCATTGCACAGCTTTAGGGATTTCTCTGCTATTTTCTACCCAGGCAGTTGCCTTCAGGCTTTAGTGCTGCCAAATGTCCTGGCAAACACAAAGAATTACTTACGTTGCTTGAAAACATCGAGGGATCTCTTCAGCGTGCTGAAAAATACAGGCAGGACATTAAAAAGGGTGGAAAAGCACAGTCAGGCACAGGCATCAGCAGAGCACCTCTTCCAAAACAGAGCTCACTCAACAATGGCCAAAGCACCTCAAAGCACATTTATTTATCCTCTTAGTACCTCCAGTTCTTTCCCCTCTCAGCAGGTATAACACAGTTCACTTGGTTTGACATCTACTTTACATCTTTCTGAACACTGGATGCAATTAAAAATTCAAAGTTTCATGACAAATGTTTCCAGCAACCTCCTAAAACCATCATTGGGAACAAATGAACAATTTCAACATGTTGTGTTTGCCAGTGGTTGGAAAAGTGGGGAGCTTTTCTCCCTATTAATATTGCACAGTAAAGATGTAAGAAGCATTTTAAGTGACACCTCAATATGAAACTGTAAATAAAAGAACAGATTAAGAATTTCAACATGGTGTGTTTGCCATTGGCTGCAAAAGTAGAGAGCTTTTCTCCCTATTAATATGGCACAGTAAAGATGTCAGAAATATTTGAAGTGACACCTCAATTTGATACTGTGAGCAAATGACCAGGGCATGTATAAAGCATAGAAACAAAGAAAGTAGTAGAAGGCACTGAGGGTCACTTGGGAAATTAAACAAACTGTGGTGGCCACAGCATGATGGGCTCTGAAGATTTGCATGGTTTGAGCCAAGGAAGTACCTGTACTTCCCTCTGGCTACAAAACCTGTCCAGAGGTAACCCAAGGTCTCATGATCCTCAGCCTTCTGCTGACCCATCAGCCCACAAACCCCTGAGCTTCTACAGTGCTCTGGTTAATCTGTGGCTAAGGGGAACTTGGTGGGCTCCAACTCAAAGCAAATTAAAACCCAACTGGGCACTGCTACTGCTCATTCATGAGAATGATTCAGCTCATCTTCTGAATGTCTCAATCACATTTCACATTTCAATTCTGTTTTGTCTCACAGCTTCCTTCCTTCTCTTCCTCCTCAACTGCTTCAGGGACACCCATAAAAGTAGCTGTGAACTTACTTCAGCTCTGTCTGCCCACAGGGCTTCTTCTTTGACAAGTTAATGAGCTCCTTGCCATATTTTTCTTCTATAATTGCTCTGTTGAGGAAAGAGAGAAATAAAAGAGAGAAATCACCTGATTGGTTTGGGTTGGAAGGGACCCGAAAGCTCATCCAATTCCACCTCCTGCCATGGGCAGGGACACCTTCCACTGTCCCAGGCTGCTCCAAACCCTGTCTAACCTGGCCTTGGACACTGCCAGGGATGGGGCAGCCACAGCTGCTCTGGGCACCCTGTGCCAGAGAGGGTCCCACCACCCTCACAGCCAGGAATTCCTTCCCAATATCCCATCTAACCCTTCCCTCTGTCAATCTGTGGCAATAGGCACCCTCTCTACCTGGCACTAATCCTAATGGAGAGCAGCTGAAGAAGAGACCAAATTTTGTGAAGTGACATACATAACACCTTTGAGAGACCATTTTATCTCCCCCTCTTGGAAGAAAAGGAGGAAAAGAGAGCCCATGTGTTGCAGTGTAAGAACAACCAGTCCTTTGCAGCTGCTTTGAAATCACTACAGACAACCAGGGCTGGACTTGCTTGGTCAAATGTAGTTCTCTCCATCTGGGCAACCCCAGCTGTCTGTGGAAAGGAACAAGCACTGCTACAGGCTGCCATTAGAACATCCACTGGATAAAACAAATAACTTCCTAAAATGCCTTAACTACTAACACAGGTGCAGACCCCTGTGTGGTTGGACTTTGGCAATGAAATTCACCTACCTTAACTCTAAAAACTCCAGAAGCTAATAGGGAAATTGAAAAAAATATGTATGATAGACTGATTTTTTTTTCCTACCTAACAACATTCCCATTAACTTTGTTTGTGGCAAAACATTCAGCAGGCACATTCTCCATAGCTGGAACTGTGTAACAGCCGTGCTGGAAATCAGGGCCAAGTCCAGAAACTGGAAAACCCAGGTCCAGCCTCTGATCTCCTCCTGGCTAGACACTTCAGTGGAAGCCTATACCTCCTTCGAGACCAAAGAGGGCACAGGGTGTAGAGAAGGCTTTTGGCACTCTCTGCACTGTCACGGATGAGTGAGACTTGGTTCTCAGGGTCCACTTCCTCATGTGGAAACCCAAATTTTCCTGGAAAGCAGGATTACAGCCTGAACAGACGTATGTGCATTAGACGCTTGTAAGTGCAGCTCTCCTTCAGTTCACCCCCATTTTGTTTGTTCTAGGATGCTCTGTACCAAGCCGTGCAGTCAGAGGTTGGTTTTCTCCAGTTGTCACTACCAAAATGACATTAATTCAATGTACATGTTCTACAATGTACATGCTCTACATGTTCTACAATGCTCTTCATATTTAGCTACTGCTAAGCAGGTGGCAAAATCTTAAAGGCAAAATACATGGCCAGACCATGGCAGCTGTTTTTTGCAGCCACAGAACCCCTGCTTAGATCATCTCTGATTAATAACAGCAGTACCTAACCCTACCACTTATTAACACTGAATCTGTGGGGTGTTCATAACAACCAGAGACAAAGCCATGGCTCTCCTAGGCCAAGATCTACTAACCTTATCTTCTGCAAGGTAAGCAGCAAGGTGAACTTCATGGGACAGAACTTTAACATCAGTTAAACACGGCACAAATCAAACTGGGAATACCAGGAGCAGGAGCAGTGCCACAGCACCACTTCCAGGCTCAACCCAACCCTCTGTCAGAGGCACAAAGCTCCTTACCTTTCCTTCAGGAAGTCTTCAAACTCTTTGCAGTTCTTCCTGCCATCGTTCAGATGCTGAATGATGCTGTCATAGCCAACTGTGCTGGTCAGATCCGTGCTCTGAAAACACAGCAACAGGAGTCATGTCCTTGCCAGTGCAATCCTTGGCCACTGCCACCTCCTGAGGCATTTGCACAGGCCATGGCTCAGTGGGAGCAATGTGCAAGGGCCTCTTTATGAAATAAAATCTTTTCTTTTAGGGGTGGGAGAGACTCCAGTATGAGAACAATGGTGGCAATTTGAGACAAGGTGCATCTATGCCACTCACAGTGGCCATAGACTTCTGAAAGGTCAGTGTTTTCTTCCAAATTATTCCTTAAAAACATATATTGCACTGATGCATGAAGAAAAAGGAAAAGGAAAAGATGAAAAGGAAAAAAAAAGAGATGCAGCAATGATGTAGGCTGACGTAATCTACCCCATTCTTATCTCATTCTTTTGCAAGGCTGCAGAAAAGGGAGCAATAGTAGGAGCTGCTATGAAGCTCAGCAATAGGAAACAAAAGCCATGAAAGGTTATCAAGAAACCTGAAGAGAATAGTGGAAGGTTGGAGAGATTCAAGAAATGGTTCAAAGCCAGGATAAGAGTATGCAGAGATCTGGCAGAGAAGCGTGGGCAGCAGAAGGGGGGATTTCTCAAGAGTTTGTTCCTGGTGCAATAAAGGAGAAGTAACAAGGCTGGTATTTGTGATAAAGGAAGAGTTAATTACGTGGAATTCTCTATTTAAGTCCTTGACTGCCAGTGACCAGAAAGCAAGAAGTGAAGTGGAGATGTGGTGGAGTGGGCCTGACAGAAAATCCAAAGGTATGCCAGATTTGCATGGGAAGATAGAACTGAGGAGCAGGACCTAAGCAGAAACCAACCTTCCTTCACAAAGTACAAATGTCCCTCCAAAATGAGGTTAGCACTGATAAACCCACAACCAGCTCTCAGCTCACATCTTCGCTAATGGGGTCTGTGAAAAGGAAACACTGCACTGCACTCAGGCTTCATTACACCTGCAAAACACAGCAACAGCCTAACTCACCTAGCCCACTTTCAAAGGAAACAAAATGGATGTAAAGCACAGCTGCTGGTCATTGCAAGCCCAGGCAGGAGGGAGGGTCAGAGCCCCATCACTGCACGTCCATGGGCACCTGGAGGCTCCTGCATCCTGCTCTGCTGCCTGGCACTCCTGGGCTCTCTGTGCCAGGCAGAAGGCTCCAGGGGAAAACTGGGAGTATCCATCAATGACTTGCACTAAGCTCCTTGTTTTATCACTCTTCCTCCTACAGTAGAAGGATTAAATTCCAGCATATGTGCTCCCAAGCACCCAAGGCTGGACCAGACCTCAGGGTGCAAGGGTTACATGAAACACAGAATCACACAATTGTTTAAGTTGGAAAAGCCCTCTGAGATCATTGAGTTTAAATGTTCCCCAGCACTGCCAAGCCATTCACCTTCCCATATCCCCAAGTGCCACATTTATAGGGCTTTTAAATTCCTCCATGTGAGTTTTCCATGGGAGGAGCTCCCGGCCCAGATGGAGCTAGGCAGGGCTGTATGGTGCCAAATCAGCCTTGGCAGAAACCTTCTGGGCAGGTTTGGCACAGAAAGAGCCAAAAGGACCAGCATGACGGGGGTGTTCAGCCTAGAGAAGGCTCCAGGGAGAGCTCAGAGCCCCTGCCAGGGCCTGAAGGGGCTCCAGGAGAGCTGCAGAGGGACTGGGGACAAGGCAGGCAGGGACAGCACACAGGCAATGGCTTCCAGTGCCAGAGGGCAGGGCTGGATGGGATCTTGGGAAGGAATTGCTGGCTGGGAGGGTGGGCAGGCCCTGGCACAGGGTGCCCAGAGCAGCTGTGGCTGCCCCTGGATCCCTGGCAGTGTCCAAGGCCAGGCTGGACAGGGCTTGGAGCAGCCTGGGACAGTGGAAGGTGTCCCTGCCCATGGGAGGGAGTGGAATTGGACGAGCTTTCAGGTCCCTTTCAACCCAAAACATTCTGAGATTCTGTGACTGGCTTGGCAACAGCAGTGGAAGAGGAAGTGCAACACGGCAAGCACAGAGCCACAGGCACAGAGGAGAAGATTTAAAACCATAATAAACTAACCCAAAGGCAAGTAATGAAGGATGGGGAGCTGCACCAAGCCCTGGCCAAACAGAGCATGAGGATCTCTCCTGCCCCTCTCCAGCACACATCTGTCCTGGTCCTCCCTGCTGGGCAGAGCTCTGAGGCCACGTGCTATTCAGAGGACAGCCCATGGAAACTGCAAACAGATGATTTCAAGGTGACAAAGCAGCACCTGATGTTCCCCGAGCTCGCAGGACATGCAGCCCTCCCTTCCTGATCTGCTGCCTGGATTTGCACCCAGTGGACTCAATAAGGAGATGGAATTCGTGTGCTGCTTGTTATGTTTTGTTAAGAGGTTTGCTTATGCTTTCAGCCAAAAGACAGGCTGAAATGCTCTGCTGGGAATGTGAGAGCACATCACGATCCTGTCTGAATCACAGCAAGCTGCTGTGCTTGACGCTTCCTTCTTCTACCCCACTTTACATGGAAAACCCCTGCAGACAACACATCCTGTGAAGCAAATGGCATTGGAGAAACACAGAAACATAAACATGCTTAAATTAGAAAAACCCTCTATGACCATTAAGTCCAACCATTTCCCAGCATTGCCCAGCCCACCACTCACTCACCTCCCCAAATGACACATCCACATGGCTTTTAAATCCCTCTGGGGATGGGGACTGCACCACTGTCCTGGAAAGCCTGTTTCTAGGATCAATAATCCTTGCCATGAAGAAATTTTTCCTGATATCCAATCCAAACATCACCTGGCCCAGCCTGAGGCCGTTCCCTCTCCTCCTGTCCCTGTTCCCTGGGATAAGATCCCAAATCCCCCCCGGCTGTCCCCTCCTGTCAGGGAGTTGTGCAGAGCCACAAGGTCCCCCCTGAGCCTCCTTTTCTCCAGGCTGAGCCCCTTTCCAGCTCCCTCAGCCTCTCCTGGGGCTCCAGCCCCTTCCCCAGCTCCGTTCCCTGCCCTGGACACGCTCCAGCCCCTCGGTGTCTCTCTTGTCCTGAGGGGCCCAGAGCTGTCCCCAGCACTGCAGGTGTCCCAGCAGTGCCAGCACAGGGGACAGCGCTGCCCTGGGGCTGTGTCACACCCTGGCTGACACAGCCCAGGGGCTTCTCGCCCACCTGGGCACCCTGGGCTCCTGTCCATGCCCTGTCCCCAGCAGCCCCACGGCCTTTCCTGACAGACACTTTCCAGCCCCTGTGCCCCAGCTGGAGCTGCAGGAGTTGGTGAGAACCAAGTGCAGGATCTGGCACTTGCTCTTGTTCTTGTTGAACCTCAAACGACTGGGCTCAGCCCATGGATCCACCCTGTGCTGATCCCCTTGCAGAGCCTTCCTGCACTCCAGTCTGTCCCAGCCTTCCCAAACCGAAAGGTTTGGGGCACTGCACTTGTTCATGGACCGCCTCTTGAAAGATCTATATTTATTCCAAGCTCTCATTATGTTTCCTCAGCCTTGTGTTGTTTGAGAAAGGCACCAGAAGGCAGTGACAATTTTAGTAGTCGGAAACACAGTCAGTGCAGCCCCAAAATCGCTCAGTGTCCTGCAGGAGCTGCTGAGACAAAGAGAAGTGCTGATGCTGGTGCCTGCAGGAAAGATCAGGGTGAGGAGAGGCTGCACCAGGTTGTGGTTCCTCCCCAGCCCGTATCCAGGAGGGTAGAGCAGGACAGACAAAACTCATTGCAGGGAGGGAAAGGACTCGCTGCAAATCCACCCACCTGGGACCAGCATCCTACAAAAAGGAGTTTTTGACTAGTGATTTTCCATGTGAAGTCTCCTCCCCCTAGGCAAACAGGTTCCCTGCTTGTCCCAGAGACACCAGAAGCAATGGACCATTCCCCCTTGATGCAATGACTTATTCCCAGAAATCCCACCTTGTTCCTTTGAAACGAATGACCTAGGGATTTCACAACGCTGCTGCTAAGTTCCACCAAGCCAGTCCCCATTTAGAGAAGGACAAGCAGGGGAAAGGGGAAGTGAAACAGCCACCCCCAGTCAGCAGCCAGGGAATAAAGCCAGGCACCCAGGGCTGCATCCCCCCAGCCACAGGCTGGTTTAGCAGCATCACTGAACACGCTGCAGGGAGCAGAGCATTGCCTCAGGGAAGGCAAAGTCACCAAAATTCCACTCTCCAACTTGCAACCTGTTAGCCCACAGATCAGAATCAGGCTGGTTCTTAGCATTATTGTAATTTTTATTTTTACCGAGTGGTTTTACAGCACTGAATTGCACTGATGACACCCAAGGCTGTTGGGTTACCTGAAACAGGTGCAAGAACAGGCTTGTGGAGAACAAGGCATGTGCTAAGAAAGTGGAAAAAAAGTGAAAGAAGAAACCTCACACAGTGAAAGAAGAAGAGCAGATTGCAAAAACAAATGAAAACAAAATGTCAGTCTTGCCCAACCCGTGGCAATCACTACAGGCAGGGCAAGGGCAAATGAACACGAGCTTTGGGGTAATTTTGTTTTTGCACAGCTCCTTCACAGGCAGGCAGGATGCACAGCCTGTGGGACTGAGTGACATGGGAGTTGGAGCATGCAGGGCAAAAATGTTCAGCTCCAGGCATGTCTGGACTTCAGTTCCTAAGCAAGCAGGAGCTGCAGTGGGGTGCCAGAGAGCAAATATCTTTACTTAGAAAATTCATCATCTTTTATTGAGACCCAAGAGCACGAGCAAACTGCAGTGCAGAGAGCCAAGTGGCCCTGTGTTTTCCCTACAGAGCACATCAGGAATATCACACCATCAGCTCCAGCAGGGAACAGGAGCCAGTGCAGAAGCAGACAAAGCACCCACGGAAGGAACCAGAACTGCTGGGGTTTAAAACTGAATCAGTCCCCAGGCGAGGCTGAAAGCACAGTCCTGCTACCCTGACAGAGCAAAGGGAGGGCTGCAGCTTAGCCTACAATCACAGAATCCAAAATGGTACAGGTTGGAAGAGACCTTAAACCTCATCCAGTGCCACCCCCTGCCATGACAGGGACACCTTCCACTGTCCCAGGTTGCTCCAAGCCCTGTCCAACCTGGCCTTGGACACTGCCAGGGATCCAGGGGCAGCCACAGCTGCTCTGGGCACCCTGTGCCAGGGTCTCACACCCTCACCTTTACCATCCTATCCCCACAAACCAGTCACATTTCAAAGCTGGAAGATCCAATACCTAAACTGCCCTAGGTTTTGAGAGTTTGCACATTTTTTTAGACTTTGTCCCATTAGTTAAATCATACGTCTCCTGGAGTGCTCCCAAAGTCTCCTCCTTCTCACCAGGCTGTCCTAACCACTGAGAAATTTTCTCCCACCAGAGTAACATATATTTTCCCCAATATTTAGGGATTCTGCAGGTAGAGTGGGATGATCTGGGGGGAAAAAAAAGACATGGAAATTTTGTTGGACCAGCAAATCTGAAGCTGAGCCAGCATCACCTCTAAAGGACAATGTGTGGCAAGCATGTGCCACCTGCCCAGGATCATGCAGCAGTGACCCTTTTGGTCTCACCTTGTCTGACAGGTGAAGAACCTACAGAAGACGAAAGTTGTGCCTCACCAAGCTCTTTGTAATGATAGGACAAGGAATGATGGCTTTAAACTAAAAGATGGGAGATTCATATAAAATATAAGGAAGGAATTGTTTGGATTGTTTATGACTGAGGGTATTAAAACACTGGCACAGGTTGCCCACACAAGCTGTAGCTACCCCACCCCTGGAAGTGTTCCAACCCAGGTTGGACAGGGCATAGAGCAACCTGGTCTCATGAAAGGCACGCCTGGCCATAGCAGGGTGGTGGACTAGCTGGTTTGTAAGGTCTTTCCCAACCCAAACTGCTCTATGCTTCTATGATTCTAAGAAATCACTTACTTCAGAAAAGACTTCTATTTTTGCCTTATGCAAAGCAATCTAAGAGGAAAATTGCAGGAGGAAGTGTGTGCCCACTCACAGCACTCAGCAGCAGGTGGAAGCTGGATGTGCAGCCTCCCCCCACAAATCTCATCTTGATTTGTTTTTTTTTTTCTTCCTAGCCTTATTCCCCCCTCCTCCCCAGCCCTCACAGCTGATGCACAGTCACCAGTACGTGGTGTGGCAGCTGCTTGGGGTGGTACCTGCCTTTTCCATGGGACCAACGACCACAGAAGAGCCTCAGTCTCTCCACTGAGTCACATCGATCACGTTCCCATCCAACCTCCACCCCAGCTGCCTGCTCCAGGCACGTTTCCTCGGTCAGGGGACTTGCAGCACACAGGCTTCAGAAAGAACAAAAATGAGGAAAAATCCCTGGCACCACCCATGGTTTGGGGCTCTCAGCAAGAACCAGGGGTTATTCAGGAAATAGCCGTGTTTGTAGTAAAACTGGTCACACAGGGGTGAGCACCCCACACAACACCCCAGATCCTCCTTGTCTTGGGAGCTGCAGGCTGCTCCCGTCCTGGTGTTTTCTCCCTCTGAGCACCCCTCTTCCAGGATCCTCCTTCAAAAAGCACCACACCACTGCTGGAGAGGAACAAACCAGGCAGAAATAGCCAAAGTCGGCCCTGTGGTGAGAAGCTCTTCTTCAATCCAGTGTGCCACTGAGGCACCACAAACCCTGTCAACTCAGCCCTTCTGGCATCACAGTTATTCCTCCAGCCCAGGGGGTGCTGCCACCACCCTCAAAACCTCCCCTCTGCAGGTCTACAAAGCAAAGGGAGCACTGTGGAAAACTTGTGTGTAACAAATAGCTGGGAAACAGCTGCCAGATGCAAAGTTAGTTTTATTCTCCACAACAGGTTTGACATCTGTGTGGGATTTACATATTTGACAACACTATGCCAGTTAACTCACTAATGATGCTGGGTGAGGATGGTGCTCTGCACTTTTTCCTCAACACTCAGGAGCCCCAAACCTGGTGCCAGCTCTTCCTGGGAAACCCCAAGCACCATTCACAGATGAGGATTTTCTGCCCCAAAAGACCAAATTTAGTAATTTACTTCCTGGTTGCCAATACCTAGAACGAAGATCCACCACAAGAGGAACCGAGTAGCCACAGAGCTGAAGCTTTGAAGCAGATATGTGGGTTTCCTGTACTTCTCCTTTTATATAAACATAATTCAGACCGAGAAGAATAAATTGTGGTTTTCCCCGAACTGTAGGTCTTCCTCCATGGTTCAACAGCTGGCAGCAGCACCACACCAAGTGACTTGCTCCTAGCCCAGAATTAGCTCCACATCAAGAGAACATTTTTCACTATGGTGTCTCCAAGTAGTTCAGTGATAGCAAATTAATGATATCAAACCCTTCAGCCTGGCACTGACCTCCTCCAGCAAGGCAGCAGCCACTTGCTGGGATTATTTTGGCTGCATGGAGCAGTTTGCAAAGCCACAACTCTCAAGACATGCATGGTGGGCAGTGCCTGCTGGGGATCACAGAATCCCAGAATGGTTTGGGTTGGAAGGGACCTTAAAGACCATTTCATCCCACCCCCTGTCATGGGCAGGGACACCTTCCACTATCCCAGGTTGCTCCAAGCCCGCCTCGTCCAACCTAGCCTTGGACACTTCCAGGGATGAGGCAGCCACACCTTCTCTGGGAAACCTGTGCCAGTGTTTTATGGACCCAGAGCATTCAGCAACGTCACCCCACGACCACGATCGTCGGCTTTGGAGCCAATTCTAACCAGAGAGCAGTGATCCCTCCACCTCCAGCTGTGCCTTCCCGGCTCCGGCTGGCTCTGCCCCCTCTGTCCCGGCCCCGCCGTGCTCCCACTCACCCAGAAGTGGTCCCTGAACCGCGCCTCCCGCATCCTGCTGCCGCCGCCGCCGCGCTCCGCCGCTCCCTGCCCTGCCCTGCCCTGCCCTGCCCTGCCCTGCCCGGCCCGGCCCGGCCCAGTCCGTCCCGCCCCGCCGAGTCTCCTCCCACGCACGGGTGTTCCCGCCCCAGGATCCCCGCGGGTGGAGGAGCGGGACATGCTGCGGGATGTGGGTGGTACCGGGGGGGAAAGGATGCTCGGCATCAGCGCGGCCCGGGACAAACCTACCCGTGACGGCCGATCCCGCCGCTTCCCCAAGGAAAGACGGAGCGGAGCGGGAGCAGCTCGGCCGGCGGCTGCACAGCCGTGCCCCCCTGCGTGACCCTGCCCGCCCGGCTCGGAGCTTCAGGAATATTTTGGGAAGGTTTCATGGAATCGTAGAATTGCTCAGGTTGCAAAAGCCCTCCAAGGTCATCGAGTCCAACCATTCACCTGGCACTGCCAAGCCCACCATTAACCCATGTGCCACACATCCACAGGACTTTGTAATCCAAGGATGAAGACCTCACCACTGCCCTGGGAAGCCTGTGCTAGGGCAGGAAAACTCTGTGCTAGGGCAGGTGAAGACATTTTCCTGATATCCAGTCTAAACCTGTCCTGGCACAGCTGCAGGCTGTTGCCTGTCCTGTCCCTGCTCCCTGGGAGCAGAGCCCGACCCCCCCGGCTGTCCCCTCCTGTCAGGGAGTTGTGCAGACCCACGAGGTTCCCCCTGAGCCTCCTTTTCTCCGGGCTGAGCCCCCCAGCTTCTCCTGAACACACACAGCCCTCCTTCACCACACACATCCCATGCCGCAGCTTTGTTAGGAGTTATTGCCTGACACAAGGCACTCCATGAGGGACCTCTGAGCAATGCTTGGAAAATATGAAAGTGGAGGTCGGACACTATGTACTGAAATGCCTCCATCACACCCACGATACTCAACTGCTTCCTCTGCTTGAACACAGAGACAGCTAAAACACGCCAGTAATGTAAAAAAGGGCATTTTTAACTTAATGAAGTAAGTCTGCTCAATTGTAACCTGAGGCTGATTTAGGGAGACTAAAACAATCCATCACCATGAATCCACAGCATCAAGTACCTAAACGGGCTCAGAGAGAGCTGGAGAGGGACTTTAGACATGGGCACAGAGTAACAGAACAAGGGACCACGTTTTACCACTGAGAGACAGCAGGGATAAACAGGATATTGGGAAGAGACTCTTCCCAGAGAAGATGGTGAGGCTGGGGTTGCCCAGAGCAGCTGTAGCTCCCCTGGAAGTGTCCAAGGCCAGGCTGGATGGCGCTTGGAGCAACCTGGGCTCAGGTGTCCTGCCCATGGCAGCAAGTGGATATAGATGATCTTTAAGGTCCCTTCCAACCCAAACCATTCTGGGATTCTGTGATCCACTCACCATTTCCCAGCTTCCCAGCCCCACCCCTCAGCCAGGGCAGCCCATGGCACCACTCAGGACCTGTGACGCATCCTCCAGAACCTTCACCCACTGACCTTCACTCTGACCCGACTGGATGAATTTAGCACATAGTGCTTCCATGAGGAAGTTACCATCTTCCTGTATCACAGCAGCAAGAGAGCAGAAACCAGAACTTTGGAACATTTATCTTACATTACTAGAAAAAAAATAAATGTCTGAGTAGTTTTGGACTAAGACACCTCTGAGCTCAGGGCTTTCCAACTACAGCAGCACGTAAATAAAGCATAGCACAGCAACATCAAATAGTGATAAGGGCTTAGTCACTGGGCAGAAACAGTCACAAGCTGTAAAAGCTGTCCTGGAAAGAACAAGTGATGTTGGGCAGAACAGAGCAGAAAAGTTCCACAGCAGTATTCCCTCACACCTGTGAGGCCCCCAGCCACCTTTTCTGGGGCTGTGGGGTAAAAAAAAAATGGTCAAAAACCAAAGATCTGCAGAGGAGTCCCTCCTCCTCGAGCACAGCGCTAACTGTTCCCAAAAAGGTATCTGCCATCTCTGGAATCCAAGTGTGTGTTTATTTTTGCCCAGTGCTGCAGAGGTCGCTCTCTCAGAGCACTCAGGCCATTAACGAGAGAAGCCCGTTAGCCTGAACTGCACGAGAATGTTTCCAGCTGCCTGTAACTGCACAGGTTTGAACTGGGAGGCAGGACATTCCTGTACAGAAATTAACTGGGGACAGGGTACACATCAAGAGCAGTCCTGCCCCCGCCCCAACCCCCCCCCTGCCCTGGGCTGATCCCCCAGCGTGGGCAGCAGGGCAGGGGGGATTGTGCCCCTGTGCCCAGGTGAGAGCCCACCTGCAGAGCTGCCTCCAGCCTGGGCTCCAACAGCACAAGGACGTGCAGCTGCTGGAGTAAATCCACAGGAGGCACCAAGGTGAGCAGAGGGATCGCCTTTGCTGAGATAATTAGGATTTTTCAGCCTGCACAAGAGGCAGCTTTGGGGTGACCTAACTGCAGCCTTCCAGTACTTAAAGAGAATTGACAAGATAGAGATTATTTATATGGGCCTAGAATGACCAGGAGTAATGGCTTAACAGTGACAGAGGCCAAGGTTAGATGGGATATTGGAAAAAAATTCCTGGCTGTGAGGCTGGTGAGGCCCCAGCACAGTGTGCCCAGAGCAGCTGTGGCTGCCCCTGGATCCCTGAAGTGTCCAAGGCCAGGCTTGGAGCAACCTGGGATAGTCGAAGGTGAGGAGACAGAAGGGTCCATGACAGAAGGGTGGAGCGAGACAATGTTCAAGGTCCTCTCCACAACCATTCTGGAATTCTCAGATTTAAATCTCTAGCTATTACTACTGTGACAGCTACATCATGACACACAAGGACCAGTGTTCCAAAGGCCAGGCACCAGGATGGGTCAGTCAGATTCCAATAAATGCTCTGTCAGTGTCAGGCAGTTAAGAGACTCCTGTAAAATCCAGTTGGTTGTCCTCGTGACAAGACAGCCCAAGCTAACTCCCCAGCTGCCTATCCTGCCTTTCTGCAGGATAAGCTACCTGGCATAAACGATGAACACTGAGAAGGTCCCTCAGCTCTGCCACTCTCCTGGTTCACGTCAGGGGAGTTTGCCCACTCAACCATTAAAGATGACCCTGATTTCCAGAGTTCCTCTAGCAGGGCTGTCCAGGAGAGTTCAGCTCCGTGGTTCTACAGGCTCAAGAGTGAGTCAGAAGTACAGAAAAAAACAATCATTGAGAACACAGTATTTTTACATTCAGAACAGAACCTTTTTACACGGGAACCTTTATTCTCATCGAGATCTGTACATTCAAGTCGCACATGCTTTCGTCTTTGACGGAGCTGGAACACTGGGTCACAACAGCGTGGTGTGTTGCAACACTTTTAAGAGTTTATGCCTCGAAAGTAGCCAGGAAATTTGTGACTATTTCCTTCAACTTTGCTTCCGTCTGGTCAGAAATCTTCCCTTCGGTCCTGTGGGAAGAGTTCAGTTAAATTCTGACATAGTAACCAAAACAGGATCAATCCCGAGATAAACATAGAAGCTTTACAACAAACCCCCCCATTTCTAACGAATTCAGTAGATAAAGGAACACATTTTTTTGGTGCATGAAGCCACCATCCCACTGATAGAATATACTTCTCCTAGAAGAGCCAGTCCTGTTTTAAGAACTGGCGTTTATTCACAAATTCTTTCAGCACAGCCACATATATTCCAACAAAGCCTAACCTACAGAGCTGTGCCCCAGATACAGAAGGCATATGATTTTCTTCATGAAAAAAAAAAAGCCAGGACTAATTTCCAGGGCAGGACTATGGAAATACTCAATCCCCAGCAGTTCACTCAGTGGCATTTAACCCACAGCACTCCAACAGCTCAAAGCTGTTGGGAATATGGGAACTGATTCAATCAAGTGATTTCAGGAACAGGTTAGAGCAGACACATTGCAAGAAGCTTCACTTTAAGCATCAGCTGCATTTCCTAAGAGGAAGGCGGGTGGTAGGAAGGCTGATTTAACCCCCAGTTTTGATACATCCAGCTGAACGCCTGATGATCTAGGATACACTAAATTAGCAGTTCAGTGACTATTATCTGCACTCCAGACATCAATATCCTTGGGATAAAGCAAGGTTAACCACCATACCTGATTGTGGAGAGGAGTGACTGGTGCTGGCTCAGCACATGAGCTAGGAAAGCACTCTCAAATTTTGTGATCTTGCTGGGCTCCAGCTTGTCCAAGTGACCTCTTACACCAGCATAGATGACTGCCACCTGCTCCTCAATCGCCATGGGAACTGCAGGAAAAGACAGCATTAACACCACTGGAACTCTTCCATCAGGACGTAACAGACTACAGAGTCCCTGGAAGACCACGTGTACATGGTTCAAGCAAATCTGCATTTACCATGTGCACAGAACAGACACAATAAACGCTAACCAAGCCCAGCCTCGTCAGCACAAGGCACTAATGGGGCAGGGCACTCACCGTACTGGCCCTGCTTGAGCAGCTCTGTCAGGCGCACGCCGCGGTTCAGCAGCTGCTGCGTGGCAGCGTCCAGGTCAGAGCCGAACTGGGCAAAGGCAGCGACCTCCCGGTACTGAGCCAGCTCCAGCTTCATGGTACCAGCCACCTGCAGGGCACAAGTCACAGCCACTGTGATCACCACCAAGGGTGGCTAGCGGCTTGAAGGTTATCTAGCAGCTGACAGTTGTCACGAGTCAGCTCTGCCTTGCATTCCAGACAAGTCAATCTAAAAACTGACAGATGATTGTAAACATTACAAAAATCCTGCACTTTACTGTAAGTACACTGTTTCTCCCCTAAAACAGCAACCGTTGACATTAAATCTAATTCTATGTCTGGACTAAATGCCTGTGGTTAAGACAGCATTCTCTAATCATAAGCGATCAATACATAATCCTGTATCTTTATGCAAATACTATTTCCTTTTCTCCCATGCCTTTCTCAGCAGGCAATGGAAGCATTAAAGACATCTCTGAAGTTTGTTCTTTCATAATTTCATAGCACTAAGAGATACAAAGCTTTATTCCCTCTGTTCACAGCTCATCAGAGTGAAATGGCTTGGAAGGCCTACACACCACTCATCTCTAGCATGAGGAGGAACACCAATTTCTCAATTACCTGCTTCATAGCCCTGGTCTGAGCAGCAGAACCCACACGGGACACAGACAGACCAACGTTGATGGCTGGACGGATACCTTTGTAGAACAATTCAGTTTCCAAGAAAATCTGCAGGATAGAATTGTATCATTATCTTGTTCAGAAGCCTGGAGGCCTCCTCAGAGACCAGCCACGAAGTTCCACAGACTGGGCTGTGAGGAAGCCCTACCTGTCCATCAGTGATGGAGATGACATTAGTTGGAATGTAAGCAGATACATCACCAGCCTGAGTCTCGATGACAGGCAAGGCGGTCAGAGAGCCACCCCCGAAGGAGTCGTTCATTTTGGCTGCTCTCTCCAGCAGGCGAGAGTGCAGGTAGAACACATCACCTGGGTAGGCCTCACGGCCAGGGGGGCGGCGCAGCAGCAGAGACATCTGACGGTAGGCAACGGCCTGCATGGAGCAAAGACACCCTTCAGAGCTCAGCACCTAACTCAACTGTTCAGATTTCTAAACCTGAGGTGTTCTTACAGCTGCAAACGCCAATGCAACACCACAAGGCCTAACACTAAAGTTTCCTGACCTGTTTGGACAAGTCATCATAGATGATCAGCGCGTGCTTCCCGTTGTCTCTGAAGTACTCCCCCATGGAGCAGCCGGAATAGGGAGCCAGATACTGCAGGGGTGCTGCATCAGATGCTGTGGCAGACACCACAATAGTGTACTTCATGGCATCTGGAAAGGATTGGAGACACCATTATGCATTATGTCATCGTGCCCAAACTCAGCAAACACAACAAGCATGTGAAGTACCAGTGCTAAAGCAAGTCCAAGCAGTGTCACTACCCTGCTACAAGAAAGCTCAGCACACCAGCTGAACACATCTGCTAGCAAAACTGACTCGGGCAGTCTCAAGAGCAAAGTTGTGGCAGCTAACATCTAACATTTGCAGACTTCTTTCCTATTTAAAACAAAGCTTAAAACTAAGACAAGCTTTTGGTTCTATAGAAAGCTCACACTTAAAGCCCATGGTTTTCCTGGCTGCTGCACGACCGTGCAACCCACTGTGACACGGTCTCAAACAAATTACTGTCCTTAAAATGTGGGTTTTTCTGTGACAGATGCCAGGATCACCAAGCATGAGGGCCAAGTGCATGATCCCCTGTAAGCTCTGGTAAATGTGGAGCCTTGGCCATGGAGATCACTGGCTCTGAAGAGATGCTATCGTTTAATGCCTTGTGTTTGGGCAGTGAAAGCTCTTCACCACATTTCCACCTGCCATTCACACTGACTGGCACATGGAACACATGGGATAAATGCCAAGTCCACGACAACTTGGAAGGCCACAGCTTGTCACCAGGCCTGCCTGATGGCCAAGATGAAGCTTTTAACTCTGCTGGGAAAAAAACCTAAAACGACAAGGTGACTTTTCCAGAAGCAATTCAGCAGTTTGGGGGCCTCAGAATAGTCTTCCTAACCGTGATACAGCAAAAAGGTGGTTTTTTCCACCCAGAGAACTATAAAGATTTATTGTTCACAAAATGAAGTCATTCACTCATGTAATATGATTTCTGCCTACACTTGCAGCCAGGAGCAGTCACAGCAGTACTGAGCATTGCAAGAAGAACAGGATGTCATTAGGTGCCAGACTCAACCATCTCCCAGAATCCATACCTGCATCAGTGAGCCTCTTCACCAGCTGAGCAACAGTGGATCTCTTCTGGCCAATTGCAACATAGATACAGTACAGCTTCTTCTTCTCATCTGTGCCATCGTTGAATCGCTTCTGGTTGATTATTGTGTCAATTGCAATGGAAGTTTTCCTGTGGAACAGAGAGGCTGGTAAGTTTAGCTGCCCAAGGTTCTCCCTGCCCCTATCCAACCCTGTGTCCAGCTCCACTGTACCTGAGACTCTGTTTAAGGAATATTTTAGGCTCAAGTATTTAACTTACCCAGTCTGTCTGTCACCAATGATCAGCTCACGCTGGCCACGACCAATGGGCACCAAGCTGTCCACAGCCTTAATCCCAGTCTGCATGGGCTCACGCACAGAGATCCTGGGAATGATCCCAGGGGCCTTCAAGCCAACTCTCCTACGTGATTTAGATGCAATAGGACCCTAAAAGAGAGAAAAAGCTGCTGAGGTCTGTATCACACAGATACAAGCAAAGATAACTAACACCCAGTTACACTTACCTTCCCATCAATTGGGTTGCCCAGGGCATCCACAACACGGCCCAGCAGCTCCTCTCCCACTGGAACATCCACAATGGCACCAGTCCTCTTCACAACATCCCCCTCCTTGATCAGTCTGTCGTTACCAAACACGACAACACCAACGTTGTCAGGCTCCAAATTCAAGGACATGCCCTGGAACAGAGATCACATCAGCCTGAGAAAATCCATGCTGACATGCATAAAAACTTTAATATTGATATGATTATTTCACTGTGTACAAAATCCTACAATATCTACCTCAACCTTGTGACAACAGTCAAGGTTCAGCTTTTATGTACAAAGTGTCTATTTCCTTCCACATGGGCTAGAGAACTTGCCTAAGTTTTCAACTTACCCCAGGTAGTTATACCCCAGCAGCCTAGAACTCAAGCTAACTGTTTCTCTAAAAAGAATAGAAAGGGTAAGCAAGGTTCAAGTACGACATTACTCCCTTTCCTAGAAGCTGGACAAGGGAAAAAGACTGGTTTCTCCTCTGCCTAAAATGAAACGAGTCCTTAAAAACGCTCAGAGAGATGTTACAGTACTCTCAAAACAGGTTTTAACTCTAACCCACTGACAGGATTACAAGAAGCCAACAAACTGCATAATGTATTGAAGCAGAGAGGTCATTACTAAGCATCGAACAGAAAAGACACTGAAACCAAAGAAAAAATTCAGTGCCAGGTTAGTCCTTTTACTTTCTAAGTAAAAACAAATACAGCTCAAATGTTCAAATGTCGGCTGAGATGCTGATACTGAAAGCAGCGTTACAAATTTAATTTTTTTTTAACATCACCAGTTGCAACACATTAAAGTTGCAATGAAGACGATGCAATGCTCACAGTGGTACCTCCAAGGATAGTCTCATGCTCTTATTATTTTTTTATTTTTTTTTATTATTATTATTATTTTTTTATTATTTCTGTGCTAAAGGAACTCCTTTAGTGACAGCTCACCTTCAGCCCAGAGGAGAACTCGACCATCTCCTCTGCCTGGACATTCCTGAGGCCGTACACGCGGGCAATACCATCACCGATGGAGAGCACGCGGCCGGTCTCCTCCAGCTCAGCCGAGGTGTCAGCTCCCAGGATGCGCTCCTCTAGGATAGAGGATACCTCGGCAGTACCTGGACAGAGATGTGAAATCAGATTGGCACGTTAAGGTACAATATGCACTCAGAAAGCTTGCCTCGAATCCACAGGGTGCCCTTTCTCAGCTGTGCCACAAAGTCTCACTAGCAACACCTTTACTGAGGTAAAGCCTCTGTATTTCCAGGTAATAAAAGCAGATGCAATTCATCATTACCAGCCAGCTTCAACCTGGCCTGGCTGTGTAGTTGCCCGCTTTCCTGACTATATCCTATGCTCTCTCTCCCTAGAAAGCAACTAGATTAACTAACCAGCCTTAGCCCAGGCACAACAGGCCTACTTGCAGAGCAGTAACTTAGCCTTGGGTACATCAGAACACGTGCCAAATGATTTGTAATCCAAGATCCACACCTACATAAAGGAACTTCGTTGTGTTTCAGTATCAAGTTGTTTGATAGAAGATATAAAAATATATTCTCCACACTTCTTCAATTTGACTTCCAACAGCTTGTTACCTCATCGGCTAAAAAACAGTAAGTAACAGTGTAAAACTTATTTCCTAGTATGCCCCTTAATCACCTTAAACCACTTAAAAGAATGTGCATGAAGCACTGCCAAAGACACGGCTACACAGTGCAGCTGTCCTCTCTAAACACCAGACTGCTGGCAGCAAAATAAAGCTGTGCTCAAGGGCACAAGGTCAAACCCAGGCAGGCCTGGAGAAGTCATGCACTCCTTCATTTTGTTACAGGCAACTCTAACCTGGGGTATTTTTTTTCAAATAATGCTGCAGGTGACTGGAATCCGAGCAAAGCAGGTACACTATGTAAGCCAGCCATACAGCCAGTCCCTGCTCTGGGGGCATTGCCAAGTTATTAAAGTGAAATTTGCTGAATTGACCAGGAAACAGTTCACCTAAATACCCTCAAAGCATAAATATCCTAAAGTGCCGTCAACCAACGCTCACCACCATAATAAATTCCTTTTTGTCTGACACCAAATTCTTAAACCACAGTCAAAACCTTTCTCAGACTCACCAGTTTTCTGAAAGCATGTTTTGGAGGCATGGAGGTTTCTTGTAGCAACAAATGCTGCACCAAGGGTGTTTCTGGAAACCTGAAATACATCATTGTTTCAGTAACTGTAAAATTTCTTTGATCGTGCAAAAAAATGCTGAGAGATTAACACATCTTTGAGCTGCATATGATGCATCTCAGCTTTGAGTTAAGTTCACAGCTATGGAGTTCTGGAACCAACTCCAGCACTACTAAGAAAGGACAGATAATGAAGGAGATTCCTCCAAATCCCTCACTGCATTTTTCTGCAGTGCACTGATGTCACCATCAACCGCTGCAGCAGTCCCCAAAGAGAAACCTCCTCACATTTGTCTTTTCTGTGCTGAACATGAGAACCTTGGGGCATAAAGAAATCACTGCACCTCAGGGTTTTGCACAGAGAGAAGATTGTGTATTCTAACACAAATGTAACAGCAGGGGTTTTGGTATCGTTAACACACATAGAAAGAAAAAAACAACACAAAGCACTGTAACAAAAATACCTCAGAATCACAATTACTTTGGAAAAGAGCTCTGAAATCATTGAGTCCAACCTATGACCAAACACGACCTTGGCAACTAGACCATAGCACTAAGTGCATTATATCTTTAAACACCTCTGGGGTTCTTCTACCCCCCTCTGGAGACCTTTGCAATATCTAATCACCCTTCCTGCGAAGACCCTATTTTAAACACTAAAAAAAAAGATCCGTGATAATGAGTGATAAGATCATGCTTTTGCACCTTAACCAAGGCTCCCAGTGCAGCACCATGCAGCAACGCTGATGCCATTTAACACCCTGCACCCCGGGCAGGCCTCTTTCCCGTTCATATTTATTGGAAACACTGGCATGACTGGATCCTCACGGCACTTCCCACCCTCCGTTTCCTCACAAACACAGGATAAACCCTCACCCCCCCCTCGCACCTCACACTCACAACTTTGGCCTTGCCCTGGCAGCTTTAAGCCACTACCCCGAGCCCAGGCAAGGACATCCCGTTCCTCAGCAGGGTCTGCCCCACAGCGCTGACAATACACTCTGTGCTTCCCTCCCCACACTCCAATGTCACCCCCTACACCCTCAATGTCACCGCGGCCCCCAAGATGGCGGCAGCGCCGCGTCCCCGCCGGCTCCGGGGCGGGCACGGTGCTCACCAGGCCGGCCTGCCGAGGCAGGGAGCGGGCGAGAGCGGCGGCCACGCGGGCGGAGAGCATCGCGGCGGCGGCGGGTCCCGGGGGAGGCGGAGGCTGAGGGACGCTGAGGACGGCCGGCCGCGCGCTCTGCACACAAAATGGCGGCGGCGCCTCACGCCCCTTTTGGCGCCGAGGCCGCGCCCACGGGGCGGGGCGTGCGCGGAACTGCTTCCCGTGCCCCTGGTTGGAGTGCGTGCGCCTATCTATTTATATATCTGTCTGTCTACACACGAGTATGTAGGAAAGGTAATAAAAATGATACAAATCATTCTAAAAACTTAAATGAGGCCTTTAGGAAAAAAATCCGGCTGCGGGAGGTGTCCTTGAAATGGCCCTGAGCGGGCGGAAGGGGCGGGGAGTGAGGGAGGACCGGAGATGGGACACGGGAAGGAAAACGGACAGGAACTGAGGCAGGGACAGGGACAAGGGCAGGAGTGCGGCAAGGAATGGGGACAAGGGCAGGGGCATGGAAAGGAACAGGGACATCGGCAGGGACAAGGGTAGGAGCACAGAAAAGAACAGGAACATCGGTACGGAGAAGGGTAGGAGCACGGAAAGGAACAGGGACAAGGACAGGGGCACGGAGAGGGACGGGGACAAGGACAGGGACACAATCAAGGACAGAAATGTTACCCCGTGGGCCCGTTCCCCGGTGTGCAGCGCCATTTCACACACTAGGCGAGGTATTTCTATTTGCTTTTCTAGTTAGCACAAAGCAGGTAGCTACGTGTCTACGATACCCATCATCAAAACGTTACTCCGTACATTTCAACAACCAAAGGCGTCAGCATTCGTTGGTTACAAACCGCATACCTTCTCTGTTAGTACCATTCCATGAAATACCACTTCAATTAATTACCACTCAGACCCTTCTTTCCTAGTTAGATCTCTCGCTTCTCATTTTAGTCAGTCTGTTTTGGGTTGGTGGTCAATGAGATGCTGGCCACAGTCTCCCACTGCCAGAATTACTCTTCTCCCAGGTACTGCTCCGTCCTGCTGATTTCAGTCACTCGTGGCTCTCATCCAAACAGGCCATTCCTCTTGGAATCGTCTTGATTTCCTTAAAAAACTAAGCCAAGCACACAATGCTCACAATATGCAGCTGCTTAATCACAATTGTCCTGCTACAGCTACTGATTAAATCTTGAGAGGTGCCAATCTGGTGGGGCACATATCAGGGGTAGGGAAAGGGATGGAGCAGTGACAATGCTGTCTGCAAAATTTGATTCCTTACCTGTTGTGCAATAAACCAATTATGACACACACAAGAGAGACATTGAATATTTATTGCAGGGTTGTGCAAGCCTGGGTGCTCAGTGGTTTTCCAGAACTACCAAAAAGCTTTACCATTTATACATTTTAGCATACAAAGCAAGTAGTGTTCACTGGCTATGTGTTACAAAGTTTTTTTATTAATTAGTATTCTGTTGGCTAACAATTATATTGTTTCTCATGCACAGTCTTTCTCTTCTCTTGGTTCGGTGGGTTTCTTGGGTCAGTTGTCACAGATTCCCCCTGCCAGAATGTCTACCCAGTCAGAGTTGATTTCAGCACAAGCGCTGGGTTCACTGCATTTATTTCTTCCTTATCTGGGAAGTTCAAGCAGATGTCCCTGTGGCCTATAAACTCTGTGTTCTTTGTGCCCACTATCAATGGTACATCCTTCCTTCCCAAGTTTTGCTAACCTCCCCCTAGGTCTGAGATCTTAGAAGTATATCAAGCCCTAAACCTTGACAAGGCAATTCTACCAAAAAATCTGTTTTCTCTTAACACATGGACATCACTCAGAGCTCACTTGTTAGCTGCTATCTGTTTCATGGATTAAATCTGATTGGTTTCCCCAAGTATAGAAGCCCAGAAGATAAGAGGTGGTGTGCCTCAAACACCAATAGCTGGGTAACTATGGAGCCAACCAAGGACTCTTGCTAACAAGCAAGGTTTGTAGGTAGAAACACAGTGAGGAAGAAGAGGATGTGGTTGGAGGTCATTCAGAGATAGGGCTGTGTTTTTCTGCAACAAACATCCTTTTTCTAGTTCCTGGAGACAAGCACAGCACAGCACAGGAATGAAGGCAAGAACTGGTCTAGGACTGTACAGGGAATCAAGACCTCCAGAGACTCCTAAAGCCCTCCAACCCATTTCCAGAAAGGTCTAGAAGAATGAACTGCAGATGATAAATTTGCATAGGAAGCAAGAAAGTTACCTCCAGGGCAGGGAAACTCGTCCATAAAAGGTCCCCCCACCAAGACTACATGTGCAGGCACCCCAGAACCCGAGACACTCCACCAGCTGGATCAACAGGAGCCAAGCCTGGTGATCTCTTTATTCCTCTCTGCCCCTCTTTAATCCTTCTTCCCTTTCACCCTACCCCTTTATCCAAAATCCTGCTGCATAGGCTTATATGAGCAGGTCAGAGACTGACATTAATTTCCATGCTAAGTGTGTAATTTAACTTTGGAAACTTTTGTGAACACTGACTTTTGTCATTCCTTTTGACCATGAGCATCTATGAATCTTGGATGCTCCATTCCCCTAAAGGGTTGGACACTACACCAAGCCATGTCCAACAGTGCCAAAACACTTCCAAGTTTGGGGCATCCACAGCTGCTCTGGGCACCCTGTGCAAGGGCCTGCAATTCCTTCCCAAGATCCCATCCAGCCCTGCCCTCTGGCACTGGAAGCCATTGCCTGTGTGCTGTCCCTGCCTGCCTTGTCCCCAGTCCCTCTGCAGCTCTCCTGGAGCCCCTTCAGGCCCTGGCAGGGGCTCTGAGCTCTCCCTGGAGCCTTCTCTTGTGCAGGTGAGCAGCCCCAGCTGTGCCAGGCTGGCTCCAGAGCAGAGGGGCTCCAGCCCTGCAGCATCTCCGTGGCCTCCTCTGGGCTGGCTCCAGCAGCTGCACGTCCTTGTGCTGTTGGAGCCCAGGGCTGGAGGCAGCTCTGCAGGTGGGCTCTCACCTGAGCATAGGTGCAGAATCACCTCCACCTCTCAATCTGCAGCTGGGGATGACTTTATGTCCCATATGTGAGACAGGATTTGGGCTGCCAGTGAGAAGGTGCTGAAACTCAGGAACAGTGAGACTGGTCCCTCTGGTGATCCAGAGGTTGGTAAAGCCACAGATTCCACTGGATTCCCCTTCTGTGAATTGAAAAGGTTAAGTGAAAAATCCTCAGCTACTTTGGCATGTATTGTACCAAATGTGATTCTTCAGCAATTCTTGCCATTCTGATTATTTTGGAAATCACTTAATTTCTGTGAAAACCCCTGACAAAAAAAAAAAAAAAAAAAACAAACCCCACATGGATGTGAATAACTAACACCCCACCACTCTCCCGGTCCAAGGCTTGACACCCCTTTTTGTGAAGACAATTTTCTGAATATCCGATCTAAACCTCCCCTGGCCCAGCCTGAGGCCGTTCCCTCTCCTCCTGTCCCTGTTCCCTGGGATAAGATCCCAAATCCCCCCCGGCTGTCCCCTCCTGTCAGGGAGTTGTGCAGAGCCACAAGGTCCCCCCTGAGCCTCCTTTTCTCCAGGCTGAGCCCCTTTCCAGCTCCCTCAGCCTCTCCTGGGGCTCCAGCCCCTTCCCCAGCTCCGTTCCCTGCCCTGGACACGCTCCAGCCCCTCGGTGTCTCTCTTGTCCTGAGGGGCCCAGAGCTGTCCCCAGCACTGCAGGTGTCCCAGCAGTGCCAGCACAGGGGACAGCGCTGCCCTGGGGCTGTGTCACACCCTGGCTGCCACAGCCCAGGGGCCTCTCGCCCACTTGGGCACCCTGGGCTCCTGTCCATGCCCTGCCCCCAGCACCCTCAGGCAGCTTCCTGCTGTACATATTGATGTCTTCCTCTTGCATCTCTTTTGTTTTGCCGCTGTTTGGGCTTCGCTTGGCGTTCCTTAACATCCTCCCTTAACCAACAGACAGCTCTATTCAGAGCGTTTAACGCTCCGATTCACCTTTAAACCCTTTTCCGTTATTATTTCCCCGGCGATGCGGTGCGAGCCGCGCTGAGGCGGCGGCCCCGCCCTCAGCCGGCGCTCCCGGCAGGCTCCGGGCGGGATGGCGGCGGCGGCGGAGGCGGCGGCGGGAATTTCGGACTACCGGCTCTTCGAGGAGAAGCTCATTCGGGTAACGGGCCCGGCGGGGATCGCTTTCTCTTTCCGGCACACTTTTCCCCACACGCACACCACATGTCGTTCGTGCTGTTGGCGCCGAAGGGTGCCGTGGTTTTCTCCGCCGCTGCTTGTGTAGGTCGCTGAGGTGCGGGTACGGCCGCGGGGTGAGGAAGGGGGTGCTAGGGAGAAAAAAAGTATTTTAAAATTATACGGCTGCGTCCCTTCTCCGTCAGGTTTATTAGACAGGCTTATGCAAGAGTTTATGTTCCTTACACGGTGTAGAACTTGCATTCTTCTTCTGTTATTACTGGTCATAATCTAACCTTTTTAATCTGGTTAGGTTGGATATTAGAGAATTTTCTTCACTCAAAGGGTTGTCCAGCCCTAGCACAGCTGCCCAGGGCAGTGGTGGAGTCCTCCTGGAAGGATTTAAAAGCTGTGTGGATGTGGCACTTGGGCACACAGGTCCGCGGTGGCCTTGGCAGTGCTGGGAGTGGTTGGACTCGATGATCCTGGAGTGCTTTTCCAGACCAAACAATTCTGTGATTCCACAAGCACAGCCCTACCTGAGAGCGCTGTGTTGATCTCTTATTTCTGGCCTTGTTTCCGATGGTACACGTGCTTTGCAGGGCTTGTGCCTGCACATCGTGGTCACTCCCACTCTCCCACAGAGACTGTTCCCAGGGATGGCTTGGGCAGCTTTATCCCACACACTTTAACACAGTGCTCACCAGTTTTCCAAATACCCATTTAACATTTCTTGGGGCATTACTGTGTCCGAGCCGACAGGTCATGTGAATAAGAAGATAAAATTTCATCACACGGAGATAAGCAGGTGTACAAAGAAATGGAGGAGATTAAAAGGGATGTATTATAGTCTTCTAGACCACAGAGGTTGTTAAAAGAAGAGGGAAATGCCTCCTGGACTGATATAGGAGTTACTCCTCAGGAATGCAGAGTTTGCATTGGTTTACATTTTTCACATCTATCAGCTGTCTTCTGTCATTTCACATGATTGCTTGCTCTTTTGTCTCCCTTCTCTGGCAGGTTACTTTATGGCTAAAGAAAATATACGGGGATGCGCCTATTCCACAGTATGAGGTGAATGAAAGGACAGTGGATATTTTGCATGAAGTTATGGAGTGCAATGAAGGGAGAGACAGGGACGTTACATTGCTGATAGAGGACATGAAGGACCAGACGGCCAAGTATGAAGCAGAAAGTGAGTTTGAAGCTCCATTTCTCAAGTCAGGCTTTTCTGAGTGATCCTGAAGATTGTGTTTGTTAAAAACTTAGGAATATATATAAAATTGAAACAGACTCAGCTTTTTTTTTTTTTAATGCAGTTTTTACTACGATGCATCACATGCAATTTACAGTGACATACGATTGGTCAAGGGCAATTTTTTAAGCCATGTTGAGCATGCCATAAATGTGGACAAGCAGGTTAATTGCCAAAACCTCCTAGTCCTCTAGGCTGGATAGCACAGTATAGAAATATTGCCTGGATAGAGAGGGAAGTGTCCCTGCAGCTCACTCAAGAGTCTGAGCTAGTGCTACGTCACTGTTAAAGAAAGCTCTAGAGAAGCCTGAAACAACATTGAGGTGATTAAGTTGTGCTTAAGCTGCCTAGAGTGACTATTCTATGATTTGTTTGGGTTTTTTGAGCAAGTGAGTGATTCAGGGGACTGTAGTATATTTTAAACACACATAGTAAAGGACTGTCCCTTCACAGGCTTTTCTCAGGAAGGAGTTTTACTTTTCTGTACAAAGGCTGACATAGTACCCATGAAGACGTTTTTGTAAGGAAACATGTTTGGTTTTTGTTCCTTCAAGTGCCTTGCCCCTAAACAAAAAATGATGGAGACAGACTTCCTGGGTCTGCCACAAACAAGGCTCAGGCTGAGCTTTGTAGGGAGATGACCTGCCTGTGCTCACTGCTGTAGCATAAGAGTGAGCTCTTATTTGTCTGATGTCAGACAGACTGGTCAGGGAGGGAGTGGAGCAGTGCTTTCTCCCTTCATACACTGAATTCATGACAGATGGAGATGTGGCAGCAGTTTGGCATGTTTAAGCTTTTTTTTTAAAGTGTCTTTTTCCCCCAACAACAGGCAGGTAGCCAAGTTCCCTGTGTGAGACTGGGTTCTAGATTTGGAGAGTTCCGTAGGAGAGCAGTAGTATTTAAAGAAATCACTACTTTGGATTGTATATATTTTCCAGCTGAGTACTGGCAGTATATTCTTGGAGAAAGGCTGGGTCTTTCTGAAGATAATCTGTCCCAAGAAGCTGTCGCAGACCTCACTGACCTGGTAGAAAGTGCAATGGAACTCGAAGTGGAGGACACGTCTCTTACCAGGTAATTTTTCACACTCTGCATCATAGTCTGTGCTGTTTGCCTCTGATTTTTCACGTCAGCAGCTTCAAACTTGGCACTAGGAATCTTATTTGTCAGGCTTGTTTTTCACCCCTTGGGCAGTTTTGGAGTGCATGAAAACTGAGCATGCTAGCTCTTGGTTATCCCAGCACAGGAAGGCTCTGAAGCCTGAGAAGCACCTGGGATGGAGTTAAATCCCTCCTTTTTCTCATGCTTTCGTGATCAGTGGCTGCAGGCTGCTGCCAGTTGAACTGTTGTGCCAGGTATCCCAAGCTACAGCAGTGTTCACACTTAGGCAAAGACTGGGGAGCTCTGACTGGTCTTCCAGCCTCATCTCCTCATGTTTGTCTGTCTCATCTGGCTTCAGTTCATGCAAGGAGATTCTCTCTGCCATGGAGAAATGGCATCTGTTAGTCTGGTGTCCTTGGGCCTCTCCCTAGCATGGCTTTGGCCCATGGCACTGCAGCACTTGCAGCAGAGAAGGGGCAAAATTTGCCTTGGGATCCAATTTTTATGTGATACTTAGGATCTTGGCTCTTACAGCTCTCTTTCTGACCTGGAGGGGGAAGAACTTTGGGCCACTTGGGAAGAAACTCATCTTGTGACTGTGCATTTTCAGGCACTGAATGCAGTTTCTCTCAAAAGCAGTGAGGCAAGCCGCGAGTGGAGCACGTGGTGGCTTCAAACCCAATGGCTTTATTCACCAGAGTGCCAGTTGTTCACTTACTCAGGTTGCTGGGTTGTTTTCCCTTCCATGTGGAAATCTGTGTTTAGTTATGAAAGCAAATTTCCTTAGTGTCTTATTTTAATTTGCTCCTGCCATAACATCAGGAGGAAACTAAGTCATTATTTTAAAGTGTGGAGAGAAGAATAACAATAAATCTGACTTTCAGAAGAGTTGACTCCTAAGCATTCCCACCGATTCTCTCTTCACCAGCTTCTTCTGCGCCATCAATGACATGACCTCGGAACTGTATAAAACAAAATCAAAAAACGAAGAAATGGAATTGAAATTGAAGACCCTCACAAAAAAACTAACTTCAGCACTGAGGATAGAAAAGCACTTAGAGGAGTGAGTAATGGATGAGGAGGAGTGAAAGATTAAAGTAATACTGGTGATCTCTGTCTTGGGCAATGTTGGTTGTGGTAACTAATGCGGACAACTGAATTTTTAGGGGTTTGACATATCTCCAAAGTATTTGGAAGTATCTTCCAAAACCCATGTGTTATGGATAGTTTCAGTAATTGAAAGAGATCTGGGAAAGCATCAGACCCATTATTTTAAAGCAAAAGTGATCTACAAGCAGTTTTCAGATACGAGTTTACATCTTCTACTGGTTGCTTTGATCTGAGGCTGAAGGCAAATCTGATTTTCTTAGCACATTTAGCATGAGCTCTGTAGTCAGACTGAGGGAGGCAAAACAAAAACCATTCCCAGGTAAGAAGTTCCCTTAACCAGTGTGTAGAAGACGTAATAATAGTAATAACTAAAAAAATTAGTGTAAAGTCCATTCCCTGGAGCATGTAATCTGAAGTGCTTTGCCAAGCACAGCAGGATCCACCCCAGCCTTCAGTGGGGGTTGGCCTGGATGCTCTCCACTGCTCTCTTCCAGTCTAATTATTTGTGGGGTGTATTTTTGGTCTTTTAAAGTAGTAATATGGATTGATTCCTGTGTGCTTTGTGCAGGTTTGCCTCTTCTTGATCTGAGGTTTAGCTCGTGTAACAGGTCTCTAAGTGAGTTAGGGAATTATGCCCAAGACTATTACCTTTTGCTTTTAGGCATATGGCTTTCCCCTTTGCCACTATTTTCCGTGGCCTGTGGGGTTCTGGAGGTAACAGCTGTATATGTTTCCACTGGAAAATCTCACAGGGAAATACGAGGTTTTCTCCTTTTTCTTCCTTCTTGTGTTGGTTGGACTGCAGGGCTTATCTTGAGCATAGATAAGTAACAGTGTTTATATACTGGTATATCTTTGAATGTAACAGTTTTTTCTTTTCATATTATTTTTAAGGGATATTAAAAAATTAAAGGAATCTCAAGAAGCAGAAAAGGCCAAAGCTGAGATTCGATCCAAGAATTTGAAGTTCCTGGAAGATAAATCTAAGGACCTAAAAATAAAGATCAAGGAAGCTGAGGTAGGTGGGAGGAATTTTCTTACAATGCACTGTGATGGGATGACACAGCCGTGGTTGGTTGAGCCCAAATTTGTAGTTACAGAGACATCCCATAAGCTTCCTAAAACCCAGGACTGGGGACTTTGGGGCTAACAGGACAACATGTAAATATAGTTCAGTTGTCCCTGCTGATCTCTCCTCAGCGCATCCTGTGTTCAGTACAGTGCTCTCTCCTCATTCCCTGAGAAACTTGGTTAGCTGGGATTATCTGGTGGTTTTCTTTTGAGTTACAAGAGAACACAGACAGCTACCAGTAAAGCAGCTGATTCACTGGGGTAGATTGTATCTCAAAGTAATAAGTATGACCCATTTTTTGAAAAGAATGGATGACTAAACTTCTGTAGAAAGCAGAAGTTCTACTGCCTGCTCCTTCACCCTCCCTAAATGATGAAGCACATGTGAATGCCTTATTTAACGCTTGGATGCTGTCTGATTCCTTGACAAATACGAAATGGAAAGTATTGTATTACAATTGACATTTTCCTGAGAAGCCTTTCTTCAGCCTTGCCGTGTGCCCTTCTCCCATTGCTTTTCTTGAAAAACTTGTTATTCTTAATACGAATTTTAGCAGCACTTCATTTTGTACACCAGCTATAGCTGTGGCTCACATAGCACACGTTTCTGCTGTGGACAACCTGCATTCTTCTCCACCTCTTTAGATAAAAACAGAAGGAAATAATGAAATCTTTCTCCTTCTTGTTGCATTTTGTGCCCTCTCCTGTTTGCAGGGTGAGCTTCTTGACATGGGGTTGGATCAATCCCTGACACACGAGGCCCTCGTGAAATCATCTGAGGTAGGTTTTTGGGTACAAGAGAGATGTTTCTACAGTGGGACACGCTTGCTTGTTGGGTGCTTTCAGGAGCTGTAGTTTGCTGTTTGGTTGCCTGAACAAATCTTAATGGCCAAATGGAGCACAAATAGAAATCCTGTAGATGGATTCCCATGAACTGGGCTCTTTCGGGTGGGTTTGTCTCTCCTAGAGGCATCTACTGGAGAATTTCCACAAAATAAATTCCCTGCCACTGAAAACAGATCTGCCTCCTTTATTTCTGGTCCATGTTATAAACAGTGGATATTCTGTAGACTAAATGCCATTACTTGGTTACCTGTGTATTGCAGTTTCTTGATAGAATGACTAATGTGATTCTTTCTACTTTGTGTGAAATAAATCTCTTCCAAACACTTCAAACAAGGGGATAAGGTCTAATGAAACCCAAATTTTGAACCACTATATGCTATTTTTTGGTTGTGTTTTTAAATATACCATTTTTCATCTGTATTGTAAGCCTAGTGGAACATATGTTAAAGAAAAAGCACATTTCTTGAGTTAGTAACTACAGATTTTACAGCTTATTGCTGTGCACTCAACACATCTTCATATTTTTTGCTGTTATTGTAGTGGGAATTCAGTCTTTCTCGTCATTAATTTTTCTGTCTATTCCTGTATGTTTTCGAGTGGAGCAGTGAAAATAGATTTCCTGGTTTCTCTGTTGTGGTTCTCACCAACCAGCACTGGGTGGCACTGCGCACATTGCCCAGTGTTACAGGAGGGTACTGGCCAGAACTAATTTTTGTTGGAAATTTACATCCAAAAAGCCACAGGCAAATTTTCTAGCCTTGCCATCTTCTAGAGCCCAAGCATAAGGTAAGGTTTGACTCCTTGACATTTATGGAGCTGCTTTGCCAAGACGTCAGTGAAATGGGCAGCAAAAATGACTTTATCTTTTTTATTTAACTTCAATTATTTGAAAAAGTGCAGGACTGTGGAAGGTACTCAATTTGCAGCCCTAAGGAGAAATTACTTCCCCTTGATAAGCATAAGGGAGAGTCTCCTGCTGCATGTGCAAAACTTCAGTTTCTTGTGTGTTTTATACAAGATGAAAGCTCTCAAATTCTGAAATGTTGTAGATAACTGTGGATCTATCTCACTCATTTCCATCAGTTCTACAAATAATTCCCTAGAATATGATCTGCCTTGCTCTCTCTGCAGGAACTTGCTGCACTGAAGAAAGAATTGGAGCCGTTGAAGAGGGAACTGAAATCCTACCATGATTTACCTCTTGTAAATATTTATTCCACTATTATATTGTATTTGCGATCAGGTTAATTTTAGTAGGCTTCAGAATGTAAGGGATATCATTGTGATGGCTTTGGTGGACAGATAGATGTCCTACAGGTCTGTTAATGATGCAGACCAAAGACTTAATCTCTGTTTATTAATCAGAGTCAAGAAATCAAGTTTAATTGCCAGGCAAACTTTGTTCTAACATAGTAGACAGATTTGCTGTGTAAATTAGTGTTCAGGTCAATTAGGTAGAAACTGGACAAAGAAATATGGAAGAAAAGGAATCCCCTAGTATAACCAACTTTTTGAGATTTGCCAGTACTTTAGCTGTAACTGTCATCAGGCTGTTAATATGGTGGACACAGCACGTGGTGCAGAGCTTGGAGCTCTGAACAGGATTTTAAGTATCCTGAAGAAATAGCAAGATGTAGGTTTTGTCCTCTAAACTGGCTTCTCCATTATTTTATTTGATTTCTCTTGAAGGTGCTGGGTACTTAGCTCTATGAAAATGCAAGTTTCTCATCTCCCTCATGCAATGATGTCTTGCTCCTAGGAGAAAAAAAAAAAAAAAAAAGGCTGTGGGTAAAAAGGTGGAACTGCTGCTCTGTTTTAATCCATCTTCCTCCAAGAGGCAGCTTCCTCCTTCCCTCGAGTGGAGCAGGACATTAAAATGGGATTAGGTTCTCCAGTTGCCTCCTCCAGCCTTGCTGTCAGTGGAGAAAGGGAGAGCCTCAATGCCTCACTCCTGGTGCAGGCAGCAGGAGGGGAGGGAGGTTTATCCTTGCAAACTTACTGTGCTTTGCAAAATTCTTGAACAAATACGTTTGAAATCAAGTCCCTTGATTGGTAGGTTTGGAAAATTGCCTAAAATGAAGTAGTTTTTTTAGACTTTAGGCCATACCAGACTTTTGAAAAGTACATGATTGCCCTAACCAGATCGATACTAGGCCTTTAATGGCAATGCCTTCTGCATGTGAAGTGCATACACAAAACTGTATTAATTGTCCATTAATTCACCTGAGGCTTATCATTAGACTCTTATAACAGTGCAAGGACTCTTGTTTCCTGATGAAATGCTGATTTTTATTTCATTTTATCTCCTTAGAGCATTCCCCTGGCACGAGTGATAGTTGAAGAAGCAAAAAAAGAACTTGTAAGAATTTTTTTATCATTCCAGCAGCTATATGTATTAATTGATTACAGATTCACTCACCTTAGGCTGTAGTCTTAGTGTTCTCATGGGGAAATTTGGTGAGGCAGAAGTTGTAGATACTGATCAGGGGAGCTGGTGGAGTGATGTCTAAAGTGCAAAGGCAGTTGGGCACAGTGATATCAGTGGGGATTAGGTAGCTGTATCCCCATGAATTTTGCCTGTTGGAATGTTTGTTCATGCAGTGTAGGTCTCAGAAGCTTCCTTGCTCCTCCTGAACTCTCAGAGGGCTTCAGGGCCCGTATTTTAGTCAACAGCTGCCTTGTAGACTGTAGTGGGTACCTTCCCCTGTAAAACATAGTGCCCATTTCCTCCATGTTTGTGTGATCTGCAGGTGTGGCTGTTGAGCCAAACACCATAAAGCTGTTTGGGAGGTTCTTCCATAGCTCTCCTGAGCGAGCTGGGCCATGTTTGAGTCCCATAAAACCTGTTTTTGTTCCTTTGGGCTACTGCCTGCTTGCTCATAAGGCACGACTGGTAAGCCTTAAACCTGTGATCAAAAATCACAGCTAGGTGAGAGCATTTTGCACATTTCCAGGTGAGACTGCCTGGGTTGGTAGATCACTTGTTTTTGATTCAGGAGTACAAGCTCCCCTTACCAGCCTGAGGCTGTTCTGAGGGCAGGAAGCTCACCTCTGGGCAGGACCTCTGAGTTGGGAGGTGTCCAAAATCACATTGGGGCACAGAGTAAAGGCAGCTGAGCTTGTCCTTCATTTGGAGGTTTCCTGTGGTTGTCTGCCCTTTGCAGTGACGAGTCCATCCAGCTCAGCACTGGGGTTAATCCATCCCTGCTGACAGCCTCCCAGGGTTTGGTCATTGCAGATGTGTTCGTTTACCTGTAGAGTGTGGAAACTGTCTCGTAGTCCCTGATTCCTCTTGATTTTCTCTCCTGGTAGAAAGCCGTGGACGAAGAGCTCACAAGGGAGCTCGAGGCTGTGCCTTTCGAGCTGACATAGGCCAGCAAGCCCCAGTTCACCTGAAGTGGCCTACGTGGAACATGATTTTCCTTCTGTTTCCTTCTGTTTTCCTTCTTACTTGCACTAGCAACCCATTTCAGAATTCTTACTTTACCTTGTCAGCTTCCTCCTATGTTCTTCTTTTTGTTGGCCTTCTGTTTGTAAACTTTACCTATTTTTCATTAAATAACCTCCAAACCTTCTGTTGTCTTTATCAGTTATTTTTCCCTCTGTGATATATGCCTGCAAAGCAGCTCTATGGATAGTGCAGGCATAGCTTTAAAACAAACAAACAAACAAAAATATACAGTAAGACCTTTCTAGATCTGAAAAGAGTATTTTTGTAGAACCACTGTGGGACATGATGATTTTGAAGTCAAATTGCCCTTAACAATTCTACCTCAAATGTCATCTTCCATGAGGGTTCCCGAGTCCTATTATTTCCATGCCATCACCACACCAGCCTTCCACACTTTCAGACTGGTTTTGCACACTCCAGCTTCTAGAAGCTTTTTGGTACAAAAGCCGAAAATCATAAAATCTCCTGTGGATAGGGAAATAGCAAAATCTAGAAATAGTGGTAGCACCTGAGGACACAGAGCATGGGCCTGTTTGTTCTGGGAAGCATCCAGGCAAATTGTGGTGCTCTCTGTTTGCAATTGGAGTTGCAGGAGATTATAGCCATGAGAGCTGTTGCTTCACTGCAAAAGTTGATTTTCCACTGCTCTGCAGGAAGAGAGATTCAAAATTGCACTAGTGTCAATAAAATACTACAACTGTGAGCTCTGTCCTCTTTTTGCTATGATGGGGAAGAATTGAGGGATTCCTAGAAAGCCACTGCCCATGAGAATCTCCAGCCTCTTTCATACAGCAGAAGGAGTTGCTGTTTAGTTCCAGGTGTTTAAATCAAGCTGTGAGGAAAGGATGAGTTGCCTTAGTTTTGGGGTATTTATCTTCACTCTTTCTGGGGTAGGAAATGAGGGCAAAAGCAAGTGGAAAATTCATGGGCTAGGCTGGCTGAAGAGAAATTATCTCAGAGGTAACTGATGTGAAATTTGGAGCAGCTATTGTAGTGCAGGGATGATTACAGGTACAGGTACTGCTTATGAATAAAACCCACACGAAGGCCATGGGAATGGTGTTTGAACTGGAAAGAACATTAATATAATCTGATTTTCCTGTTGTAGTAGGGGAAAGAAATTGTCTTGGAAGACAAGAGAGCATGGCTGGGTAGACATCAAAGGATGATGTAACAAGAAAGCCAGTGTAAGGCACTGGAGGTCATAGCCTGGCAATTAAGGAGTCTTAATCACTAGAAGCTCATAAAAGCAGATTAGGAATGATTTGCTTAAGAGTTTAAAATGTGAGGGAGTGTTGATCACGCTTTGGAATGCAAAGGTGGGATAGATGAGGGCTTGAGGGTGCTACTAGCCCTGCTTTTTAATTTCTTGGCTAAGATTAGGAGAAGACTTTATCTGACACGTGTAACCATGACTCCAGGCTTGGGAGGATTTCCTGGGCACTGTGGCACTTCCATAGCTCCACCTTGCCATGAAGTGCTGTGCCAGCTGTGGAGCCTGGGGCTGTTCTCCCCTCCCCACACCCACGGAGCAGCTGCACCGCTCCCGGGCTGCTGCTCCCTATTTCACAGCACCAGATCTGGAGAGCAGCAGGGCCAGACTGTCTGGAGAGCTGCCCGAACGCAGCCACGTGTTGCTTCCTAGCACTGGAAACTCGAGAAAGAACAATCTGCAGCAGCTGCATCCGAGCCGTGTGTCACAGCTGAGCTGTCCCCAGCGCACGCAGGGTAAATCAGCGGACAGCTGTCAGGTCAGCTCTGGACGGAAATCGGGAAAAGTCAAGCCAATGTGATTTGTGGAGCTCTTTGGGAAGGTTTCTTAGCTCTTTGTTTTTGCAGAATGCCTTGCAGGAACTTTTTCCTTCAGGTGTGTTTTGGGACAGTGCAGCTTTTCCTACATGGGGATGGGATGCTGGAGGAGGAACAGCTCGCTGAAGCCCTGCTGAGACAGAAGCACACCAGAAAACAGAAAACTTCTGATTCTGGGCTTCTCCCTCTGCCCTGGCAGCTGTTGAGTGCTTCCACGAGGGTCACAGCGGGTGGCTGCCAGCTGGACCCTTGTCTGTTGGATAATATGGAATAATCACCCAACTGAGTGATCCAATGAGGATGGGGAGGCCTCTGCTGCTTCACTGTCCCTGCAGGGTACATCAGGTGCTCCACTCTGAGTTTTGGAGACACCTGTGTTAACACCTGCAAGAAGAGAGCAGGTGCAGGGCCAGGCTGAGCTGCAGGCATTCCATTTTCCCAACGATGTGCAAAAGGCATTCATGCTTTATTGCTGTGTGCTCAATTCCTCCTCCTGGAAAACATGAGGAATTCCACCAGAAAACAAAACAAAACCAAACAAACAAACAAAAACAAACAAACAAAAAAAAAACCCAAACCCACCCCCCCCCCCCCCAATAAAGCCAGAAAAAAAGGAGGAATTAAAATTATGAACTAGATTTGAAAAATAGGGATCGGCCTCAAACGAAAACTCATACACACTTTACCACAAATTGACATACTGTTCTTATTAGGCCAGTATGCAAAATAATAACTGCTTTAGGAAAAAAAAAATCTTCAAACTAGCAAAATATTGTGGATCTATTTAAAAGAATACGTTCAGAATAAAGTAAAATGCTATAGAACTGCAGAATCCGTCCCACAAATTTAAGGCTTTTAAGCTGATATATGTATCTTTTTACTTAAAATGCATCGAATCAAAAGGTGTGGATGGAATCTCTTTTGGCTGTATCTTTTGGCTAGTACTATAGAAATACTCCATCTGTTGCAAACATTTCATTGTGGTTCCTTTCCAGTCTTCTTTGACTGAAAGTATTCAAAAATCTTCTTTCATTTACATAAATCCTTTGGTATATGTGGGATATTAAGATGGACTTTAATTAAAAATATTAAAAGTTTCAAGACTTATTTTAACAGTAAGTTGGTTACATTTGGTACCATCTCCGGTAAAACACTCCAAGTATCTTGATACTTAACGCTGTTTTGTGTACCTATAAGCAAAATTTTATGTGTAAAATGGTAAAAGATCTTTCAAATTACATTTAGAACTGAATAGGTCTTAGAGATCTGTGAAATCTTTTGTATTTCTAAGGTATTCTTTGAATTTTCAAAGTACAGGGTCAGCAGTGAAACAATAGTGATCCTGGTCCCTGTGACCTTGCAGGAAATCCTTCACTTTGTCTCCAAGCAGGCCGTCGCTGTTAGAACCTTCAAGCAACTTTAGAGGCATTTCTTATTTTGTTAAATGCTCACTTCTCTAAAGAATTGCAGTTCTGAGCTGTGTTTCTGCTTCTTCAATTCACAAATATTTCTCCTACAGAAAAACACCACGTGTGAATAAGCACAGGCTTTACCAATGAGAGAGAGTGTGTTTGAAGTAAGACTTGTGATTCCTTCTGTCTTTGTCAGATACCTCCTGCATGGGAGGACACGGTGCTGCCTCCCTCTGCCTGGAATTCCTTCAGCATTGTACCGTCCTGAACTGTGTTAACTCCAGTAAAAAAAATATCCAGCAACTCCAAAATTACAAGCTAATCTAATAAATGCTTCCTTGATAAATATGCCCCTAATGCTAATGAAACAGCTGTGCTGGTTAATTAGATTATGTTGGCTGATAAAACCTAGTAGTGAGGCAATGTTTCATTTCTTTTCCTTCCCAAGAAGTTGCTGGCTGTATCTCAGGGATGGATGAACACTGGTGTCCTGGACAACCTCTTTGGTCCCTCTTTGGCCACTGCTTTGGCTGCAGGGCAGCCTGGGTGACCTCAAGAGCTGCAGGGGGATGGCTTGGCTGGATATCAGCAGCACATTTGTGATTTCAGAGACTTGGAAAATGGGTGTTGTTTAAATGTTGCTAGGAAGGTGAAGCTTTTCCTTTGCAGGGGATGCTTAGTAATGTGCCTGTGGATGCCTCCAAAATGAGCTCTTGAGAAGTCATTCTTCAGTCTGGAGCTAGAGGGAAACTTTTAGCCGGGGGCTGGGAAAGAGAAGGAGTGTCCCCCCGCCAGGAGCTGGCTGAGAGAAGTCAGCCTGGAAACCCTTACGAGCCAAAATGCTCTCACAACCAACTTTTACTTTGACAAGAGAATGTGGCTCAGGGTTGTACTCCAGCACTGAGCACTGATTTCCTCCCATTGTCCTTGGGGAAGCGCCGAGATTCCCTTTGCTCAGACAAATTTCTTCCTGGAGGAGGAGTTTTTATCACTTCCTTGTGGGGTAACTAACGCTGAAATCATTGCACTCTTGGCAGACACAGTCAATGAATGATAACAGAGGAGCCTAGAAGATGTGCTGGGCTGTACTCCCAAAATTCCTGGAGCCAGCACCACCTCCAGCGTTTCCTCTTCCTAATCTTTCAGCCCAATCTCCCTAATGTTTCAGAATGAGTCCCCTGGTATTTCCCCTAATATGGCATTTAAAATCTCGGGCAATAAAGCTTTCACCACTTCCCTTAGGGAGATGATTTTCCAGCCTGTGGTTCTCCATTCAGAAGCTTTCCGCAGGGATTCTTAGCTTAGACATACCCTTCTGTAATTTCACCCCATTAAAATCATTGATATATCCCCAGCCTTCTCCCTTGATGCCACTTGCTTCATTCAGACATTTACAGATCACTGGTGTCTCCTCGCTCAGTTTACTAATTCCGCGGTACTTAAGATAGAATTCCTTCTCCTCTCTTTTATAAAGCCTCCAGCCTGCCGATTCCTTCAGGCGTGGAGTCTTCCCAAGTATCACTTCTTCCTGCAAATCCAAGGCAGATGCTCACCGCCCTCGCCCGTGTCCTTATGCTTTCCTGTACTCCGTTCAAAATTGCGCTGCCTGTTCCCGATGCCGTGTCCCAACGCCTGTGAGCTGCGCAGTATCCTCGGGTGCCTTTCGGGATTTATGCCTCCACATTGTTTCCCTCAAATTCAGGTCCTGGGTGTTTTTTTTTCCCCCCGCAAATACAGGTCGCGGATGTTCACCCATCCCCGCAAATACAGGTCCTGGATATTTTTCCCCCCGCAAAATAAGGTCCTGGATGGTTTTCCCCCCGGTAATACAGGTTCTGAATGTTTTTCCCCCGCAAATACTGGTTCTGGATGTTTTTTCCCCCCACACATAGAGGTTCTGGATGGTTTTTTCCCCCGACAAATACAGGTTCTGGATGTTTTTTTCCCTCTCAAATACAGGTTCTGGATGTTTCTCCCCTCCAGAAGCGGCCAGCTGGGTGGTGAGGGTTGATGGTTCAAGCCGCGTAGGAAATCGGAGCAGGCTCTGCATTCTGCCCGTAACCCAGCACAGAAAAGGTTTTGTCTTTGCTCAAATATAGATTTTGTTAGTGCTTTCCTTCATGCTGACACCACAGAAAATGCATTCACCTTCCTTGACGAGTGTCGGTTTTGTTTTTTATTTTTTTTAAATTTATTTTTTTGTTTGTTTTGGTTTTTTTTTCTGTTTGTTTGTTTTGTTTGTTTTCGTGTGGGGTTTTTTTTGTTTGTTTTTTTGGGGGGGGTTTTGTTTTGGTTTTTTTGGGGTTTTTTTTTTTTGTTGTTGTTGTTTTGGGGGTTTTTTTGTGGGTTTTTGCGTATTTGGCGAGAAGTACCTCGCAAAGTACCGGTTTTAAAAGTAATTGTGGATTCCTGAATGCGTGGCTCTGCTTCTAGCTGAATCTCTTCATCTCCCCCAATATGATAAATGCTCCTGCGGTGGCATGATGTCTGTTTTCCGAGTCCGAATCATGCACACGGTTTGGGTGGTGGCGCGGGTGGATTTCCCACCCATTTCCGTGCTCCCTGCCCTAGGACTGAGGCTGTGCCACGAGCAGTTCTACGGTGAATGCTTAACTCTTGAATATCCCAGGTGTTCCTAGCCCTGATCAGGACTTATAGACCATGCTGAAATGATTTCCTGCCACGTTTCCGAGTCTCAGGGACACCTGCAGCTGTGCGGGAAAACCCCCGGGTGCAGAAACACCAGGACAGTGTTAAACGAGGGCATTACGATGTTTAAAGCGTGCATTACAATTATTAAAATGTGCATTACGATGTTTAAAGAGGGCATTACAGTGTCACTCTGATGGCACCGCACGCAGCCCCCCGGGCTCGGGTCTCCGGAGGTGCCTTCCAAAGCCAAAGATCCCGGGATTCTGTGGTCTCAGCGAGCGCAGGATCGCCAGGATGGGTGTCGAAGGGAGAATGTGCTCAGAGTGTGTGAGGGGCGCTAGGAGGTGTGTGTGACAGTGACAGAGTCAGTGACAAGGGAGAGTGATAGGGACACGGACACTGTGACAATGACTGCTACAGAGTGACAGGGACAGTGATAGTGACAGGAACACTGACAGTGACACAGGGACACAGGACAGTGACTGCTACAGAGTGACAGGGACAGTGATAGTGACAGGGACACTGACAGCGACACGGTGACACAGGGGCAGTGATACAGGGCTGGTGACACAGGGACAGTGACTAGGCACTCAGGGACACAGATGAACAGGGACACAGGCGCACATTGACACTGACACAGGGACAGGGGCACAGAGCTGGTGATACAGGGACAGTGACTAGGGACACAGGTGGACAGGGACACAGTGACACTGACACAGGAACAGGGACACAGGCCTGACACAGGGACACAGGGACAGTGACTAAGGACTCAGGGACACAGGTGGACAGGGACACAGGCACACAAACACAGGTAGACAGGGATATTGGGACACAGTGACACTGACAGAGGGGCAGTGACACAGGGACACTGGCAAACAGGGACACAGCGACAGTAGCACAGTGACAAGGATACAGTGACAGGGACATACTGACAGGAACAGGGACACAGGCACACAGGGACACAAAGATACAAGGACATAGAGACACTGTAGCATAGGATACAGGCACACAGACACGGGTGGACAGGAATACAGGGACACTGACACACGCACACAGGGACACAGGCACATAAGCAAACAGGGACACAGGGACACGGAGGTGCAGGGACATAGAGACACAGAGACACATGGACACAGGGACATGGGTACGTGGAGATGGGGACATAGGGGCACAAGGACACAGGGACACATACACAGGGGCACAGGGACATGGACACAGAGACACAGGGACAGACACAGGGACAGGGGGACAGGGGGACACAGGGAAACAGGGACACGAGGACAGGGACACGGGGACACAGGACAGAGACAGAGGGACACAGAAGGACAGGGACACGGACATGGAGACAGGGACATAGGGACACAGGGACACGGATATGAGGACAGGGACACAGAGACACAGGAAGACAGGGACACAGGGACACGGACACAGGGACACGGGGACACGGACACAGAGACATAGAGACAGGGACACAGGGACAGGGACACAGGGGCACTGGGGAACGGGGACAAGGACATGAGGACAGGGACACGGATACAGGGGGACACGGACACAGGGACACGGACAGGGACACAGGGACACAGGAAGACAGGGACATGGACATGGAGACAGGGACATGGGGACAAAGGGACACGGACAAAGGGACACAGGGACATGGACACAGGGACACAGACACAGGGACACAGACACTGGGGAACGGGAACAGGGACATGGACATGAGGACAGGGACACGGATACAGGGGGACACGGACATAGGGACACGGACACGGGGACACAGGGACAGGGACACAGGGACACAGGGACACAGACATAGGGACACGGACACAGGGACACAGACACTGGGGAACGGGGACAGGGACACGGATACAGGGGGACACGGACATAGGGACACGGACATGGACACAAGGACACAGGAGGACAAGGACACAGACATGGACACAGGGACACAGACATAGAGACAGGGACATGGGGACACAGGGACACAGGCACACGGACATGGAGACAGGGACACGGGGACACAGGGACACAGGGACACGGACACAGGGACACGGACATAGAGACAGGACACAGGGTCACAGGGACACAGGGTCACAGGGACACAGGGACACAGGGACAGGGCCAATCCCTTCCCGCAGCCCCGCGCTGGCGGCGCTCCCGCCGTTCCCGCCGCGGCCGCGCGGGGTCGCTGTGGGGCCCGCGCGGCGCTGGCGGCGCTGGCGGGCGGAAGTGACGGCGCGGCGGCCCCGGTGACATTCCCGGCTCTTCCCGGCCGCTCCCGCTGCTCCCGCCGCTCCGGCTCCTCCGGCCGCCCATGCCCCGGCCGCTGCCCCCGCCGGGGAGGCCGCGAGGGGCCCAGCCTCGCACAGGTGAGCGCGGTGCCGTGCGGGCGGGGGGCGGCCCGGCGCCGCGGGGAGGGGCGGTACCGGCCTGGCCGCCCCGGGCGGGAGCGGCCCCGCAGCCCCCGGAGCGCGGGCGGGGGCTGCGCCCCTCAGGGGTGGTCCTGCTGCCCCTGATCCTGATCCTGATCCTGATCCTCATCCTCATCCTCATCCTGATCCTGCCCCTGCCCCTGATCCTGATCCTGATCCTGATCCTGCCCCGCCGCCCTCCTCTGCCCTGACCCCGCGGGGCGAAACTCCCCACAGATTCCTGGGCCACTTTGTCTTTCCCGGGACTTTTGTAATGTGCCTATTTTTTCTTTTTGATGTTTTTATTTTTCTTTTCCTTCATGCAACGACTTTTGAAGTCGTGTGATCTCTTGGAGGGTCCCCCCTTGGAAAAACCAGGGGTGTCAGGGCTCCAGCTGTGCGCTTCTCCAGGGGTTTCTCTGCATCTTTGTTTACCTTGGATGGTGTGTTCCTCCGGTGGGAAAACGTGTTTTGTATGGGGAGGACGCTCAAGTTGCTCGCTGCGTATCTAGCCCGGGTTCCCCTTGAGCTCCTGCCGTCTAATGGGTTGCAGATGTGGCTCCGAGCCACACAGCCGTCTGAGGGGAATATAAAACTTAACTGTGCTACTTGTTCCGTTCTGAAAACGAAAAAAAGGCGGACTGAGCAGACTTGTAATATTTTAACTATTTCCCCAGTTCCAGTACTGTCACTTTCTTTGCCTGGAGGTTATTGGACAACAAAGGCCACTTTCTGAAAGACCTGGTTTGTTTTTTTTTTCTTTTTTTTTTAGGGTTACATTGCTTCCACCTTTGTTAAGTAGCATTGAAGTGTTTTTATGTCTTAGTTTGTTAACCGTGGAACAAGGCAACTTGCCTTAAAGTTTGTAGGTACCTTGGTGAAACTGAAACTGCAATAACTTAGTTACACAAGGCCTGTGGTTATAACTAGCTGTGCACTTTAAACCAGCACAAAGTACTTAACAGCGCTTCAAAAGCTGAAAAAAACTTGTGTGTCAACATGGCAGAAGTCAGTCCTGTTTGATTTTTTTCCTGGACAAGTAATTCTAGCTTTAAAAAGTGAATTAATAAGTAAATGTTTGAACCCTTGAGCATCTTTTAAAAAATGTAACAGTTCTTTTAATTCCCCTTCCCAGAGCTTTTATTCGGTTTTAGATCTTCTCTGGTACTTGTCAAAGTACCATCAGATCAAATAATAGTTTCACATACAGGCAAGGGCCAAACTATTTCCACTTTTCAAGCTAAAAATTTAAGCACAAACAGTAATGCCTCTCCCCTTGGAACAGCAAACAAACGCTACATTTAAAATGTTTCTCCTAAAGTGTGCTACGTTGCTTAAGTCTATTACAAACATAGTGTTTGACCTTGAGGTGGAAACTGAGCGTGTTGCTTTTATGAGCTCCCCACGGTGTGGTTCTCCTGCCCCAGTTACCACCTGTAATTGCTGTTCCTGTGGTGCAAGTGCTGGGAGCCAGACAGGGCAGTGCAGCTTTCCCTGCTGCCCTGGAGGAGGGAAACGTGGCCTCTGTGGAGCAAGCAGGTCTGTGGCAGACTCTCAGGAGAACAGTGAGTTGCTTGTCATGTGCTAGCTAAACCCAGACATACCCCTAAAAATATATACATAAATAATAATAATTAAAAAATATATATGTATGTACACAAACGGTAGCAAAGCAGTGAGAGGAACTCGTCTGTCCAGAAGCAGTCATTCTTAAGAGTAATTTTTTCTGAGTATTTCTCACCTCTAGTGATCTAGAGGAGGCTGGTGCTGTCCAGGCAAGCTCCAAAGGGGGTGGTTATGTGGCTACTGAAAGCCAATAAAAGCAGATTTCTGTGGTTCTGGCTCACCAGGGACTCTGGTGCTCTGTCTGGGGAGCCGAGGGCAGGGACGCAGCGGGCGATGGAAGGCGGTGTGTGAGGCTGGGCAGCTGGTATTTCTGCTCGAGTACATGAGGGTAGCAGTTCTGACTCATTTTGAAACACTCGAATTTTTTAATTACACGGTGTTGACTCTTTCTGTTTGCTCTCCAGCCCAGTTGCTGGTTGGCGTGGTGAAGAGGTGCAGGGAGAAGTCAGGGAGAGCGGAGCACTGTGGCCTTGCACATCCAGACGTGTGATGTGTGTGGCAGTGCAGCCTGGTCATCTCTGCCTGCTTGGAGGGAATCACAGAGCAAATCCCAATCCGGGAGTGAGTGCCTTAAGCTGCGTGCTGTGGAGGGAGGTGAAAGGGGAAGGAACCTGAAGCCACCCACAAGGCGGTTGAGAACGGTCACGGTGCACAGAAAATGTTGCCCTGCTCAAGCTGATAAAGAGGAGGTAGGAAGGATGTTTGGGTGCCTTTGATAAATGGGCACTGTGCAGGAGGTGGGATTAACGGGGTAAGTTCAGGTTAAGTGAACAGGGAGTAAATATGGATTATCATGAGGGTCTTTGAACATCAAACATTAGGGAGATAAGTTGGTGTAACTCAATCAGAGCAACAAGAAATAATTGCCTTGGCTGTCCTGACCTCCTTCTCCTTGTTGTATATTTACCTTTAAAATGCAGGATTCTTTGCCTGGATCCTGTTCACTCTCTTTCCTTTCTCTTGTATATTATCACATCAACTCCCTGCACCACCAAGGATGTATGTGCTATCTTTGACCTGCCTGTATATCAACATCTCACTGAAACATCTGTTAATGAGATGGGGGTCTCTACGTACCACACCGTGAAGGGGCTGCACACTGAGGGAGCCAACTCTCTGGTTACCCTCTGACCAAAATAACCACCAATTACCTAGCAATATGAAAGCTTTGGAAAGTTTTTCAAATGAGTAAATAGTTTCAAGCAACCTGCACGTGCTTGTCTATAACATTTCAAACTTGTGTTGATGGTACTTTTCGACAGCCTTGGGTCTATGGTCAGTCTCAGCTTCTGTGTTCTTATGTGCAGTTGACAGAATGGCTTGGAAAACTTCAACCATTGACAGAAGCTGAGCAGCAGATTTAATAACACATTTACTAGATCAAAGTAAAATATTTAAATACCGTAATTGCCAGTGTGTAACTTGTACTGTGGAAAAGAATTGCTAAAACTTTAATATCTTTTCTGGCTTGAACGTTGCTGGTGGCAATGGGAACTGAAAATGAAGCAGCACTGGGAGAGGGGGACAGGCATAGTGCTGGGAAAGAGCTCTGAGATAAAGTGTGGTACAGTGTGTGTCTGTGCTCTGAGATGACCTTATGTGGAAAGGAAACAACTTTTGGTTTTCCAGAACCAAAATAAATGTTCAGCACGTGAACGGGAGTTCAGCCTTTATCACTCTAACTTAGGAGCAGCCAAACTTAGGAAACTGGAATCTGTAGCAGCAGATATTAATTGCAGGGAACTTGGACAACACAAATCACCACAAAACTTGTGCTTTCTGTCACATCTTTGTTCCAGGTTTTTAATGCATAATGCAGTTCTGAGTCTGCGACTTGAGGTTTAGAACACAATGTCCACAAATGTGCAATTCTGAGCAAAGAGAGAACTGGCTGAAAGGGACTGTAAATCAAAATGTGCATATGGTGTAAACAGTAGCCTGTGCTCTTGCTTTCTCTGATGTAGTACGTCTCTGAGCTGAGCTGAGTGACTTGATACTCATCGCTAACTCGGTGTTACTGTTTAAGCGTTCACATTTAAAGCTGTCTTTGCCCCTTCCCGCTCGTTAGTGTTGCCTCTGCCCATGTCTGATCAGCGTGAATGGAGCCTGTAGCAGTTTCTCCGTGGATGTGGCGGGCTCCCTGCAGCTGGGGCACGCACGGATTACTCATGCAGGGCTGGAAATGAGCTGCGGCTCAGCAGCACAGGTGTTGCAGTGAGAGTCTGTCAGATGCATTGCCGACTGCTCCAGGAGGTCAAGTAACTTGCCCGTGGTCATGAGGTGTGTCAGCTTTAGGTTCAGAATGATTCCATCTTACACCTCTTTTTATTTAAGGTGTTCAGGAGGTTTTTTTTGTATCGATTTGACCATGTAGTCTGTCTCTCCAATGCTCTGAAATTGATATAAGTAGCAGAATAGTGCACTGGCTTCAGCCTTACCGTGCTTTGTGATACTTGGTCTCCAAGAAAACGGCTTAGAAGCTGTTAATCTGACAACTTTTGAATCTTAAGTGGAACCAGGTGATGATTTTTTAATTAAATGCAAGTATTTGAAGACTCCTTCAAAGTTACATTTTTGTTTAGGTGTGCTTGGACCATGGATTTGACATTATAGCGAGGATTTTGCAGTGTCCTGCAAGATACTCTTCTGTGTAATGCTTCAAAATTTCCTGAAAAGGAGCAGGAAGAGCCAGACCTTGATTGAATAAGTGTTCCTCTTGCTACCTCTCTGCTCCAGTGTCTCGTTTCATGATGCTTGATTGTTAACATTTCAGAACTTATTTTAGAAAAGGCAGATTTCAGTTCCATTCATCCAGCATGGGTAGAGGCCAAGTGACTCACAGTAGCAGAGCTGGGAATAACTAAGAGCCAGACTTTATAATACCAGTTGTCTGCATGATGAAACAATTACCATTTCAGTAATTTGTTTTCCGCTGGGACTATTGCATTTCTGTGGTTCCAGTGTGAGGCTGGTGCTCCAACAGCACTGTCAAACATTTGAAAAAAAAAAAAAAAAAAGGATCAGGTTGTCCTGATAGCAAGGTGGGGCTGAAACAGTGCTGTTTTCTTGTACTTTAGCTTTCTCATCAGCTGGTAATTCTCCTGGCTCCTCAGTTCACTCTCCTGGTTCATTCTCTCTTGGAATGCCAGATCTTACCAGAAAGACATTTCTAAGCAATCTGACAACTTAGGGAAAAAAAAACTTGGTAAAGAATAGATCAGGGAAACTGTCTACTAATTCTATGTGCTTGAGGTTGGAAATGCAATGATATAAAGGCTGTCTCCTAATGAAGGAAATTAGGTGAAATGCTGGTTGTGGGTCCTCATTGTGATTGGTGAGAAGGTTTTTGGAAATGAAGTTGCCCTTGTGGGAAAGAATGGTCTTTTGGGCAGGGGTGCCTGTGAGCCCATTTGTGGAGTGCAATTTCTGTTGCCAATAACTAAAGTTCCTCCAGAGAAGGTAACACCTTTTGGTAGCACTGTGCAGAATCTGTGAGAAGTTACAAAAAAGCACGTATTTCTTTGAGTATTGTGTTAAGAAAGCCTTCAGAGTGAAGTTCTGTATTTCACGGTTCCACTTACTGTTGCTAGCAGTCCCATTTTAAATGCAAAATACAGACTTTGGATCCACTCACTGTAATAAAGAAAATCCAGGAATTGTTGACTAAAACTAAGCTAAGGAAGTTCACTGAATATCTTGCCAGGGTTACCTTCATAAGCCCTCAATAATCAGTTATAAACCTCACCCCAACTTAAAGTGAGTTTGATAACAGTTGCCTTATTTCCCTTGTTTGTTTTATGAGATCAAAATGGTTTTTTACTGTTTAACACCTGTAGTGGATTTCATTGTTTGTCTATATGGAACTCTCCAAGCTCCAGCAGCAGTAAGGCTGTGTTAAATTAATGGAATGAAGTTGAATTGATAATCCAGGCTCCATGCTCTTTTGGCTTTTTTCTTCCATCTCCCCTTTTACTGGGAAAACTGTTTGTATAGTTTGTCTCCTGTTCCTAACCATTAATTCTGCTGGCTGAGACACTTTTTCCTAAACAGAAATAATGATGTAAGAAGTAGTTTTTGGGTAAAAGATGCATTTTAAGGCTTGTTTGGTGTGTGTGTTTTTTTGTTTTGTTTTGTTTTTTTTTGGGGGGGGGGGTGGTGGGGGAGTGGAATGAGTGGATTAATTTTTTTTTTCCCTCCTGTCAGTACTTGCTTGCATGGTACTACTGAAAACTGCCTTTTAATTTTCTTTTTATCTTTTTGTAGCTGGTAACTTGGTACCTTCTTACATACTGTTATTTAATTTCTGCAGTCAAATACATGCAAAGTCTTTAGTGTGTTGTGGGAAAGAAATGTCTGCTTTCTAGTCTGTTGTTGTCTTGAAGTAGAGCTCAAATTTCTTCTCCTCTGCCAGCTGGAATAAATACTGTAGAAAGTATGTGATAGTAAAGCCCGTGTTAGAGGCATTTTTGGTATCATGCATGTGACTGTCATTTGACCCAGTCTGTTCTTCTTTTTTAAATACCCAAGGTAGCTTTTGTTCATTTGTAGAACCAAATTGTGTTTGCCTCATACTGAGACCTGTGACATGAATCCTTTGTTCTTTAGGAACACTTTGGACACGTAAAAATTGCCCTGTTGAGTGTTAGCAATCTAGTGGATGCTGAAGTCAATTGGCACCTCTTGGTACTTGTCATTTGGTGTCAAGAAGAGCCCAACAGCTGTTAAATTTCATCATTTGAATGGCACATGACACCTGTAAATCTGTATTGCAGTATTTAGATTTGATACTACTAGCTTAAGAATTAAAGAAGCAAGTGAACAATATGAGTGGCTATGTGGGTAAGAAAATTATTTTGAGATCAGGGCTTGTTGGGCTTGCAGCTCCTTTTCAGCCCTTCTGTAGAATTTGGATATGTCAGCTGATGGTCAAACCATAGAATGGTTATCTTACTACCCTATACCTTGTGGCAAAAACATTCATTGGTGCTAAATTAAAGCATCTGAGACTTTAAAATAACCAAGAGTTGGTTTTGTTTGGTTCCCATGGCAAAGATGTGTAAAAACATCTGACCATAGAATATTTACAAGCTGTAAAGTCACTTAGTATCTCATAACTCCTTTTCCTTAAATGGCTGTTGTAAACCCACAGCAAGTCTAGTTCAATGCCTTGAGCTTTTGGGTGTAGATGTGGAGATGCTGGAAAATGGCTGTGGACATGGTTTAGTGGAGAACGTGGTGATGGTGCTGGGTTGAAGGTTGGACTTGATGGTTTTAGAGGTGTTTTCTAACCTTTATAATTCTCTGAGTACTGCTGAGATGGATTTGCTTCTCTGAAGTTACGTTGCAGTTGTCCTGATCTACCAGTTGGACCTGTTGCCCAATGACAGTGTTGATTACTTTAAGGGTAGCTTAGGTGAATGTTCCTAACTCTGCTCTGAAAATTAGAATAAATTTGTTATGTGATGCTCAAGCAATTCAAAATGTGGCTTTTATGCGAGCATTGCTTTGATTGTGGTAGAACAATAGATCAACATTTCTTGAGGAGATCTTTTTATATATATATCATGGGGAAGCACAGAACCCATTTCATTCAAGAAACAGAAATGGATAGGTCAAGTGGGAAAATCTGTTAAACTCAGTATCTTAGAAAATGATGGTCCATCCATATGATGTTCCTCTGTAGAGTGATCTGCAAACTAATCTGTAAAAGAGAGAAAAGGGAAATATTGTTGTATTCATTTCTGCCACTTGGTTTATTGAAAGAAAAAGTATAAAGGTGAGTCATTTAAAGTTTTAGGAACAGATAGTAATAAAGATGTGCCCCGTCTAATTTTTAGAGTAGAGAGCTTTGTAGGTTTTAAATTGTTGTGCCCTTGAGAAAAATGGTTTCATTATGAGGAAGAAAGGAGATTCTTAAAAGACTTAAGTGCAGCCAACCCTGCGTGCTTTATACCCTGTCTGCAAGGACTGATTTTTTTTAATGTGGGGTTCCAACTGCAGCTGGTGAATGTTTATGGAAACCTGTGTGCAGAGTTGTGAAATAAACTTTAGCTGGTACTTGCCTGTCCTCTGAAAGAGGCAGAATATGTGCATTAAGCATTACAATGCAAAAAAACTGTATTTAAATGTGTAGTCTTCTTATGTAGGATAAAAAAATGTTGCTTTTCAAGATCCCAAAGGATGCTCAGGAAAGCTTTGTATTAACATGTACACTTGTAATTTGTATTCAGGCTTGGGTAATTTGTATATGCAGCCTGTTGAGCACTCAGTAGGAGCAGCCTGTTTTTAACTTTCATTTATTTATGCAGAACCAGTTGAAACAGAATTAGTTTAATCCTTTCTTCTTTTGTTTTGCACTGCAGTTCTCTTACCATGTCGGTTCCAAGGGTCCTATTCTTTGGGGTTGCTACCAGGCCTGATTTGTGAATCATCTGATAAAGATCCAGCTCCACTCCCAGAAATGTGCCTTAGGTAGAATCGCATGCCAGTGAGTCAGCTCTAGGGCAGCATTTTCAAAGGAACGCTATATAAATTACACAGTATCCCTGTGGGGGCGGCTCAGTGTTATGAAAAATCTGCTGTGGAGCATCGTGCACACGCATCCACACAGAGCTGAGTCAACTGTCTTGAGTTAAATTGACTGTGTTGGTCTCACTTCTGTTGTTTGAAGTGCACCGGTTTGTTTGACACTTAAAAGAAAATGAAAAGGAATGTGTGGCATCTTTGGGAAGAGCTGAACAAGCTGGGAAGTCCAGAAATTGTTGGTACTTCTACGTTTGTCTCGGTGCAGATCAGTCTTTCCTGATAGATATCTGATGATTTGAATTCATTCATTTTTAGTTAATTAAGCATTCTGCTGTCTGGCGTAAGGTAATGGCTTTAAACTGACAGCGAGTAGGTTTAGATGAGATATTAGGAGGGAATTCTTGGCTGTGAGGGTGGTGAGGCCCTGGCACAGGATATCTTGTCCCAGGAAGTGTCCAAGGCAAGGCTGGCTGGGGCTTGGAACAGCCTGATCTAGTGGATGGTGTCCTTGCCCTTGGCAGGGATTGGAACTGGATCCCCTTTAAGGTCGTTTCCAACTCAAAATGTTCTGTTTTTCTATGGTTCTCTGATACCTCTATGGTTTTTTTTGTACTAAAATGTCACTGGTGAGTTCACTGTATTAATTGTGTTGATTTTCAGTGGAAAGGAAGGTGATTTGAGAAGGAAAAAAGTGTGATCGAGTCACAGCTATACCTGCAAAGGATTTTGGTGAAGCTTCGGAAGTGTACAGGTTCATTAGTACTTCACATCTTCAGAGTTACACATCCTTCTGTCAGAAGAGGGCCTAACTTTGCTTTTTGCCAAAAATCTATCTGTATTATGAAGCAGACATACACGTTACAGTCAACTCTTCAATACCCAGCCTGTGTGCAGCTTCCCTCCTTCCCCAACGCATCCTCCTCACACACAATCTATCAACTGTTCAAGTCAGAGTTCTTAATGAGCTTGTCTGTGTGTTTACATTTTTAAAAACAGTCAGCTGTTTTACATAATTTTATTAGCCTCTGTTTTATGTTTATCATTATGTCTCTGACACCTCTGATTTATTCCATCTCTGTTGGGTAAATGTGAGATAATGTAATCCACTGGCAATGACAATAATTGTTTGTGTAAAAATGAGCCATTATAGCATTTAGTTCCTTATGAATATCAAAACATATTCAGATTTAGATGAAAATAACTGACTTCTGTGGCACTGAGACAGTGAGGTTGGAAGGATCTCTAGTTAACTGTGTACTCTGAACAAATAACTTGTATGCGCACTGCAGTTTAACTTTTCATTTATGTAGTCACAAAAGCCTAAAGAACGTACACAATGTTATTTGCTGCAATAATACAGGTACAGTTTCTCATTTTTAAAAAATAAATTATGGCTTCCAGTGGTGAAGGGTAAGTGGTGAGAGGAGGCGGGTTGTTCAAATTGTTTTCTTTCAGCACTAGCTGAAAGGCCATTAAAGGCAGTGTTCTGCTAGATAATTTTTTTCATTTCAACAATTGCCAGAATTGGCATAAGAAGGTGATACAACCATAAGCAGGGAAAAGAAGTGGTCTGTTGGACTGCGATTAAGAGGAAATGTGTTAGTAATAAGCTAAAGTGAGTTTTCTAGGAAGCTGCTGTGAAAATACTAGTACCTATCTCCAAAACAAGAATCTGTCCTGTTCATAGGTTCAGAAAAAGAAGAGCTGTTTTGCTTCATACAAGCTAGGCATTCTTTGTCATTAGTCAGCTCATTAACACTTAAAATGACAATGTACAATTAAGATTAGGGTGTTATGGAGTTCATTAAGCTGTTGAGAGATTCTCCTTGTACAGCTTAAGTAAGTTATAAGTAGAATGAGTAACATTCTAGCTGTTAATATATATGATACCTGATTTAGTATGTTGCTTGCTTGGCCTCAGTAGCTGGATTTGCTGAAGCCTTCAACCTTAAGCTGTGCACTTACTGCTGAGGACTGTTTTCCTAAGAGAGGGCTTTTTCAGTTCCCTGTGCTCTGCCAGGGAGTAGAGACCCCAGGAGCTCAGAGCAGACATCAGCAGGCAACCACCACCACCAGCAGAAGCTGCAGTTCTGAATGGCCTGCCTGGACATGGAGAAAGAACCCAGTAAGGTGCTGTAAGGCCCCAAAAATTAGCAGTGAGCTAAGTCAAGACGAGTGAAGGGCGGGTGTCTAAACTGTATAATTCTCTGGGGATTTCTTTGTTCAGTGTCCCTCTACGGAGACACACAGCTGATCTGCTGCTCCAACACTTAAATTATTTATTTTTATAATCTGATGCCTGAGACTCTGCTCTGGGAAACCTGTTATCTTTAATATAAATCTTTGTACCGTTGTATATATTACATGATAAATGTTCTTTAGGAAGCTACTATCACCTCTGAGGCTTTTTGCTCGTAATAATTTTTTTTAAATTTACAAAAGTCTCTTCCCAGAGCAAACAGTGCCATGAGGGAATGCTCGGGATCCTCTACTGTGTCTAGGCAGAACCTGTGAGTTCAAGCTGTGATGATGCAAAACAGCAGGCAGCTTTTAATCAGATTTGTTTTTTTTTCTACAGGGATGATTTGTGTTTGCTCTCCCTTCCCTCCTTCCTGCGAGCTTTGTCAGAAAATGTCACTTACTTTCTCATTTTGATTTCTGCTGGCTTATTGAAAGGAGTCTAGCCACTGAAGGTTGAGCCAGTTCTGTACACAGGAGGGAATATGGTGGTGCAGTCACAGTTAGGTGGGAAAAGAATGGGGACAAAACCCAGAGAGTCTGGGCTGTCCCTGCAAATCTGATCTTCAAAATCCTTCTGGATTTCTTCCCTGAAGTGCAGATTCCCTAGTGTACGAATTGTGTGCCTTTACAAAAGAGTCTGTGATTTGAAGATATTTCCCAGGATAATTTAATGGTTTCTCACACTAGTGTGTTCTATGTGTGTCTTGGAAAATAGCATTTTCCTTTGGAAAAATCAAATGCAGAAGTTTTTTTGCAAAATTGCCTTTTTAAATTGTCATTGCAGTATCTGTTCATCAGCAAAAGGAGAATGCCATTTCTGATGAACGTCTAATTAAGTATCCATCTGTTTCTGTAAGCATCACAACTTATTTTTCAGTTCTGTGTTCTCATTTCAGTAGAAAAATGGTCTTTTGCTAGCACCACCTTGAGATTTCCTCTTCTAGTACTGTTACTAGAAAGGTGAGTAGCAAGATAGGGAGTTTTTCAATAAAGTCTTCTTGCTGTTCTGTACATTTTTCAGGTAGAACTAAATGAGGATATTTTTCTCTGTCTTTGAGACAAGGCTTTCCTTGGCATGGATGTTTTCTGCCAAACTGTGTTCTTCCCTGCAGCAAAGCCTGTTTGAGTCATGGTAGGGTTTTTTTTTTCCCCACTGAGTGAAAGGCAAACCTCTGGTTTATATGTATATATAATGGAATTGATGATGTCTAAAGAACCAGTTCAATTGACCTGTAGAGTACAAACCTTACCAGAATGTGTGGTGTTTTTTCTATATACACAGAAGCACATCAGTGTTGTGAAATTGCTATTCCCTCCTTTACTGCCAGCTCACTGAAAGTCACTGTATGAGGGATCAAAGTACTGTGGTTGGAGAAGTTAAAGAAAGTAGTTAAAGCTAAATCCCACTTAATATTAAAAAAATCCAATAAAATCACTGTAATTGAGCTGTTAGCAAGGTGGCAATGTGCAAATGAAACATATTTTTTTCTGGCTGATAGACCTGAGAGATGGAAAGGCAAGTGCAGGTGTTGTTACAGCCCTTTTGGGAGCTGTGAGGTAAATGATGTTTCCAAGTAGGACATTTGTGGAAAAAAGTCTACGGCTGACTTTGGCTGCCCTTTAGCTTCGTGTCAAACTCTGTTCTTTGTGCTCCCCAGGCTCAAAGGTTGAACAGTGCAGAAGCTCTTCTGCAGTTATTAGTTTGAATATTTAAGTATGTTTTCATTTGGCCAAGCTAATACTCTTTTGGTTTGTGTCTGAGCAACCAATATTTTCCTTGTGTGTACATTTCAAAACTCTCAGAGAAGATATTTTTAATTTTAAAGTGCATGGCCAGAGGAAAGCTGGGAGCTGTACTAGCAGGTACAATACAAATTCCACTTGTTCCATCATGAAATCTGTGTTTTGCTTACCTGTATAATAGAATTATTTGATAATACAGGTTTGTGAGTGAATTACTTAGGAATATTGATTTTATTGACATGCATTTATGTCTCAGAATGTGTGTGTTCATCATTTGGGTTTGTTGGTGCTCTGCTGTAGCCTTGGAAATAAACTGTTCCTACGTGGTATTTACTGCTTAGATGTAATTATTGTCTCCAGAAAATCGTCTTTGAAGTTGCTTTCAAGAGAGGGTTATTCAGTGCAAGTATGCACAGATATTTTTCCTGATATACGTGTTCCTCTATTCCACAGTATGCATTTTATTCTGGTTTTTGGAAGGGAAATGCTGGCTTTATTGTTTGGGACTTTGGGTTTGTGGGGTTTTTTTTCTCCTATGTTGCACACCTGGTCTTGTCATCTCCATCTTTCTTGTGACGTCTGATATTAACAACCTTCCTTTCTTTAGCTAATATTTCTCTCCCATAAGTATTTTCATCATTTCCTTGTGCCATACAGCAGTTCATTCATTAGCCTGAAGGAAGCATGAGCTCTATTTTAGTATTCTCTAGAAATGAAGTTTCAAAGTGGATTAGGGCACACAGGACAATGCTGAGCTTTGCACAGCACCTTTCAGAAGCAAGGAGTATTATATTGTGTATTACACACATGTATACAATTAGACTCTTACAGGCAGCTTGGGATGGATCAGGAAACTGAAGGAGGATTCTTAGGGTACAGAAAAAATCTCTCTGAACTATCCCTGCTTCCTCAGGGTGCTCAAGTGCTGATTGGCCTTCTCTGCAGAAATGCAGTTTTTCAGATAAGATCTCACTGCTGAGTTTTCTTGCCTACACTTTGTTTTTTGAAGTGCCATAAATTTATCATTTACTGTACTTCTGAAGCTGTAAAGGATTTGTTCCATGCCATTAATCTATGAGTGAATGTGGTAATTGAAAGATCTTTATTCTGTGTCGTATTCCAAGAGAAAATTCAGGTGAAAGGCAAAGTGTGAATAATGAAGCCAGAATGGTAACTATTGATCTCTCCAGGAAAATTTCCTTGAAGTTGCTTCAGGTACTTTTGCGTAGATAATGTGCAAGTTATCAGTTAGATAAACAGCTTGGTCTTTGTATTTGCACTGAAGCAATGCAATTTATTAAATTACAACTTGAAGTAAAATGTAGGATGCTGGTGTGTGTACATAATGTTTGTTGCTTGCAGCCCCTACTATTTAATGTTTCTTTCCCGGAAGATTCGAGAGAAACTAAATCAGCCTTGAGGTTCTCGTATAACCAGGGCTTACATGGGAGACACTCAAGGACTTCCTGAATGGTGTATTAGATATTCCTAAAACATCTTTATGTGACTCACTAGCATGGTGTGTGTGACACGTAGCTAAGGCCTCTGGAGCCAGAGCTTGTAGCTGTGCCTCTGACAATTCAGTAGCAAATCTTCGTTTAATAAGTCTTCGGTGTATAAGGTTCCCATGCAAGATGGTTCCACTGGGAACTCCGTTCAGTGTGACTCCAATACCATTTTTCATGGGTGTGTAGATGAAGGAATAATTTGGTGTAACAGGATGAGTTTATTAGGAAAAAGTAAATGAAGAAAATCAACATGATGCTGAGCAATAAAATGCTCTTTTGTAGAGCTGGGCTAGGAGAGCTGGGGCTGCTCACCTGCACAAGAGAAGGCTCCAGGGAGAGCTCAGAGCCCCTTCCAGGGCCTGAAGGGGCTCCAGGAGAGCTGCAGAGGGACTGGGGACAAGGCAGGCAGGGACAGCACACAGGCAATGGCTTCCAGTGCCAGAGGGCAGGGCTGGATGGGATCTTGGGAAGGAATTGCTGGCTGGGAGGGTGGGCAGGCCCTGGCACAGGGTGCCCAGAGCAGCTGTGGCTGCCCCTGGATCCCTGGCAGTGTCCAAGGCCAGATTAGACATTGGGGCTTGGAACAACCTGGGACAGTGGAAGGTGTCTGTGGCAGGGTGTGACACTGGATGAGCTTTGAGGTCCCTTCCTACCAAACCATTCTGGGGTTCTGTAAACCCAATCTGTCTGCAGCCAAAAGCAGTGAGTTGTTTGAGGTAAGACTCTGAAAGAGCAGGCTGAGTTACTTGTGTAATTCTTTCCTACTGTTCTGTTCCTGTGCAGGCTGCTGCATTGCTGGAGACCACGTCTAGCTCACCCAGCCTCCTAGACAACGTGCTCAATGCTTTGAGACTGGAAGGACCTTGCTCTGCAATGAAGATGGAGGCAGTAGGAAAAGCAGAAGAACTTGTTGATTCAGAAATTCCACCAAAGACTTCTGAAAAGCAAGGAACTGCTCCAGATGAAGACAGGCCTATAGAAGTCGAGACACAACCTGAGAAGGACAGCGTGCCCACTGCAGCAGACTCTGCAGTGCTCTCTTCCATGCCTTGCTTGCTGATGGAACTGAGGCGGGACTCCTCGGAGTCTCAGCTGGCATCGACGGAGAGCGACAAGCCAGCGGGTGGCCGAGTTTATGAGAGTGACTCTTCCAACCACTGCATGCTTTCCCCTTCCTCCAGCGGCCATTTGGCCGACTCAGACACGTTGTCTTCCGCAGAGGAGAACGAGCCCTGCCAAGCTGAAGCCGCCGTGGAGGGAGATCCTTCCGCGGTGTCCGGGGCTGCGGTCGGGAGGAAATCCAGGAGATCCAGGTCCGAAAGTGAGACTTCAACCATGGCTGCCAAGAAAAACCGACAGTCTAGCGATAAGCAGAACGGCCGAGTTACCAAGGTCAAGGGTCACCGGAGCCAAAAGCACAAAGAGAGGATCCGGCTGCTGAGGCAGAAGCGGGAGGCAGCTGCTCGCAAGAAGTACAACCTGCTGCAGGACAGCAGTACCAGCGACAGTGACCTGACCTGTGACTCCAGCACGAGCTCGTCCGACGACGACGAAGAGGTTTCAGGGAGCAGCAAGACAATCACTGCAGAGATACCAGGTAGAGGATGTTTTTTAAACTGAACTGTAACGCGCCTGACATCGTTTCTCAGCTGTCATGCTAAGTTAGATGAGTGACACTTGAGAAAAAAACCCAGGAGAACTGCAGCTCTGTGTAAATTTGAAGACTGCAGTGTAATAACAAGACGTGGGCAAATTTTAAAAATCTGTTCTGAGGTTCCTGTGTGCTTTTTGCACACCAACAAAGCATAGAAATGGTAAATGGGAGGAAGGACTATTTTTGCATTCTGGATTTTTCAGATCTTTGTAAGCCTATACGAACTCATGTCAGTGCTGTCAAATCCCCTTAGATGGTGATAATCTAATTCTTAAGATAAGTGGCCAGCTTTGCTTTAATATATAAAGCCCACAGCTTGGCAGCTGTGTTAGAAATGGCATGGCACACCTCTTGCCTGTGTTACAGTAAGGCCCTGGCCATTACTGCACTTACCCTGTGCCATCAGCTCGACATGTCAGTGCATGACAAACCTGCTTAGCCTTATTCTAAGTTCTTTCAGATTGCAGCTGGTCACCTATTTTAGGATACAGGTATGATTACACAGGTGCCCAAGCTATATTCACACCTATATTTTCAACATTCTAGACAAAGTTGTTACCATTTTCCTATGTCATTAGGATCGATAATTTTTGCACTTACTTTCTGACACATCTATGTTAAGATGGGAGGCAGCAAATTGTAGGGGCCTTCTTGTCATTTTATTAGTGTCACTTTATTAGCAAAAGAAAGTTGAATTCCTCAAGGCTTTTGTCTGCTGAGTCTTTGTTATTTTACTAGTCCAAGTGCTGTGGACAGGACTTTGTGTGAATTATTCTTGCAGCATATTATACCGTAGAACCATCATCATATGGCAATCAGAAATAAAATCCGTAAAAATAAAACTACGTAAAAATAAACTTTTTTGCTTGCCAATTTTTACTGGGTTACATGCCTTTTTGCCTGTTGTGCTAAAAGTTTTTTCTTTTTGAGAAAAATAACATCTTACATAGAACATTTAAAGGAAAACTGCAATATTAAGTTGCTGAACTAATGCTTTCTAGATGAATTACTTAAAATACTGCAGCAGATCTTACAAATAACTGATTTAACTGAGTTAATTATGGTGGATGATGCTGTCACCACAAACACTGGCATTTTTCCCACACCTGCTAGGAAGCAGGTTGCACAAAGGAAGTAAATGTTTATTATTAGAATGTCTGGAAAAGGCATAATATCCTCCTATAATTATTGTGTAGTAAACTTTTAATAGAGATCTAAAATTACTTTTACCAATTTAGTAGTTAGTCAGTCTTGTAGCTTTCACAGTTTTTGCCTTTTTATTTATAATATTTACACTTTGGGCAATTTAAGCCTAATTAAAAGCCTGTTGAAGAAGACTATTTCGTTGATTTTTGGGACATGTTCTTCCCCACCCCTCACAAAACTCCAAAACACACAGAATAAATACCTCAGGTCACATTCTTTTTTTAAGTCATAAAAGTGCTTTGTGACCCAGAATGGCCCAACATTGTATTTTCAGGCCTGCTTTGGTTTCTGAGGGCCATTGGGACCTGAAGCCACTCCAGGATATTTTTTGTACATCCCTGGATGCTTCTGTATTTCACTCTTCCTCCTGACCAGGAGATGTTTTTGGTGAAGGGATCCCATCACATGCAGAGCTTGACTATTAGTGATAATTACACCAAGGCCCAGTTTTACCTGCAGTACAAGAGTGCACAAACCATCCCAAGGGAGGGATGGTTTAATATTTATTCTGATTTCACAGCACATGTCATCTGCTTGGTGCTGAGTTCTGTTTGAGACATTAAAATGTTTGAGCTGCCCCCTTGGCACGACAGGTCGTGATGCCTATCTGTCACATTGCGATTTTCCTTTAAATAGAAACGGCTTTGTTTTGTGGGAAACGTCTTGAAAGTGAGAGAGAAAAATACCCTCTGTAGAGATAAGGATGTGGTTTGTCCAAAAAAAACCGCATCCTGTGCTGCTTGTGGGTGAAGGAGACGTTGTGGTTTTCAGAGCTGCGGTGGAGCCGCGAGTCTGGTTGGACTCCCAGCGCTCTGTCGCAGCAGTGGTTCCCAGGCCATCTGCCATCCCTGGAGCTGGCAAAGGACTCAGTTCCTTTTTTGACTGGAAAGACATTTTAGTGCACTTAGCAAAACACTGTGAATAGCCTCAAAACTGAGGGAGAGAACGTGTAGATAGAAAACAATTAAGGGTATCAAAAGGCGTTATTGGAATTTCACGCCGCCGGTGTTCTCTGCGCACAGTGGAAAGCTGGAAGGTTTGAATTCAGTGTCAGGACAAAAGCATGAAAAGCTTTAGCCTGTCACTTTTAAAAGATTTACCTGTACACATTGATGCAGATAAGTTTTTTACAGGCAGCATGTGTTCCCCTTGGTCTGTCTTTGGACATTCAGCTGCAGTCTTGGTTACTTACTCAACATCACTTATTTTCTATAATTTTTATTTTTAGCCTTCTGTTGCCTGAAAAACAGCTTTGCCACCAGAGATGCTTTAAAATTTTTAGTGACAGTTAATTTGGCCCTCATGGCAATAATTACACAGGCTCTTAAGCTGTCAACACAGGTAGTGTTACAGTAGGCAGTTTGCTTGTGTGTGGTCTGAAAAATTTAATTGCCACATTTGAGAATACAGTAGTCTCTCATGTGGTGTCACTAAAACTCTTCCATTTAAATAGCGCAGTAGTTTAAATAAACCTTTTTTAAAACCATCCACATCACTGGCTCTGAAATATGTTTGGCTAAATTTGTAAGGTAAAGAAAATGTTCAGTGAAATACATGATGATGATGACGCTGTGAAGTTACAAACAGAGCAGTTGTACAATAGAGAGGTCTCTGCTGAACTTAAAGGTACTGTGGATTAAAATAGTGGCAGGCTTGTTTTTCTCCTCAAGGAAGACTGAAGAGTTGAGATTTTACTGGTGATACTTTGCTGGTGATACTCACTTTACTGTGAGCTGCACAGGAGCTCAGCACAATGTAAGTTAATGGTATTCTGAATGCATCCTGTAGTGTTAATTTACACCCAAAAATACAGGTTCAGTCTAAACTTCAGGGTGCTCCTGAGAACCTTATCACTGATGTGAGCAGTCATCATCTTTGGCTCTTTATTTCAGGGAATGCCATGATTTTTGGGTTATTGCAGATGAGGAACAATTTTTTACCTTTTAATGACTTAGCCTCTCTGTTGACATTTAAGATTTTGCCATTCTTAAACACCACACAAACATGGCATAGGAGTCCTGAAAGAGATTCTGCAAAACTTCCTGCTGTAGTAGGAAGCTTTTCCTTTAAACAATTTCACATGTGATACTGCAAATTGACTGAATGAAATTGGCATGAGAGCAAGTCTGGGAATCAATATTCATTGCTGTGTAAACACTTCTCTTTTGGACCAAGTAAGGGATTTTTAAAAACTCAAATAATATAAAAAAAAATTTTGCATTTTACCACCATTGTGCTTTCTACAGCTCAGAAAAATCTGAATTGAAATGGGGATGACTCATCTTTTTAGGCTATTACAAAAATCTTTCAAGAAGTTTGAGTGTTAATATTGAATTTAAAAAGCGCCAAGACTTAAAATATGAAGTAAACCCAAAGAGATGGGCACAGTTTCCTTGCTGCTAAGAATTGTGCATAGATCGTGGATGAAGCATCTGTGAGGGATGAATTTTGGTTCAAATAACTCAGGATAGTTAATAGGCAGGAAAAAAAATTAGTCTGTTAAAAATTATTTTCTGTAAGACGCTGATTTGGAAATATCTACATCAGAATAACAGAGGCACCAACCATTGCTAGTTAGAATGAAGATGAAGCATATTTTACATTTTTATGTTGCCAGACTTCCTAAATTAAGTTACTTTGGATTTGGTTATTACTTTGGTATTACTTAAGAGATCCCATAAAAAGACAGCGTTGGGGCATTTCTTAGATGCGGTTTTGCTGGATATGTTGTCTTGAAAATGAGAAAGGAATCTTTGATTCTGACCCTTTTATGACCTCAAATTTCTTCTTTAAACCTCGCATAATTTTAAAAAACTATAGTTCAAAGTTTATAGACAGGAGAGGGATGAATTAAATAAATGGTAGCATTTTTAATATGTAAAAATGCATCTTTAGGCTTGGGAGTTTTTTTAGGCCTAAAATAAAGAAAAGATTAAATAAGGTTTGTTGTAGTAACTACATGGGAAGCTTTTAGAAAACGTTGTTTTGCTCTGCTGTAAATTTGAGATACTCTGTGAATGATGCCTTTTAAAATTTGTATTGGATAGCTATATATATTTCAATACATACTTTATTCAGTTTACAAAACAATTTTGTCAACTTTGACCATTCTAGTTCATTCTTAACTTTAAAAACCTGAGAAGATTATCTCACTTATCACCATCAATAGGGGTTTTTTTAAAATTGCAATTAAAAATTAACATTATTTATTTGTATGTCTGTGGAAATCAGAAAGATTGTAAGTTAGTTCTTTGAGTTTAAGGTAAGATCTGCACTAAAGACAAATAAAAAGAATCATATTGCATGTTCAGTAGTAGAACTAAATGAACAGAAGAATTACTTCTTTTGGGGAGGAAAAAATTATTGAATGTACAAAAGGAGCCATGTTTTAGGAAAAACATGAATTTTGTTTAATTCATTTTAGTTAAAATGCAGTTGGAGGGATGTAAATCAATTGCTAAAAAGTAATTATTTTTAGCAGTGGACCTGAATGCTGAATTTCCAGCATGTCTGGTAGGCAACCAGGTGGGTGAGAAAGACTTAAAAACTGCTCTTCAGAATTAAGAGAATAACCCTGGGCTTTGTTTAGCTGTTCCTGAAGGATCTTTGTATACCTCATTTCAACAGCTCCTAAAAAGAATGTAGTATTTAAGTGATACTGTAATTTCATGTACTCAGTGAAATCCCAATAAAGATTTAGTGCCTTAGGTTTTTATTAGTAAATATTTATTTAGATTGTGCAATGATTTCTCTCATTCTTAGGGTATTTTCTATTATTCTTAAGCTAGAAGGTGCCACAAGTTTCACATTTAGATATTAAATTTCCATGTTCCGTCCCTTTTTGTAGTTTAATGTGATGCTTGTCTTGCTCTGGAATTACCTTAGATAACATTTGTGTGTTTGGATGGCATGCTCGTCTTGTTCGTGATTCCTCAAACAGGTACAGAGCCTCAGTTTCTGGGGGTTTATTGCTTCCTAGATGATTCCTGAGTGAACTCCAGGCGTTTAAATATAGATTCCACTGCCTTTTGTTATTGATACGTGGAGTAAGGCCATGAGGATTGGCTTCTTCCTGAGAGTCCCAAAGCCAGTGATTTCCACTGTCCTTTTAATGGATAGCTGGAGGCAGACCAGTTTCCTTCCAACCATTCCCTGTTTTCTGCCTTTCCCTGGATTGGCTGTAGGAACAGTGGCTCAGGGCTGGGTCCTGGTGAGGCTGCTCAGGTCTCTGTGGCGTGCAGGTTGTCCCTGTGATGGAGCTGTGTCCATCACACCTGGCAGAGGATGCTCTTCCTTCCTGTGTCACCATAGCACTCACACAACCCCCGCAGTGTTTTTGTGTTTTATGTCGTGTGTTCTCCTCATCAGTGTTCTGTGTGCTTCCCAAAATCAGGCCAAGAGCTTTGGGCCAATTCCACATGTGTTTAACGGCTGGTTTATAAAAGGGTCCAAGTGCGTAAGTAAAATGCATGTGATTATTCAGGTTTGTCAGTTAAAAAATAGCATTTTGGATTGCAGCTTAATAGAACTAAACATGTTTTTGTATAATGTTTTTGACACTTTCAGTTGAATTCAAAACAAATTGCAAGGGAACTGGAGTAATTTGATAAAATAAGATACCTTTGTGACAGAATTGTTTGAGACTTCTAGAATAAAAATAATTTTGATGCCAAAATTTCTATTATAACCTCAATGGGTGTAAAATTTCATTATAAGAGTAATACTGTTGGTTAATATATGCTAATTCCTCTCTTGTTGTCATATCCAAGGGTCAGAATTAGAAAAGTTGTTTTCCTCAGTTTACATGCCTTAATAAACAATATTATGTTCTTACTTAACAATGTCTTATCAAATGGCCTCAATGTCTTTAAAGCTGGCTTCAGTCGTGCTGGGGGATCTGGAGGAGCGACCAGGGAAATTCCAGGATTGCTTGACAGGGGCACCGTGTGGGATAGGAACTGCATAGGCAATGTCCTGGAAGAGGCCATGAACTGCTTTGCCGAGATGCAGAGGCAGACAGAGGAGAAATTCCGCATGTGGATAGAAAAGCTAACCCGTCTTGACACGGACGAAGAAAGCAAGCAACAACTGGAGCCCAGGGAACCTAAAATCCAACTAGTTGGCCAAAGAACCCCCCCTACCACACAGTCAGGGGCTTTTGTGCAGATGCCTGATAGCCAAGTACTTCCTCAGCAGCCGTTTAATTCGTACGTGGGCTATCAAAATGCCGATGCCGCGCTAGAGTTTCCAGCGACTTTTAATAACAATTTTCCACCTGTCTTTCCAGAGAATGGGAATATGGCAGAGCCTGATCTGAATCAATCATAAACTTAAAAAAAAAAAAAATTAAAAAAGAAAAAAATCTGATCTTTGCAATCTTGATGTTATTTTGGATTCTGCTAAAAACAAGGTTTGCTTTTATCTTTGTATGTGTTTGTTTTGTTTTCTCTTTTGGGTTTTATTACCATGATATTGTTTGTTTTTCTTAATTTATAGTGAATATATGTAGTTTTAAAAAAATCACAGTACACCCACCTGCATGTGCCAGTACACACTTAAAAACACCTCTAAAGGTGTATGGGGGGAGCCACCCTAAGCTTTCATCACCAAACTCGGGGAAATATAACTTAGAATCCTTGTCTTGATACCCCAAAAGCAGTAGGGCTGTGTTTGCTACAATAGGAGCATTCAGGGTATTCATCTAGATGCCCTTTTTGCATGTTAAAACATTTATATAAGGAAATAAGTTTTATATTTAAGGTTGTAAAGTGCCCTAGAGATTCAGACTAGATACAGACCCATGACATTTCCTTAACTCTCTCTTTTGCAGCTTGAACATGCCACACGTTAGCTTCTTCATTTTTAGGCAGAACTAATAAATAAACCTAAAAATCTAGCTGTCTATAACGAGCGTGCACAGCAGATTTAATTCTTTTTTTTGTCTCCCATTCAGCAGTTCATTCCCCGTCCAGGGCTTTTATCAGTGTCGCTGCTGTGTTGCATATTTATGGAGGCAGCGTGCGCACACAGGCACATGCACACACATCTCCGTGTGCTTGGCTTGGGTGCAGATCATCTCCACCAATTCCAAGTGTCTGCCCTGCTGTTCCCTGGCTCTCAGTGGGAAGAACAAGCCCTCACCCGGGATGCCTCCTGGCACTGTCTTTCTCTCCCATGAGTCGTCCCTAACCTCGCTTATCAGCAGTCCCTAAGAGATAACTTCGGGGTGAGATGAGTCACCCCAACCTGCTTCCTCCTGTAAATACAGCCCAGCCACATCCTTCACGCTGGAATAAAAACAATCCTGCCTGCCCTCAGATAAGCAGCCATCAGGGGATGGGTTGAGCCCTGGACACGGGGATTTAAAGGAAGGCTTGATAAGCAGACACCATGGTGGTCTGGCCTGGGTCAGACCGGACCACGCGTGAACGCCACCAAAAATCATCCTTCACTTGTGATGGGGAATGCCACAGCATCAGATCCCTTTAAGCAAGGCAACAATTTGCTGTTTTGTGGGTTCTTCTTTTGTACTAATAGTTATCCTCAATAGGCAGGCTTGAAACTGTGATGTTTAAAGTAGGTTTTATTTAAACTCTATATTAGAAATATTTAATTCTTACTATTATTGCTACACACAGGGATTTTTTGGTCATCTCTCCAATAAGGCCTTCCTTCATGTGAAGTAACTTCTCTGTAGCTACCAAAAAATGTGCATTTATCATCAGGTAGAACTTGATAGAAGTTTCTAATGACAAATCAAAATTTTTACAATGGAAAATGAAAGTCTGCAGTTTAAGTAAACACTTAGGTCTCCTTTAGCTCAGTTGCTCTGCTTTTTAAACCACAGTCACTTTTTTTCCTAATTATTTTAGTTTGCTTGCTTTTCCTCCTGTTGGGAGTAGCCACAGTATCTTCTGTAGGTCAGGCTTTTTTTTATCCTCCCTCAAGTCAGTGGGAGTTTTTCCATCAATTTATGTGACAGTTTGGATCAAACCTGTAACAGGAACTCAAGAAATACTTTTTGTTATCAGTAAAATATCGACACTGGTATTTTAACATTATTCTTGTCCTAGACAGATTTTTTTAAGTATATGATGCTTTCATTAAAAAAAAAAAAAAAAAAAGGTTAGAGACCTGTGTTATTTTCAGAGTAACTATATGAAAGACTATGCAGGAGATAATTTTTAAATATTGGGATAAAGTCTTTTCAGATCGCCTTCATGCATAATTTTGATACAAAGATTTTGATACAAACTTGTTAGAAAACTCCCTTGTCTGAAATTGTGTGCATTTCAGGTAAAAGTTAAGCAAGTTGTTCTATGTTTGATTGCAGTTTAATAGCTTATCCTCATCTGTTTAAAAAGATCTTTCAGGGAAGACCATTTGTTGATAAAATATCCCCCACCAAAATGGATCCTTCTGGTGTTCACAGATATTATATTTTTATATATATATATATCTATTTATAGATATATATATATATGTGAATCTCTTTATGATGATGATGATAAGAGCAGAATATTTTAAAGCATGACAACTTTACAGATCTTCCCCTGCATGCAGAAGCAGCTTTTTGCAGTGACTGGTTTATTTTAATGTGTATGTCTGTAAGCATGCCCATAGTCTTTTTTGTAAAATAGTATAAATGGAACAATTAGGTATGTCAGAACAAATTGTGTAAGGAATTCAGTTGAACTTATTTATCTCTCAGACTGAAACGCCTTTACATATGTATCTTATAAATGGATAATAACTTAATTAGGTATGTAGCCAGTGACATTTCTGCAAATGTTCAATGTATTGGTCAAGTAGTCTTTTAAAAAGAAAAAAAAAAAATAATTCAGTGTATTAATACATGAAAATTTGTGTTTGGTTACTGGAGGCAAATATTTAAATCTTTTATTTTTTCCATCACTGCTAACTGTTATTTTCAGTGCAAGCAGCTATGAACATAACAAGCAGAGGATGGCAGAAGTTGAGCATACAGACTTTAAAGCTGTACTCTTTCTCAAGAGCTCCTAGAAGACTGAGTAATAGTTCTTATTAGATATAATTTTAACCTTATTTCCCCATGAAAGCTACCTAGTTGAAGGCTAAAAACACTTGTGCAAGATCCGTGGCTGTAAATTGTTTTGTAAATGGTAAATAATATTTCCTTTGGCCACTCTTTACACTTGGCTCAAAGCTGGAGCCAAATCTTCAGCTTTGTCACAAACCCTCTCTTTGAAATGAAAAGTGTGCACTGATGTGCACAGCTGGGTATCTGCTCCATGAGCTGAGGAATTCTGTTTGGCCTGAAACTGAGAGGGAAACCCCACCTTCCTGTGTTCAGGTGTAGCATAGCCTGCCTGGTGAAGGATTTGCCCATAAAGAGGGCAGATCAGGAAATTTGCCCATAAACAGGAGCATTTCTCTTCTTGCTCTGTGTTGTGAATCTGGAAGGGTTCAGAGCCCTGAAGGAACCAACCTCCAGGTACCAATACTAGTGATCATTCTGTGTTTTAACTGTGTGTGGCAGTCTTTGGCATCTCTTTGAGAAAACAGGTTCCCAACGCATAGTTTCAGGTTGGTTTTGGTTTTGTTTTTTTTTTGCCTCCTGGTAATATTTTCGCTGTATTTTTACAACATGGCTGCAGTTGAGTTTGTCATGATTTCCACTATAAGCTCTTATTTTCAAAGGGCTTCGACTAGAAACCCTCAGGGAGTTAAAATTTCTTCAGATGAAATTTTAACATAAATTTTTATCTCTCCCATTCTGTATCTTATGGAAACAGTCTCACTTATCTAAGACTACTTTAGAACTATCAGAAGAAAACTCATCTACTTTTCAATGCTGAGTTTCGAATGTACATTTATGCTCACATCTCATCACAGTACTTCAAAACCACCAAATTTAACAAGTAGGGGAGAAATCAGTAGGAGTTTTGCACAGACACAGAGAACCACAGATAATTTAGAGTTTCTTTAATTGCCCCAGGGTTTATACTTCAGAATGGTATAAAGAAATATTTTAGTTCCTTTAAGGAATTATACTTACGGTTTGAAAAGGTCAGATGCATCGAGTCAGGTGAGCTGGTGTAGACTGGTGTAATTCCAGAGATGATGATGGCAGTTTAGACTTAAATGGCCTGTTCACAGAATCATGGAATGGTTTGGGTTGGAAGGGACCTTAAACTCCCCCCTGCCATGGGCAGGGACACCTTCCACTACCCCGGGTTGCCCCAAGCCATGTCCAGCCTGGCCTTGGACACTTCCAGGAGCAGGGCAGCCACAGCTCCTCTGGTTCAGACTCCTATATTATCACTTTAAATATTGAATTATATGTTTTCAACATGGTGGCTGTTCCAGCTAGGAGCACTGGAGCACCTGTACAAGCCCAGAGTTGGGATTTAGCAGCCAGTGAAACACAGCAGTTTTGGTTTCACTTTTTTTGTGCAATTGCAAAAGAAGTGTAAGCCTTTATATAATGGCTCAGTTTAAATTTCACCAAATGTCAAACTGGCATTGCAGTAAAAGGATTTCCTTCTAGAATCAGTCCCTTTTTAGGAGTCCAGGGGCTTCAGTGTGAAGTGTCTTTGCAGGCTTGGCTGCAGGTTCTTGCCAAGGCATTCATGCTCCTTTCAGTAGAGATTGGTAAGGAAGGTTTTTAGGAATAAATATCTGAATGGTCAGGTTTTATTTAGAAGCAAAAAAATCATACAGCATAAAACAAACTCAAGGCAATGGAACTTTTTTCAGAATTTCTATTGCAAAAATAGTGCAGGGAAAAAAAGAGTCAAAATGTAAAGCTTTCAGTGTCATTTTTAACAGTACTAGGACAAAATAATTCAGGCAGAAATACACATTTATTTTTTTAAAATCAGTGTCTTTTAGTGTTTGTGCAGGATTGCTGGGTTATTTTATCTGAGCTGCTAGGATATAAAGACTGGAAAACCAATCTTAACTTCAATGATACGGGATTATATTTGGCAGTTGTGTTACAAATTTGGACATATTTATTATCACTGTTTTCTCTTTTAATATATTTTGTCTCTTTCTGTATCCACATACTGTATGTGGATAAATTTATAAATAATATTTCAAGGGCATTAAGAAATTAAACCTTAGTCCTATTGATAGTAGTAGAAATTTTCTACTGGTTTTAATGGGGCTAGCATTTAATCTTATTAAATATTGAACTTATTCTGCAGTTTTTTGTCCAGAGAATCCTCCAGCTGACCTTGAGGGGAGTCTTTGCCTGATGGGGGCGTGTAATTCAGGCCAGCTGAGTAGGTGTTTTTAAAATAATGGGGGTCTGCACTGTGACCACTGCAGTTACACGTGTTAGAACAAATGCACTGTGTGATTTGTACTGTAGAAGCCAAAATAATCAGGCTGACTGATAGAGATGGACAGTACCTTGCAAAACATGAAGCCAGAAAGTGGTCTTTCTCACAAATTTCATTAGTCTCTTGGAGTTAGGTCAGCAAAATGAAGGCACATGGAAAAATAGGCTTATTAAGTTAGGAGGGATTTCAAGTGCAGAGCGATGCAGCAGGGGATTAGTCTGGACCATCAGAGGCTCTATCAGTCCTTCCATGGAAAGGTGCAGTTTGTGCTTGGGAAGGTGGGATATTTTGTGCAGGGCTGCCCGTTTGCTGCCTTTTCCTAATGGAAGTTGTATTAACACAGGGAATTATTTACTCTTTTTAGCCACCATGGCTGTATAAGGGTGTGACAGTTTCCACAACCCTCCTAAGACACTTCTCCAGGTAAAACTGGGGAAGAGATCTGGTTGATATACCTGCTACCATAAATTATTGCATTGTTAGGCAGCATCACAGAAAGTAACTCCTTTAATGAGATACAAAGTGGATGTCACTTCCCAGTATTCTCAATCCATTGCCATATTCCATGTGCCTTTGCTTAACGCACAATGAAAAATGCTTTATTATCTTCATTCATAATTTGGTAAATTAAATCCAAGATATTTTCCATCTAGCCATCAAAAAGCCTGAAAGTATGAATGTTGTTCAGCAAGACTTGAATTTTTGAGATTTCTTTTCATGTGATATATTAAAAAGTATCAAGCCTGAGAGCAGATAATAATTTGATCCAGTTGTTTTGATTTTATTATTATGGTTAAAAAAAACCCCAAACAAAAGCTTTACTGTGTGAAATGAACGAAAATGTCAGGAAAGTGGATTCACTGATAAAGTTCACTTTATGATTTTAGAGAGAATGTTACACTGCTATTGTTTTTTATTGTATTTACAATGTATTATTTGCTTAACCCTGTAAATTTTGAAATGTAACTACTGTAACCTGGAATAAATAAATAAATCTAAATAGCAATGAAGTGTTTCATGTTGCTAAACAGTAGAAAAAAGCACAAATCTCCAGCTTCCACTCCCCTCTGGGAATTGTTTGAAGGTTCAGGTAGTTTGTGCCATTTGAGCTGCACATACTTTGGAAATGGCAGGTCTGGGTCATGTTTTAATTAATACCAGGTTTGTATTGCTTATCTGAAATGAAAAGGCTGTCACTTCACCCTGTAGTTTTGTGTATCAGTACTTTTTGTTTGGATCAGTAACTGATGTGTCCACTGTAAAATTATTTTGGCAAGTCACATAGGATAAATCTGTTAGGATTTGGCACACAAAATACGATTATTTTTATGATAATCATCTCACCTGAAATTTCATATCGGTAATAAAGTCCATTCTATGTTTTGTGAATCTGGAAGTGAATGCGAGTTATCTCTTAAATTTAAGCATCAAGTGTAATTGAGGGTGTTCTTAGGTCTTTCATTGTTTTAAAATGTCTCAGTATTCTCATTTGTTCCATAGAAATAAATTCAATTACAGTAGTGAGGCTGAGACCATCAGTGCCCTCGTTCACAGCCAAGGGCTGGAGGTAAGGCTGGCAGAGGCTGTGTCTCCTGGGGCTCTGTGTGTAGCCTTTTTAGCTATTGCACCTTTCCCAAAATCATTCCTAAGCACTGCTTCTAAACTCCTCAAACATTCACTAGTTAAAAATAGCCCAGTAATTGGAGGGGAATGTTGTTTTCAGCCAGGCTGAGCTCCTCTGCTCCTTAGCCTTGAGCAAGCTGCAGGCTGCTGCCTGCCTCAGTTTCCCCCGTGGACAAAAGATGTTAATAACCACCTCAGAGCTGTCCAGGATCCACTAATGGAGAGCTTTTTGTAAGAACAAAGCACTGTAATTATTGTTATTATTATTACTGTACTGTTCTGTGTGTCTTAAAACTTGGGGTGATATTCACACCTAAATATGGCTCATCTTGCAGAGACACTGATGGCTCCAGAAGGCAATTCAGACCACCAAAATTAGGCTTTTAATTTTGGATTTATTTTAATCGAGATAGTCCTCTGGAGATATCAGCCTTTTTCCCCTCTACTTGTAGAGGAAAATTTTAAATCCCATCCCTGGGGCTGGAATTCATCATGTGGAAGTCTAGCACTGTAAAATTCAAGTGCCTGGTCTAAGGTGGTGTCTAAGCCTTTTCTGTTTGCTGGGGAAGGAGGGGAGATGGTGCTCTCGATGCTCCAAGCTGAAATTTCCAGGCTGAGGTTATCTGACTCTGAGCTTCCTCTCCCTGGCTGCTGTGGGAAGGAGTTCAGGTGATGAGCTCTGCTCAGCCTGCCTCAATGTAAGAAAGATGAAGAGAAATAATGACATGTAATAATAGAATAGTTTGGGAGGAAAGAGACCTTAAGGCTCATCCCATTCCAACCCCTGCCATGGGCAGGGACACTTTTCACTATCCCAGGCTGCTCCAAGCCCTGTCCAACCTGGCCTTGGACACTGCCAGGGATCCAGGGACAGCCACAGCTGCTCTGGGCACCCTGTGCCAGGGCCTGCCCACCCTCCCAGCCAGCAATTCCTTCCCAAGATCCCATCCAGCCCTGCCCTCTGGCACTGGAAGCCATTGCCTGTGTGCTGCCCCTGCCTGCCTTGTCCCCAGTCCCTCTGCAGCTCTCCTGGAGCCCCTTCAGGCCCTGGCAGGGGCTCTGAGCTCTCCCTGGAGTCTGAACACCCACAGCTCTCAGCCTGTCCCCACATATTCCAAGGACTTAATTCCCCACTCAGGTTCTGCCATCTAATATCTTGTGTTTCCTTTGCAATGATAAACAGTCCGTGCAGTGCGGAGGGACAGTGCTTCTTGTGGAATGGCTGCTTTTAACCTACAGCTGAAATTTTACACTTGAGTTCCCCTTTTCGCTTGTGCTGCCATTATAATGAAGTAAGGGATAATAGGAGTGTGGATCTTACTGCATGGGTTAGGCTGCTGAGTGTTGAGATGTGGCTCTAAGAAAAGCAAGAGAGCAGGTAGCAGATGAGAAGTGATTCAATTTTCTGTGCTGCAAGTTTAAAATGAGAATTGCTATGTGTAGACCTGGATTTGTGCATGTGACTTCTGCTTCAGCAGTTCGGAGTGGAATTAGTTTTGATGAACTGTGTAAATTAAGGGAGAATTGGACACTTCGAAATGCTGTCCCCGTGATGACCTCTGCCTCTGAATTCTTTGGGGAAGAAAAAAAGAAAGCAGGCTTTCCCTCCCCCCTTATAGCATTAAATGTCAACAGCTGTATTTTGCTGCTGGTACTTATTAACTTTCAGCCTTGCCTTTTTCAAGCATTTATTGCTTTAGAAATGAATTAATGCTTGTCACCAGGGAAATGTACTTCTTCCAGCTACCTTGGGTCCTCAAAAGATGTAATTTTTCTAAAGTAGATAGTTTAAATTACTGACCAGGGAACCTCCTAACTGTTCTACATTAAGTCTTGGTTCTGGCATGGTTTGTATTCATGTCTGTTTTTTAATCTGTTGAAATCCTGTTAGAGTCAGTAATTATGTGTAGTGTCTCTGTTATAAAGAAAAGATGATGAATTACACCTATTGTTGTAGTTAATCCTTTTTACCTTTTCAACCTGAAAGCATTTTTTCACTTTATTTCCTAGCTGAAGCCAATTGTCATTATTTTTTGGTACCATACATTCACTTTGCATCACATCACTGGATGACAACATACTTGGCTAGGGAAGTATTATTTATTTCCAAATTTAACCACTCCTGTCCCATCCATGCAGCACTGAAAAGGAAACAGACTTTTGGGAACAGAGGATTCTTTTAAGTTATTTTTAATATGCCTTCGCTGCAACTTTCATCTAGTTGTTGCCTACAACTTCTTTATTGTTTGGTTTTGTGATGTTTTTGCTGACTTTTTTTTTAACATACATAAGCATTTATGCTTATTTCTTTTTTTATAAATATGGGGAATCTGAGGATTTGTTGCAGTTTGGTAGCCATTAGCTTGGCTTTGTTAGTTATTTACTGGTGATAGATGTGAATAAACCTGGTGTTGGGTTTCCAAATTTCCAGAACTGATCCTGAAAGGCAAGGCTGAGAAATGCAAAAATAGATCTCTGCTGTGATTGCTTTGTAAATACGCAGCTTGTTTGGGGTTCTTTTTTCCAGATTGTTAAATTGGTGGCTATTACCCTGACAAATGTAATTACAGTGTGTAAATTATATTGAAAATATTTTTGTCTGTTTGATGTATACTGAATTTAAGCTAAGTTATAAGGTGTGCTCTTTGGAAGTGTGGAAGATACAAGAGTGGAGCTACAGATAACAAGTTTATGCTTGTATTTCCTACTGATGAAGACTTTCACACAAGTTATTTCTATGGGTAGGTGATGAGAATATCACTCTGCATGTATATACATTTATTATACATTTTTGCATGATTATACATGTAGGAGTGGTACAATTTTGACTTGAGACTATTGGTGCCTTTTGTCCAAATGCAATTTTACACGTGTAGACACGTCTATCTAAAAATCAAATTTCGTTTCTGCTTTTGGAGGTCTGAGTCAGAAGCGAGAGAAACAAAGACCTGAAGGAAAAGTCCAGAGCTCCTGAAATCTTAGATAACCTGTTGAAAAAATGGTCAAATAGTCAATATTGTACTTGACCCTCGTATCTTCTGCACTCGACTGTTTATTTTTACAGCTCACATTATATATGTTCACGCTGAACTCTGATGATAAGACTGAAAGAAAACATGCCTCCCATGATTCAGTCCAGCCCTAACTTATGCGTGTAATTTAATCATCAGCTGTCACAAATAATTAACTGAACATCAGCCAGCTTAATTCTGAACTCGGTATTCCATTATTTTGTAATTGCCTTTTAAAAAGACAAAGATTGCCTTCCAGTTAATTATCAGGAATTCTGTTCCAGTCATAATCATCAGTGTTTCATGTTGCGAACAGTTTGGTCTTTAATACATTGGCATTTAACTACTCATTTATTTTTGTTGGGTCTGTTTTAAGTTTGGAATGTAACATTGTTTCATGGAATTGTTGTTTTGGAGGCAGGTCTGATCCGAAATATTTTGCGAATTTCTTCATACCTTGTTGCAAAACTGATCTTTAGTACGACTTAAGCAAAATGTCACTCTCTGATGAACTGTGTTGCTAATCACAAAGTAGAGGTTTCTGAAAATAGTCAGTTGAATTTTATTCAGGCACCAAGTTACTAAAAACACCCCCTCCAGAAAAGCCCCTTAAGCCAAAATCCACTCTAAAAACACGAGAAAAATAGTTTTTTTGAGAAGTAAATTTGAAACTTCTAGTTCATCATGTTCTGTCTTCAACAGCCACGTAAAACTCTGAAACCAATTTTTCCTAAGGCTTTTCATTCTATCCTTTATCACTTTAAAAGATTTCATTAGTCATTTTGTAACTCTGAAAGTCCTGTCTTCCTGAACACATTCTTAGTTTATGATTATTTTATATTATCCCATATTATTTTATATTATCCCATACAAGTTGTACCCTCCATGTATCCCACCCATAACAAAAGGCCCTGCAGATGTTTAGCTCCTTGGAATTAAAGAATTGCAAAGATGCTGAGCTTCAGCCCAGCCTGTGTTTCTGTCTCTTCCTCATTTGTGTGGATGAAGCCTTGGTCCAAAAAAAGTTTTGATCCTCTCGTTTGGGGAGGGGGAGCCCCAACCACTTTTCATCCACTCTGAGTCAGTGAGCTGCAGATGGGGCAAGGCATTTGAGCTAAAACACTCACATCCTCTCAGAATTGCATTATTTATCCATTCTCTCTGCTTCCACATCAATCTTTGTCTTGAATTTGCCTGGTTTTTTCCTGAGCCTCTTCTGTTTCTAGCATGCTTTCCAATTGTGATTTTCATTCATCACAAAGAATTTAGTTGATCCTAACAAAATCCTAACAAAACAGATCAAAAATAGTTTTTTATTATTCCTCAAGGACAGATTTCAGAATCACGTAAGCAATTTTATCTCCCACTTTCCTCCTTCATTTTGGTGGCCAAAAATTCATATGACAACCATGTTGAATGAAAAGCATATTTACCACTGGATAACATAATTTTGTTTCTTGTTATTCTTGATCTTAAAAAAAAAAACAACAAACACCACCAAAAACCATTTCAATTTTGAAAAATCCTCCTGCCCTTAACAGGTGAATGTTATGAAAGGAAAGTTGCCTAATGTTAAATTTATTGTCACTGAATCAGTTTTAAGAAAAAGCTACTTTTATTCAATCAACCCTATAATAATGTAAGCTGTCACTTGACTTTTGTAAAATTCTCTAGATAAATATCTTGTCTGCCCAATTTAATGTCCTGTAATTTACTATTTTTTTTATTTTAAACTGGAGGTTTTATCCTTTAAAGATTGTAAATGTAACATTGTCAGATATGGATTTGTTTATGTGTTAATGTAAAAGACAGTACACAAATAACTGGTACTCTGATAAAGGTGTGTTTCTGACACTTGTGTTTTCTGTGTATGCAAAGGTCAAAATGTCTCTGTAATCTCAGCCTGTGTTCATTAACTGAAGTTTAATAATTCATACAGTTTGCCACTTTGTAACTTTAAGAGCTTCTTGTAGGATGTTGCATTAATCCTTAAACAAATTATTTGTATTTTTTGAGGTGTTCTTTCAGTCTGTGGTGATTTCTAACCCGTGTTGCTTTTCTCCCCTGCAGATGGACCCCCTGTTGTGGCTCACTATGATATATCAGACACAAACTCAGACCCAGAAGTGGTAAATGTGGACAATCTGTTGGCGGCTGCAGTAGTTCAAGAGCACAATAATTCTTTAGGAAATCAAGACTCAGGATCTGCCTGGAGAACCAGAGGGCTGCTGAATGAAATGAGTGCTGATACAGGTTTGTTTAAATTCTCTGACATTTGTGCCAGCAGTTGGTGTCTCTCCCTTTCTTGTTTTCAGTATTTTTATAGTTTATACAGCTGTAAAAGCTCCCTGTGTGGATTTTGTGAGAGGACAGGACAGGTGCTTATTAAAAAGGTATGACATTTACTCCAAAATACAAGTGATAAAAATTGAAAAATATTCCTGCAATATATTTTTTACACTAATTTTCTTAACTACTTTTCTTCTTCTTCTTCTTTTTCTTCTAATTACTGCAGGGAACTTACAGGTCTGGGGTTTTGGTGGTGGGGTTCTTTTAAATGAAAGTGACCTAATCTTATCACTGAATGATTGATTATGACAACTCATGCCACCAGCTAGTCAACTGCACCTAATCTCATTTTCAGTATTGGGATTGCCTGTGTATGTCCTTTTTTAAATTTTTTTTTTAAATTTGTCTCTTATTATCTCTAAAATACAAGCATTAGTTCTTCCCATATTCCAGCTGCATTTCTAATACCCCTTAGAAAACTGGACAGTGTTTTGGATGTTAGCAGGGATTATTATTATGTTTCCCAAAGGTCTCCTGCCACAGGGCACCCACATGGGGAGTGTTGTGGTGGCTGTGAGCTGCTTTTCACTGTCTATAAGGCTTAAAGAAATGCAGTTAGGTGGTGCTTTGTAAAGAGATGTTCCATTACTAAGGAGTCTACAAGTCCACGATTTGAGTATGAGATTCTCTGTGCCTTATTTTCACTGTGGTCTGTGCCTGGATGTTGTCCCAGCCTTTCTGAAGCTTGCCTTTGTTCTCCAAGCTCACTGGTATTTTTTGCAGGACAGCAGCTAACTGATAGATATTTGACTCCTAGCAGCCCCTTTATTAAGGGATTTATTAAACAATTAGAACAGCTGAAATCACCTGTATTGCATAGCCCTGAAGGATCAGTACACCAAATAAATGTAAAGAAATAAAAAGTAATGGTTCTTACCAAGCTTTCTTCCACTTTTCTCTTAAAATGCTGCAGTGCGGGTAGAATTTTTTTTTTCCTTCTTCTACGTATATCCAAGGGGACTTGAAGGCAAAAGAAAACTGGGAATATCAAGAGACTTCTTCATCCTTGGGAATGTTCATATGGATTTGGCTCTGGTGCTATGGCCATGTCAGCAGCTGAAAGGATGAATCTCTTTTTGATCATGCATACACCTTACCCTGCAGCCTCTGTACACATTTGACTGCACCTCTGCCAGTGCTGGCCTTTTCCTACCAGGTCTAGGGTTGCACACTGGGAAAGCAGAATTTTCAAATCTTGCATCTGGTTCACAAGTGTAATCTTCAGCCAGTATCTGGTTTAGCAGACCTTAAAGAATGTGTTCCCATGGGAAAAAAACAACATAAGCACCCCTATCAAAGTGAAAAATCTTATTACTCTATCACATCTTTGTGCATGGGCAAATATTTGGGGCTGTTTTGCAAGCCCTGGTGGTGTAGGGCAAACAAAACATCACTTTGGGTGTCATCCTAATGTTCGTGCAAAGAAATTAACAGCGTGGGCATGTTATTGGGCATGAAATTTGTATGGCCAGAGGCTGTAAATCTGTCTGTGCTTGATCCTGATTAACACTCAGCTACTCTTGCAGTATTTACTCTCCTAATCATGGTTTCACTACTGCTAATTATCTTTTTGTTGCCTGAACTTAAAGCTATGGTAATATGTGGAAGCTCTTTTGGGACTCAGATTTGTACCCCTAGGGATATCTTTGGGGCTGTGTAGGAGCTGGTCTGCTTTGCTCCTTTGCCAGACATTACCCTGTCAAGAAAATGAAGGGTGGTTAGACATTAAAACAAGCTACTGTGGCCATCCCATTTCACCCCCTGCCATACCAGAAACACCTTCCACTATCCCAGGCTGCTCCAAGCCCTGTCCAGCCTGGCCTTGGACACTGCCAGGGATCCAGGGGCAGCCACAGCTGCTCTGGGCACCCTGTGCCAGGGCCTGCCCACCCTCATGGGGAAGAATTTCTCCCCAGTGTCCAATCCAGCCCTGTCCTCTGGCAATGTGAAGCCTCCAGCAAGCAAATCAAAGCCTCTGAGCACTTTCATTTCATGAAAGTCATTTCAGTCTGCCCAGCCACTTCTATTAAAGAAGTACCCCTGACCCACTTTTGGGCTTTCTGGCAGTCACTGATGTTTGCCAAGAAATGTTCAGCTGAACTGCAATACTAGGAAGAGACTGTCTGGGCTATTAATTTGTTTTAAGTTCACCTGATAAATATTATTTTTTGTCTTTTGAGGTGGAAACTCCTCCTTCAGATATCTAGCAGCAGGTGTGTTTCCTTCCCTTGCTAACCCTAATCCAGTCACCAAGGGTCTTGGCTTTCCAAAAACTGAACATGCAGCATGGTCTCTGCTCCTCCAGGAGAGCTGCAGAGGGACTGGGGACAAGGCAGGCAGGGACAGCACACAGGCAATGGCTTCCAGTGCCAGAGGGCAGGGCTGGATGGGATCTTGGGAAGGAATTGCTGGCTGGGAGGGTGGGCAGGCCCTGGCACAGGGTGCCCAGAGCAGCTGTGGCTGCCCCTGGATCCCTGGCAGTGTCCAAGGCCAGGCTGGACTTTGGGGTTTGGAGCAGCCTGGGACAGTGAAAAGTGTCCCTGCCCATGGCAGGGGGTGACACTGGATGAGGTTTTAAGATCCCTTTCAACTCAAACCATTCTATAATTCTATTTGCATGCATCTTTCCCACGTGCTTAAAGCAGTCATTAGAAAGCTTCCCTGGCACTTATTTCAAGTTTTATTTCTTCTCTCTGGTTCCTTTTAATCTCCCTGGGGGTATAATCAGTTCTGCGTTTACACACCTTTGAAATCCTGTGGATCATTATTGCTTCTCCTCCTCCTCTCATCGTTGAGGAGCTGTCCACTCAAACTAGATACACATAAAATATTCACCAACTCTCAAATTTCCTGTTCAACAAATGACTCTTCCCCTGTGTAGTACAGCTGAGCAAGTGGTTTTTCAGGAGTAAGTAGTATCAGCTACTTCACGGCTGCCCAGCATCCCTCAGGCTAATCATAAAGAGAAGACAGTGGAATTAATCATCTCTTTTTCCTGGGGAAAAAAAAAGAGTAGAAGTTATATCTTTTAATTAATTGATTTTTCAAGAAGTCTATTTTCTGTGAGAGAAATAATAATTTTGGCTGTTTTATGTTTCCCATGCAAGTATGACTCAACACAGATTCACTAATTGGGGTGAAGAACCTTCTTAGCAGCACTTGGCAGAAAAGGCAAAAACATGCCACACTTGCTGTTAGTATTTAGAGAGGGCTTGTGGTTTGACTGACTGACAAACTGGATGTCATTAAGGAACTGTAATAAAAAAACAGCACTGCTGCATATGGTTTAAGAAAACGCCTTTTTCAAGTATTTGTATTCATGTTAGAGCAGATGTGTGAAACATCACTGCCAGAAACTGATGGGTTTGCTATTTTTTCGCTGACCAGCTTCTCCTAGTTTTTATTTAAAGAAATTAAATTAATTTTCCTTGGTGTGTGGGATGTTTCTGTCCAGACTGTAGGCTTTTTTTTGTCATAGTATCATTCTGTTTGCTTAGATTGTTTTCTTTCTTAATGTTCAAGAGGTTTGGGGACAGTCTGACTCTTAGCACTGCCATAACATTTCAGCTGGCAATTCTAGTTGTTCTTGGTGCAACAGTCAGGCTTTGTTCACATTTGTGTGGCAGCACCATCACCAGAGCTACTGACACTGGCTAAATCCAGTGGTTTTCATGTACCAGATATAAGTTGTGAGTTGAAAAACTTGGTCTAACGAGATTTGCTAATCTCAGTGTTGTTTTGGTTTTTTTGTTAGGTTGGGAAACTCCTTTTCCAGCTGATTTCTGAGTCACATAAGCTGTTAAACACTGTCTGTATTTCCATTTTCCCCATCTGTAGGTCGTTTGGATCCAGGCTTCCTTTCAGGTGACAAAACCTGTTGTGGTAATGCCCAGGCCAATGAAGAAATTAACATTGCCTCTTCTGACAGCGAAGTGGAGATTGTTGGAGTTCAGGAACATGCCAGGTATGAATTATTTTTTCTTGTTCTAATATTACTTTCATTTTATGAGAATGTCTGTATTACCAAAATCAATAAAGAAAGAACTGCTGGCCTTCACTTATGTAGTTACCCATCTGAGTGATGCCTAAAAGGCAGCAAATGTTGCATTTTTTTTCTGTTTTGCTGGTCATGTTGATGTCAGAATGTGTTTTTCTTTAGAAACTGACCAACTTGATAGTTATTCAGATTAAAGCTGTGATTCAATATCAAACATTAACTGTCTAAAGATGTGTGGTATAAAAATACCAAATATTGAGATACTAAGTGTATGTACATCAGAAATTCAGATTTTAAAGGAATACGTGAGTATGCAAATAACTAAGTGAAAACCTTTATGTGGATTCTTGTTTCCTTTCAAAATATTAAGTTTTCTATCAGCTTCCACTTTAATTATTAAACAGTAGGAGTAAAAATACTATCATTTTTGCAATGGCTAATGTCATAAGATAGCCCCTTTAGGTTAAAAAATGCAATCATATTGAATTTTAGGTTTATTTAAAGATTCAAGAGAGGTCAAAGTAGAAGAGGGTAAGGGTGCCAGAGGTTTCTCTCTCAGTCAGAAACCTGTGCATCTGTTCTTCTTGGTAGGCATTTTTTTATGTTACTCTTTATCTTTAGTCCGGGGTCTTTCCTTGTCTTAAAATATTATGAAGCAGTTGATTAAAACCAACATTTTCTAATAGTGTGGAGTGTGAATTTAGTAGAATATAACTGAGTTAAAACGGTACATAGACAAGCTCCTTCCAAAATTTCCTGCTGCCTAGTGGGTGCTTGGAGGCAGAAAAGGGGTGCACGGAACAGAATTCCTTGTCCCTACACTGCATCTTTTTGAGGAAAGAAGAAGGAAGGTGTGCAGGACCCAATTTCCCGGGCAGGAAACTTCATGGATAATGCTGTTGGATGTGAAAAAAGGGAAATTTTCAGGTCCAGAAAGGGGATAGAGTCTTAGCTTTTGGAGCAGTGAGAAAGTCCTTGCATGACCAACTCTTTTGGAAGATGGTAATTCCTTTAGGAAGCAGCTCTCCTGGCTGCTCATGCAGCAGAACCCAGGGCTTGGAGGGTCTCTGTGCTGATGGTAAGGGGTGTGGATTCACCCTCCAGCACTGGCTGGTGTAAATCTGTGCAGCACTGCACACAGGACCCCTGTGCTTCTGTCTCCTCTTTGCAACCTGTCCATGCTGCTGCCTCGACAGTTCTCACCCTCTATGGGAATGGAAGCCTGAGCTAAATGCAAAGCTGCTGTTTAAATTGAGTTTTAGTAGATATGGACTGAAATAATTTCAGCAAATCAGACTAAAAGCACTATTCTGTGCTTTTCTTTGTTCCTGTACCCATCTCCCACAGACCAGTGTTTACTGCCTCCCTTGAATATTCACTCACACATTTAAATTTTTGAATCCTATTTAGAGCTTTATTTCTCTTGCAGGTCTAGGCTTGCAGTTATGAAGTATTGATGGGCTTCTGTTAGGGTTGTCATTTGGACAAGGGTTAGGATTTTGATCAGTATTTTCTGCTTGCTTAGTTAGTGTGGTGTTTGGATCCTGGTTTTTATCATGCTCCCTGTTCCATGTCATCATTGATCTGGTGTGAGTTGTGACACCCTGGAGTTCGTCCATCATTTGTAGTTACTTAGATTCTTAATGAATTAATGCTGTTTCTCATCACTGGGATATTCCTTGGCATCTGCTTAGGACACCAAGTCATATTTTTCAGCTTGTTTAGTTTTTCACCAGTAGAATTTTTTTTTAATTGTGCATGCATATAAACCAGTTTTCATCTAGTTTTTCCTAGGAGGTTTTTTATTTTCTTTTACTGCCTTTACTTAGTATCTTCCCTTAGCTTCAGATTAGAATCATGTTCCCTGAGCTGATGTTTCACTGAACATTTTGCTGTTGGCTGCTTCTGTGACTAGTTTGAGGATGAACACTTAATTTTCCAATTTTTTTAAATTTTCCGTGATTTTCTGTGATACACTTTATGGCTTGGTTTTCGTCATCTTCAGGGAGAAAAGTTAGTTTTGCCTAAACACTGAGAATGGTGCACCATTCTTAGAATGGTGCACCACAGTCCCTGAGACCAAACATTATATTTAATTTGCTCTGCCTACAAGCTTTTCTTGCCAGTTATGCTTAAAAATATTTCTCCTTACAAGAAAGCTTTAAAAGAAAGAAATCCTGTACATTTGTTAGAGTTCCAGGTTCTTATTGCTAATTTTTTGTGGATATATAGTTTAACTATGTGTTTTTATGACTGAAGAAGTAGTAAAAGAACCATTCTGAACATCACATCTAAACCTAAGCAGCGTATCCGAGAAGGCAATGAGACATTTATATTCAGAGAATTTACAGCTCAGAGAATGAGATTTTTCATTTTATTTCATGAAACTCCAACCAGAACCAAGAGAGCTGAGCATAACCTAAGTAGTTTTGGAGAAAATAAATAGCATAGACTTAAATTGGAATAAATAAAATGTAAATGTCAGGGATATTTGATCAGTCCAGGAAATCTGAGTTCCTGAAATACATGTGCCTTCACAAAGAAATGGGAAAAAGTTTCCCCAGCAGCCAGAACACTTTGTGTTTATCCATGCAGCCAGGAGCAGCTACAGCCACCACCAGTGCTTACAAGAGCAAAACAATTTTTGGAGCACTAGGTATCAAGTTTTATTAGTCCCTGTGTAGGATTTACAGCTGGAAATGGAGTGATCATCCAAAAGCCTCCAGTAAATTCCTGTCATCACTTCATCATACACAAAATTATTCTCCCTTTCATTTTGCATTTATTTTTTTCTAATTGCTCATAACTTGTGCTTCATTTGTCATGTATCTACTGTGGAAACAATAGGTAAAAATGCTATTTGAATAGGTACCTGTGTATCACGCTTCAGCAGGGCACTGGAGCCTTATCTTCAAATGCACCTTTTAGTCTCATTGTCTGTAGTCACTTAAAGCTTAAATGTTTTGCTGAAGTGGAGCTGAACTGTTGTCAGTGAGCATTTCCCAGCATGTTTGTAATTTTCAGTTAAAAAGACCAAAACAAAAAAAATCAGACATAACGGTTGTAATAACATAATTAGCACAATCTCTTTTGCAATTACTGTCATGAAAGTATCATTATCTCCTTGCTTTAATATGGCTTTGATTTAATATTCCAATATAGCAATAGGCAGCCTCACTTCAATTTTTTCTCTTTTTCAAAAGTCCAATGGGTAAAGCTCCATCGGGAAACTGTGCATGGTACTACACATTGTGAGGCAGGCTTCCTCAAGACCCTTGGGATGCATGCACATATTTTTTAAGGAAGATCACATTACACCCACTGGCATTCCTTTAGAATCATTAAATCCCCACCAAATCCCCCAAATTTGAATTTAGCTTTGTTCACTGGGCGTTTGAGACGCCACGAGTGGAGAATCCAGTCTGGAGAGGGACGTGCTAACCAGGTAGTGCTAAAACACTGGAGGTGGGGATGTGGCCGAGCTGAGCAGTGTCCCTGACTCTGTGTGTGTGTGTCCCTGTCCTCCCTGCAGGTGTGTGCATCCCAGGGGAGGGGTGATCCAGAGCGTGTCCTCCTGGAAGCGCGGCTCGCCGTTCGGGAGCGCCCAGCCCGCGCAGCCATGGACAGCAGTGGCTCCCCAGCAGAACTGGTCCTCGCCCCCAGAAGTGGTGGACCTCACTCTGGACGAGGACACCAGGCGTAAATACCTCCTGTGAGGCCGTGTCACTGTGCTCTGCCCCCCTGCCACCCCACCTTCCCTGGCACAGAAGTCGAGTGGTTAAAGCATCACCTCCGGAGGCCCCGTCCTCGGCACCACAGAGCCCAAACCCTGGCGTCTCTCCACGTCCACAGGAATGTAGGCTGATTTCAGTATCTCTTCCAATGGTTTTGCCTTCTCCAAGGAGGATTCCTGCCCAGAATTAACAGCACCAAGTTTAAAACACGTCTGCAGTTACTAACGTGTGCGTGTGTATCTAACAAAATAACTGCGTGCGAGTGTACGTCCTGCCACCCTCCCCACCTCCAGGACATTTTTAATTTATCAGTATCTTGAGTTTGTTAGTAGAAGTTAGTGTGTTGCTGTGTGAGCATCAATGATTTTGAGAAATGCTGTGTCCTCACTGATTTCAGCAGAACTGGGGGGTATTCAACACTTCCAAAATTTGGGCCAGGAGTATTTTTTTTTACCCGAGCTGATTTGGTTATGTTACCAGCAGGAGGGATTGTCTTTAATGCAAACGGCCCGTAACAAATGCACTGAACAGCTTTTAATTAAAATGTTTTTATTTTCAATGGGATTTATAGTTTATACTCTTCAGTGCTGAGTCTTCTGTCTACTTGACTACTGTGTTTCACTGGTCAATTCCCACAGCTTGGAATGGCTAAAATAGTAATAGTAGTGACTTAGGAACAGCTGAACATTGCAAAAGCACAGGAGAAGTTAATAAAAAGGCCCAGCATCCCTCTCCTTTTTAATTATAGCTGAACTTTCCTACCTTTCTCTAAGTCTTGCCTGGAGTAGTTGAAGGAGAGGAATGAAATGCTTTAGTCATAGCCCCCATCTCTACTGCTGCTTGTTTGTGTAATTCACCATCTCAGAAAATAAAAAAACAAATCCCAAGCAAATTCCAGAGCTGCAGCCTGGCAAGGGGATGTTCAGCTGGGACATGTTTCTGGAATTTGTGGGGTCACTCAAGTGCTTAAAACTCTGTCCTAAAAGATGTTGCAGGATCAGGGTTGGAAACTAAGGTTGTGGGTTTTAATTTTTTTTTATTTTTATTTTTTAAATCAGTAATCTGCACCATTTCACTGGGTTTCATTCATGTCTCTCATGCTAGTTTTGGAAATGCCAAGATTCAGGAAACACTTTCTACCAGAATATTTACCAAAATCAGTAGAACTACTCACTTCAGTGGGCTGCACTTTCTGTGGTGTATATGGAAATTCCTGCCCCTCATCTGTAATTTTGAGCCCTTCCCAAGGCAAAAACCAAAGATTAGACTTTAAAAAGATGATATTATTCACTTCACATGTCTACTGTGCAATTGAAACATTCCTTCATATTCCAGGTGTTTCTATTAGGAATTTTGTACAGCTCTGCCATTAGATTTTTTACTATTTAAGGCTGAACAGGGCGGGTCAGGACATAGAAAGTTCTGCTTTCCTTTGTGTCGGCTGTTTTCAAAATTTATTTGGCTTCCCATAATTTTATCTGTGGGCAAAATGAAAAAAATTATCATAGAGTTACCTGTGTTGTCACATAAAGGAAAAACAGCCCAGCAGGGGGGTAGAGTTAGTAATAAACATCTGTTTCTTCCATAAGCAGAACAGTTCATACTGCACTTTACAGAACAGCTAGGTAAGGATTGATATTCCCATTTCCAGCTTTCTAGAACATTGAACATAAGTGTCTTGCTTGGCCAGAAGAATATCTGTGGTGTTTTTTAGTGACCAATTCCTTTCTGTGAGAGGGAGGAAGGGAAGGAGGAAGAGAGGGAGAGAGGGGAGCATTTCCCTGTTGGCCCCACAGCAGGGAAAGGCTCCGTGCTGCTCTGCCCATCCTTTCTCCTCCTGTTCCCATCAGCTGTGGGCCCACACACCTGCTGGAAAGGTAACTTTGGAACAGCCACCTCCACTCCTGTGGCTGCTGCTTCCCATTTCACAGAGTCTCCTGAAGATGGGATGTGAAGAAAGCTGCAGGGACCCCGTTTGCAGTCCTTCCATGAAAAGAAAAATGCAAACTAGCTCTCCTTGTTTTCCAGTTTGTATATGATGTGACTTCCATGTGTACATAAAGACGACTGCCTCCTAACCAAACTTCCTCCAATTGTGCACTGTGTTTGTTTAAACAGCTCATGTATGGTAGTCTGATGCAGGTTTTCTTTTATTTAAAACACTATGTTATTTTCTCTTAACAATTTCAAGGCTAGTGATCTGAAAAACGCAATCACTGGATGTAGGATGTCGGAAATGGTTTGGTTTCTTTTTTTTTAATTTTTTTTTTTTTTTAACTTCTGTGTTTTAAAAAGAGCAAAAATGTGCCTGGGTGGTTTTTGCTCTTCTCAGCAGGAAAGATAAAAGTTAGCCATTGTATGGCTGAGAACCAATGCACTTGGGGCCTGGTCCAGAACCCACTGGGGTCGGTGTGGGGCTGCCCATCGACCTCGGTGTGCATTGGCTCGAGCCCTTCAGGGTTTAGCAGATTTCCTGAATTGCTGGAGTATGAACTTGGAATCTTCTATAGTGAAGACAAATCATTGCTCAGAATATAAATGTTTGAAACGTGCGGCTCTAGTTAAAAATAAAATTTGATTCCTCTCAACACTCACTATTTAGTTCTCATTTTCCATCTAGTATTTAATGGTCTTTGGAGAGAAATAATAATAAAACAGAGTGTTATATATATATATATATAAATATATATATTTTTGGTGCAAGATGAGACCTTCTGTTTTTTGAAACAAGTCTGTAGCATAAAGGTTAAACTATTTTAAGATGAAATAAAATAGAGTGTATTATTTAAACAATATCAATTTGTTGGGTTTTTTTTTTCTTCCACTTCCATCAAATTTGGATGTTTACTGCTGTTTGTCACATCTCCAAATTAAATCCGTGAATTCTGGGTTACGATTGGTGAAATTCAGCACTGTTTCTTGCTGTAACACATTTAATTTTGCACATCCAGATTGTGATTTCCTGGCTGCAAAACTTTCCTTTTATGTCGGACCAGGGCAGCACCAACACCTCTCCCTGTAGTGTTGGTGCCAGGGGCTGTGCAGGTACCAGTGACAAGTGGCTGCTGCCCATCACAGAATGCCAAGACAGTTTGGTTTGGGTTGGAAAGGACGTTCAAGCCCATCCAGTGCCACCTCTGCCACGGCAGGGACACCTTCCACTGTCCCAGGCTGCTCCAAGCCCTGTCCAGCCTGGCCGTGGACACTGCCAGGGATCCAGGGGCAGCCACAGCTGCTCTGGGCACCCTGTGCCAGGGCCTGCCCACCCTCCCAGCCAGCAATTCCTTCCCAAGATCCCATCCAGCCCTGCCCTCTGGCACTGGAAGCCATTGCCTGTGTGCTGTCCCTGCCTGCCTTGTCCCCAGTCCCTCTGCAGCTCTCCTGGAGCCCCTTCAGGCCCTGGCAGGGGCTCTGAGCTCTCCCTGGAGCCTTCTCTTGTGCAGCTGAGCAGCCCCAGCTGTGCCAGGCTGGCTCCAGAGCAGAGGGGCTCCAGCCCTGCAGCATCTCCCTGGCCTCCCATGGATTCACTCCAGCAGCTCCAGGTCCTCCCTGTTTTGGGGCTCATTGTGCCCTGCAGAATCCCTTCCAGGGATGCAGTTTCAGCACACCTCCACCTCCCCACACCCCTGAGTCCTTCAGGTGTCTGAGCAACCTTCCCACCATTGTTTCTGTGACTGCATGCCCCTGCCCCATCCTCCCAGACATCTGCTGGTCAGCGAGACTGACTCAGAGGCTGCTGATACAGGGAAGGTCCCCTCTGATCCAGGGGGGTGGTGCCAGGGTGGGCTGTGTTCAGAGAGCCACAGAATTGTATCGGGGAATTTGGAGCCACAGGTGAAGAGGAGGATGGTAAAGTACAACTGCACTGTGCTGAGCTTGGGGTCCTGCTGCCTGCCAGCCCCGTCACAGGCAAAATGGAAATGGGAATAGGAATAATAATTAAAATTCAGTACATTTCCAGTGTTTTATGTGTGTTTTTCACAAGATGGAACTCCCAGGGCAAATCAGGAAGGCCATTTTTCCATGTATTTTAAATATCAATGGATAATAACGGTAAAGTGAGTTGGTTTTCAGCCTCACCAAGTCCTTGGCATTTGCGGAGCCTGAAAATACAAATTCTGGGCCTGGTGGTCGTTGCAAAGGCGGGCACCAGTCTCGGATTTTATTTTATGTTTATCAGCAGCTGAGGGAGAACAGAGCTGTGGAGTTCAGTGCAGATATAGGAAGAGGACAGATAAAATATCTCCTGAATCTTTATCACCAAGAGGCGCCCAGAGTCTATAGGCTTCAGGGTGCACTGAATAGAAAGCTTAAAATTCCTGTGGCACTTGGCACTTCCTTATGTAGGAGCCACTTGACTTTGTGGGAATTGTTATTCTGGGGCAGCATAAAAACTGATCAAAACTACCCAAAACCAGATTTAATTTTTTGTATTGTGTTTTTCCCAGTGTATTAGTTGCAATGCAGATTAATTTTGTGACTGAAAGTTTGGTTGCCTGCCTTGGAATGAAAGGGTTGTGCTAAGTGGATTAGTTCCCCAGTTCCCTGGAGGATCTGTAAATGGTGTTCTTTGCTGAAGGCATCACCTCCCTTGGCTGAAATACTACCAGTTTTGCCTCTCCTTTTTGAGGCTGTCATCTCTGATTGTCAGCTGCTGTGGCTTTGTCTCCAGAGCACCCCAGGGATGCAGTTTCCCTTCTGTCTGCACGGGGAAGGAGCAGAATGCCTGCAAAATGCAAACTTGGGATGGACAAACCCTACATTTACTGACAACTTCAGTGCAAATAAGGTGAAATCCTCTTGTTACTGATGCTAAAGGGCAGCTAAGGATCCAACCCATGCCCTCCTCTACCCTCAGTCTATATCTTGAGTTTTTGAAAAGCAAATACAATCCCGACAGTCCTGAGGACTGCTGATTCACAAATGCCCCTTGGAAGTTTTCTCATGGATCTGGTTAGTCATCTGGATTTGCAATTCAGTTTAAAATTAGAATTGAGTGCCAGCCACTGGGAAGGAAACATCTTTCAGACAGTCTCAGGGCAAAGCTGGAGTGGGCAGGGGGAAAGCTGTCTGGAAGTCTAATTTCAGATAATTTTCTACACTTACTCCCTACATCGGCAGCTTCGGGTGAATCCAGGGCAACCACATCAGAGCTGGGAAAACAAACAAGAGTCTTCTGTCAAATTCATTTTCCATTGCTGTAGGTGCTGTGAATTGAACACAGCTCCTGGCTGGTGCCTCTGCTGAAATGCCATCTGCAGCTGAGGAGTGCATTTGCTTTGTCCCTGTCATGGTCAGCAACACCCAAACCTTTCCCGTTTTGTTTCTTCCACACCCCTGTGTGTCTGCTTCAGACTTGGAATTGCTCAACTCCAGTGAACCACAACGTCAGGCCAATCACAGAATCACAGAATTATTTGGGTTAGAAGGGGATTTAAAGACCATCTCATTCCGCCTTCTGCCATGGGCAGGGACACCTTCCACTGTCCCAGGTTGCTCCAACCCCATCCATCCTTGGACACTGCCAGGGATCCAGGGGCAGCCACAGCTGCTCTGGGCACCCTGTGCCCATGCCTTACCACCCTCAGAGAGAACAATATCTCCCAATAACCCATCAAACCCTGCCTTCTGTCCTTTTAAAGCCATTCCTTGAGTCCTGTCCCTGCCTGCCTTGTCCCCAGTCCCTCTGCAGCTCTCCTGGAGCCCCTTCAGGCCCTGGCAGGGGCTCTGAGCTCTCCCTGGAGCCTTCTCTTCTTTAGGTTGACATACCAAGACCAGAATACAAACCCACAGTGAGCAAATCCTAATAAAAAGGAGGCTAATTTAAAAAACAATGTCACAGCATCTCTCAGACAAGGCCTGGCAAGCTGAAAATGCTGTTTAGTTCAACCTCCCCATAGCAAAAGGAGAATGAGCCCCTGTGCCCACCTAGGATGCCTCCACACCTCCCAGGCATTTTCTGTGGCTGGGATGCTGTGAAAACAATGTCTCAGTCCATTAAAAACCCCATCCCACTTGGAGCTGATGAATCCTTGACTCCTTGGACAATCTCTTCCTGCTCTACCTGCCTGTCAAAAGGAATTAGGAAAATATTTAAAAGCAGTCCCCACAATGCAGGGAGTGAGCTTTCCATGAGGGGCTGAGCTCCCTGACAGCCAAAAAATGTCTTATTTTAATGCTTTATTTTCCCATTAAGCAGCAGGATTGCACACTACAGCCAAGTTTTTGGAGGGATGGTGCAGTGCTCCCTCATCCTTCAATGGCCAGTGCAAGGTCTTGCCCTGGACCAGCATTCCCAGCTTGTCCAGGGGTATAGAAGAACTCTAAAATGCTCTTAAAGTTATCCAAAATTCTCCAAAATCAGCTTTACACCTTCTTTGCATCTTCTCTTTCCCTGTGCCCCAGGGAGAAATCCATTTAATTCCTGGAGCTCCAGGCTCATCTCAGCCTGGTCCCAACCCCTGAAAGGCTGGGGAGGGGTGGGTGGGTGGAGGTGAGGGGTCTCAGCAGCAACCTTTTTGCACGGGAGGGCATAACAATGATTTTTACTGCAGTTTGGCCACTGGTATTTTCTCTCAGGAAGCCCTGGCTGGAAGCAGCCCCTGGGAAGGCACTAGATGGCACCAGAGCCAGAGGATAAAGAATCTGGGCTGCTGTCTCACCCTCCTCTGCACCCCCAGAACGGGGAAAGGGCCCTTAAAAACAGGCAAAAGGGGTTCTGGATGTGAAAAGGCCATTTTTAATTTTTTAAATTTTTAAAAAAAATTTTCCTAACGCTGCTGGACTCTGTTGCATTGGTCAGACCCTGTCCATCCCAAGGCAGAGGAAAGGGCTCCGGGAAGAGCAAAAGAAATCAAATCATCTGGATGGAGTACTGAAATTAAATTAACCAGCTGTGATTTTGAGGAAATTACCCAGTGATGAGTCGTTTCTCAAGATAATAAGCCCAGGATCTGGGAATGTGGACAGAGGTTGCAGACCTTGCCTTATTTTTGGTTATTGCAAACCAAGGAGCTGATTTCATAAATAAAATAGTACAATGCCCTTGATTATTGGCAGAATTTGTGGGATTTTGCACTAAGCATGTTTCCAGGAGAGGACTTTCCTTTCTCCACAATTCCTGTGGTGGTCATGGTTGTATCCCAAAGCTGCTGCTGCAGGGAGCTGGTGGAATACTGGGATGGGGAGAACATTGGGGGGAACCAAGAGAGAACCAAGGAAAACACCCCAAAACCTCTGCTCCCCAAAAATAAGGGCAGGATGGAGGAGAAAGGATGAATTTGGGGTCATTCTGCTTGAAGCAGGGCGATGTGACACATCCTAAAGCCCATCCCTGCCCTTGCCTTATGGAGGCAATAATGAGTATTGTGAGTTTGAAACTCTAATTGAAAGGAAGAGTTCAATCAGCCCCAATATCCCACTCTGGACTCAATGTAGTGGATCTTTACCAGCTCACATTTTGCAACAGCTGCCACAAGTCAGAGAAACCCCAGCTTTGTTTTGTCATCTGCTACACCCATACAAATGGAGAATGAAATTCCTCGAAGAAAAATAATTCATTTTTGGCAAAACGCTAAGATACAAATGGGGCATCATAGACCCGTTGAATTGCTATAGTTGGAAAAGCCCTCTAAGACCATCAAGTGAAACCATTCCCCCAGCACAGCCAAGGCCACCCCTGTCCCCTGTCCCCAAGTGTCACATCCACATGACTTTGAAAAGCCTCCAGGGATGGGGACTCCACCACTGCTCTGGGTAGCTGTTCTGGACAATTCTTTCCATGAAGGAATTTTCCTGATATCCACCCTGAGCCTCTCCTGTCCCATCCTGAGGCCGTTCCCTCTCCTCCTGTCCCTGTTCCCTGGGATAAGATCCCAAATCCCCCCCGGCTGTCCCCTCCTGTCAGGGAGTTGTGCAGAGCCACAAGGTCCCCCCTGAGCCTCCTTTTCTCCAGGCTGAGCCCCTTTCCAGCTCCCTCAGCCTCTCCTGGGGCTCCAGCCCCTTCCCCAGCTCCGTTCCCTGCCCTGGACTCACGACACTCGTCCCCTTTGTCACCATAAATTGTGCTCCCTCATGAAATGAGCTGGGGAGGGCTCTGGATGTGTGCTGGGTTTCTGGGTTCCTTCGAGCTGCTGTGAGCTCCCAAAAATCCTCTTTTCAAGGAAGAAAGAAAAACCACCTCCTGGGCCACATATCTAAAAAGGGATATGGAGAAAAATAATTGCAAAGTGTTTTCTTTCTCTCCATTTCTCTCCTCCCAAATGGCTGCTCTTTGGAGCTGAGGTTTTCACCCATTTTCTTATTTTATCTCCATAAAACTGGAAAATTGAAATGCTGAAATATTGCACTTTAATCAAATGCATAATAACTTCTTCTAGTTTGCCTCTCTCTCTCTCTCTCTCTCTTTTTTCTTAAGTAAAGAAACAAGGTAAGAAGCAGAAGGAAAAAAAATCACAGGGAGGCAGAAAATAAAGCAGCAAAATAACTCAAGATTAAATGTCAGTGTAAAAAAATCTCAAATAAAACCCTTCCAGTTTTTGAGTCCAGTTTTTGGGTTGGGGTTGCTATTGCTCCCAGGCATGGAACAATGGTATTTGCTGTAGAGATTTCCCCTCCTTTTTCACCCTTTCTCTATCCACGGTGCCTTAAGTCTTTTTCACCATCACTTTTCCCTGGGGGTTCTCTAGTGTTTTTCCCCCAAGCCCCACAGGCTTTGTGCCTCCCCCAACCTGAGACTTGAGACCCTCAGCCCAAATCATTCTGGGATTCCATAAAAAGGCCTCTGGGGGGGTGTGAGATGTCCCTCTGGAGCAATCCACGGGCTTCAAAACTGCTGGACAAAGCCCTTCACTGGGGGCTGCTCCCCTGTCCTGACAGAGGCCAGCCAAAAAAAATCCCTTAAATTTGAAGAGAACTGACTCATCGTTTTCTGAGCCAATTGAAACCCTTCTCAAAGGGTTTCACCCAGCTTTGTTTTGCAGAGGTGGTGAAAAGTCCCATATCAGGCTGAAATGACTGAGGGCTTTGGGGTGGGCAGAGGGTGAGGGCAGATCTTGTGGGCTTGGGAATTTTGGTCACCCTCAGACCTGCCCCAGGACGGTGCTGATGTGTGGCTCAGAGCTGCCCTGTATCACATTTTAATTTCTGGATATCCTCCTGGATAAGGGGAAGATGCTTCCCCATGGCCCCGAGGGGTGAGACATCCCCAAAATTACATCCCACGGTGCCTCGGTGCCTGTGCCTGCAGCACCCCCAAAACACCCACCCGTGCCACATGCGGCACCCACGAGGCCAGAGAGCATCCCGGTGGAGAGGAATTTCACCCTTTTTAAGGACCAGAAGGGGCAGAGGCGGGAGGATGCCCCAAACGGGGAGTGCTGGACCCCAAAATCTGCGCTGGGGCTCGCCCGCAGGCACCAGGAGGGCAGGAGGGAGCCGGGGGCTAATTTTAACATCAACCTGTGCCTGCGGCATCTGCGGAGAGCAGCGGGGGATCGGGTGTCCCGGGAAGGGAGGGGATGTGAGTGCGGATGCAAAGCGACAGCAGCGGGGGCTGAGCCCCGTGAAATGCCCGGGACAACTGCGGCAACGGGGCCGGGGGCCACCGGAGCAGCTGCCCGGGGCAACTGCGGCTGCTGGAAGGGTGGCCCGGGGCCAGCAGCCGTCTCAGGGGACCATGGAGGGGATGCCAGCGTGTTTTGTAGGGTGCTGGGACCCGTCCTGCAGCCGTCAGGGTGGGGATGCACGGTGCGCATCCCTCCTTGTCTGATTCTGCTGGGCTCGGCTGCGTGGTGCCCTGAGGGATTTTTATGGCGGAAAGAAGTGTCCCTTTGTCGGGTGTGCGTGACACAGCCAGCTCGACATCGCACCTGGACGCTGGGGGTGATTTGGTGCTGCTGGCACCGACGGGTGGGAAAGGGTTTTTTTTCAGTGCTGCGACGCAAACGGGGCTCAGGAAGCGTTTCATTACAGCATGAACATGGAAAATTAGATTAGATGGGATGTAAGGAAGAAGTTTTTATGGTGAGGGTGGGCAGGCCCTGGCACAGGGTGCCCAGAGCAGCTGTTGCTGTCCCTGGATCCCTGGAAGTGTCCAAGGCTGGACACTGGGGCTTGGAGGACACTGGGACAGTGGAAGGTGTCCTTGCCCATGGTTTCAGATAAGCTTTGAGGTCCCTTCAAGCACAAACCATTCCGGGATTCTAGGAAAAACAGGAAACAACAAATGTTGCTCATTCCTTGGAAATGTTAATGCTGTTGGGACATGATGTGCTGCCTGCCAGTCCCGAGCCGGGTCTGGCTGAGCCCTGGGGTGGGCAATGCTCACAGCAGCACGGTGACAGTGGGGGACAAAGGCCAGCCTTTCCCTGCCAGGAGCCCCCCATGGGTCAGGGCAGCCTCCTGAAGGCACCGAGCAGGGTAAGGCAGGAGGGGGAATCCGAGCTGAGGTGCAATGGGATGAGCACCGGGAGGCAGTGGACACCTGGAATTTGTCCTGCTCCCGTTTAGGCGGTGCTCAGAGCAGCAGCTGGGTGAACGTGCCCCTAAAGAGCCCTTCTGGGTGGAGGTTGCAGCTCTGGAGAAGGCTCGAGGGAGAGCTGGCAGCTCTCCCTGCGGATTAAGTTAATCCTTCCCAGGCATCTGCCCTGGGACTGTGGGACGGGCAAAGAAGGGGTTACACAGATTCAGGTTACCAAACTCGCGTTTTTATTCAGATCAAGGGAAAAAAAAAAAAAAAAAAAAAAAGAAATCGAAACACCGCCCCGAACAACGAACCCACAACGAACTCACAAACCCAGCCCAACGACAGACCCAATGCCGTAATCCAGGCGGATAAATCCATGGCACATCCGCGTCCGGAGGCTGCCGGGCGCTTAAACCTGCCAGATGCACGGGATGGATAAGGCTAAGCGGGGATTAAGGGGGCTCCCCACGGCGGGACGGCGGCGGCAGCGGGCGGGGCGACGGGGGCCAAAGGAAAAAAACAAACAAACAAACAAAAAATCCTGGGCAGGGTGGGAAGGCCATGGAAAAGTCGCTTTGCAGCGGAGGGAAATTATTCCCTGAGTCTTGCGCTTTGACAGAAATCCCTCCTGCACAACGGGGGCTTCTGACCTCCATTAAAACAGTTTTAACTCGAGATGAGCGTCTGTTTGTGGTATTTTTGGGGGGGTTAATGGCCCTTCTTTAGGCTGGGGGTGTTCGTTGCACCAGCAGGTGGGTGGCTCCGAGCTCCCATGGGTTTCCAGAGCTCTCCACACCCCTCTGGGCTTGGCCAGAGCAATTTTAGGTCAGTGATGCCCCAACGGATAAATTCTGTCAGTAACTGGGGCGCCGACACAATAGGGCCACTGTGTCATCCGAGGGGAGGAGAGCAGGACAGGGATGGGGACTGGGATGGGGACAGGAACAAGCCCCCAGTGTCCCTGCTTCTGGCACAGTCTGAGGCGTGTTTCCTGAGTGCCACGGCCAGGGATGAGTGCAGGGAGTACTGCAGAATGTGACCCACGTGTGTGTGATGGGGAGAGGGCGGGGGCAGTGGGTGGCATGTGAAATGTGTCTGTGCACACCTGTGTGGTGTCTGTGTGTGCCCTGAGCGTGTCAGTGCGTGTGCAGGGTGGGATGTGTGTCTGTGCACACCTGCGCTGCTGCCACATGTATGCACACCTGTGCATGTGTGCAGGGATGCTGCCCTGCCTGCGTGAGCATGATGGGTGGATGGATGGATGATGGATGGATAGAGGGAGGGGTGGATGGATGGAGGGATGGATGGAGGGATAGAGGGAGGGATGGATGGATGGATAGAGGGAGGGGTGGATGGATGGAGGAATGGATGGAGGGATAGAGGGAGGGATGGATGGATGGATGGATGGATGGATGGATGGATGGATGGATGGATGATGGATGATGGATGGATGGATGGATGGATGGATGGATAGAGGGAGGGATGGATGGATGGATGGATGGATGGATGATAGATGATGGATGATTGATGGACAGACGGACAGACGGACACACAGACAGGTGGAAGGACAGCCGGACCTACGAACCGGCGGGCGGGTGCGCGCGCACGCGACCCCGCCGCGCGCGCGTGCGCGCCCCCCCACGCGCGCGGCGCCGCCCCGCCCTCTGCTCCCATTGGCCGCCGGCGGGGCGGGGGGCGTGTCCCGGCGGCGGCCCCCGCGCTGCCATTGGCCGCGCGCCCCTTTGTGTGCCGGCCGAGCGCGGCCGCCGCCAGTCGCCGGCGCGTCCGGGGGGCACAAAGGCCGCAGCATGGTCCTGGTGCACGTCGGATACCTGGTGCTGCCCGTCTTCGGCTCCGTGCGCAACAGAGGTACCGCTCCCGGCAACGCGGGTTCGCGTCCCGGGGCCGCTAACGGCGGCGAGGGGGGGCGGCGGCGCGTCCCGGGTCCCCGGCAGTAGGAAGGGGGGGCTGCCCCTCAGCGTTCCCCTCAGCCCACCTCACCCAGCCCGGCGGCGATCCCCCGTTCTGGGGCGCCACCCGCCCCGCACACACCACGTTTTGGGACCCCCCTCCCGCCCGCATCTCCCGTCTCCGCTGCGGTAGATCCATTCCCCCTTCCCCCCCTCCCGTTCTTCTTTTACGGATTTTATTTTATTTTTTAATTTACCCCTCTTCCCCCACCCCTCACCGTAGCCACCAGGCCATCCCAGCGTAGCTGTAGCCGATAACAGCCATTTTTGTACCTCCATCCTGTGTAGTAGCTGAGTTACATTTGCACTGTAAATTCCTGTTAAGTGGATTCGTTTTGCTGTGGTCGTCGTCGCAGAGTCTCTTTGGGGTGGGGTGGGGGCAAACGCCCCCGAATTGCGGCCGAACCCACAGCTCTGGGGCGGCCAAGCTTGGAAGGGACCACGGTGGGCTCGTCTGGTCCCACCTCCCTGCTGAAAACCTTGCAGGAAAAAACCAAAAAAAAAACCAAAAAAAAAAAGAAAAAAATCCCATTAAATCTGGGGAGGGGAAGCGCGGCGATTGGCCGCGGTTCCCCAGATGGGTCTGGCAGAGTTTGGGGAGCGGGATGTGTGTGGTCAGGCTGAGGTGCAGCATCCCTGTCCCCGCGGTGACACCGCTGTCCCCGCGGGCATCGCCCCCAGCCCCGGTCCTCCCTGCAGCCACAAGTGTCCCGTCCCGCCGGCGCACCCCCCAAAAAAAACCCCCAAAAAACCAAACCGGGCTGCCGAAAGAGACGACTGGCAAAATGGTTTTCCATTAAACAGGGATAACATTTTTTTCTGCTGTGCTAAATTACTTCCTGTTCTTATTTTGTGGGTAATTTTTTCTGTACCGAATATCCTTTGGTTGTGTATCTCCACCTTTTTTCTTGTACTAAAACTAAAGCATGGTCTGTATTTTTTTACATTACCTAGTTTCTGATGTAAATCTCTCTGTAGAGACATACCCTGCTGAAATGTAATGTGCTGTAGCCTATACATCTGCTCAGTGTACGCTGCTTTTGTTCTGTTGCCCTTCCATAGCATGGTGGGCCTTGCCTTTTTGTATTGTGTGCATGATGACATTGTTACACACGATTCCACTAATACTAATATACGATCTCTCAATAAAGAAACTAGTTTTCCTATATTAACCTAGTGTGCTTTTTCTATTGCTGTTTTCCCATTTACTGTCGTATCCTGCTGTTTAGATTTTTTCCTTGCTTTCCCCTCATCGTGAGGTTTGAGTGAGTGGATTTTTTCTCCCTCGTAGAACTGATATGGGGGCTTTTAAATACATTTTTCCCCCCCACTTCCTATCCCATATCTACCCTCAGCATTAGTCTGTGTGTACATACTTCCCAGCGCACAGTCCATATTGCTGTTGTGCCGATGCAGAATTCTGGTTTTACCGCAGAACAGCAAAAAAAAAAGTGTGCAAATCCAATCTCTCATTCTTAATCAAAAAAAAAAAAAATTGATGAAGGGTCTGCTGCTTATTCATTCTAGTTACAACATTACACGTTCCTTACCAGACTGATCCCTCTGTATGGATGGGGGGGGGAATTGTTTATTTTTCGAAACTCCTGATTAACAAGAGGTAAAACAACCTGTATTAAAAAAAAAAAAAAAATCCCCCTCTAATATTTAAGCTGTATATTTTAAACATATACATCTCTGCGAGTGCCCTGCCCACCATCTGCCAGGCGAGAAGTTGCCGTGCCTCGGTCCCGCGGCGACTGGCACGCTATAAATATCTCCACTAGACCCCTGCAAGGCAGGGCTCGTAAAAACGTCCCAGCTGCTAATGTTGTAACTACATTTTTTTTTCCTGCTCGAAGCCTCCAGGCCCACCATCTTCTGAATAAAAACTCGATTTGGTCAAAAAAAAAAAAAAAAAAAAAGGCAAACTATGGGGTTGGGAGAAAGTCATGGGGAGCCTTAAAATATTGGAAGCATGGAGGAATGGATGAATTGCGGTCAGCGAGCAGTTTTGCTGCGGCTGCAAAGCGATGATAATAATAGTGGCCACCTCTCCTTGTGCCTGCAGCAGACCTCCTCTCCCAGGTCTGCAAAACGGTCCTGTAAATCCTCCCCGTTTTGGCTTGGATGCCACGAGGAACTGAGGGAAGCCAGGACTCCCAAAGCCAGGAGATGGGGCTGGGAGGGGAGGCGGGGGGAGCATCTTGTCTTTAATTACATTTCCACAGAAGCGGGGGGGAGAGAGACGCAGGATTGGTGATTGGTCTTTAATGAGAGGAAGACAAATTCAGCAGGTCGGTGGTTCCCACCCGCTAAAATTTCACGAGGAGCCGCTGGCAAACAAAACAAAAGCCAGTGGCTCCTGCAGCCCGCCCTGCCTTTACCCCAGCATCCCTCCCAGAGACGCATCATTTCGCAAGGCTGTGCCTCTCCACCTCTCTCCTAGCTCTATCCTGAGTTCGGTTGGTTTTCTCTATAAACATTTATTTATGATTTCCTTCTCCATTATTTCCTTTTCCGTGTACCTCGGTGACTGTTTGGCCATCCTGTCCCCCTCTGTATGAGCACCGGTGGGGTGCCCCCCTGCTCCCCCCTGGATGTAGTGTATGCCGTGGCCCTTTGTTCTCGCTCCATCCTCGCCCCGGGCCAGCGCTGAGCTCCTCCGTGCCTGACACGTCCCCATACACATCCCGAGGAGGGAGGCTGTGCTTCTCGCTTGCATGAAGGGAGACATGCATGCCTGTTGGGGCTGATCATTTTCCAATGTGATTTTTTTTTTATTATTTTCTCCCCCCTCTCCCGCCCTCTCCTCCCCTCCCTGTTTTCCTTTTTTTAAATTTTTTTTGTTTTGTTTTGTTTTGTTTCCTTTTCTTTTTAAATTCAACTCCCTCCTCCTCCCCCCACCAACCCCACGCCACGTGAGACAATGAGATTCGGGTTTTGGCGTGGGGCGGAAAAAAAAAATAAAATAAAAAAATCCCCCTTCTCCTCTCCCCCCACCCCGAACCGTGACACGGATAAACCCATCCCCTCCACGGACACCTGCCGGCAGCTGCCCCTTTGTTGGGAGTGGGGATTCACTGCAGCGAGCCTAACAACCCCCCCCAGGTCTCACTCTGCAAATTAGCTCTGCTACAGAGCAGGGCTGCGTGGTCCATCCACTCCGAGGATGCCTTGGTAATCTAATAATGCAGAAAACTGCTGGGTTAATGGCAACTTTTAAAGCAATTTATCATCCGCATCATATTTTTGACCTGTCTTGTTAGAAACACATCCTTACAAGAGGAAACGTCCCCCCCTCCTCCACCTCCCAGCCTTATTAGTCAGTAACCACCAGGCTTTCATAGCTCATAATCCATCAAATTCATTCACATTTTAATGACTTAATTCCTTTGACACTCTTGAAAAGCCACGTTTGAGTCCTCCTGAAAAAGCCACCTGGTACAAAGAGAATGATTTTTTTTTTGGTTTGTGTTTTGGTTTTGAGGTGGTTTTTTTTGTTTGTTTTTTGATTTTTTTTTCTTTTGTTGTTGTTTCCCTATGGTTTTTGTTTTTGTTTTAACATTGTGGGCTGAGAAAATCCAAGGTGGGTCACGTGCTGGTGGTGCTGCTGTGGGTGTGGAGGCACATGCAGTGATTTCTGTAAAGCCTAGAACATCTCTCCAGCACCAACCTGTATCCCTGGGCTCCCTTAAATAGCTCCTTTCAGTAACAGGGAGAAGGATAATCCCAAACACGGACAAAACAGGCTCTGAGGTTCATTTATGTAAGGGTTGTGTAAAGGTCTCACACCCATCTGCGTGCGTTTAATGATGGCCAAAGGGAGCTGGGCTGATGGGTCTCTCACACGGGGTTTGGGCTGGTGGGCACAGCTCCCATCCTTTTTAAGAGAAACAAGTAGTGGTCACGTTTTGCTCATGCTGGGAATTACCAGCAAAGCCTAAAGCAAGCTGATCTGGATTTACCTTGCTGAGTGTGGATCTGGCCCCGTGGAAGTGTGTTATTTAAGAACTGGTGAGTTGGTGCTCGAGGGAGGCAGCAGCAGAAGCTGTGAAGCTCGGGGGTGGTCGGGGGGGTGTGTCTGCCACAAAACCCCGGAGCTGCTCTGGGGGAGGGGGACAGAGTGCTGAGGACACTGTGGGGACACAGCCCTGGGCAGAGTCGCCCCGAGTCCTCCTCCGTGACCTTTCTGGAAGGACTTTCCTAGAGTAAGTCTTGAGTTTCATTTTCGTTGTTGCTTCAAACCCTGCTCATAACCTGGGCAGCTCCTTGGTAGCTGAAAGGGGAGGATGGAGCATGGCTGGGGCAGACACTGCCCCAAAAGCTGTAGGATAAACCCCTCCCAGGTACCTCAGGGAGCACGTGGGGCATCCAAGACTGGCTCCTGCTTCTCCACTGACCAAAGGGACGATGGTGGCAACCACTGGAGGTGCACAGGTGGAAGGACAGGGGAATATAGCTCTTTTGGGGGTAGCAAGGATGTGGGTATCCCCTCCCACCCTTTTACATGCTGGTTTAACCCCAAACCATGCACTGGGGCCGCCTCATGTCTAAACTGGAAGATTATTATCTCCAGAGGTGTTAAAAAAGGCACTGCAGCAGGTCAGCAGAGAAAATCCTTTCCCACCCTTAACCTGGGAGTGCTCGTTTTTGGGAGGCTTTAAATTAATGAGTGAGACATCCAAGGGGAGATTTTTGCAAAAGGTCTTCTCCTGTGTTGAACTGTCCTCAATATCTGTAGCCCCCAGGAACAGAGCTGGTTTGGCAATTGGAAGAGGTGTGATGGCATTGCCAAATGCTGTGACTCTCGGGCATCTCATGGTGTTTGGGTGTTCCTGCATAACCCTGCAGCTCCTGGAGCTGGGTGACAGCACGAGGCTTTGCTCTTAAAG